>NC_138179.1:5635847-6235847 GCF_964165515.1 Mesoplodon bidens
GTAGTAATCCACAAGTATATCATATCGGTAGTTGCAGTGACCAAAGACTGTATTGAATCACGTATGGTCACTAGTTAGTTAATTTGAAAAGTCCTGAGTTTCACATCTTTATAACTCTCACTCAACTCAGAGTTGGCTGTGTTCAACACTATTATTATATCCCAAATAGTTTTATTTTTGTTGTAAATTCAAGGGACTTTAAAATGTTTATCTCTATTAAAATGCATTGTAGTTTATTTACTTTGCAATGTGGAATGGAATAGTATTGGACCAGTGGATTGAAGATCTGTGTTCTAGGTTCTGTCACATTACTTTGTAAGTGTGACTAATTGACCTCACTCATTTTTCGTATCTATAAAATGGGAATAATCATATCTTACCTCCAGCCATGCCTACTATTCAACATGCATTCTCAGAGGTGCTCCACTTAAATAGATTTTAAAGGCCATTAAATAGTTTGGGAAAAAATAGTTTCGAGCAAAATATTTCAATTAAGCAGTTAATAAACTGCTCCTTACAGGTTGTTGTAAGGATTAAATGAGATCACATACATAAAGACAATGCCTGGCACATAATAAATTCTCAATAAACAGGAAATAGCTGATAGAGGTAGAATTTTCTATTGCCCTGTTTTCCTGGTCCTATTTAAGTAAATATTCAGTTAAGCCTTGTTCATTCTTCGTAAGCCTTTGATAATTCCCTGTTGCTAAATACATTTTGTAACAAGCTAACTAATCAGATGTTATGGATACTATAGAAAGAATTCCTACCTAAAAATTGAAGGTTGTCTACATAACTTCTATGCTTCCTTGTGATTTTATGTTTTAATACCTATTATACCTACCCCACAGCGTTTGATAATATATGTGAAAACCATTTGTAAACGTAAAGTAGGTTACAGATATATTATATGATATACCACTAATTAGCTAGTTGACAGAGATTCCTTCAGTAACTATAAGAACTATCTATATTCACTGGAAATTAAAGGGTATACCTGATGTGTTAAGATTTTTTTTTCTCGTGAGACCTAGAGTTTATTATTACTATTGTAATTGTTGCTATTGTTATTATATTTGTTTTCCTAGCTAGAGAATTATAGCACTTTTTAAATATAGCATCCATTCAGTCCATTTACTTCTACGATAGTTTTTCCTGAGGCGATGCCGAGAGGTGTTGCTATGGTTAAGGTTATAATTCAGCATTTCCATTAAGGAGACGTCTTTCCAAAAACCATTTTAAAATAGGCAGTAGCTCTCTGCAATCAGATTCATTCAGCTTGATGCCACTACTCTTGGTTTAACTTAAACAGCACAGACCGATTTTATGGTGACTTCAGAAGGGAAGCTATAGCTGGAAAGCAGAATGATTTTGAGCCCTGCTCCAGTGTCTAGTGCCGATTATTTCTTCTTCTCATTATGAGAATAACACATGCTTTGTACTGTTACGGTTCTTCTGCCAAAAAAAAAAAAAAATTTACGACCATGTTTTTTTTAAAGTTTTTTCAGTTTTCATTTATTGACCTTACCAGATCATTTCAAATTCAAATTATACCACTATGAACAAAGGTCTTTTCCTAGATGTTTTTCATGTAATTCCTGAAAATAATTTCTGAGATCTTTCTCAGTATCAAAAACCAGTGTGAGATTGTCATTTTGTCGCTGGTTGCTATATTTTGTTACTTCCCCCATCAGCATTGCTATTTCTTTTCTTTTCTTTTCTTTTTTCTCCTTCTTCCCTAGTTTATTTTCTGACTTTAACAGTGGGGAATCCATTTGACTGTGCTCACAGCAGGTAATAAGTACTATAGTCACTGGATTGGTTTCTTTGGATGGTTAAAAGAATAAGTGTAATTAAGCTTTTCTGAAGCTGCCAACTGTATTGGGGTTTGGTGCATATTTAAGGCTTATTTAAAAATAGGTCCTTCAGAAATTGAACTATTTAACTGGTAGAATTCCTAAGGGCATATTCCTTTATCAGGTAGAGATGACTTAGATGACTGGAATTTGTGTCAAGTAAAAGAAAATCCTCTTTCACGTAAGGCTAGATCTAATGCTGTACTATCTCATTATGACTTATCATGTTTAATTTATAATTTTAGTTTGGTGCTTTTTACCTACCATAAATTTACTAAAATAGCTTTTTACAAACGGAATAAGAAACATTTATTTAGATACTTTCAAAGATTCGGATTCAGGTGTATCTTTGCTTCTTGAATTCAAAATCTAAATCTAGATAAAATATAGAAAAGACATTGTTTTGGGACTTCCCTGGCAGCGCAGTGGTTAAGAATCCGCCTGCCAGTGCAGGGGACCACGGGTTCAAGCCCTGGTCCAGGAAGATCCCACATGACGCAGAGTAATTAATAAGCCCGTGCACCACAGCTACTGAGCCTGCGCTCTAGGGCCTGCAAGCCACAGCTACTGAAGCCTGCGCACCCTAGAGCCTGTGCTCTGCAGCAAGAGAAGCCACCATGATGAGAAGCCCATGCACCACATCGAAGAGTAGCCCACTTGCAGCAACGTAGACCCAACACAGTTAAAAAAAAAAAAAAAAAAGACATTGTTTTTATAAGCTATAGTCATGAGATCTAAATTCTATTCTAAGTAAACTGGGATGTTGGTATCTTTAAGACCCCAGGCATTCTAACGGAGCCATAAATAAGAGCAGAGCTATCACTATTTCTAGTCAACATAGCACTGCTGCTCACTTTCACCACTTCTATTCAACATAGTACTGAACGTTCTAGTCAGAGCAATTAGGCAAGAAAAAGAAATAAAAGGCATTCATATTGGAAATGTAGAAGTAAAATGATATGTTTACAGATGATATGAGCTTATATGTAGAAAACCCAGAAGGTTCCACCAAAAGAAAACAAACAACCTGTTAGAATTAATAAATGAATTCTGCAAAGTAGTAGGATACAAAGTCAACACACAAAAATCAATTGCATTTCTATATGTGAACATCTGAAGAGGAAATTACAAAAACATTTTCATTCACCATAGCATCAAAAATAATAAAATACCTAGGAATTAATCTAACCAAGGAGGTGAAAGACTTTCATAGTGAACTACAAGACATTGCTGAAAGAAATTAAAGAAGACATATAAATGGGAAGAAATCCCATGCTTGTGGATTGGAATATGTAATATTATCAAGATATCTACCCAAAGTGAAATACAGATTCAATGCAATCCCTATCAAAATCCCAATTATGTTTGTTGCAGAAATAGAAAAACCTATCCTAAAATTCATGTCAATCTCAAGGTATCCCAAATAGCTAAAACAAACTTGGGGGAAACATAGAACAAAACCAGAGGACTCATATTTTGTAATTTTAAAACTTACTGTAATGCTTCAATAATCAAAATGGTGTGGCACTGCATAAAGACAGGTAAAAAGACCAATGGAATAGTATAGCAAGCCGAAAAATAAACCCTCACATATATGGTGAAATTATTTTGGAAAGGGTGTCAAGATCGTTCAAAAGGCAAAGGAAAGTCTTTACAGCAATGGTGCTGGGAAAACTGCATATCCACATGCAAAAGAATGAAGTTGGACCCTTACCTAACACCATATACAAAAGTTTACTCAAAATGGATCAAAGGGGACTTCCTGGGTGGCGCAGTGGTTATGAATCTGCCTGCCAATGCAGGGGACACGGGTTCGAGCCCTGGTCTGGGAAGATCCCACATGCCGCAGAGCCAGTAAGCCCATGTGCCACAACTACTGAGCCTGTGCTCTAGAGCCCACAAGCCACAACTACTGAAGCCCGCACACATAGAGCCTGTGCTCTGCAACAAGAGAAGCCACTGCAATGAGAAGCCCGCGCACCGCAACGAAGAGTAGCCCCCGCTCGCCTCAACTAGAGAAAGCCTGAGTGCAGCAAAGAAAACCCAATGCAGCCAAAAATAAAATTAATTAATTTTTAAAAATGGATCAAAGACTAAAATGTGAGACCTAAAACAGTAAAACGCCTAGGAGAAAATCTAGAGCAAAAGCTTTACAGCACAGGATTTTACAGTGATACGTTGGATATGACACCAACAGTATAGGCAACAAAAGAAAATATCGACAAATTGGACTTTATAAAAATTTAAAATTTTGTGCCTCAAAATATACTATCAACAGAGTAAAAAAGCAACCGACAAGAGTGGAAGAAAATATTTGTAAATCATATGTCTGATAAGGGATTAATATCCCGAGTACACAGAGAGCTCTGAAAACTCAACAACAAAAAAACAAACCCAATTCAAAAATGAGCAAAGGACTTGAATAGACATTTCTTCAAAGAAGATAAGCAAATGGGCAATAAGCATGTGAAAATATGCTCAACATCACTAATTATTAGGGCAGTGCAGATCAAAACTATAATGAGGTACAACCTCACATCCATTAGGATGGCTGCTATCGAAAAGAAAACAAAATATAACAGGTGTTGGTGAGGATATGGAGAAATTGGGATCCTTGTGCACTGTTCATAGGAATGTAAAATTGTACAGCTGCTGTTGAAAACCGTATGATAGTTCCTCAAAAAATTAAAAGTAGAATTACCATATTAGAATTACCCAAAAGAATTGAAAGCAAGGTCTCAAAGAGATATTTGTGCACCTATGTTCATAGCAGTATTTTTCACAGTAATTAAAATACGGAAGTAACCCAAGTGTCCATCAACAGATGAATGGACCAGCAAAATGTGGTAAACAATGGCATATTGTTCGGTCTTAAAAAGGAATGAAATTCTGACATGCTACAACATGGATGAACCTTGAGGACATTATGCTAAGCGAAAAGTCAGTCACAAAAAGAGAAATCTGTATGATTTCCCTTATATGAGGTACTTACTGTAGTCAAAATCATGGAGACAGAAAGTAGAATGGTGGTTGCCAAGGGTTGGGGGAGGAGGGAATAGGGAGATAGGAGATTTGTTGTGGGGAGTTTTATGAGTATAGAGTTTCAGGTTTACAAGGTGAGAAGAGTTCTGGAGATTGACGGTGGTGATGATTGCACGACATTGTGAATGTATTTAATGCCACTGAACTGCACACTTAAAATGGTTAAAATGGTAAATTTTAATGTTATGTGTATTTTAACACAATAACAATTTTTTAAAAAGAGAAAATGGAATAGAGAAAGTAGAGACAGCAAATACAAATTGCCCTTTCAAATTTGGTTGTAACAGGCAGCAGAGAAATGGAACATTGGCTGGGAAGGTGAGATTTTGGTCAAGAAACTTGTATTTTAACATTGAAGGTACTTTATACTCTTGGAGCTGACTTACAGAGAGAAAAATTGATAATATGAGACGAAAATTGCAGGAGTAATATCCTTGGTGGTTTTAGAGGGGATGGAATCTGGTAGGTAAGTGGAAGAGATGGCCTTATGTAGGAGCACGGACAGTTTTATCTTTGTAATAGGGAGAAAGCGCTTACAGTCACAGGTGTACATAGCTTATGTGATGGGAGCTTATGTGAGTTCTAATCGTTTGTTTTCTCAGTGAGAATGAGGAGAGGGAAGGAAGAGAGAGTAAGCTGATTTAGAAAATATATAGTAAGTCGTTAAGCAACATTAAGGGCCCTCTTAAAGTTAGTGGTCATGAATTAAAGGAAGACAAGTCAGTATGTTTGAATTTTACTTTTGTCCCATTTGGCTGTTTGTGTGATGGCTGGAGTAAGGAGAGAGTTGGAGTTGACCAGGATTTTACAAAGTGAGTTTGGCAGAAGGATAAGTGACTTGAGAATTTACGCAAGGGGGTTATTATAATGATGCACCAAGAAAGGAGAGTAGTGAAGACTGTAGGGAACATGGATTAAAGGTCCTGGTGGAGTTACATTGTTGACATCCATATTCTGTAGGGAGTGACTTGGAAAGGTAGGAGCTGGTAGGTGGAGAGTGAGATGCTTGAAATGGGTATTATGAAGGTTCTTAGTAATGACATGGCCTAGGGGATGATCATGGGACTGACTTGAAGTGCAGGACAAGATCATTGGAGGTGAGGAGGCCCATCTCCTCTGAATGTTGGAAGGATCATCTGTGTAGACACTGAAATCACTAAAAATTTATAAGAGCTGTGGTGGAAGGACAGTAATGTAGGTGCTAAATATTTGAGTAATGAGACCATATGATGCGGAGGTCTGCTGAAGACTCTGATGGTAGTAGGTAGTGAATGAAATAGTCCAACAGCGTAGTTGTAGAGGGTTTTAGGGAGAAGGTAGGTGGCAATGACAAGCAAGAAACACATCTAACGTATCTCAAGGCCAGGTGATACAAGGGATGAAAGAAAAAACTGAGAGGGCTCAAGGAAAACAGTATCTTCAAGGGAGTCAAATATCGGTAATGTAAGAAGGTGAAAGGAATGGAATACTCGGAGAAGAGGCTGAAGATGTGAGATTTGTTAACGATAGACCTTTAGTTCCAGAGAGCACAGTGGAAGAGTTGGGGAGGTTGAAGAGGAAGGATATGAGTCCGGATTATTTTAAGGGACATACAGAGCTTAATGGAGATGAGAGACTGTGATATAAGGGATTACCTGGGAGGTGTTGGCTTTTTGAGATGACTGAGATATAGGGCATGATTGGATTGATTCTTGGAGGAGATGGTTCTCAAACCCTAGTCACTATGTCACTGTGTCACCTAGGACTTCTAGATAGCTCATATAATAAAAACTGTCAGGCTTCCTGGCTATGCCATTGATTTATTTATTTTATTTCTAAAAGTAATGTGATTACAAATTCAAATAATACAGAAAAGTGAAACTTTTCATTTCCTACTACTGCTGTCCAGTTATTTAGAAGTGTGTGTACATGTCAACACCTAAATCCCTTTTTAAAATACTGATACTATTCTCTTACTTGCTTCTTTCTCTTAACAATATATCTTGGACATCTGTCTGCAGCAGAATATTTAGGTTTACCTTATTCTTTTTACTGGCTTTTTTTTTTTTTTTTTTGCTGTGCCACGCTGCTTATGGGATCTTACTTCCCCAACCAGGGATCAAACCTGTAGCCCCTGCAGTGGAAGCACAGAGTGCTAACCACTGGACTGCCAGGGAATTCCCTGGCATTTTAATGCATTGTGTTCCATTGTATTTAACCACTGCCCTATTGACGGGACAGTTGGATTACTTCTAGGTTATCTCTGATTGACTAGAACTAAAAGAGGAGGGAAAAGGAGTGCTGCTTTTTATTATAAGTCCTTTTGAATTTTTGATTTTTTATATAGTTAAAAATATATTTATATATGTTTGTACATATATTTTTGGTTTTTATATATGCTATCTAAAAGTTATAATAAAGAAACACAAATATTAATACCCTTAGAGACCACAACCAATTAATTGTGCTGCCAGATTATTTTGTGTTTGTGTTCATCTCCTAATAAACTTTGCCACTTGTATTTAATTGAAGAGTAGCTTGAGATTTTAGAAGAAGCCCATTTTTAAAAAACTGTTACCATTTACATGACATTTGTCAAAATTGGATTGTCTTCAGTACAACATAACAAAAACGAAATAGAAAAAGAAAGCTAGATATCAAGGCTGATAAAACTTTGCAACAATATCTACAACTTCAGGTTTAAAGTATTTACATTAATTAAAGCAACCTCATTTTCTAATGGAATTGACTTATTTATTTATTTATTTTAAAAAAATTTTTGGCTGCTTTGGGTCTTAGTTGCTGCACATGGGCTTTCTCTAGTTGCAGCGAGCAGGGGCTACTCTTCATTGCGGTGCGCGGGCTTCTCATTGCGGTGCGCGGGCTTCTCATTGCAGTGGCTTCTCTTGTTGCGGTGGCTTCTCGTTGCAGAACATGGGCTCTAGGCAGGTGGGCTTCAGTAGTTGTGGCTTGCAGGCCTAGTTGCTCTACAGCATGTGGGATCTTCCCGGACCAGCGATCGAACCCGTGTCCCCTGCATTGGCAGGCGGATTCATAACCACTGGGCCACCAGGGAAGTCCCTGGAATTGACTTTATAATATGTAAATGTTATAAGTTCAAATGTAAAAAATAAATGTGTACTTAAAACAAGTTATTCAGGGACTTCCCTGGTGGTCCTGTGGCTAAGACTCTGCGCTCCCAGTGCAGGGGGCCTGGGTTCGATCCCTGGTCAGGGAACTAGATCCCACCTACTGCAACTAAGACTTTGAATGCTGCAACTAAAGATCCCGCATGCCGCAACTAAGACCTGGCACAGCCAAACAAACAAATAAATAAATATATATATTTTTAAAATAAATTTATTTATTTATTTTATTTTTGGCTGCATTGAGTCTTCATTGCTCCGCGTGGGCTTTCTCTAGTTGTGGCGAGCGGGGGCTACTCTTCATTGCGGTGCGTGGGCATCTCATTGTGGTGGCTTCTCTTGTTGCGGAGCACAGGCTCTGTAGGCACATGGGCTTCAGTAGTTGTGGCATGCAGGCTCAGTAGTTGTGGTGCATGGGCTCTAGAGCGTAGGTTCAGTAGTTGTGGTGCATGGGCTTAGTTGCTCCACGGCATGTGGGATCTTCCTGGACCAGGGATCGAACCCATGTCTCCTGCATTGGCAGGCGGACTCTTAACCACTGTACCACCAGGGAAGTCCCTAAATAAATATTTTTTCAAAACCAAGTCATTCAAATTATAACATGAAAAATAAACAGTTGATTTTTTAAATGTTGACTAACACTGAATCAGAGGCTTTGTGCTTTCTTTTTAATATCTTAAATCACAATTTAGTTTTTTTAACCTTATCTAGATTTGTCAGAATATACATAGATTTGCTTTCAAATATATTCATTTTTATACTATAAAGATATATTAATATTACTGACTTTTAAACTAGCTATATTGTGTGTGTGTGTGTGTGTGTGTGTGTATATACACACACACGTACATACTTTTAGTCTTTTGGCCTCCTGTAGCTACCTTTGCAAAAATAGTTAAATAATGGAGTCTTTGAATCGCAGTTTCTTCACTGTTCTAAGTTTCCCAAAATAGATGCATCAGGTGCCTTTGTTGCCATAACAGTGGGACCTCAAATAAATTCCTTTAATTTTTTCTCTATCATTAGAAGTCTCTCACATATCTCATTTATCAGGGTTATACTTTGAGGGATTATTTTATAGTTTGATGGTAAATAGCTAAGGTTAAAAGTGTGAAACACAGATATGTAGACACTAGACAGGAATGGTGAGGGTACCATAATTCCACACTTCATGGATGTATGAACTGAAATACAGTATGATTAAGATTTATTCTCTTGAGTCCTATGTAGTACTCTTTCAAATCTGAATAGTTCCTACTTTCATATTGCTTTCCCCCTGCAACTGCCATTAGAGTTAGCAAATGCCAGGGTCTTAAAGAAATTAGTCTGGAACTAAGAGAAAAAAGTTTGATGAATATCAGGTTTTAATATGAAAGTATCCTACACCATTAGCATTATATTGTATTAGTTTTCTGGGGCTACTGTAACGAAGTATCACAGACTTGGTGACTTAACAGAAATCGATTTTCTCAAAGTTCTGCAGGTTATAAGTCCAAGACCAAGGCATCGGCAGGATTGGTTTCTATTGAGACCTTTCTTCTTGGCTTATAGATGGCCATCTTCTCCCTGTGTCTTCACGTGGTGTTTCCTCTGTACCTATATGTATCCATATTTCCTCTTCTTATAGGGATATAAGTCATACTGGGTTAGGCCCACCTTTAATGACCTCACTTTAACCTTTTAAAAAATATTTATTTATTTATTTGGTTGCGCTGGGTCTTAGTTGCAGCAGGTGGGCTCCTTAGTTCTGGCATGCGAACTCTTAGTTGCAGCATGCATGTGGGATATAGTTCCCTAACCAGGGATCAAACCCAGGCCCCCTGCGTTGGGAGCACAGAGTCTTAACCACTGTGCCACCAGGGAAGTCCCAACGTCACTTTAACTTAATTACCTCTTTAAAAACCCTGTCTCCAAAGACAGTCACAATATAAGGTACTGGAGGTTAGGCCTTCAACCTATGAATTGTGGGGTGACACAATTTAGCCCATAAAATTTGCTAATACTGATACTAGTTCTTCAGGTAGGTAAAACATGGCGGCCCAAGTTTTTCTTTGTTTTATTTTTAAGCTATTATGTTGTGCTTGCTGTGTGCTAAGAGAACTAAAAGTGAAATTTCGTAAAGGTGTATTGGGACCTTTTCCATTCCCTTCCCATGGAAGATAACTTTGTAAAAAGCATTTTTAGGAATAGTCTATGTTTGTTTAAAAAAAGAAAAAAGGGTCACCTTTTTCTGGAAGGTCTTATAAAATATATTATCTTTATAAGGCTAATGATGGAAATAGTACATCTTTTTGGTGGAACCAGTTTTAAGTCTCCATACTTTTAAATTTCACCTACGCTGACTAACTCTTCCTTAACTGCATCCATAGTTCTCTGATAATGAACCTATTAGTTTAATAGTTTTGTATAAATTTGCAATTCTGTAACATTTTTTGATACATATTGCTGTTGCTAAGGTCCATGAGCAAATATTTTCCTTCTTTGGGTCATATTCCCCCATAATATGACCACCTGAAGCAATTTGTTTCCATGAATTGGTATCCTCTCTTCTGTTTTCTGTCACTTTAGAATTCATTCATGACATAAAGCTATTTCTGCTTTAAACTGAAGATTATTAGGGTATTGACTATAAAGGTACTATCAGGGTTTCCAGATATTAATTAGTTAATATGTGACATTTGTTTTTCTGTTACTTGAAAATATAAAATTTACATGCTCTCGTTCATTAATGCAGGTGTAGTAAAAGATTGTCACTTGATGTGTTTGCTTTTTAAAGTGGAATTGCTTTGTCTGGCACATGTAACCAGAAACAAAAAAGCTTCTTACTATGGAAAAATTTACTATTCAGATTAGAAGCATTCTGATACTGTTATTAGGATTATTTGACATTTGTAAGAAATTATATTTATTATTATTTATTATATTACTGTTACTTATTATCTCAGCTTTTAAAAAAAAGATTTGATTGCAAATTAAAATCACAGCAAGATACTACTACACACCCACCACAATTGCTAAAATAAGAAGGCTGACAATACCAAATGCTGATGAAGGTATGGAACAACTGGAACTCCATACATTGTCAGTGTGCTCATATAACAATGGTGCAATCACTTTGGGAGAAGGTGTACAGTTTCTTAAAAAAAACTAAACATATACCTGCCCTATGACCCAGCAATTCCACTTCAAGAGAAATGATAACATTTGTCTACAAAATTGCTCACACAAGAATATTTATAGCAACTTTATTCATCACATCCAAAAACTGGATATGGCCCACATGTCCACAAACAGGAGAATAAATAAACTCTAGTATATATTGTTAGTTGTTTATTTGTTTATTGTACATTTTTTCCTTTTTTTATTGAGGTATAGTTGATGTACAATATTTTAGTTGCAGGTGTACAACATGGTGATTCACAATTTTTAAAGGTTGTACTCCATTTATAGTTTTTATAAAATATTATCTAGATTCCCCATGTTGTACACTATATCCTTGTAGCCTATTTATACATAGTAGTTTGTACTTTTTAATTCCCTACCCCTAACTTGCCCCTCCCTACTTCCTTCTCCTCATTGGTAACCACTAGTTTTGTTCTCTATATCTGTGAGTCTGTTTCCATTTCCTTATATTCATTCTTTTGTTTTATTTTTTAGATTCCACATATAAGTGATAACATACAGTATCTGTCTTTCTCTGTCTGACTTACTTCACCTAGCATAACACCCTCCAAGTCCATCCATGTTGTTGCAAATGGCAAAATTTCATTTTTCATGGCTGAGTAATAATATTGTATATATAGATAATATCTTCTTTACCATTCATCTATCAATGGCCACTTAGGTTGCATCCATATCTTGGCTATTGTAAATAATGCAGCTATGAACATTGGAGTGCATATATCCTTTTTAATTAGTGTTTTTGGGTTATTTTGGATATCCAGGAGTGGAATTGCTGGATCATATGGTAGTTCTATTTTTAGGTTTTTTGAGAAAGCTCCATATTGTTTTTCACAGTGGCTGCACCAATTTACATTCCCACCAAAAGTGTATGAGGGTTCCCTTTTCTCCACGTCCTCACCAACATTTGTTATTTGTGTTCTTTCTGATGATAGCCATTCTGATAGGTGTGAGGTGATATCTCATTTTGCTTTTAATTTGCATTTGTCTGATTACTAACGATGTTGAGCATCTTTTCATGCACCTGTTGGCCATCTGTATGTTTTCTTTGGAAAAATTCTATTCAGGTCTTCTGCCCATTTTTTTATTGGGTTGTTTGTTTCTTTTTTTTTTTCTCACACAGTTTTTCTTCTGGAATCATTTCCTTCGCTAATTTATTATGCTTCATAGTTGAATGTAGTTGATTCAACTCATTGAATATGCACTCCTTCAAGAAAGTATTATTTTGTCTTGTTTGCCATACTCAAGAATCAAGATAGACTTTTTTTTCTTGTTTGCCATACTCAAGAATCAAGATAGACTTAACACATGTGCTTCAATATTATGAGAGTAAATTATCACTCTCTGTCTGAAAAGCAGTTCAGAGAGTGATTAAAAAAAATAAGGGCTCATTACAGACTTTAAAATAGTAGAATAACAATGACATTGTCTGCTTCTCTCAGAAATTGCCAGGAAAAAAAAGGAGGATGAACAAGAAAGAAAAATGCAAACTCCATCTTCAGTAAGAGTAGGATATATCTGTTAACACCATATCAGAAAATTAAGGGCTACCAAATGCAGCAAAGACCAAATGGGTTTCAGAAAATGAAGAGATAGAATGCTTTCATCTGAAGATCTCAGTGAAAGCCAATAAGGTGTATGCTCCAAAAAAGGTGGTATTCTTTGGGGGGGGCAAAAATAATTTTGGAACCTTTCACAGGCTACCAGCAGGGACTCCTCAATACGTAGTTTGGCACCAAGAAAGAGAAGAGGATAAGTTGAATGAGGAATTGGAAATACCATATTTAAAAAAAATGTATTTACTTGTTTTTATTTTTGGCTGTTTGGGTCTTTGTTGCTGTGTGTGGGCTTTCTCTAGTTGCGGCGAGCGGGGGCTACTCTTCGTTGTGGTGCGCGGGCCTCTCATTGTCGTGGCTTCTCGTTGCAGAGCACGGGCTCTAGGTGCACAGGCTTCAGTAGTTGTGGCTCACTGGCTTAGTTGCTCCACGGCATGTGGGATCTTCCCGGACCAGGGCTTAAACCCATGTCCCCTGCATTGGCAGGCGGATTCTTAACCCCTGCGCAACCAGGGAAGTCCCAAGAGACTCTGTATTATTAGCAGCTTTGTTGGCTAGGGAGAAGTCAAGAATAAAATAACTCCCTCACACAACCTTGGGTCCTCAGGAACTTCATTGTGAACTACATGAACCTCTTATGAAGAGCTGGTCTAGGAAAAACGTACTTCATTTATAGATTATTATCATAAAGGAACCAGCAGGGATTTTATATAAAGAGATTACAATTTTAGAAAGTTGAAGTAGGGATTTCCCTGGTAGTCCAGTGGTTGAGACCCTGCACTTCCACTGCAGGGGTCATAGGTTCGATCCCTGCTCAGGGAACCAAGATTGTGCATGCCGTGCAGCATGGCAAAATAAATAAATAAAAAATTTAAAAAGTTGACGTAAACAAAAATAAAAATAAATGGCAATTGAAAAATATTCCTGATGAAAGTTGCAATAAGATATATTGTCTTGAAAGATAATTTTTAAAAATTAATCTTGCAAGTTCTTTGATAAAACTAGAACTCAAAGCAGAGGTAGGTCAAGGAAGGGTTAGTGCAAAAGGTGAAGTTTAGCTAACAGCGCTCGAAAAATAAGTGGAAGAGAAAAATTAAATTGTCAATGAAATGAGGGGCGTATTGGAAGCAGGAGAAAGAGTAGACACTTCTGGAAAACACAGTAAGGTACATGGAGGGTAAAATTGAGAAAAAATGAACAAAATGAAATGGAACTTAACCACATGTCTAAAAGGAATAAAGAACCAGTGTTAGATGTGGCACATGGGTAAAGGAGAATAATTGTTGTCCTTGAAGAATAAAACTCAAGTAATACAATATAATATTTACAGGTATTTTTCAAAGAAACTGCTCAAAACAAATGCAGATTTGAATCTGTAGATTGACAGGGCACATGATGAGCCAGGAAAAATTTACATAGAACAATTAACGTTAAGGCATAATCTAGTAATGTTATTGGACTGCAAAAAAAAATTTTTTTAATGACTCCAGAATAAAAGAATAAACATGACGGGGAGAAAGATTCAAATTGGCTTCAGAATTCTCAGAAAAGTTCAGTGTCAGAAGACAGTAGAGCAAGATCTGTAAAGTCCTCAAGGACGGAAAGTGTGACCTAAGAATTTTATCTCTACTCACACTGTTGTTCAGGTGAAAAGGCAACGTTTTTAAACATGTGAAAACTCAGAAAATATAATTTCCCTAATGCCTTCTTGAGAACTACTGGAGGACACACTTTAGATAACCAAGTGATGAAAATATAGCAAAAGACTTGATATGAGCATTGAATCCATAGGATTAATGGGGGGCTTACTATTCTAGGACAGAATTTATATATTATAAACTCTGATATGTAGATATTATATGACTCAAAAGTATTGGGAGGATAGCGGGGGGGGGGAGATAGTAGAAAGCTGTTAAAACTACGGAGGATGTACTCTAGCAAAGTCTATAAAGCTAGTTGATAAGAAAAGAAGATGAGGGATCTAGGAAATGGGAAACCAAACACAGAAGAGCTCCATAAGAAAGTCCCAGGGTGTCACTTGTACAGCAAGACTGTAGAGTCCAGGGTGTTTTCCAGGAGAAAAAGTAGAAACTGATTTGCTTGAACATATGGAAAATATCATTGAATCGTGTGCCACAATGTTGTTGGAGCATTTGGAAAAAATTACTGATAGGTATGTTGAAAACAAAGCAAATGGGAAAAAGTGAGGCAGTCATCAACTCTAGGAAAAAAAAGCTGTACAAGGAAGGAGTTGTGATCTTAGTATACGCTTCAGAAATTCACACTATTGGGCTTCCCTAGTGGCGCAGTGGTTGAGAGTCCGCCTGACGATGCAGGGGACCAGGGATTGAACCCATGTTGCCTGCATTCGCAGGTGGATTCTTATCCACTGCGCCACCAGGGAAGTCCCTGGAATATTTTAAAACTTACTGATTTAACCAAAAATTGGGGGGGTGAGGGGGGTTGGGTTTGTGAGCAGAATCAGTAAATCTTCACTATGGAGAAAAGATGAGGCTAATATTGATAAATCAAGAACTAACACCTCCTCTACCATGGGAAGAAGATAATATATCT
This sequence comes from Mesoplodon bidens, assembly GCF_964165515.1. Taxonomy (NCBI): domain Eukaryota; kingdom Metazoa; phylum Chordata; class Mammalia; order Artiodactyla; family Ziphiidae; genus Mesoplodon; species Mesoplodon bidens. Next base: position 5,651,181 of record NC_138179.1, read on the forward strand.
GATATCTAATATTGATAAATTAAGAAATATCAATATAGGGCTTCCCTGGTGGTGCAGTGGTTAAGAATCTGCCTGCCAATGCAGGGGACACGGGTTCAAGCCCTGGCCCGGGAAGATCCCACGTGCCGCGGAGCAACGATGCCCATGCACCACAACTGCTGAGCCGGCGCTCTAGATCCCGCGAGCCACAACTACTGAGCCCACGTGCCACAACTACTGAAGCCCACGCGCCTAGGGCCCGTGCTCCGCAGCAAGAGAAACCACTTCAATGAGAAGCCCGTGCACCGCAATGAAGAGTAGGCCCCGCTTGCCACAACTAGAGAAAACCTGCGCACAGCAATGAAGACACAATGCAGCCAAAAATAAATAAAATAAACAAATTTTAAAAATTTTAAAGAAATGTATGCCCATGTTATATAAAAAAATATGAGTATAAAGATTTTACTTAGAAATATGGAAACAGGAGAATGGCTAGAAAAGTTGATGCTGGTATCCTCTGCAACATAGAGAACAGTGGGTAAGGGTTTTCGGTCTTTCATCATGAGTCTTTTAGTTCAACTTTAATAAGTATATATATGATTGCAGTATTTTGGTAAAAATTTAAGTAATTTAACAAATAATGGATTATATATCTGTGCAGTGTGCACAAAACGGGATGTAATGATGTTCACTGAAGCATTGTTTATAGTATTAAAAATTATCAATAATCTGTCATTGATAGAGAAACTGTAGCAACTTAAAATAAGTTTTGTGTTTGTGTGTGTGTGCATTCATCGACATGGAAAGTTCCGTAAAACAGATTGCTAAGGGAAAAGTACATTTTGTAATAGTACATATATCATTTCATTTATACTACAATAAATCCAAAACAAAGCTATATTCTTCTGTTTGTCTGTAAACACTTAGAAAAAAAGTCTAGAAGGATTTAGCAAACTGATCATTTTTACCTTTACTTTTTACTTTAAGTATTTCTGTATTCTTTGATTTTTTTCAAAAACAGTGTGATATGTATTACTCTTTAATTAAAGTTAATGAAATAAATGAATAAATACATAAGCTATGTTCATGGGAAAACTAGGTTAAGGGACTGGAATTCACGAAATATGTTTCTTGTAGCCACCATGTTGTTGCTTCCCTATACAACTTTTAGCATAGTATCTTGTATCTCTGTTTTCTTAATCAGTAGAACCTGATTATTATCACATGTGTTCCTGGGGTAAACAATTACACCATTAGAGGTTTACACTATAGCTTTCAAGACTTACACCTGGATTTAAAATGTGGCTCCACTTTAACCTCTCTAATCATCAATTTCTTCAGTTAAGAATTTCAGAAACGCCCTATTTCACAGTGTTACTGTGAGAATTAAAAGAGATAAAAGATGTAAAGAATTTAGTACATTAGCTGGCAGGTAATAACTCAAAAAATTGTAGCTACTTTTATCATTTTTCATGAAAATAAGATATCATTTTGTTATATCAATATTGTATTCAGAATGTATATGTAACAGCTTATGACCTAAAGTAATATCTAGAAATAGTGATGTGGATTAGTAGACTCATTAAACAGGGTTCTATTTCTGGTTGTGTTTCAAAGAATAATTGTGTTTCATCATAGTAAAGCCCCTGTTTTTTTTAAAAAAAGTATATATAGTTGGATATATAATATTATGTTAGTTTCCGGTGTACTACAGAAACTTGACATTCGCTTACATTATGAAATGATCACCACAGTAAGTCTAGCACCCATCTGTCCCCATACAAAGTTATTACAATACTATTGAAGAGTATTCCTTATGCTGTGTATTACACCTCCATGGCTTATTTATTTTATAACTGAAGGTTTTTACCTCTTTATCTCCTCCACCTATTTTGTTCCCCCCCCACCCCTCCCCTCTGGCAACCACCTGGTTGTTCTCTGTATCTATGAGTCTGTTTTCATTTTTTTGTTTTTTGTTTTTTAGATTCCACATATAATTGAGATCATACAGTATTTGTCTTTCTCTGTTTGACTTATTTCCTGAGCATAATACCCTCTACATCCATTCATGTTGTCACAATGGCAAAATTTCATTTTTTTTATGGCTGAGTAATAATATTCCATTGTATATATACACCACATCTTCTTTATCCATTTGTCTATTGACAGACACTTAGGTTGCTTCCATATCTTGGCTATTGTAAAAAGTGCTACAGTGAATTTCAGGGTATATATATGTTTTCAAATTCATACTTTTTTAAGGTATATACCCAGAAGTGAAATTGCTGGGTCATATGGCAGTTCTATATTTAATTTTTTGAGGAACCATCATACTGTTTTCTATAGTGGTTGTACCATTTTACAATCCCACCAACAGTACACGAAGATTCCCTTTTCTCCACATCCTCACCAACACCTCTTATTCGTGGTCTTTTTGATGATAGCCATTCTGACAGGTATGAAATGGTATCCCTTTGTGGCTTCGATTTATATTTCCTTGATGATTAGTGATGTCGAGCATCTTTCCCCGTGTCTGTTGGCTATCAGTATGTCTTATTTGGAAAAATGTCTATTCAGGCCCTCTGCCCACTGTCTAGTCAGGTTGTTTGTTTTTGTTGGTGTTGAGCTGTATGAGTGCTTTGTATACAGTAAGTCCCCTACATATGAACCTTCAAGTTGCGAACTTTCAAAGATGTGAACGTGGTCTTCAGCAACTTAGTGACCCTCAGTGAGAAGCTGGAGGTAGATCTGCAAGAGGACGACTTCATCGAACTCCTTGCTGTGCAACACGAGGAGCTTACTAATGAGGACCTGGTGCAATTGGAGGCCCAGAGAAAGGACACAGAGAAACAAGAGGAAGAAGTAGTAACTGAAGAACCGAAGAGACTCACGATGCAGGAAATGACAAGGGAATTTTCTTTATTTGACCAGGCACTGTTAGTTTTAGAGGCACAGGACCCGAACGTAGAACCGTACATGAGGGTTGCAGCCGCCGTTCAGAATGCAATCCAGTGCTACTGTGTCATCTATGACGAGAAAAAAAAGAGCTACTACCCAGACATCACTGGATCGTTTTTTCAGGAGGGTAGATAGAATTGAATCCAGTAAGGAACCAGAACCTGTGCCATCAACGTCAGGTGTGAGTGAAACTGCAGCTTGCCCTCCATCTCCTATTGCTGATGATCCTTCAGCTCTACCATCTCCCACCTCCTCTCCCTCCTTCAGTAAGTCTTCTTGCCTGTTCCCTCGATGCCAGCCCCAGTATCCCAGCTGTTGTACTGTACTACTGTACTTTTCAAGGTACTGTACTGTAAGATTAAAAGTGTTTTCTTTATTTTTTTGTGTTTTTCATGTATTATTTGTGTGAAAAGTATTATAAACCTATTACAGTACAGTACTATATAGCCGATTGTGTTAGTTGGGTACCTAGGCTAACGTTGTTAGACTTATGAACAAATTGGACTTACGACTGTGCTCTTGGAACAGAACTCATGCGTATGTAGGGGACTTACTGTATTTTAGTGGCGGCTTTACGATTTTCTATATGTAGTATCAAGCCATCTGCAAATAGTGACAGTATTACTTCTTCCTTTCCAATTTGGATTTATTTTATTTCTTTTGCTTGTCTGACTTCTGTGGCTAGGACTTTCAGTACTATGTTGAATAAAAGTGGGGACAATGGGCAATCTTGTCTTGTTCCTGATCTTAGAGGAAATGCTTTCAGGTTTTCATCATTACCTGTGATGTTGGCTGTAGGTTTGTAACTGTTGGCTTCTGTTATGTTGAGCTATATTTTCTCTATACCTACTTTGATGAGGTTTTTTTTTTTATCACAAATGGATGATGAATTTTGTCAGAAGATTTTCTGCATCTGCTGAGATGATCATATGATTTTTATCCTTCAGCTTGTTAATGTGGTGGATCACATGGATTGATTTGTGTAGATTGAACCATCCTTGCATCCCTGGGATAAATCCTACTCGATCATGGTGTATGATCCTTTTAATGTGTTGTTGAATTCAGTTTGCTAATATTTTGTTGAGGATTTTTGCTTCTATGTTTATCAGTGATATTGGCCTCTACTTTTCATTTTTTGTGGTGTCTGGTTTTAGTGTCAGGGTAATGCTAACCTTATAGAATGAGTTTGGAAGCATTCCTTCCTCTTCAAATTTTTGGAATAGTTTGAGAAAGATAGGTGTTAACTCTTCTCTAAATGTTTGGTAGAATTCACCTGTGAAGCTATCTGGTCCTGGACATTTATTTGTCAGGATTTTTTTTTTAACTGATTTAATTTTGTTCCTAGTAATTGGTCTGTCCATATTTTCTATTTCTTTCTGATTCAGTCTTCAAGATTGTGTGTTTCGGGCTTCCCTGGTGGCGCAGTGGTTGAGAGTCCACCTGCCGATGCAGGGGACACGGGTTCGTGCCCCAGTCTGGGAGGATCCCACATGCCGCGGAGCGGCTGGGCCCGTGAGCCATGGCCGCTGAGCCTGCGCATCTGGAGCCTGTGCTCTGCAACGGGAGAGGCCACAACAGTGAGAGGCCCACGTACCACACACACAAAAAAAAGATTGTGTGTTTCTATGAATTCACCCATTTCTTCTAGGATGACAAATTTATTGTCATGTCATTGTTCATAGTAATCTCTTATGATCCTCCATATTTCTCTGGTGTCAGTTGTAACTTCTTTTTAATTTCTGATTTTTTTAATTTGAGCCTCTTTTTTTTTCTTGATGAGTCTGGCTTAAGGTTTATCAATTTTGTTTATATTTTTAAAGAACCAGCTTTTCTATTTCTTAGTCTCTATTTCATTTACTTCTGCTCTGATCTTTATTATTTCTTTCCTTCTACTAACTTTGAGTTTCCTTTGTTCTTCTTGTCATTTCTTTAGATGTAAGTTTAGATTGCTTTTTTGAGATTTTTCATGTTTCCTGAGGTAGGCTTGTAGACTTCCCTTTTAGAACTGCTTTTGCTGCATCCCATAGATTTTGGATCACTGTGTATCCAATGTATTACTGTCACTTTCTCCCTATATGTTTGTTAATATTTGCTTTATATATTTAGATGCTTCTATGTTGGGTGCATATATATTTACAATTGCTATATCTTCTTGTTGGATTGATCACTTTATCATTATGTAATGTCATTCTTTGTCTTTGTTATAGCTTTGTTTTAGAGGCTACTTTTTTAATATAAGTATTGCTACTCCAGCTTTCTTTTTGTTTCCATTTGCATGGATTAACTTTTTCCATCCCCTCACTTTCACTCTGTCTGTTTTTTTTTATTTTAAAGAAATTATTATTGATGTTCAAAATTATTTAATTTCAAGGATATTAATTAGAACATGGATGAAAAAACCTCCACATGATTTTAAGAGTCTCCTGTAATTTTTCTAATAGTTTACTATGTCTATTTTATTTTACATTTAGATCCAAATTCATTAGGATTTTATGTTTGTGTGAGATATGCAGTACAAAGGGATTTCCCTTGTTCAAGTGGAAAACCAATTGTCAACCATTCATTGAGTAGTTCTGGCTCTCCCAGCTGACACGAAATGCCTTCTTTCTCACTAGCTGAACCCCCATTCCTAAGGTGCCTCTTGAGTGTGCCCTGGAGTGAGTGAGGTAAGCTCACTAACCTGGGCTCCTCTTCTACAAGGTACAGCTACTATCATAGCCTCTGCAGGGACAGCAGGGAGCATGCAACACGTAGAAGCGCTCAGAGGCCATCAGCAAGAACCCCGCCCCATAATAACCAGGCAGTGTGGGAGCCTCAAGGCTCTGGTACTGACCACAGGGTGGGGGCTCAGGGGACAGCCGCCTGCTCAGGTAGGGGAAGCTTACTCTCTTCAGCTGGTCCCGCTTCTCCTGCAGCTTGCACGCCTGGCTGTCCAAGCAGCTGACCCTGTGTCGCAGGGTCTTTCTTTAGCTTGCTGTTCTCCTCCTCCTGCTCCCATAGGAAGCACACTTGGTTCTTGTTCTGCCAGGGTGAGAAGCAGCAGGACTGCAACACACTGACGAATTTGTAGGCCCCCAGTGCTGACAGGATGATCTCCTTGATGAACATGGGGCTGGTGTCCCTGTGCTCACTTAGCACAGCTTCTGTGCCTGGCTTCAGGGTGACATCTGTTGGAGGGGTGGAGGGGCTCTGGGAGGGCTTCTGAGGCATTGCTATGAGGGACAAACTTGTGGGGCTGTGTGCCAAGCCCTTGTTGGGCCCCAGGCTGGTTTTGCTGCAGTCAGGCTCCATGTCTCTCTTCAGCCTCTTTCGGTCAACAGGTTCTCAGGGGACAGACAGCCTCTTTCCAGGGTGCTTGGAGGAGAAACTGTAAGAATGAAGTGAGCCAGTAAATTTGCAAGCCCCAGATACTGGGGGGATAAAGTTATCCATGGAAATGCCACTCTTATCTACCAGGTCCCCATCAGGGGAGGTGGTGTTCTGATCGCCAGCCTCTACAGCAGACATGTTTGCTTCTCCCTGGCTGTCTAATGCTGCGCTAGCCAGATGGGCTTCTGGAGTACTTCCAGAGGCTGCTGCACCAGTTTCTGACTGGTGGCTTCTGGGGTGGCCCTGGGTGCAGGGTTTGTTTCGTTTTTTTGCGGCCTCTCCCGCTGCGGAGCACAGGCTCCGGACGCGCAGGCTCAGCGGCCCTGGCTCACGGGCCCAGCCGCTCCGCGGCAAGCGGGATCCTCCCGAACCGGGGCACGAACCCGTGTCCCCTGCATCGGCAGGCGGACTCTCAACCGCTGCGCCACCAGGGAAGCCCCCTGGGTGCAGTTTTACCCTACAGTGCAGCTCACTTCAACTTGCAGGACTCCAGCTTGACCGCTGGGTTTTCACTTGAGGATGTTGATGACCCTGCAGCTCCTTTCCTGTCTGCTTCACTTACATGTCCCCTCAAGCCCCCAGAGGCCTTTCTGGTATCCTTTCTCCTGGTGCATCCATGGCCTCCAGCTCCCTTCTTCTCAGTCAGGTGGAAGATAGAAGCCATGGCCATGATCTTGAGCAGTCAGTGCTGATCCTCCAGCCTCGTGGAGAAGCTTTCTTTGGTGAAGTGTTCACTACTGTGGAAAGACTACTTAGTGGGGGTCCAGTTATCCTTCTGAACAGCCTTTAATAATTGGATCAGACATTCTGAGTCCTTTAGGGGGAAACCTGTGGCAGGAGACAGCGTGCTTCTCCCCCTTGCCCTGTCAGTTGGAGTAAGGTACAGCTGCACAAAAGATCACCATCTCGGGCCTTGGGCTGCCCTGCCACTGCCAGGCGCCAGCCCTTGCTTCGTTGAGCCCAGACCAGGGCAGGACCGCCCTGAGGGGAGGGTGCAAGGCAGCATGGCTGCAGGACATGGGAGCCAGGCACACAGCTCCCACTGTATGGCAAGATGGCGGCACCCAGCTGCCTGCCACCTGGGCAACCAGCCCTAGGCCTGTCTTTGTGTGTCTTTAGACCAGAAAGGAATCCTTGTAGGCAGTGTATATATGGGTCTTGTTATACATTCAGTCACTCTGTCTTTTGATTGGCGCATTTAGTCTATTTACACTTAAAATAATTACTGATAGGTATGTACTTATTGCCATTTTAATTGTTTTCTGTTTGTTTTTGTAGTTCTTCTCTGTTCCTTTCTTCTTCTTTTGCTCTATTCCCCTGTGATTTGATGACTATCTTTAGTGATTTGTTTGGATTCCTTTCTATTTTTTCTATATGTATCTATTGTAGGTTTTTGGTTTGTGGTTACCATGAGGTTCATATATAACAGTGTGTATATATATATATATATATATATATGCGTGTATGTGTATGTATGTATGAATGATTATTTTAAGTTGATTATCTCTTAAGTTCAAAGGCATTCTAATCACCCTACATTTTTACTCCCCTCACCACATTTAATGTTTTTTTGTTTTGTTTTAATTAATTAATTAATTTATTATTATTTGGTTTTGGCTGTATTGGGTCCTTGTTGCTGCGCGTGGTCTTTCTGTAGTTGCGGCGAGTGGGCGCTACTCTTTGTTGCAGTGTGGGGCTTCTCATTGTGGTGGCTTCTCTTGTTGCGGAGCAAGGGCTCTAGGCACGCGGGCTTTAGTAGTTGTGGCATGCGAGTTCAGTAGTTGCGGCTCGCGGGCTCTAGAATGCAGGCTCAGTAGTTGTGGCGCATGGGTTTGGTTGCTCCGCGGCATGTGGGATCTTCCCAGACCAGGGCTTGAACCCGTGTCCCCTGCATTGGCAGGCAGATTCTTAACCACTGCGCCACCAGGGAAGTCCCCACATTTAATGTTTTTGACGTTATATTTCACATCTTGTTTTGTGTATCCCTTAACTACTTGTAGATACAGATGGTTTTACTACTTTTGTCCTTTAACCTTCCTACGAGCTACATAAGTGATTGACCTACTACCTTTACTGTATATATTTGCCTTTACTAGTGAGATTTTTCTTTTCATAATTTTGATATTTCTAGTTGTGGCCTTTTCTTTCCTGCTTAGAGAAGTCCCTTGAACATTTCTCTTAAAGCTGGTTTAATGGTGCTAAACTTTTTTAGCTTTTGTTTGTAAAACTTTTTGTCTCTGCTTCAAATCTGAATGATAACCTTGTCGGGTAGAGTATTCTTGGTAAGTTTTTTCCTCTTATCACTTTGAATACATCATGTCACTCCCTTCTGGCCTGCAAATGTCTGCTAAAAAGTCAGCTGATAGTCTTATGGGAATTCCCTCATACCTCACTCGTTGCTTTTCTCTTGCTGCTTTTAAGATTTTCTCTTTCTCTTTACTTTTTGCCATTTTCCTTACAATGTGTCTTGGTGTACATCTCCCTGGGTTCATCTCGTTTGGGCCTCTCTGTGCTTCCTGGACCTGGGTGTCTGTCTCCTTTCCCAGGTCAGGGAACTTTTCAGCTCTTATCTCTTCAGATGGTTTCTCTGCTCCTTGCCCCCTCTCCTCTCCTTCGGGGACCTCTATAGTGTGAATGTTACGATGCTTGATGTTGTCTCAGAGGTTTCTTAAACTATCCTGCTTTCTTTAAAATTCTTTTTTCTACTGAGTTTGGGTGATTTCTACTACTCTGCTTTCCAGATTGCTGATCCATTCCTCTGTATAATCTGATCTACCCTTGATTACTTCTAGTGTATTTTAAATTTTCAGTTATTGTATTCTTTAGCTCTGTTTGGTTCTTCTTTATATTTTCTCTTTGTTGAAATTCTCACTGCCTTCATCCATTCTTCTTCCACATTTGGTGAGCATCCTTATGATCATTACCTTGAACTCTTTATTGGGCAGATTGCTTATCTCCACATTTAGTTCTTTTTCTGAAGTTTTTGTCTTGCTCCACTGTTTGGAACATATTCCTCTGTCTCCTCATTTTGCCCAATTATCTGTTTATTTCTGTGTGTTAGGTCAGTTGATTATGTTTCCTGATCTTGGAGAAGTGGCCTTTTTTAGGAGACATCCTGTGGGGCCTCAGAGCACACTCCCCTCTGGTCACCAGTTATATGTTCTAGGTGTGCTCCCTATGTGGGCTGCATGGTCCCTTATGTTGTGATGAGCTGACTGCTGTAGGTGCACTCACTGGTAGGCAGGACTGGCCCCTAGTCTGGTTGGCCATGAGGCTGTATCTTGTGCAGTGGCCGTGTGCCCACTGGAGGGCAGGTTGACTGTGCAACCCACGAGGTACATGGGGCTGCTGCTGGCCTCCTGGTTGTTGGGCTGGGGCCCCGCATGGCTGTCTGCACAGCCTAGGGGGTTTGGAAGCCCCTGCTTTCTTAAAACTGGTCAATGGTTTAAAACTATTGGTTGAATTAAAGTTCCTACTGAAAAGCCGTACATGTTTTACATTTTTGAATAGATTATCTCTTAGTGAAAGGGACTAGAGATTAGCCTAAACCAGTTACTTGAGCTGACAACAAAAGCGTAAAGATGACCACAGTTCCTCTTGGCCAGTGGTTATCCCCTGTGTACTAATCCTAGCCCAAGTTTCAGCCTACATGTAAGAACTCAACATTGTGTTATGTGGTATTCTCTTACGTAAAGGTATTGATTTTCCCCTCTCAAGGAACGTTCATTCTAAGAAGTTAGGGAATGGCTTAAATATATATCGAAATAAATCAGAAAGACAGAACTTTATTTATTCAGCAAATACTTATTGATCACTGTGTGCCAGGCACTGATCTGCGCATCAGACATCAATGACCAAAAGTAGACTAAAATGTCTGCAGTCTAATGGGAGGAGGAATGCAGTCGTAAAATAAATGATAAACACAATAAATAAGAAATGCATATTGTATACAAGAAATTGATGAAGGCTATGCAAAAAGAAAAAGAAAAGACTTACAACATGGTAAGAGGAATTCCAAGGGCAAGACGGAGAGAAAGAACCATCAAATGAGATCGAGAAGACAGAATCCTGTGAGTGACATAGGAGAGTGTGATGTTCTGGAAACCTAGAGAAGGGAGTGTATCAAAGTAGAGGGAATAATCAGCAGTCAGATGCTTCTAAGTGAGTCAGATCTGAGAACAGGATGTAGGAGTTAGCAACAGGAAGGTACATTGGTGATGTTGACAAGTTTCAGTTAACTTGTGCAGTTTAATTCCTTTTGGTCATGGAAGAATAATGACAAAAAAGAGTTACTGCTAAGCTCTCTTCTTTTTGTGGTCTTATGACACTAGTGGTAGTTTGATCTTTGGTAAACGTGTAACATCTAGGTTGCCATTCACAGAAAACTCAGGATCCTGTTGGCTATGCTTGAATATCAACCTGGTCAGAGTGAACAATGATTGTTAAGATTACACTGATAGCAACAGTAGGGAATGAAATATCTGCTTTAAGAACCCCAAACCCATCACTTCAGGAGCCAGTCCTTTGGTAGCTGGCATTATATATATTCAACAAGGCTAACTAAGAGAATCTGTGATGTGTGGGCATTATAATCAGCTGACTCCAGGTGGCGTTCCTGGAGGCTGCTATATAGAAAGAAAGAAAATAGCTTAAAGAGGGAAGAATTCAACCCTGAGTTTAAGTCCATTTGGTCCACTAAGAAAAAGAATACCAAGTCTGGTGGAGAATTTGCCTTCTTTATTTTAATTTAATGTGTATTCTAGATTTAGCCTACATATGATTAACTTGGGGGAGGGGAGTGATGAGACACTTCACATTTACATGTTGCCGCCCTAGCAAGGGCGTGTTGAATAGACAGTATCGTCCTGATATGTGGGCTGCGGTGAGGCTGCGCCAGGTGAGTTTCTCTCAGAGTTAACTGACGGGAACTACCCACCTTCACGAATTTTCATTACCTTAGGAGTGCTGTGCCAAGACTGCTGAAACACAGCTGTGGGTGCTGTGCTGACGCCCACATTGCCAGTGTCAGGAAGGATGTACTTTCAAACCTCTAATTTCTCTAATAATGTCTTTAGTGATTTGTGTAGGTTTGGCATTGTGAGGAAAGTGCTTCCTGGCTTGGTTTATAACAAGAATTCAGTTGGCAGTCTTAAAATGTGTATTGTCTTAATATGCATGTGGAAGATACTAACAAGTTAGAAAAAAGATCTGACTAAAGTACTATCCTGTCCATCTAACAAAACTTACCCACCCATGGTATTTGAAAATAAATGAAAATTAAATGTTTTATGCTAGAATAATCTATTTATCTGTTGGTTCCTGTTTTATACCAAGATGGCAATATATAGTGCTGAACGAGAGCCAGCTTTCATATTCAATTCCAATCTGACACCTTTCCTTTTCTCTAATGGAAAAATTGGATTGGACTCATGTCAACCTATAGAGTGGAGAAAGAATAAGCTTTTTTTTTTTTTTTTTTTTTTCCATTTTTTTTTTTAAAGTTTATTTATTTATTTTTTTAATTAGTTTCTGCTTTATAACAAAGTGAATCAGTCATACATATACATATGTTCCCACATCCCTTCCCTCATGCATCTCCCTCCCTCCCACCCTCCCCATCCCACCCCTCCAGGCGGTCACAAAGCACCGAGCTGATCTCCCTGTGCTCTGCGGCTGCTTCCCACTATCTATCTACCTTACGTTTGGTAGTGTATACACGTCCATGCCTCTCTTTCGCCTTGTCACAGCCCACCCTTCCCCCTCCCCATATCCTCAAGTCCATTCTCAAGTAGGTCTGCGTCTTCATTCCCGTTTTGCCCCTAGGTTCTTCATGACATTTTTTTTTTTAATTCCGTATATATGTGTTAGCATACGGTATTTGTCTTTCTCTTTCTGACTAACTTCACTCTGTATGACAGACTCTAGGTCTATCCACCTCATTACAAATAGCTCAGTTTCGTTTCTTTTTATGGCTGAGTAATATTCCATTGTATATATGTGCCACATCTTCTTTATCCATTCATCCGATGATGGACACTTAGGTTGTTTCCAACTCCGGGCTATTGTGAATAGAGCTGCAATGAACATTTTGGTACATGTCTCTTTTTGAATTATGGTTTTCTCAGGGTATATGCCCAGTAGTGGGATTGCTGGGTCATATGGTAGTTCTATTTGTAGTTTTTTAAGGAACCTCCATACCGTTCTCCATAGTGGCTGTACCAATTCATATTCCCACCAGCAGTGCAAGAGTGTTCCCTTTTCTCCACACCCTCTCCAGCATTTATTGTTTCTAGATTTCTTGATGATGGCCATTCTGACTGGTGTGAGATGATATCTCATTGTAGTTTTGATTTGCATTTCTCTAATGATTAATGATGTTGAGCATTCTTTCATGTGTTTGTTGGCAGTCTGTATATCTTCTTTGGAGAAATGCCTATTTAAGTCTTCTGCCCATTTTTGGATTGGGTTGTCTGTTTTTTTGCTATTGAGCTGCATGAGCTGTTTATAAATTTTGGAGATTAATCCTTTGTCAGTTGCTTCATTTGCAAATATTTTCTCCCATTCTGAGGGTTGTCTTTTGGTCTTCTTTATGGTTTCCTTTGCTGTGCAAAAGCTTTGAAGTTTCATTAGGTCCCATTTGTTTATCTTTGTTTTTATTTCCATTTCTCTAGGAGGTGGGTCCAAAAGGATCTTGCTGTGATTTATGTCATAGAGTGTTCTACCTATGTTTTCCTCTAAGAGTTTGATAGTTTCTGGCCTTACATTTAAGTCTTTAATCCATTTTGAGCTTATTTTTGTGTATGGTGCTAGGGAATGATCTAATCTCAAACTTTTACATGTCCCTGTCCAGTTTTCCCAGCACCACTTATTGAAGAGGCTGTCCTTTCTCCACTGTACATTCCTGCCTCCTTTATCAAAGATAAGTTGGCCATATGTGCATGGGTTTATCTCTGGGCTTTCTATCCTGATCCACTGATCTATCTTTCTGTTTTTATGCCAGTACCAGACTGTCTTAATTACTGTAGCTTTGTAGTATAGTCTGAAGTCAGGGAGCCTGATTCCTCCAGCTCCGTTTTTCGTTCTCAAGATTGCTTTAGCTATTCGGGGCCTTTTGTTTTTCCAAACAAATTTTGAAATTTTTTGTTCTAGTTCTGTGAAAAATGCCAGTGGTAGTTTGATAGGGATTGCATTGAATCTGTAGATTGCTTTCGGTAGTAGAGTCATTTTCACAATATTGATTCTTCCAATCCAGGAGCATGGTATATCTCTCCATCTATTTGTATCATCTTTAATTTCTTTCATCAGTGTCTTATAGTTTTCTGCATACAGGTCTTTTGTCTCCTTAGGTAGGTTTATTCCTAGATATTTTATTCTTTTTGTTGCGATGGTAAATGGGAGTGTTTTCTTGATTTCATTTTCAGATTTTTCATCATTAGTGTACAGGAATGCCAGAGATTTCTGTACATTAATTTTATATCCTGCTACTTTACCAAATTCATTGATTAGCTCTAGTAGTTTTTCGGTAGCATCTTTAGGATTCTCTATGTATAGTATCATGTCATCTGCAAACAGTGACAGCTTTACTTCTTCTTTTCCAATTTGGATTCCTTTTATTTCCTTTTCTTCTCTGATTGCTGTGGCTAAAACTTCCAAAACTATGTTGAATAAGAGTGGTGAGAGTGGGCAGCCTTGTCTTGTTCCTGATCTTAGTGGAAATGGTTTCAGTTTTTCACCATTGAGGACAATGTTGGCTGTGGGTTTGTCATATATGGCCTTTATTATGTTGAGGAAAGATCCCTCTATACCTACTTTCTGCAGGGTTTTTATCATAAATGGGTGTTGAATTTTGTCGAAAGCTTTCTCTGCATCTATTGAGATGATCATATGGTTTTTCTCCTTCAACTTGTTAATATGGTGTATTACATTGATTGATTTGCGTATATTGAAGAATCCTTGCATTCCTGGGATAAACCCCACTTGATCATGGTGTATGATCCTTTTAATGTGCTCTTGGATTCTGTTTGCTAGTATTTTGTTGAGGATTTTTGCATCTATGTTCATCAGTGATATTGGCCTGTAGTTTTCTTTCTTTGTGACATCCTTGCCTGGTTTTGGTATCAAGGTGATGTCGGCCTCGTAGAATGAGTTTGGGAGTGTTCCTCCCTCTGCTATATTTTGGAAGAGTTTGAGAAGGATAGGTGTTAGCTCTTCTCTAAATGTTTGATAGAATTCACCTGTGAAGCCATCTGGTCCTGGGCTTTTGTTTGATGGAAGATTTTTAATCACAGTTTCAATTTCAGTGCTTGTGATTGGTCTAGAATAAGCTTTTGTAAATAAATATTTTTAAAGAGGTAAGAAATAGTACTCTTTTGTTTGAAATACAAAGCTTCATAACCAGTTGGTAACTATATTATTTTATATGATGTTTATGGCATGTTTCTTTTAATATATAAAATCTGAGGGATTCTTTCCTAACTGGTAGATTCACTGCAAGGATTGATTATATTTATCAAAATAAATATACATTCAGCTTTTAAGTAGACACTAGTACATAAAGCAGAATATCCCCATATTGCTTACAAAAGGAATATATAGAATTTATTTCCATTCTGCTGGTGTGTATAAAAACATTTCTTTGGATCTGAAGTGTGTTAATTTATACCTTTACACTGCCTTTGTCCCATCTTACAAATTCAAAACCTTATTGGAATAGAATCATAGAATTAGAATTTTAAACCTGGAAGAGACTTTAGAGTTATTTTATTTCAATTTCTTAATTTTTCTATTGAGGAATTAAAATCCAGAGAATTTAAGAGTCTTTTTTCAGGTTACCCAGCTAGAATTAGAACCTGGCTTTCTAACTCCTTATATTTATGCTATAACCTGTCTCCAACAAGTTAGTTGAATAGCAATTAAATAAGTTGGCAGAAACTTTAGGTCTTGCTTGTGTTTATGTCCAGGCTTCAAAGTCAATAGTGATCCCTAATTATTCTTCATCACTTAAAAAAATTCTTGCAGGCACATTAGGTGAAAGTAATGCTAAGGGATTCTCCTATGACTTGGTCCTGTTATGAAATCTAAAGAAATCAGTGCTCATCTAGAGCAAAAGACATGAACATACTCAGTACTGAAGTTTTCCTTCTTTGTGCTCCACTAATTATGATAATGATTTGAGTAGTTCCATAATGATTGTCTTAGTCTATTTGGGCTGCTTTAACAAATTACCATAGACTGGAAGGCTTATAAACAACAGAAATTTATTTCTTACATTTCTGGAGGCTGGGAAGTCCAAGATCAAAGCCCGGGCAGATTTGGTATCTAGTGAGGGCATGCTTTCTGGCTTATAGATAATTGTCTTATCCTTGTGTCCTCACCTGGTGGAAGGGGCAAGGGAGCTCTCATGGGTCTCTTTTTCAGAAGGGCACTAATCTCATTCATGAGGGCTCCACCCTCATCCCCTAATTACCTCCCGAAGGTTCCACCTCCAAATACCATTACATTGGGGATTAGAATTTCAACATATGAATCTGGGTGGGGGAGGGACAAACTTTCAGTCTGTAACAATGATTTCACATCCGCCTCATCCTTAAATACTGCTCCCAGATATACTGTGTGGCTTTTTAAAGGACTAATTCAGGAAAATACTGATTAAAATAAAATAATATAAACATTGATAAGTACTGAACTGTTCAAGGTCACTAGGATACAACTGTATTTTTATAATTCAAAATCTTCCACCAAGCATGTTTTGGGTTGTGGTTATTTCTGAAATAGAATTGAGGAATCGAGACTGACCTACTCAGATAAATAGTCTGAGGATAAAGATGACACTAGCCAATATGAGCAGCAGGGAAGAAGAGTCAGAACATTTATGAATCTGAGTTTTATTTTGTGTGTCTGAAGAACTATTGTTAGCTTAAAGCAAGACCCTGTGCTTTGTTTACAGAGTTCAGTGTATGAAGTTTAATAGAGCTGGATTTCTGCTTCACAATACATAACACTGAAAAAGTCAGTATACACAGAAATCCAAATATGCATTCATGTATTCATTGACAAATAGCTTTAATGAAGTGGAATATTTTTTCTTTTTTGTGTGTGTGCTTGTGGGATCCTAATTCCCTGACCAGGGATTGAACCCAGGCCCTCACCTGGGCCCTCGGAAATGAGAGCAAGGAGTCCCAACCATGGGACCACCAGGGAATTGCCGTGAAGTGGAATTTTTTAATGTATGTGACTAAATTTAAAAATTAAAACTAAGCAGGGAATTCCCTGGTGGCGCAGTAGTTAAGAGCCGCCTGCCAATGCAGGGGACATGGGTTCGATCCCACATGCCATGGAGCAACTAAGCCCATGTGCCACAACTACTGAGCCTGCGCTCTAGAGCCTGCAAGCCGCAACTACTGAAGCCAGTGTGTCACAACTATTGAAGCCTGTGCGCCTAGAGCCCATGCTCCACAAGAGAAGCCACCGCAATGAGAAGCCCACGCACTTCAATGAAGAGTAGCCCCCGCTCACTGCAACTAGAGAAAGCCCGCGTGCAGGAATGAAGACCCAACACAGCCAAAAATTAATTAATTAATTAATTAAAAATAAATAAATAAAATTTAAAACTAACCAGACCCCAATGATATCTCAACATTGTTCAAAAGGTGTTTATGCATATAGGTTATATATGACTTAGACATAAACTAAAGATTTTATTTTTATCTATGACTATATAAAGTCTGTACTTGTATTCCCAAAACAAGAAAGTAACAAATTGGTATGTGTGAAAACGTATTTCCTTTTGTTTGCAGGATGTGAATTGCTTGAAGATAGGAATGGTAATAAGCACTTAGAAATATCTGTTAATATAAGTAAACAGCAAAAGAGTGTTCTTGGACTATATTTGAAGGGCCTTAACAAGATTAATTTGATTTTAAAAGAGCCAGTCCCCCAAAATGACACATACTGCAAAAGTTAAAAAATTTCTAATCATACTCTTCTTCAGCAATGCTCTCAACATAGTAACATTTGTAATCCCAGTTCCCCAGATTGCCTTGATTACTGGCCATCCTCTGATATTTGCTATGTAATACATTTGCCAAACTTTAAAACTCTAAAACCTGCTGTATAGGGATCTTTCAAGTATTGTATGAGAAATGATGAAAGAAAGCAGTTTGCTATGTTATTATCATGTTAGTTTCTCTCGGTAGTTCTCTTAGAAATGACAAGCTTTAATGATAAGCTTTTATTTGAGTTGATCAAATATTCTCTGATGTGAATGTTTTAAAATATATTTGCAATTCTGATTTTTCAGAAATAATCACTTTCAATCAGAGTCAAAACCATAAGAACTTATTCATGCTAAGTGTTGTAGCTTTTTGACATGTAGGAATAACTGATGTGGGTGAGGTGTCTAGCTTGATGTTTTATCTCTAGCTATTCGTCAGCTAATCCTCCTCCCTACTTCACTGAAAATATTTTCATTCTGTCTGACAAAAAGTAAAAAATTGCATTAACTGTGACTAAAAATGTATTGCAGATGACACATTAATGAGACTAATGGTTCTTGCCTTATTCTCTAAAGTTTTCACATTCTTACCTTTGGTGAACCGAGATCCAGATAGTTTAATAATTATACAAAAGATATCCTTTCTGGGGGGAACTCTTGGGAACAAGGTTGCAATAAAGGTTTTCAGATTTTTTTAAACATAAATTTTAAAACAGCAAAGGAACCAAGTAAATGTTATAACTATATACTAAAAGTCCACTTGGGCAAAATATCTGGATGTGTCCAGTTAATCAAAATAAAGCGTGATGAAAGGTAAAGACAAGCAATGCTGACAAAGAGTTTGGGTCTATGAAGGAAGATTTTGACTCATCAAGAAAAATTCGGTTAACTTAGCATGAAAGGAGAAATGGTAATATTGTTTATAAAGCATTTGGATTTCAAGGGACGCCATCAATTTATTTCATAATTGTTAAAGGGTAGTAACTTTCAAAATTTTTTCATCATAATCAGGATTCAGTATATACTTACTTAATATATATCTAGAATACTTAGCTTTACCTCATGCACCTTATTCTATTTCCTTTTTTTAAAAAACATGCTGCTCACAATTCATAAATTGATTTACCCACTAATGGATCATAATCTACAATTTGAAGAATACTGATGAATGATAAGATAAACAGAATTTTCTAAGTTTTTTATTTTGCCTTGGGGACTTGGAACGTAAACATTTTAATTTTATCTTTCTAAACCACTCACTTTCTTGGTCCCACCTAAACCTTGTTATCACAAAAATTGCACCAGCTCCAAATTCATACACACCAGTATCCTGTTCTCAGACTACAACACTCCATCCTTTTAGGTTATATGCCCAAGTACTACCACTACCATTACAATTCTTTTTTTTTTTTTAATATTTCTATAGTGTTATTTATTTTATTTTTTGGCTGCATTGGGTCTTTGTTGCTGCACGCGGACTTTCTTTGGTTGCGACAAGTGGGGCCTGCTCTTCGTTGCGGTGCGTAGGCTTCTCATTGCGGTGGCTTCTCTTGTTGTGCCGCACGGGCCCTAGAGCGCGCGGGCTTCAGTAGTTGGGGCTCACAGTCTCTAGAGCGCAGGCTCAGTAGTTGTGGCGCACAGGCTTAGCTGCTCCGCGGCATGTGGGATCTTCCCCAACCAGGACTTGAACTTGTGTCCCCAGCATTGGCAGGCAGATTCCCAACCACTGCGCCACCAGGGAAGTCCGGCATAAAAGTTTTAAATTTTGATGTAGTTCAGTTTAACTCTTTTTTACTTTTGCTGCTTGTATTTTTGGTGTCATACTTAGGAAAGCCATTGCCTAATCCAAGGTCATGAGGTTTTACTGCTGTGTTTTCTTTTAAGATTTTTATAGTTTTAGCTCTTATAATTAGGTCTGTGATCCATTTTGAGTAAATTTTTGTATATGGTGTAAGGAAAGACACTAACTTGATTATTTTGTGTGTGGATATCCAGTTGTCCCAGCACCATTTGCAGAAAGTACTATTTTTTTCCCCCATTGAATTGTCTTGGCACCCAGTCAGTGATGATTTATTTACATGTTATTAAATTCAATATCTAATTTTTCCCTTATCTTGTTTGACTTCTCAGTAGTATTGACACAGTTGACCATTCTGTTCTTCAAATATTCTACTCTCTTGGTTCACCTTTTACTTATCTTGCTGTGTCTTTTCAGTATTTATAGGTTCCTTACCTTCCACCAAGCTTCTCAGTGTTGGGTTTTCAGTTATTATGGCTGTGTAACAAATTAGCACAGAACTTAGTGGCATAAAACAATCATTTATGATGCTCATAGTTTCTTTGGGCCAGGAATTAAGACTGGGCAAAGCAGGGTCAGCTTATCTCTGTTCCAGGATGTCTGGGGCCTCAGGCTAGGACTGGTATCATCTGAAGGCCTTTGCCATTACATGTCAAGCAGTTGATAATAGCCATTGACTGGGAGCCTCAGCTGACACCCACATGAACCTGTCCATGTCCCAGGGGGAGGGGAATGGCAGAGGAAGGGGAGGAGAAGGAGAAGGAGAAAAGGGAGGAAGAGAGAGGAGGAGAGAAGAGAAAGCCAAGGGGAAGTCATGGAGTCTTTTATGACCAAATCCCAGAAGTCACACAGCATCACTCTTGCCACTTTTTTTTTTTCATCAAAGTCTCATTCACATTCAAAGAAGGGAAAACAGATTCAGCCTCTTCATTTGGAACGGTAAAGTTCTTAAAGAGCATGTAGGACCAGAAATATTGCTGTGACCTTTTTTAGAAAAACAATCTGCCACCGTCTGTTCTGGCCGCACAATTCACATCCTTCCCACATGCAAAAAAATCACTCACCCTTCCCACAAAGTCTCCCAAAGTTTCATCCCTTAATGGCATCAGGCTCAGGCTTGAGGTTCAGGATCTCAGTGAGGTCAGGTCCAGGTGAGATTCCTTGGGTATAATTTCTTGATGACAACTCCTTGAATATAGTTCCATTTGATTTGAAAACTTGGGGACTAAAGAGGCATATTATCTACCCCCTTCCCCACTACTACCCAACATACAATGCGTATGTTGGGAAGGTACTTACTATTCCAAAAGGGGGAAAATAGGAGGCACATAGAAGTCACTGGTCCATAGTAGTTCTCTTTTTATGTTTTTTCTATGTGATCTATTTCCATAGTTAAAAAAAAAATTTTTTTTTTTTGGCCACGGTTTGCAGCTTGTGGGATCTTAGTCCCCCCCCAGGGATGGAACCCCTGCCCCCTGCAGTGGAGTCCTAACCACTGGACCACCAGGGAATTCCCCTCTATTTCCATAGTTTTAAATACTATCCATACATTCATGACTTCCAAATTTCCTAACATCTCTGAGCTCCACACTAAAATATATAATTAGACATCTGACACCTTCACAAGGATATCTCACAGATTTTTCCAACTTAACATGGCTAAAATGAATTCTTATTTTCTACTTTACCCTTTTCCTCTACAAATCTGTCTTTTCCTGGTGTCTCCATCTAGGTGAATGATGCCACCATTCACCGAGTTGCTGAGGCCAAAACCTAGGACTCAGGCTCATTCTTTTCTGTCTCTCACCTCTACATACAGGAATCAGCAAGTTCTATATTTTCTCTCTCCAAAATCACTTTTTTCTTAATCTCACCTGGATCACAACAGTCTCCTTATTGGTCACCCTCCTTCATTCCTGCTGCCGTCCAATTTTCTGTGACACAGCAGTCAAAGTAATATTTTAATTAATATGTCTGGTTATGACACTGTCTAGCTCACAATCTTCAATTACTTCCCCCTGCATTTTGAGTAAAAGATCCATATAACTGGCCTGTTCCTGTTCCTCTGACCTTATTCCTCACTACTTTCCCCCTTACCCACTATACTTTATCTTCTTTGGGCTTCTTCCGGTTCCTCAAACATACCAAGCTTTCAGAAAGAGCCTGTATACATGCTGTTTTCTCTGTCTGGAATATTCTCCCCCAGCTTCCCGCTCCCACATAACTGCGTCCTTCTCATCCGTTGAGGTATGGCATTCCTGACTATTCTAAGCAGGTACTTCCCTTTAATACTTTCTATACTATTTGTTGCCTTTATAAAACGTATCGCAATTTTCAGTTATATCCTGTTTACTTATTCATCATGTCTCCCTAACCAGATTGTAAGCCTCCCCAGGTCAGGGGCCATATCTGTGTGATTCACCAGTGTATACCCAGTGCCTAGGCAGACTGCCTACCATATAATCTGCTCTCAACAAATATGCAGTGACTATTGTTTAAAGGTATAATTTTGTTTTGAGACAGTGTTAACAATTAAGTCATTAGTAATCATGTACAATGTGATGGTCCCTGATTCTGACTGAAACAACCTTTCATTTTCTCTTTCAGTAACTGCCCTTCCTTTCTGGCTGCTGCTTTAGCCAGAGCCACATCAGACCAAGTCCTGCAGAGTGATCTCTCTGCACATTATATTCCAAAGGAAACCGACGGCACAGAAGGGACTGTGGGTAAGTACTTTTCTGCATTATTTGTTCTAAAATATTAAAATCTTCTCCTGTGTCGTGATTCACAGAGAATGTCTACAGAATACTATATCTAATTATGTTTACCCACTGGTTGATTTTATAGCAGTAGCAAGAGAAAAAAAAGCAAAAAAAATTTTTTCAAACTAATCAAGAAAAGTAGGGAAAAGAGGGAAAAATACAGGCATATTTTGAAACCATATGAAGGTAACTTGAGTGAGAGATGATCATAACAGTATGTTATCATAAATAATATCTAGATAAATGGAGAGAGTAAATGAGAAATGTGAAGCCACAACAGAAAAGATGAGTAAGTGAGGGCAAGGAGAGTTTGAGCAAAACCTGTTTTCAAATTTCAGCTTGTCTTTAAGAAGTCAAGTAAAAAAATCATATATACAAATTCAAGAAATCAGTTGTAACAGAACTTCTTATTAATCATATTAAATTTTATATCTACCAATAAGTAAATAAGCTCTTTATGACAATTATGTAATGTGATTTAATTGCCTGGATCATTGTACATCTTTTTTCCAGGTAAATTATGAGGCTTTATTTATTAACGAAGGCATGTTTATTAATGACATATTTGACAGACTAAAAAAATACCAATTTTTATAAAAATTAGGGAATGGCTACTCAGAATTGTTGGGAATTTTAATATTTCACTCTGTTTGTTCTATTTTAAGCATTTGCCTTTAAACATGGTGCAGAAGGAACAAAGCATATATTAATGAATCAGGACAGCTAGATTCCAGAGAATGTGAGGCATATATAAAAATAAACATTCCTATTCTTCCTTTATCTCTCTAGATAATTTTTGATAGAAAATTGGCAAAGAAGGAATTCCTCTGCTTGTTTTTACTGAGACTAATTGATTCACTTGGAACCAAACTGTTCCAGAGTCAAGTTGGATGGAATTCCTGCTACAAAGCATTGGTCTTTCCTCTTGTACTGATGCATGAAGTAAAAGCCCTATAATGAAAAGATGAGGGAGATTAAATTCTGCTTCACTGCAGCCAGGGTGATGGCTGACTCAGCTCCAGCTCAGTACAGTGACATTAACGACTGATGAGTAATTTACAGCTGTGAGGGGGTGGACTGCTACTTTGGACAATTTTCTCTTTTTCGCACCCTTTTTAATTTAATTTTATTTTTCCATTTCAAGCAGCAATTATTTATATACTGATGTTCTTATACCACTTCCTGCAGGAGAATACTTAACGTAGCAAGATGGAAGTGTTGCCCTACGTGCCTACTTCGGAAGAATTTTCTGAACCCCCATAAGATAGCAAAAGTGAAATTAAGGATTTTTCTTTTGGTGGATATCATTGGTCATTCAGATTTCATATTTTTCCAAGAGACTACCCAGTAATGTCTCCATGCCACTGCTGTGATTCAGAATGATCTATTATAGTTCCAAACTATTTGCACGTCCTTCATCTGTTTAACCCAAATCCCTCAGTGTGAACTGCACTGAGGAGAATCTCTACAGGGCATATTGTGTTTGGCCATACATCAGAGTGGGGAATGAGCAGACTCAATAAGGCCTGCTGTCATTGTCTTAAAGGCACTGAAGTCCCCACTGAAACGCCCTTTGACTTTTCTCTTAGGTGTTTCCAAAAACAGACTTAAAGAAGAAAAATCCTTACCTTAAAGTTCTTTTCATGTTTATGTCATCCCTAACAGAATGTTTGTTAAACAACCTTGCATTTCTGTTGGCAGACATAACTCCTGTCCAGACAACCTAAAATCAATTTAAAATATCCCAATGTAAAAATTAAAAACAAGAAGGTGAAAATGATCACTAATACAGAGGATATTAAAAGAAATTACGAAAACTTTGTGAAAATAAATTTGAAAACCTGGGTATTTTCTAGAAATATACAAGTTAACAAAACTTTACCTAAGAAGAAAGAAATGGAGAAGATTGTCAAAAAGGACAAAAGGAGTAGGTGATTCTACAGGTGAACATTTTCAAACAAAGACAGATAATTCCATTGCTTTTTAAAATGAATTATCCAGTTGCATAGGGAAAGAAGGAAAATTTGCACAGCATAACACTGATACCAAAACTTGCCTAAGACAAAACTAAAATAAGGAATGAGAGATAAGTCTTAGTAATCAATGTAAAAAATATTAAGTGAAATATTTGTATATTGAGTACAACAATTCCTTTAATGAGTATTTTATTGAGGGCTCACTATAGCTTAGCACTGTACTGGGGAAACAGCAGTGGAAAAAAACAAAAATATTGGGACATATATTACATAATTTGTATATTAATAGGTCAAAAGAAAAAAACAGAATAATCTCTAAGGATGCCCAAAGAAGCATTTGATAAACTTCAATATTCATTCCTAATTTTTAAAATACACTTAATAGAGTAGAACTAGATGGATACATCTTGGACATTGTAGGACCAAATTTGGCTCAAACCAAAAATCTAGCAGGTATGCTTAAAGTATATACTAAAGAATTTTTTAGTTGCAAGTGACTGCTGGCTTCAGCAAAACAGATTATTTCAGGTAAGGGCTACACAGCTAGATTCAAGGCTTCATATGATGTCATAAAGACCTGGCATTTCTCCAACTCTCAGCTGTACTCTTTTTCATCTTGATTTTATTTTCAGGCTCTGTGGGATGGTAAAATGGCTGCTAGGAGCACCAGGTCTTCATCTGCCCAGGTTCAAAACAAGCAGGAAAATAAGAGTAACTTTACTCAGTTGCTCTTACGTAAATCACAGGATTCATTGTAATCAGCCCAGCTTGGGTTATTTCCCTTTCCCGAACGAATAACTATGGCCAGAGGAATGTGGTCCCTAATTGGCTAGACCTGAATAATGTTTTACCCCTAGATGCACATGGACTGAAAGTGGAGAAGGAAATGTTCCTGGCAGAAGGAGGAATGTTTGCTAGGTGGCAAATAGCACATTAAAACAAAGTTCTGACTCAGAGCAGCAAATAAATAAAATAACTAGGAATAAATTCAGTAAGAAATAAGAAGGACCTATGTTAAAACTCTATTGAGCAACATAAAAAGGATTTAAATTTATGAAACAATATAACTTGTTCCTGAATAAGACTTAATATGAAAAAGAAGTCAGTTTTTTCCCAAATAACTCTGTAAATGCAATATGATCCCAAACACAATGGCAACATAGTTCCCCCTCAAACTTTGACAAAATAATTAGTTCACCTGGAAGAATAAACATGTCAAACTACCCAAGTGACATCTTTTAAAGTTAAGAATAATAGGAAAATTAGTCCTCCTTATATTAAAGCACGTTATAAAGTTATAGTAATTTTTAAAGAATGGCATCATTGTAGAAACAGTTGGAGAGATCAGTGAAGAAGAATTAACAACCAAGAAGCATACAAATATTTTAATATTTTAGTGGTTATTTATATAGGTTTGCTTATTCATTTATTTAATCAACATCTTATGAGCTCCTGCTATCTGCTAGGTACTGTACTATGACTAATCCAGGACAATTAAGACACAGTCTCTATCTGCAATCTAATTTGGGAAAAGTGCAGCATGGGTGTGAGTCAGATAGGCTCACTCACAGATAGACTCACATAGACTCACAGGCAGTACTCATTGAGAATGGTATTGCCTGTTTGTGAAATGTTCCAGAGACATAGAATGTAGCAAATAGTCAATAAATGTTATCCATTGTTTAAAAATGTGGTAAGAGCTATAATAGATGGTGTGAACAAAGACAGATCTAGTGGTTTACTAAATATTAGAGAAAGCTGGTATTGCTTCCCTTGACCAATTTAATCTGTCTATACCAGGGCTGTCCAGTAGACAGCACAATGATGGAAATGTTCTCTACCTGCATTGTCCAATGTGGTAGCCAGTGGCCATATATAGTTACTGAGTACTTGAAATATAGCTAATGTGACTAAAAAACTGAATTTTAAATTTTATGTAATTTTAGTTAATTTAAAGTTAAATAGCCACATGTAGCTAGTAAGCTACCCGATTGGACAGTAGAGGTATATATACTAAGAGTAATATAAACAGTAATAATCAAACCAAAGTATGATATAATGTTTTATATTATTTGGGAATCTGGGAACTATCCTGGTAGTTAGTATAAGTTATTTGTTTCACCCCACCCCATGCTCCCTCGAAGTTTCTGAATTCACTTATTGTTTTGCAGTCTTCTGTTGTGATTGAGTCAAATGCACACCCAAATGTAGGGTCTGGATTTGGGGGGATATGCTGTTGCAGAGACCAGATGGGTTGGGGAGATACAAATAGGTAATTGCTGGCTGAAAGAGACAGTCTCTGGTAACTGGTGCTTTAAACAAACAAACAAAAAGATTGGAGTTGCTAAAAACAATCAAAATGTTGGGTTGTCTACTGGCCTCAGTTTTTCCCTCTTATACACACCTCCTCAGGTTGTACTTGCTCTTTGAACTTCTTTTCTCTTTCAAATGTACCCTTGACTTTCAGTTATATAAAAATGTCAAAGGGGACGAAGTCACAAACATGGTTTGCCATCCTGTACTATGTTAATGAGAAAAAGCAACAAAAACCTTGAGACCAGATTTCTGAATATAGTCACTGAAAGAAGAATTCTGAATAAGAAAACAGGTAAAGTTACAGATTAAGGCAACAGCAGGGTAAAGAATAAAAAAATGGGAATCTAAGTTCCCAGGCCATTCTAGAACACATAATCTCTCTTCTTTTGAGATTTGTGCTCTAGACCAGAAGAGGTATGTGCAACATGTGTGCCAATCTGGCACACATTTTCTCAGGCTGTCAAGCTATATCTGATTTAGTAAAGTAAAAAAAAAATTCTTTTTTGGAGAATTCTAAACTTTTTTACTTGGGATGTAGGGGGACCCTCTAAAATACCGGCCTGAGATAACCTAATCTTCCCTTGGTTATTTCAACAGCTGCAATTTGAGTAGAGGACAGCTTGAGTGGAGATGATGTGAGATACAATCTCTTCAGTACTATTCAGTGTTGCTTGAAAGGCTTACACATCTGTCCATCCACCGAGGGATGCAGGGGAGCCTCAGAAGTGAGCTAGTCTGCTCCGCTTAATGGGTCAAGTAGTAGACTTAATAGTCTAGGGTGAAGAGTCCTCTGACTGCGATCTCCTTTCTTCTATCTGGGGTTATACACATAGACAGAACGTAAGCATGTTTTCCTTAGAGAAATATCAAAGTTTTAGACTCGTTTGTTAACCTCTTGGTTAAACTATTTAAGCTATTGCCTACCACTTTAATTTAAAAATACATCAAGTAACAAAAATATATAATTTAGTTCTGAATTATAATCAGTTACAGGAAAGAAAAGTAAGGGAACTGGAGTGAGGTAAAGGGAAAGGTCAGGAAGAAAGAGAGAGACTAAGACAAATGGTGATCAAAGTAAACTCTGCTTATTCCTGTTGTTCATAAATAAATGATCTGTTTTCAGAAGGCTTTCATGTTCCAATTAGTTGGATGACCACTGTTCATATTTCAGTCATTCTTCTAAGCACAGGGGGCTTGGGTTTCCAGATGATAACCTTGGCAGCCAAACAAAAGTGCTCTGAACTAGATGGTGTCGCCAGAGCACTTCACCGGCTGGAAGAAGTCCAGCCTCGGAATAGATCCAGCCCCGCTCAGAGGTTTTCTCCTCATGACACAAGGATATCTTAGTGGCAGCTGCTGGCTGATGATTCTCTACTAGATAGGTTGTCATTTTCTCTCTTCAGAAGCAACATTTCACTTCTCTTGAGAAGCAGGAATTTCTTCTATTAAGGAGGAGCTTGACTAAGGTGACTTACTTCTTTTTTTTTTTTTTTTTTTTTTTTTGTGGTACGTGGGCCTCTCACTGCTGTGGCCTCTCCCGTTGCGGAGCACAGGCTCCGGACGCGCAGGCCCAACGACTGTGGCTCACGGGCCCAGCCGCTCCGCGGCATGTGCGATCTTCCCGGACCGGGGCACGAACCCGCGTCCCCTACGTCGGCAGGCGGACTCTCAACCACTGCGCCACCGGGGAAGCCCTAAGGTGACCTACTTTGTCTTTACCAAGCAGGCAAGTGAAAAGCAGTTTTGCAAGGCTCTTCATTGGGGGTTTCTGTTTCTTTCACAGAGATTGAGACAGTGAAATTGGCCCGTTCTGTCTTCAGTAAACTACACGAGATTTGCTGCAGCTGGGTGAAAGACTTCCCTCTCCGCAGGAGACCCCAGCTTTATTATGAGACATCAATCCATGCCATCAAAAACATGCGCAGGAAAATGGAGGACAAACACGTCTGCATTCCTGACTTTAATATGCTCTTCAACCTAGAGGTAAAGGGCACTTCTGAAGTGTCAGTGAGATTTGGAAAGCAAAACACCATCACAGGCCTGTTTTCTACCAAGAGAACTTCTAATATATTGTAGTAATATCTCTGATAGGTTTGAATAGGACTCAGGGCAAAGTGGCACAAATTTGCTTCCATTAGATGAAAGGAAAGGAGCTATTTTACGTTATTTTGAATAGGTAATGCATTCACATGGTTTAGAATTGGAAAATAAAAATCCCTCTCTTATCCTTGTCTCTCAGACACTTCATATCCCCTCCACGGAGGCAAGCAAAGTTACCAGACCTTGTGTAACCTTCCAGAGACATTCTGTAAACATATAAACAAAAAAGAAAGCTGTTATATCTCAATAAAGCTGTTTTTAAAAGGAACCTATTTCTATAGTATAATCAAACGTTGTCTATTAAGTTCCCACATTACTATGTTTCTGAAGCAACACAAAACACAAACATAAAAGAATAAATTTAAGACTAAGACAGTTTTCTGATTTCATGTGATTTTACTTTTTAAATCTTGGTTTCTGAGATAGGAAAGTAGCTGGAATTACATTTCTTGAATCTCTGTGACTGACAGATTGGATCATATGAGGCTTGTCAACTTAATAACCATTTTCTTGTTATCTTCCTCTTTTTTTTCTATTATGTTAATGCAAACAGATGTAGGTTTGTTTCCTATGCCTGTCACTTGCCGCTTTTCCTCACTCAAGTCCATAACTTAAAAATTACAATGTAGTGATTTATACAAAGCACACTGTTTCCTTCATTTAGCAGCTAAATTTAAATTTTAGCTGACTGTCAAGGTCTGATAAGCAGCGATGGTGGGCTGGTAATTGGTGCTTATGTTACAGGAAAGATCAGCTGATACCACACCCATGCAAATGTAACCCCTAAAGGCTGCACTGTGATAAACAGCCCTTAAATCACTGCACCCACTTGAAGATTATACTCAGGTTTGAGGGCATCATGGCTGTTTGTTGACCTGGTTGGTTTTCATTTTGCCTCAAAAATCAACCCAAAGGCCTAACTCAGAAAGGAGCACTTTGCTGTAGTGAAACAGACCTTGAGGGCAATTTGGTAACACATATTTAGAACCTTATAAATTTTCACACCCTTTTAAAATTTTTTTATTTATTTATTTTTGGCTGCATTGGGTCTTCGTTGCTGCGCATGTGCTTTCTCTAGTTGTGGCGAGTGGGGGCTACTGTTCGTTTTGGTTTGCCGGCTTTGCGGGCTTCTCATTGCAGTGGCTTCTCTTGTTGCGGAGCACAGGCTCTAGGCGCACGGGCTTAGCTGCTCCACGGCATGTGGGATCTTCCAGGACCAGGGCTCGAACCCGTGTCCCCTGCATTGGCAGGCGGATTCTTAACCACTGCACCACCAGGGAAGCCCCTCACACCCTTTGATTTGATAATTTCACTTTTTTTAAAAAATTATTTTATGTATTTAATTTTGGCTGCATTGGGTCTTCATTGCTGCACGCAGGCTTTCTCTAGTTGCGGCGAGCGGGGGCTACTCTTCACTGTGGTGTGCGGGCTTCTCACCGCGGTGGCTTCTCTTGTTGTGGAGCACAGGCTCTAGGCTCACAGGCTTCAGTAGTTGTGGCTCGCGGGCTCTAGAGTGCAGGCTCAGTAGTCATGGCGCATGGGCTGACTTGCTCTCTGGCAAGTGGGATCTTCCCGGCCCAGGGCGCAAACCCGTGTCCCCTGCATTGGCAGGTGGATTCTTAACCACTGCGCCACCAGGGAAACCCGGTAATTTCACTTTTACTTTTATAAGGTAAAAGAAATGCAGAAAATTCTTACATGTTTTGTTTGACATAAATGTTTTACACAACATAGTCAATAATAAAAAACTGGAAATGATCTAAGTCATATATAGGAAATGATTACTATGATATGCTCATAAGATGTATAGTACTTATCCGTTTAAATATTTAATGACTTGGGGGAAATGCTAACGATATGGCAAATAACAAAAAGCAGGATATAAAATTTTATGTACATTATGATTCTAATTTTATTAAAAATTTATAGAAAAAGGACTGGTTATCTGTGGATGGTGGGATTAGAGATATTTATTTCCTTTTGTACACTTCTTATTAGTCCAAATAAACATACATTATCTTTTTTTAAAAACTGAAGTATAGTTGACTTACAGTGTTGTGTTAGTTTCTGGTGTACAGCAAGGTGATTCAGTTATTTTATATATATATATATATATATATATATATATATATATTGTTTTTCACATTCTTTTCCATTATGCCTTATTATAGGGTATTGAATATAGTTCTCTGTCCCTGTAGGACCTTGTTGTTTATCAGTTTTATGTATTATAGTTTGTATCTGCTAGTCCCAAACTCCTAGTTTATTTCTCCCCATCCACTTTCCCCTTTAGTAACCATAAGTTTGTTTTCTATGTCTGTGAGTCTGTTTCTGTTTCATAAGTAAGTTCATTTGTGTCATATTTTAGATTCTACATATAAGTGATATATGGTATTTGTCTTTCTCTGTCTGACTTACTTCACTTAGTATGATAATCTCTAGGCCCATCTGTGTTGCTGCAAATGGCATTATTTCATTCTTTTTTTATGGCTGAGTAATATTCCCTTATACACACACACATACACACACACACCAACACACAGACACACTCACACACATACCACATCTTCTTTATTCATTCGTCTGTCGATGGACATTTAAGTTGCTTCCATAGACATACACTATCTTTATAACAGGGAAGACATCAGTATTTTTTTTTAAAGAGATCCACTTGGCTCCTTTGTTTCTTCTGCTGTTATATTGTTTAAGAATCTTCTCACCAATCTCACATTGTTTAAAGTTATATTCTCATGCCCACATAAAGCTATTATTGCCCCCTTCCTCTTTGTGATGATACCATATCAGCCCACTCATCATTTAAAAACTGCTTGGATGAATTGGGAGATTGGGATTGACATATATACACTAATCTGTATAAAATGGACAACTAATAAGAACCTGCTGTATAAAAAAATAAATAAAATTCAAAAATTCAAAAAAACCCCAAAACCGAAAAAAACTGCTTGGACATGCAGTTTTTCAATTTTACCCTTATCCTGCCAATTGAGCTGTTTAAAAATGAGTAGATATTTAAAAATGTACTGCTATTTATTTATTTATGCAGTACACGGGCCTCTCACCGTTGTGGCCTCTCCCGTTGCGGAGCACAGGCTCCAGACGCGCAGGCTCAGCGGCCATGGCCCACGGGCCCAGCTGCTCCGCGGCATGTGGGATCTTCCCGGACCGGGGCCCGAACCCGTGTCCCCTGCATCGGCAGGCGGACTCTCAACCACTGCGCCACCAGGGAAGCCCGACTGCTATTTATTTTAAATAAGAATTTTTTATCGAGGTATTTTGATTTATAATTAGTTTCAGGTGTGCAGTATAGTGATTCAAAATTTTTAGATTATAGTCCATTTAAAGTTATTATAAAATATTGGCTATATTCCCTGTGCTATACCTTATATCCTTGTAGCTTATTTACTTTATAGTCATTTGTGTCTCTTAATCCCCTACCCCTTACATTGCCCCCCCTTCCCTCTCCCTGTTAGTAACCACTAGTTTATTCTCTGTATCTGTGAGCCTATTTCCATTTTGTTATATTCATTTATTTTATTTTTTAGATTGCACATACAAGTGATAACATACAGTATTTGTCTTTCTCTGACTTGTTTCACTAAACCTAATGCCCTCTAAGTCTATCCATGTTGTTGCAAATAGCAAAATTACATTCTTTTTTATGGCTGAGTACTATTCTATTTTGTGTGTATGTGTGTGTGTGTGTGTGTGTATGTGTATACATACACACCACATCTCTTTATCCCTTTTTTAAAAATTGAAGTATAGTTGATTTACAATATTAGTTTCAAGTGTACAGCATAGTGATTCAGTATTTTTACAGATTATATTCCATTAGAAGTTATTAGAAGAAGAATGGCTATAATTCCCTGTACTGTATAATATACCCTTGTTGTTTATTTTATACATGGTAATTTATATCTCCTAATCCTATATCCCTATCTCACCCCTCCCCTCTTCCCTCTCCCCACTGGTAACCACTAGTTTGTTTTCTATATCTGTGAGTCTGCTTCTGTTTTAGTATATACGTTTGTTTGGTTTATTTTTTAGATTCTACATATAAGTGGTATCATATAGTATTTGTCTTTCCCTGTTTGACTTATTTCACTAAGCATAATATTCTCTAGGTCTATCTGTGTTGCTACAAATGGCAGAATTTCTTTTTTATGGCTGAATAATATATATATATTTCACATCTTCTTTATCCACTCATCTATTGATGGACACTTGGGTTGTTTCCTTATCTTGGCAATTGTAAATAGTGCTGCTATGAACATTGAGGTGCATGTATCTTTTTGAATTAGTGTTTTTGTTTTTTATGGATATATACCCAGGAATGGAATTGCTGGATCATATGGTAGTTCTATTTTTAGTTTTTTGAGGAACATCCATATTGTTTTCCACAGTGGCTGCATCAATTTACATTCCCATCAACAGTGTAGGAGATTCCCTTTTCTCTACATTCTCTCCAACATTTGTTATTTGTGTTCTTCCTGATGATGGCCATTAAGATAGGTGTGAGGTGATATCTCATTGTTCTTTTGATTTGCATTTCTCTGATAATTAGTGATGTTGAGCGTCTTTTCATATGCCTGTTAGTCATCTGTGTATCTTCTTTGGAAAAATGTCTATTCAGGTCTTCTGCCCATTTTTTTTGATTGGGTTATTTGGGGTTTTTTTTTTTTGATATTGACTTGTATGAACTATTTATATATATATAAATATATTTACATTTTATATATTTAATATGTTTTAACATATTATATATATTTTAATATAGTTTGGATATTATCCCCTTGTCGAAAAATGAGTACTTCTTTAGTACAAGGTAGAAATTCTACATGTCAAGACTTTTGTTCTCAAGAGTTCTGTTTATCAGTGTCATCTTCAGTGGCATTATAGATGGTTTGATTATATTGCTAAATTAACTAGTTGTAATAATCTGTATTAGATATAGATTTCATAATGTTAGGTTGTATCATTACTCTATGGACATTTATATTTGGTACTTTTGTAAATGTAGTAGTTCGTTTAAAAAGAACTTTTTCAAAGCACAAATATACCTGTTGTTTTAGTATACCTTAGTAGTCCTTCCAAATCCCCATAAGATACCAACTCATCCCTACCTAATAGATGAAAAAACAAGCACAAGAAAATTATATGCTTTACTTTGTATATTTTATTCACTTTGAATGACAGGGCCTGGACTCAACTGAACTCTCCAAGAGCCCAAGGAAGAAGTCAAAGCTTCCAAATGAAAATCATTACATAGTGTTGCCTAAAAGGAGGCCAGAACTCAGTGAGAGTTCAGTGAGTTACAGATCTCCTAAGTGAGCTAGAGCTGAGATTTAAATACTTGAGTTGAAGAGAAAGAAAAAACTAAGTACTTAATGAGTTAAATGTACTCTTGTGATTAGGCTTCCGTTGTTAAGACAAATCACAGGTTTGGAAGACTCTCTTCTGGCAGTTGCCATAGGGCTTCAAGCAGAGGGTGAACTAGGAAATGTGAAGCTACATCTTGAATTAGGGGATTAGGTAAAGACATATAGACCTCTGATGTGGTTCAAGTTTGGGTAACCAATTTAGAGACTGTGTTATTTATGGTGAGAATACAATGTGACCATGAATGATTTATGAGGGCGATATTATAGTTTAGAAGTATGTGTATGCTTTCATTTTCTCTGTGTATTTTAAACAATCTAACATAATTGGCCTCGTGCTTGGAAGGCCAGTTATTTCCTATTGTTCTCAGTTTCTAATTTTATTTTATTTATTTATTTATTTATTTTATTAGTTTCTGCTTTATAACAAAGTGAATCAGTCATACATATACATCTGTTCCCACATCCCTTCCCTCATGCATCTCCCTCCCTCCCACCCTCCCCATCTAATTTTATTAAAGTACTTTCATTTTGACAAAAATCCTCAATCCAGAACAGCCTTTGCTTTAATTCCTCCTCATATCTTCTCTTTCTCCCCTTCCCCACAACTTATAACAGCAACTTTGAAGCCAATGTATGTAGGTGGTTTCCATGGTACAAGACAACAGCTTTCACAGTGAGAGGGCGCTTCATTCAGCCTGAGCTAATTGGGCATGATGTGTTCCAGTGTTCTGGTGTGTAAACACAGATGCCCTAATGTTGCAGGTATTTTAGCATTTGATCAGGCACGTCAGAACAGGGAAACATTTAGCCTCATTATCTGGGTGACAAAGCAGTGGAGGAGGATGGGCAACAGTGTGGGGGATTGGCTCATTTGAGTCATGCTACACCTAACTCCCTTAACTGTTTCTGTGTTCCTATTGACAGGACCAGGAAGAACAAGCTTACTTTGCAGTGTTTGATGGCCACGGGGGAGTGGACGCTGCCATTTACGCCTCCATTCACCTGCATGTTAACTTAGTACGCCAGGAGATGTTCCCCCATGATCCTGCTGAGGCCCTGTGCCGGGCCTTCCGGGTCACTGACGAGCGGTTTGTACAGAAAGCAGCCAGGGAGGTATGCCGTTTCCACATAACTTCCAGCCATGATGCATTAGCTGAGGTCTACTTGTTCTGTGGTTAAAAGGCTATTTTGGATTTTCTCTTGTGGAAGACATTATTTAAAGCTCTCTTCCAAACTATATTCTTGACACACAGTATTGGATTGTTGTAGTTCTAACTCTCTCTTTAGGAATAGATTTAGTGGGGTGCTATGATGTACTGTATAGAAACTCCCAAGCTATAATTTTCTAGAAAGCCAGTCCATTGCTGGATTTGGCAGGTGACTTTTATCTTATTCACCATTGCCTGTCAGGTTCACACCGGGACCATCTCTCTAAGCAGACTTTTGCTGACAAAATCTGGATATGGTGATTAAAACAGTGGTCTATAAGAGAGAAACAGAAGCTGGGATTTCTCGATACAGTTGGTTCTAAGTGGGTTGGCAGTGTTTTGCTGTGTATCTCTTGAAGAAAGTTTTGCTTGGAGAGGGTGAATCCTTAGATGATCCTTGAACTGATTTTCTCTTAACAGGAAGAAAGGTCAGAGTTCATGTCCTAATTTCTTAAGGTTAATCAGACCTAAAGTTTTACTCTGAATGAATGACAGGGGCTCTAAATTAAGATCTAAAAGTAAACATTTTAATCTGTTATCATTCTGGGCATTGGTACACAATTAACTACAGGACTTTATATTCATTTCCAACTAGGGACTAACAGAAAGAAAATAACTTAATTTTAAAAAGTAATTGCAGAATTGTATACACACAGAGAATAAGACTCCTGCCCTATGACTTACACATTAACTCTTTTTGAAATGGACTTGGAGAGAACAGGGTAATCACTGAATCCTTTTCTTTGATCTCATAGTTATGCTACACAGCAACAGTGGGGTTTGGAATTAATGAAGCAGTAATTCAGAACTACTTAGTGTTAAGCAAGGGCAGTATTCTCCGTCTCCCCACCTGCACCCCAGGTTTAGATTAATATGCAAATCCAACAATAGTAACCACTATGGTCTGCAAATAGAGGTGGGGCTAGAGAACAAAATACAGTTGTTGACCTCAGACTTTGCCAGTCTCCGGAGGGCCGGCAGGGCTTGGCTCCGCCTGCCTCGGAGCCGCCGGCTGACCGAGGACAAGACCTGGCCCCTGAGAGGTGACCCGTAAATCATCAGCGTGAAGCTGAGAGAATCACCTGGTCTTCTTCATCCTCCGTCCTGTCCCTTTTCCTCTGTGTCCTCAAAATCATGGCTTTTTTGCTGACCGTGTTCCCCTCATTTGCTTTGCCAATGATCCTGGTGTCTCTTAGTCTTGCCAGCAGTTCTCGTGAATAATTTAGGTTTGTCTCAGCAGTTACTTTCCCCCTCTTGTGCTTCCATGTGCTGCTAACTGCTGGGAAGAAAGTAGCTATTCCTGTTGTGCAGCAGCCCCGCCTCCTGTTCTCTCAGGGGCATATGTACTGAAGTGTCTTTATCGTGTGTTCCAGGGGGCTGAGGTTTTGAATATTCTCTGTGGGAAGACATTTTATTGGTGGGTGAGGATTTATAACAAACTTTCCCTATATAGGGAAAATGAGTTGTTTTCTCATTGGATACAAGGGGCCTTCTACCATCTTGACGCATTGGTTCTAATTTAGGCCAAGTCCTTAGTAACAAAGTCATGCTCGTTTGGTAGTGACTCATGTCAAATGGAGATGTCATCTTAGGATAGTAGTATCAAGTACATTAAGTACAGTGGTACTGAGCTATGGTGATGAAATTCCAGGCTGTTTGTTTTTTTATGCAATGTTCCAAAAGCAAAGGTCCCTAAAATTATTGTAGATTTTATTTTTGTTTTTTAAAGGTACAAGCAATTTAGCACTCCAGGGAATGTATGTAATCTCTTGGCTGCTGTTTTAATATCCAGAGTATGGAAGCATTTGTTGTGTACACACCAGATGCTTTGTATGTTATTTTGTGAAGCCAGGACTCTCCCCCTGAACAAAACAGAGACCAGAGTATGGAAATCTTTACTCTAAGGATTGATATAGTGGCTTAGCACTGGACTAGGAGGAAAAAATTTCAGTTCTGTTCTAATCAGTTACCTGATCTTGGGCAAGTCACATAACCTGCCATAGTACCTGTGTATAAAATGGAATTGATAATTGTCTCTGCCTTGCATATCACAGATAAAATGGATCTGTATGTGTGTGTGCACATATAAATACATACAAGCACATAAGAATGCATTGAGAAATGGGAATTGCTATTTGTGAAATCGAGTTATTAGTAGTCTAGCTTCCAACTGAAAAGTTTGTATTACCTATAGATTGCTTCTCAATGAGAATTTGATGTCTGCTTATTTTTACTGACTCTTATTTAAATTACTTTCAGAGCTTAAGATGCGGGACCACAGGAGTGGTGACTTTTATCAGAGGCAACATGCTACATGTGGCCTGGGTAGGTGATTCCCAGGTTATGCTTGTGAGAAAGGGCCAAGCTGTTGAACTAATGAAGCCACACAAGCCGGACAGAGAGGTAAGTATGGTCTGTTCTGTTAGGGCACACGCCACAAAGGCAGTTTTCTAGTCACTGATTTTCACTTATTATTATAATTATCACCATTATCTCAGTAACCATGCCCACCTTCCAAAGGAAAACTAAAGAGAACCCTTTCCAGGAAGCTGATGAGTATTATATCTGTTGTTTACTGTTAAGGTAGATGAATAAATCCTGAATCCAATTATTTGCTTCTTTCTATTA
This sequence comes from Mesoplodon bidens, assembly GCF_964165515.1. NCBI lineage: Eukaryota > Metazoa > Chordata > Mammalia > Artiodactyla > Ziphiidae > Mesoplodon > Mesoplodon bidens. Next base: position 5,688,670 of record NC_138179.1, read on the forward strand.
CATTACTGTACAGGATGAAAAGCAGCGAATTGAGGCCCTTGGAGGTTGTGTAGTCTGGTTTGGTGCCTGGAGGGTGAATGGAAGTCTGTCGGTCTCCAGAGCTATTGGTAGGAAAAACCGATTAATTTTTGTTTCTCCAAACTTCCTTTTCCAGGACACTGTCTTATATTAATCTGATACAACAGGGAACCTGAGAAAATAACGGATTTTCAGAGTGCTTATTACTGTTTAATATAACATTTGGATAATGCTTCTTTTAGTTAATTATTTAACCTACTCATTTATATAAATTCCATTCTTAAAAGAACTATATTAAGAAATGTTCTCTTACTAGTTTTTTTTTTTTTAATGGAAGCCTTTAATCTTTAGCATACAAATCTGCTTAAAACCACAGTGATCCTCATTTTTCATTCCATTTTGGGTCATACTTAGCTTAAATCAGTACTTTCCATAAAATAGAAGCTTCCCCCCCATATTTTACCTTGCTTATATCTTTAATTTCTTCAATGAATTCTAAAATAACACAAATAATGTGCTTTTCAGATGAAAACAATTTTTACTATATTAAAATTAGAAAACTAATTTTACTATATGTGGAATATAGTAATTTGTCAGATAACCCTGGGGTTTCAGCGAATCTGCTCCCCTGGAACTTAATTCTTTAAAAGAAGGGGAAGTCGATAAAACTCTTTGTCTAAAATTGAGAGAGTAAACAGCTAATCTGTTTGGACAAAATACAAAGGTGTAGTTCAAAGAATTGGGCTATAGTACTGTTTCTGTCTGTTTCACTTTTGCACCTGGGTCTATTGCTTTAGGCTTCATGGCTCAGCTTCACTTTATGTTTTTTTAAAAAGAACAAATCAATGTGCGTGTGTCTATATGGGTGGTATGCATATATGCATATATACTGCAGTTCTCCGTCACTGCCTCCTAAATAAATGAAGTAGTTTGACATAGGGATAACATGGATAAATGGAATTGAGGTCTAATCCCCAAATTTTGCTTATCATTACCAAAATATTCCAGGAACATTAACAAAATCTCAAAGAACTGATTTCAGTTTCACCACGGATGTGATTTCCCTCCTACTCTTTGGGAAGGTGCTGGCAAGCTGTGAAGTGGCCCAAATGGGAGCAGCAGAGGCTGAGAGAGGAGGAGGAAGCTCAAAGATTCTGCAGTACCTCTTGAAAAACTGAGAGCTGGCTTTACCTTAGACTGAGGGAGTTATTGGGAACTCTGGAATAAGGCCAAAAGGGAGAAATTTCTGATTTCTAAAACACACCCTCAAATAGAATTATTTTTGACAACTCCAAACAAAGACCTCTTCTCTTGATCTTTGTCCGAGCATTGAGAAGTAACTTTAATGCTTGTTATAGAACCAACTTTATACTAGAGGATACTTATCATTTCTTGCTTCTAAAAATATGACACAAGGGGGAAAAGCAGGGAAAGAATGTCCTTGAATAAGTGACAATCTAAGAGAAAACCAGGCTGACTTCAGAGAGGAAGTGACTTCTGAAGTGGACATGGAGGATAGTATGCAGAGAAGGACATCCCAGGTATGGCGAATACGAACACACGGGCATCTCAAAGGGCATGTCTTGTTTTAGGAACAGTGACAAGTGCAGGAGGCTGGGGCAGAGGGTGGGAGTGGGAAGAGATAAGTGTTGGCACCAGAGTACAAAGGGGCTTAAATGCCAGGCTAAGTATCTGGACTTTGTCAGGTGAATTAGACGAGGGCCCACGTGGTCAGGTTTGTATTTATAAATATTTGTAATAATTATGGGAGACGAACTAGAGTAGAAAGCCTAGATGAGAGGTCATTCAGGAGGCTGTTGATACAATTTGTTTCAGAGATAGGACAGCTAAAAAAGGGATACAGAGGAGGGTATCAATTGATGAGACAAACGACAGTTTGTGGGGGAAGAGGAAAGTTAACTTCCAGGTTTCGGACTTGTGTGACTGAGAAGCCGATAAAACATTTGTAATAAAGCAGCAGCAGCAGTTTGGGAGTGGGGAGGAGGGCAGATAATGAGTTCATTTGGGACATATTTTGTATTCTAGGTGCCTGTGGGATGTCTTGGAAGAGATATTTTATATGCAATTGGAAATACAGATCTGGAGCTGAGCAGAGTTCTGAGTTAGAGATAGAGATATGGGAATTCATCCCATTTTGGCAATAATATTAGCAACCTGTGAAGTGTGTGTGTGTGTGTGTGTGTGTGTGTGTGTGTTGAAACTACAGGAATGGATGACGTTGCCCAGGAATATTTAGTGTGAAGAGAGACCAAGGACGAGACGCGTTCCTTGTTGTAGGATAACGTGAAGTCACGCTCTCTTGGCTCCGCCACTTTTCTGTTTTTTTTGGCGGTACGCGGGCCTCTCACTGTTGTGAGCTGCTGGTCTTGAGAAATTTACTGCACTTCTCTGTATCTATTTGTCCCTTTGTAAAGCAGGAATAGTAACAGTACCTAACTCATAGAGTTTCTGTATTAAATGGCATAATACACACACCACACTTAGAACCCTGCCTGGCACAGTCTTAGCACACAATGATTTTTGGTGATTTTAAGTGAAGGAGCCAGTGAAGAAAATCAGGAAGGGATCAGAGACATAGAAATGGGGTATCACAGATGCTGGGGAAGGGGGTTTCTAGGAGTATGTAGTCAACAGGGTCAAATGCTGCAGAGGTCAAGTCACAGAATTTTGAAAATAGAAAATGGTTGTGGATATAGGTGAATCACTAAAGATTTTTTTTTTAAGTCGGGAGGAGGAATTGAGGGAGTTCGGGCCTGATAAAGTTAATTTTCTTTGAAGTAGGAAATTAGGCCATCTACCCAAATCCAGTAACTTAATTGGAAAGAGTTGAAGAATGTGAGAAAGATTTGGAAAGCTCATGGAATAAAATTGGGGCTAAATAAGGACAAGAAAAAGGACTCCTGGGACTTCCCTGGTGGCACAGTGGTTAAGAATCTGCCTGCCAATGCAGGGTACACGAGTTCGAGCCCTGGTCCAGGAAGATCCCACATGCTGCAGAGCAACTAAGCCCGTGCGCCACAACTACTAAAGCCTGTGCTCTAGGGCCCGCGAGCCACAACTACTGAGCCCACACTCCAGAACTACTGATGCCCACACGCCTAGAGCCCGTGCTCCACAACAAGAGAAGCCACTGCAATGAGAAGCCCGCACACCGCAACAAAGAGTAGCCCCCGCTCGCCGCAACTAGAAGAAGCCAGGGCACAGCAATGAACACCCAACACAGCCATAAATAAATTAATTAATTAAAAAAAAAGAAAAAGGACTCCTGAGCAGAGTTCAACTCTACTTAGAAAGTAAATAACACTTAACGCTTTAAAAATAAAATGCTTTTCAACTGTTTCTCCCCATGAGCCCTTCAGATTTATCCAAAGTTGACAAGAGGCATATGTTATCCAGCATATGGAGAGAGGAGGTTTAAGACAAAAGGATATTGCCATTTCTACAACGAAATGGATAATCATGTCCTCCCACCAAATTTGGGGGCAAAATGTCATGAATTTGACATCCAACAGATCAGGTGAAAAGCCAGAATTTTGGCAGCATTTTCTCTGTGCAGATCTTTGTATGTTCTGTTCCAAACTAACAGTTGCAGTAGCCTTTTAATTGAAGCACTAAGATTTTTGGGAACAGTATGACTCAGATCACATTTATTTTTAGTTGGAATTCAGAAAATAATGATGATAATAATACAGTCAGGTGGGGTAGGGAATGGGGAAATTTAGTAAAGTGGACTGGTGGAGGACACTGAATCCCCAGTGATTGGAAGTTTTTTGTTGTTTGTTTTTTTGCGGTACACGGGCCTTTCACTGTTGTGGCCTCTCCCGTTGCGGAGCACAGGCTCCGGACGTGCAGGCTCAGCGGCCATGGCTCACGGGCCCAGCCGCTCCGCGGCATGCGGGATCTTCCCGGACCGGGGCACGAACCCGTGTCCCCTGCATAGGCAGGCGGACTCTCAACCACTGTGCCACCAGGGAAGCCCGATAGGAAGTTTTGATTAGCTTTAACAGGCTATTGGGAGGTGCCATAGTATAGCAGTGAAGTTGACGAAATCAAAACCATACTTGAGGAAGATGGTTCTGGCTACCTTAATCTGTGAAGAAGACTAGTTTCTTACTTTGTAGATAAACTAACCCAGGTAATTAAATATTAAGTATCTGTTGTTCAGGGTGTCCCGTCATGCAGCTGCTGGATAGGGTATGTGGCCCACAGTGGTTCTAGCAGAGTTATCCATAGGGTTCCCATTGAGCTTTTTGGGCCTATTTAAGGATTAAACAGGGATGTGAAATATTGGAGAGAACTTTACTTGGGTAGGAGAGAACCTATAACAGATATCAGAAACAGTGACAATATGTCCATATCATTCAAGTATATGTAACTTCATTTTATCTTCCCCTAGTCAGATAATTCAGTTTTAGTACAATAAAATGGACAGTAATTGAAGAGGGTTTGTAAGTAACAAGTGCTAAGATCCGGATGCAGGCAGTCTGACTCCAGGGCTTGCATCGTTAACCACTAAGCTATATGCTACCACTTTAAGAATGATAAAGCATTTTGTAAAAAAAAAATTTTTTTAACTACTGTTTGCCAATGAATTATGATACCCTAAACTAGGAACTATTGCTCAATACTCCATGTTTTTTATGTAAAGAAGTAAATGAGTATCCCTTGTAGTAATGTTATTTGGTTACCCAACAGGCGAAAGACCTGTTTGCTAAGGCTCTCTCCAAGTACTAAAGGAAAACAACGAATATAAACAAGCACGGGATCTGGAAGTACTCTGGGTCTGAAAGTTCCAAACTGCACTGTAGATGATGAATTATCTCAGTAATCTGGTGACAGAAACCTAGCTTAGTTGGGCCCCAGGTCTCCAGTCTGTTGCCACTCCAAGCACCCACTATTCAACTACAAATGACTCCCTAACAGTTACCTCTGTGTCTTTGCTGATACGGTTCCCCCAACAGAGGACCCTTCTCTGCTTAGGCCATTTGAGCTGGCCATAAACATGTTTACATGCAAGATAAACCAAAATCTGACCTATTTTCTAATTCCCCCAGGAGATGCTGAACATAAGCCATATATCTGTGGGGATGCAGATTCTGCCTCCACTGTTTTGGATGGAACCGAAGACTACCTCATTCTGGCCTGTGATGGCTTCTATGACACCGTGAACCCTGATGAGGCAGTGAAAGTTGTGTCTGACCACTTGAAGGAGAATAATGGAGATAGCAGCATGGTTGCCCACAAGTTAGTGGCATCAGCTCGTGATGCTGGGTCAAGTGATAACATCACTGTTATTGTGGTATTCCTGAGGGACATGAACAAAGCTGTAAATGTTAGTGAGGAGTCAGATTGGACAGAGAACTCTTTTCAAGGAGGGCAAGAAGATGGTGGGGATGATAAGGAGAATCATGGAGAGTGCAAACGCCCTTGGCCTCAGCACCAGTGCTCAGCACCGGCCGATCTAGGCTATGATGGGCGTGTGGATTCATTCACTGATAGAACTAGCCTGAGCCCAGGGTCCCAAATCAACGTGCTGGAAGACCCAGGCTACCTAGATCTCACACAAATAGAAGCAAGCAAACCTCACAGTGCCCAGTTTTTGCCACCAGTTGAGATGTTTGGTCCTGGTGCACCAAAGAAAGCAGATTTTATTAATGAGCTAATAATGGAGAAAAAATCAGTTCAATCATCATTGCCTGAACGGAGTGGTGCTGGAGAGTTTCCCTCTTCTTTTAATTTGGGTTCAACAGGGCAGCAGATATGCAGAATGGAGAGCTTGTCTCCTGTTTGTTCTAGGTTGGAAAATGAACAGTTCAAATTCCTGGGAAAGAGAGTTTCTAGATTGTATCGTTTACACTACCACTACTCAAAGAGGCGGCACGGATTCAGGTTTAATCCAAAGTTTTATTCTTTTCTCTCTGCTCCAGAGCCTTCCCACAAAACAGGCACTAGCCTGTCCTCACTTATTCGAAGTGGGAAGAGAAATAGGATGTTAAGAAGTTCTCTGCCATGGAGACAAAACAGTTGGAAAGGGTACAGTGAAAACATGGGGAAGCTTAAAAAGAGTAACGCTATTCCATACCCAGCTTTTCCCTGGAGTTTTAAAATATAATAAATAACTTTCTCTTTAAAGTAGGCTAGCTAGCTCTCCCCCAATAAAAACATCACTATCAGAGTAGAAACAAGGTAGACATTTCTGAAATACTGTGTGCTTCATTATGATGAGCCATGGATGGCTCAACTCTTAAATGTAAATAGATCTCTAGGAAACTCACATCTAATAAAAAAAGTACTGGCGGTTTCACTAGCAAAATTACACACCTGGTCCCAGTGACGTGTTTCTGTACCTACGTACCACCGCCACCCCATGACCCCTTCGCGTCACTAGTGGAAGCTTGCGAGTTGGTTATTTCAGTCAGGAGATATAGTGTTGAAATCTCACGGCAGGTGAAATCTGTTCTGATGTGCCTAATATATCTCTGGAAAACTTAATGCAGAATTAGATCTAGTTGGGGAATGTTCCTCAAAAGACTGGGGACTGAGGGAAAGCCCCTCCCCTTTTTTTGGTAGGTAAAAGGCTAAAAGCCACATGGGTTTTAACTGGTAATAATGAAAGTAGAAAACTAGTGTAAAAATGTCATTCTCAGACTTGTGAGGTGGTATATAGTCAAACAGATTAATTTTTTCCTGTAACATAGAAGACCAACAATGAAAATTTTTTGAATTAAAAAGTATTTCCTAGGGCTATAGCTATTTGGGAGTTTCATACCCTGTTATGGTGCTTTTGACGGAATTATTATTATTTTTTAGAAGACTGCTGTCTATTGGTTTTAACCTATGATGCTAATGTGTTTTTCACTGTACCCTCATCTCAGGAGTAAAACTTCTTTAATGGAGATGATTTCAGGTACAAATATACTAGAATCAAGTTGCCATCTTAAAAGAAAATCAAATAGTATTTCTATTTTTTTCTGCCTTTTTTTAAAAATAAAAGTTCAGACAGCAAAGGCATGTACTACGATCAAATAAAAAGTGGTGTTGGAGAATGAAAAATATTAGTTTTAACTTCTCTAAAATTGTTTCCCCCAAGGGAATGAAATAAGTGGTGTGGAAGAGGCTGAAAGTACTGCCTAAAGTGAGCCCAGAGGCCAAGTGCAAAGGAGAATGCAGATTACTGCAGCTGAGGTCTCTTTAGTTGTAAATTTGAGTCCTGCAGCGTCAGACCAAATAGTACACGTTTCTCTTTTCAATATTTATTTACATTTGATATTCTGAAATTGTCTGCTTTTTGTCATTTCCACAGTTTCAAGTCAGAACCATATCTGCAACTAGAGGCCGCAAATAAACTAATAATCAGATTCATTCAGTGAAGCAGCCTGATTCTTTGAGAATCATGAGTGTCTCCACATGACATTTTACCCTCCCCCAGTCGAGCATGGAGCAACCACGCCAATGCACAGGAGCTGCCTGCTGCAGGGCTCACTCCCTCATACTGTTGGGAGGTGCTAAATGCTCTTGCTGAGAAACGTGCACTGAGCAATCCTGTTTTAACATAATACTAACACACTAATTACTTTATGTTCCCCAGACTCATAATGGAGGACTAAGATTCCTGGATCTTAAGAACACAGAGGACTGTGGCATATTTTGGGGTGCCAGTGTAGCTATGTCAAACAAATAAAAACAGATTCACTTTAGCAACAGATTGATAATCTACAGATTTTACTTTTTAAAATTTGGATGTAGGGCCTCCCTGGTGGCGCAGTGGTTGAGAGTCCGCCTGCCGATGCAGGGGATACGGGTTCGTGCCCCGGTCTGGGAGGATCCCATATGCCGCGGAGCGGCTGGGCCCGTGAGCCGTGGCCGCTGGGCCTGCGCGTCCGGAGCCTGTGCTCCGCAACGGGAGAGGCCACAACAGTGAGAGGCCCGCATACCACAAAAAGAAAAAAAAAAAAAAAAAAATTTGGATGTAAGTAGAGATTGTCAGTATTTGTTTTCCCTTATTTTGAAGTCATTTCAAGTCTTGTGACACATGGCTGAAAAGGAGGGAGCACCCATGGCTCCAACCGTAGTACCAGAATCTTTTCACCATCCTGATGCTTTACCCCCATACATGGACCTCACTCACATCCGTCATTTTTGGAAGCCTAGATCTTGTTAACAACCCATCAGGTGCAGTGTCAGTTTCAAATCACATTCTCATCTAAGGAAGCAAGAAAACAGGGGCAGCATAGCACGTATATATTATGGCCCAAAGCACTAGGCCAAGTTAAACATTGTTTTAAAGATTTTTCTATAGTTGTCTATTGCTAATGATTTTGATCAGAATAAAGAAGGTGAAAGGAAATAAGGTACAAATGACAGGTTTTTTCAGTGGGGAAAAAGGGTTGGATGAAATTGGGACTAAGAGACCACATCTTTAAGGGTCTGAATTTTGTAGGTGTAACTACATAAGCAGTGTTAACTCCATTTCTGATACCAGTAGCCCTCTAGAAAATAAAGCAAAGTAGTTCTAGTGTGGTCACGTTATAAGCCAATATTGTAAAAAATAGCAACTACTATTCATTTGTTCACGACATGCATATTTATAGAATAGTTAGGTACCGCTTGTAAGGTAAGTCCTTTAAAATTCTATAATACATATTAAAGTAGTGGTTATTGGTCTGATATATACTGCTCTTGGTTCTATAAACTAGATAAAAAGCAGTGCTTTGTGAAACGCAGTGTTATACTTAATGCCACTGGTGATAGAAAGTAGTTCCCTTCAGTTCACATCCTGTGCCCTCATCTGCTGCTTGCTGACGTAAGCAATAAGTCCCCCCTCTTACTCATGGTGTCTACACATTTCTGTAACTTGTATTTAATGATGGTGTATCTGGTGATTGTAAAAATATTAGACAGATATAAAAGTATATAATATAAACCGTTAATGCTGAGGTACAGTCTGTGAATTATGTGTTTTGTACTTTTATTCATTGTGTAATTTAGTGATGGTGGAACTTCTACATTCAGTCCTTAAGATGGCAGTATCCCTTTTACAATCTAACATGATCTGCATCAACTTGTTTGCTTGCTAAAGTTTTGTTAGAATAGGAAATAATAAATATAAAAAAGAAAGTGTAGTACTGGTTAGGGAAACAGACTTCAAGTCACTAACTGAAGTCAATACAAACTCCTTGTACATTCACTGTGAGTTTCAAAGGGAATCGGTCCCTAATTTAAAGGTTTCCTTTGTTCACTTTCTGGATGTGTACTTTTGAGGGATATCTGAGGTTAAGCGGCATTACAGCACCAAACACTGGGGCTATTAATCCCACTTAGGTCTGTACTGAAAAGGATGGTGGGAATACATGTATATATCTTTTCTTTACCTAAAAGTGCCATCCATTGTCCTTGAATTAATATAAACTTACTGTCACATTTAATTTAACTAGGAGGATCCTCGAAAGTTAACACCTTTTCCAAGGACAATGTCAACAATGTCAATGTCAACACTGAGTCTGATTCTGACCACATTTATAGTGGTACTACAATGTCAACGTGGTGGTATAGTGTCACACTGCATCTTCATGACAACCTTACTCCTTTGTTGGAACACTGTGCCAGTAAGAAGCACAACATCCAACGGGCAGATGAAATGATGCATAAAGAAGTGTTTGTTTACAGATGAAACTGCTGTGGTTCAAGTACTTCCTTCCCCATCAAAGGCTTGCTGAGGCTCTGTGAGAAAGTGATCTAAATTATTATTTTCATGTTTGTTTAAACATAATTTGTTCACTCAGTGATCATTCACACCGAAGCAGTGCCATAAAAGTTTTGGTCATACCATAATTTAAGAGAATTATTCTTTGGATCATAAATTAGAAAAAGAAAGAACATGCTTCTTTTCACCTTTTCAAATCACATGACGGTAAAGGACAAATACCCTGTTCTGACCCGTGAATAGCTTAAATGCTTTTTTTCCAAAACAAGATACTTCCAGTGTTATAATACGACTATTTCCCAGAAATGGTACTGTGTTGAAAAATAACTGTTACTTCCTCTAGCAGCATTTTATCTTCTGTTTTAAAGACTATTTATATTGTACTAATTAGAAAATATGAAATAAGATAGGGAGCTCCAGACTGACACAGCAGTTGTTCTGGAAAAGGAAAATACTCTGATTAACTTCGATGTATGAAATAATGTACAGACACGTCAGTGTTACCTCTTACTCTAGGTGCTCTTTGGTGAGAGATGGGCTTTGTTCTCTTGTTCATGACATTTCTCTGCAAAGAATTCTCTATGGAGTGGAGCAAATGAAATGAATCATTTCTTACCAGGCAAATTTATCAATTTATAAGTCTTCTCTACAGCTCACTTTTGAGTTCAGTTGTAATCATGAGTGATCCTTCATATTTTATTAAAACTGTTCATTCAGGTAAGAAGTATACTGAAATTTTGCCAATATCTTAATAAAACCCAGCAACTTAAAACCACTAGGCATTTGTCTTTTTATTCAAAGGAAGGTTATTTAGTGCTGGGATTTAGGTTGATTCCCTCAGAACTGAAAATAAAATCCTGAGGTGGCAGTTTTCTAAACTTTAAAGTGGGAACATTTTAAAAAGAAAGTTTGCTAAGTGCTGCTACAACTGTTATTCTCTCCCCAGAAAAACCAGAAGAGATATATCTCATCTTATACATGCTTCCCCCATCGGTTTAATGCTGGGGGCAGGGGGTTATCCTAGAATAGATGAATGAGGAACGGGACCTGCCAGCGGCTAAGCGCTGACCCCTCCATCTCCAGCTACTTGGTTCTTCAAACTCTGCGTCCAGTCCAAGGTCTTCCCTCTGCCTTAAGTCTTTCCCCTTTTCGTTTCAAACTGGAAGAAAGGAAATAATCAGGTGAATTGTGGCTGAAAGTCTGTCAGGAAGAATGCTTTAAGAGAGTAACAGGAGATAAAAAGAGAAAGAAAGGACAATGTGGGGGACAGAAATAAATAAAGCTGATAAGACAAGACATCTCCAGCTACGGGAATGGCATTGAACCTGAAAAGTAAGTAAACCTCATCAATACACTGCATTCTTATCCTCCTCTCCCCACCATTAATTCCTAGAAAATTAATTTCATAGTTGTAACAGCCTTAAACTCCTAATTACTTAAATTCATTCAAGTACTTAGTATGACTTTATATAGAACCCAAAGAAAGAATAATTGAGAAAACAAAGTGAAGGTCTGCAAGAATCATGTATTTGCAAGAGTTTGCTAAAGCAGGGAATGAAAGAAAAGCAATATTTTGATAAGTATTACTTATACTTGAAAAAAATCCCCTATTAGTATCTTAGTTCAAAAGGAACATCTCTTTCTGAAGCAGTAGCAACACAGCAAGATATTAAGCAAACCACTAAGTATACTGAACTCATTTGAATTTAATAGAAATTTATCTAAATTACCAAATTATCGAGTATGATTGCCTGAAAGAAGGTGTTTAATTGTTCGTTTCCTTTTTCCATTACAAGTTTGTCCTCTGTCATTTTAACAGCAATTAGTAAAGAACACTCTTCTATTGCACTTTAGGAAAACCTACTTCTGCTTGGCCAAGGAATAATCTCATGGAAGATCCTTTTTAATTTATATTTCAAACAAATCTAATTCCTCTCTGAGACCCAAAACTGTTTCCACCAAAGATGAAAAAGTTGTCCCTGCCAGTTGTTAACACTGGGAGATCCTGGAGCTATAGGGCATTCAGGGTGGGCAATTAAGCCAAATAAGAGTTGCTATGGGATCAAATGAAACTGAATGGCAGGGAGGCCTATGGAGTAGGCTTTCCTAAATGCACATAAGGAGACAGACTTAACTGCCCTGCAGGACTCAGGCAAGGGCTCTGGCTGGGCGGAGGCGCTGCAGGAATGGAAGAGAAGACTCTCTGTAATAGGAAAAAACACATAAATGTGCCAAGTGGAGAAAAAGGTTTTTAGAAACAGAGCAGTCCATATAATTTATGTCAACTTTTTCACCTTTGGTTAAATTCCAGTTACTCATTTGAAGATGGTTTCTCCAAATACATATAATTCCTGACATATTTCACATTATTTTTTCCCTAGTCCTAAAGCAGGATAAGAAAAATCAGAACCTGTGTGTGAGGGCCCCTGCCTGCACCGTGAAGCAGGGGCACATCTCATCTGGAGGTTTCATGACTGGGGGTCTTAGGCTCAGCATAAGAGGGATGCTAAACTCAGCTGCTCAGGATGAGAGCACTTTTCTCCTGATCCACCCTTACAAAAAAAAAAAAAAAAAGTCCAGATTAACTTCAAATTATGACTTTTTCCAAACCCATCATCAGAGAGCTGAGGTTGCAACTGGCCCAAATCTAAAGAGGGGCAAGCACCTGCCTGGAAAGACGAGCCATCGGCACTAGTTTACATAGGGTAGCTATAAGCAGACACTGGAAAAAACTGTTCAGCATGAGTTAGTAATGAACTGGTGCTGGCAGGACAGTGGGAAGTCCTGGGAGCTGCAGAAATTAGTGGGGTTTGCACTCTTTTGCAAGCTCTACCAGGTGCTCAAAGAAAAGATTGGAAAGAGCCCTGAGGGTCAACTGTGGTGCAGACCCAGCAGTGGGATGTGGGAGAGTCAAGAAACGATCAGATCCTTTCTCCCATCTCTCCTACATAAATGTTGTTCTATGGGGGAAAAGGGCCACAAATGCTGCCACCCTTAGGGTGCCTATGAAAAGTCACTGCAGCTGATGAAAGGGAACGGGAGAAAAACCCTACTCTTGGGGAGGCAGGAATATCACCGGGCCTACAACCAGCTGTGGAGGGGCAAGTGAATCCAGACACAGTAAACTGAAACACAGTGCCTAAAGCTTCCCCTTAATCCGAAATGTCAGTCCCTCCCCTGCCTCCAGTCAAGCTTCAAATAACAGAACACTTCTGGGAGAAGGACAGGAAAGCAACAACAGCATGCAGAGACTTAACAACTCTCTGAGGCACAGTACAAAGGAAAGCCCTAAACTCAAGGTCAGAAGAGACACTGCTCTGGTAATCCATCCCCAATCAGGAAGGCAATGTATTGCTATAGGAACTTGAAGCCACTAAGGTTAATCACAGCAACCATGAACCTCAAACCAAACACAACTTCTAACTAGATTAATTCCAATTCTGCAGTAAAGATCTAAGCAGCAGGAAAGGCCTGCCCATTTTTAGGCAGAAAAACCATTCATCAATCTACTGTCCTACACAAAATGTGCTGCTTTCAACAAAACACACAGATGCATCTGAAAACAAGAAAAAATGTATTCTTAAGAGTGAATTAACCAGGGTGGTGGGTACTGGCAGGGAACCTGCCTCTCCCAGGTTCTCTCCAGGTGGCCTCCCCTCCCAGGCCCTCCTTGGGGACCTTGGTAACTTGAGCCAATTAAATTTGAGCTTGGTGGGAATGTAAACTGGTACAACCACTATGGAGAACAGTATGGAGGTTTCTTAAACCTAAAAATAGAGCTACCATATGATCCAGCAATCCCATTCCTGGGCATATATCTGGAGAAAACCATAATTCAAAAAGATACATACACCCCAATGTTCACGGCAGCACCATTTACAATAGCCAAAACATGGAAGCAATCGATGTCCATCAACAGAGGAGTGGATAAAGAAGATGTGGTACATATATACAATGGAATGTTATTTAGCCATAAAAAAGAACAAAATAATGCCATTTGTAGCAACATGAATGGACCTAGAGATTGTCATACTGAGTGAAGTAAGTCAGAGAAAGACAAACATCATATGATATCACTTATATGTGGAATCTAAAAAAAGGTACAAATGAACTTACTTACAAAACAGAAATAGAGTTGCAGATGTAAACAACAAATTTATGTTTGTAAATACCTACACAGTAGGTCCTTAATTAGTTACCAGTGGGGAAGGGGGTGGGGAGGGATAAATTAGGAGATTGGGGTTGACATATACACACTACAATACATAAAATAGGTGACTAATGAAGGACCTACTGTATAGCACAGGGAACTCCACTCAATACTCTGTAATGACCTATATGGGAAAAGAATCTTAAAAAGAGTTAATATATGTATATGTATAACTGATTCACTTTGCTGTATACCTGGAACTAACATAACATTGTAAATCAACTATACTCTAATGAACTCCAAAAAAATAAACAAACAAAAACAAAAAAACCAAACACAGAGTGAAGTAACCATCAGAACCAGAATCTGATATGACAAGGATTTTGGAGCTGACAGAATTTAAAATAACTATGGTTAATAATATGTTGTGGAAATGGTGGGCAACATGCAGGATCATATGGGTGATTTCAGCAAAGAAATAGAAACTATAATAAAAATACCAGAAATGAAAAATACTGTAACAAAGATGATGAATGCCTTTGATGGGCTGATCAGTTGATCTACCAATGCTGAGAAGAGAATCAGTAAATTTAAAGATAAGTCAATAAAAATTAAAATTACCTTAACTGGAACACAAGAAAAAGAATGAATGAATAAGAAAAGCAAAATAAATCCAGAACAGAACATATAAGAGCTATGGAACAGTATCAGTCTAACGTACGCATAATTGGAAACCCTCATGTGTTGCTGGTGGGAATGCAATGGCAGTGCCTTCTGGACGTTCGGCAGTTTCTCATAAAGTTAAGCACGTAGCTACCACGTGACTCAGTGCAATGAGTTCGGACACCAACTACCTGGAGTTGAGGCTAAACCTCACAGAGGCCAAAGGCCGAGTCCTCCACAAGGCTGCACTCACTTCAGATACCAGCTGCAAGTTTGGGGTCCCCCACCAACCCTCCCCGAGGTATGATTATTCACTAGAACAACTCACAAAACTCGGGAAAATACTTACAGTTCCAGTTTTATTACAGCAAAAGGATACCAATCAGACCCTGGCAAAAGGAGAGACACATAGGGTGAGGTAGAGGAGGGTTCCAGTGTGAAGCTGCCTTGTGATCAGGGCATGTTTCCCTCCCAAAGCATCAACTTATGACAGAGTACTGCCAACCAGGGGAGCTCAGCTGAGCTTCAATGTCCAGAGTTTTTACTGGGGCTTCATTACATAAGCATGACTGACTCACTAGCAATGAGTCTAAACTATTCAGGCTGATAACGTGATAATATGTGACTCGGTGGCCCAATCCTCTAATCACATGGTTAGTCTTTCTGGCATGGCCAGTCCTTATCCTGAGTCATCTCATTAACTAAGCTATCAGGATCCACCGTAAGTAACAAAGACACTCCTATACCTCAGGAAATTCCAAGGACTTAAGAGCCTAAGTCCCAGGAACCAGGGACAAAGGGCAAATTCTTTATTACATACCCAGCAATCCCACTCCAAGGCAAACATTACCCTAGGGAATGACAACTTATGTTCCTACAAAAATCTACACACAAATATTTAAAGGTTCATAATCACCCTAAACTAGAAATAACCTACATGTCCTTCAATGGGTAAATGAATAAATCGTATACATGCACACAGTGAAATACTATTCAGCAGTAAAAAGTAATAAAGTTCTGATTCACACAACAAGGTGGATGTCTACCCCTAGAGGGAATGCCAGACAGATACTTGTTAATTGAACCCCAGAGGTTTTCCTCAATGGACTGTGTGAATTTGTATATCCTGCATATTTCTTACTATTTTTAAATTCACAAACAACAATACTTCAGGTGAGCTGGAGCCCAACAAAACAGACAGGACATGATTTTCTTCATCATAGGAGAACTGCTTTTGAGTACATCCTTTAGCTACCTACAAGTTTATTTTTTTCATGAAACCTGTTATCAACTTTAATTATAAAAATAGAGAATTTTATGCCAGGAGGGCAGTTACAAATCATTGCTTTAGAAGCTTACTTTTTTTGCTTTTCAAGAGACAGACTTTATTCTTAATATGGAATCAGAAATCAGAATACGGTACAAATGGCTTGGGTTTCTAAAATATATGAGAAGATAATATACCAATTAACTTCAAATAATTTTCCCTACAAAATTTTTGTGCAACCATAAAGAAATACCATCAAAATTTCCTATAGCTATAACAACCAAAAATAGTCTTGCTGACACAATGAACTCAAATTCCACCAATGTAAAAGGGTCTCAACCAATTCTCAATTCATCTAAAACAGGCAGCACTACGAATTGCTTTTATACATAACCTGGCAGCATAAGAAAAGCCAAAAAAATACTCAAGGTCCAAAATGTACTATGATTCAAATATCCCTATGCCATTATGGGGAATCCACTGACTAAAAAGACCTCAAGGTCATTAAAAATAAGAGTAAAGGTTAAGAACATTTACAATTTAAAAACAAAAACCACAACGGATACTTCCCCCCAAATAAAGGACAGGACACCTCAAAATGCTATTGTAGGAGATGGTTCAAGATGGCGGAGTAGAAGGATGTGCGCTCACTCCCTCTTGCAAGAGCACCAGAATCACAACTAACTGTTGAACAGTCATCGACAGGAAGACACTGGAACTCACCAAAAAAGATACCCCACATCCAAAGACAAAGGAGAAGCCACAATGAGACGGTCGGAGGGGCGCAATCACAATAAAATCAAATCCCGTAACTGCTGCGTGGGTGACTCACAGACTGGAGAACACTTATACCACAGAAGTCCACCCACTGGAGTAAAGGTTCTGAGCCCCACGTCAGGATTCCGAACCTGGGGGTCTGGTGATGGGAGGAGGAATTCCTAGAGAATCAGACTTTGAAGGCTAGAGGGATTTGATTGCAGGACTCTGACAGGACTGGGGGAAACAGAGACTCCACTCTTGGAGGGCACACACAAAGTAGTGTGCGCATGGGGACCCAGGGGAAGGAGCAGTGACCCCAGAGGAGACTGAACCAGACATACCTGCTAGTGTTGGAGGGTCTCCTGCAGAGGTGGGGGATGGCTGTGGCTCACTGTGGGGACAAGGACACTGGCAGCAGAAGTTCTGGGAAGTACTCCTTGGCATGAGTCCTCCCGGAGTCCGCCATTAGCCCCACCAAAGAGCCCAGGTAGGCTCCAGTGTTGGGTCGCCTAAGGTCAAACAACCAACAGGGAGGGGACCCAGCCCCACCCATCAGCAGACAAGCGGATTAAAGTTTCACTGAGCTCTGCCCACCAGAGCAACAGCCAGCCCTACCCACCACCAGTCCCTCCCATCAGGAAACTTGCACAAACCTTAGATAGCCTCATCCACCAGAGGGCAGACAGCAGAAGCAAGAAGAACTACAATCCTGCAGCCCGTGGAACAAAAACCACATTGACAGAAAGACAAGATAAAAAGGTAGAGGACTACGTACCAGATAAAGGAACATGATAAAACCCCAGAAAAACAACTAAATGAAGTGGAGATAGGCAACCTTCCAGAAAAAGAATTCAGAATAATGATAGTGAAGATGATCCAGGACCTCAGAAAAAGAATGGAGGCAAAGACTGAGAAGATGCAAGAAATGTTTAACAAAGATCTAGAAGAATTAAAGAAAAAACAAACAGAGATGAACAATACAATAACCGAAATGAAAACTACACTAGAAGGAATCAATAGCAGAATAACTGAGGCAGAAGAACGGATAAGTGACCTGGAAGACAGAATGGTAGAATTCACTGCCACGGAACAGAATAAAGAAACAAGAATGAAAAGAAATGAAGACAGCCTAAGAGACCTCTGGGACAACATTAAACACAAAAACACTCGCATTATAGGGGTCCCAGAAGGAGAGAGAGAGAGAAAGGACCCAAGAAAATATTTGATGAGATAATAGTCAAAAACTTCCCTAACATGGGAAAGGAAATAGCCACCCAAGTCCAGGAAGTGCAGAGAGTCCCATACAGGATAAACCCAAGGAGAAACACACCAAGACACATAGTAATCAAACTGGCAAAAATTAAAGACAAAGAAAAATTAATGAAAGCAAGGAAAAATGACAAATAACATACAAGGGAACTCCCATAAGGCTAATAGCTGATTTCTCAGCAGAAACTCTACAAGCCAGAAGGGAGTGGCATGATATGCTTAAAGTGATGAAAGGGAAGAACCTACAACCAAGATTACTCTACCCAGCAAGAATCTCATTCAGATTCGATGGAGAAATCAAAAGCTTTACAGACAAGCAAACGCTAAGAGAATTCAGCACCACTAAACCAGCTCTACAACAAATGCTAAAGGAACTTCTCTAAGTGGGAAACACAAGAGAAGAAAAGGACCTACAAAAACAAACCCAAAACAACTAAGAAAATGGTAATATGAACATACATATCGATTATTACCTTAAATGTGAATGGATTAAATGCTCCAACCAAAAGACACAGGCTTGCTGAATGGATACAAAAATAAGACCTATATATGTGCTGTCTACAAGAGACCCACTTCAGACCTAGGGACACATACAGACTGCAAGTGAGGGGATGGAAAAAGATATTCCATGCAAATGGAAATCAAAAGAAAGCTGGAGTAGCAATACTCATATCAGATAAAATAGACTTTAAATAAAGAATGTTAGAAGAGACAAGGAAGGACACCACATAATGATCAAGGGATCAATCCAAGAAGATGATATAACAATTATAAATATATATGCACCCAACATAGGAGCACCTCAATACATAAGGCAACTGTTAACAGCTATAAAAGAGGAAATCGACAGTAACACAAGAATAGTGGGGGACTTTAACACCTCACTTCAACAATGGACAGATCATTCAAGCAGAAAATTAATAAGGAAAGACAAGTGTTAAATGACAAAATAGACCAGACAGAGTTAATTGATATTTATAGCACATTCCATCCCAAAACTGCAGATTACACTTTCTTCTCAAGTGTGCATGGAACATTCTCCAGGATAGATCACATCTTGGGTCACAAACCAAGCCTCAGTAAATTTAAGAAAATTGAAATCATATCAAGCATCTTTTCTGATCACAACGCTATGAGATTAGAAATCAATTACAGGGAAAAAAACGTAAAAAACACAAACACACGGAGGCTAAACAATATGTTACTAAGTAACCAAGAGATCACTGAAGAAATCAAAGAAGAAATCAAAAATACCTAGAGACAAATGACAATGAAAATATGACGATCCAAAACCTATGGGATGCAGCAAAAGCAGTTCTAAGAGGGAAGTTTATACCTATACAAGCCTACCTCAAGAACAAGAAAAATCTCAAATAAACAATCTAACCTTACACCTAAAGGAACTAGAGAAAGAAGAACAAACCCAAAGTTAGCAGAAGGAAAGAAATCATAAAGATCAGAGCATTAATAAATGAAATACAAACAAAGAAAACAATAGCAAAGATCAATAAAACTAAAAGCTGGTTCTTTGAGAAGATAAACAAAATTGATAAACCATTAGCCAGACTCATCAAGAAAAAGAGGGAGAGGACTCAAATCAATAAAATTAGAAATGAAAAAGGAGACGTTACAACAGACACCGCAGAAATACAAAGCATCCTAAGAGACGACTACAAGCAACTCTATGCCAATAAAATGGACAACCTGGAAGAAATGGAGAAATTCTTAGGAATGCACAACCTTCTGAGTCTGAACCTGGAAGAAATAGAAAATATGAACAAACCAATCACAAGTAATGAAATTGAAACTGTAATTAAAAATCTTCCAACAAAAAAAATCTAGGACCAGATGGCTTCACTGGTGAATTCTATCGAACATTTAGAGAATAGCTAACACCCATCCTTCTCAAACTCTTCCAAAAAACTGCAGAGGAAAGAACACTCCCAAACTCATTCTATGAGGCCACCATCACCTTGATACCAAAACCAAAGATACTACAAAAAAAGAAAACTACAGACCAATATCACTGATGAATATAGACGCAAAATACTAGCAAACAGAATCCAACAACACATTAAAAGGATCATACACCATGATCAAGTGGGATTTATCCCAGGGATGCGAGGATTCTTCAATATATGTAAATCAATCAATGTGATACACCATATTAACAAACTGAAGAATAAAAACCATATGATCATCTCAATAGATGCAGAAAAAGCTTTTGACAAAATTCAACACCCATTTATGATTAAAAACTCTCCAGAAAATGGGCATAGAGGGAACCTACCTCAACATAATAAAGGCCATATTTGACAAACCCACAGCAAACATCATTCTCAATGGTGAAAAACTGAAAGCATTTCCTCTAAGATCAGGAACAAGACAAGGAGGTCCACTCTCACCACTATTATTCAACAAAGTTTTGGAAGTCCTAGCCATGGCAATCAGAGAAGAAAAAGAAATAAAAGGAATACAAATTGGAAAAGAAGAAGTAAAATTGTCACTATTTGCAGATGACATGATACTATATGGAGAGAATCCTAAAGATGCCACCAGAAAGCTACAATGAATTTGGTAAATTTGCAGGATACAAAATTAATGCACAGAAATCTCTTGCATTCCTATACACTAATGAGGAAAAATCTGAAAGAAAAATTAAGGAGACACTCCCATTTACCACTGCAACAATAAGAATAAAATACCTAGGAATAAACCTACCTAGGGAGATAAAAGACCTGTATGCAGAAAACTATAAAACACTGATGAAAGAAATCAAGGATGATACCAACAGATGGAGAGAGATACCATGTTCTTGGATTGGAAGAATCAATATTGTGAAAATGACTATACTACCCAAAGCAATCTACAGATTCAATGCAATCCCTATCAAATTACCAATGGCATCTTTTACAGAGCTAGAACAAAAAATCTTAAAATTTGTATGCAGACACAAAAGACTCCGAATAGCCAAAGCAGTCTTGAGGGAAAAAAACGGAGCTGGAGGAATCAGACTCCCTGACTTCAGACTATACTACCAAGCTACAGTAATCAAGACAATATGGTACTGGCATAAAAACATAAACACAGATCAATGGAACAAGATAGAAAGCCCAGAGATAAACCCATGCACCTATGGTCAACTAAACTATGACAAAGGAGGCAAGGATATACAATGGAGAAAAGACAGTCTCTTCAATAAGTGGTGCTGAGAAAACTGGACAGGCTACATGTATTAGAACACTCCCTAACACCATATACAAAAATAAACTCAAAATGGATTAGAGACCTAAATGTAAGACCGGACACTATAGAACTCTTAGAGGAAAACATAGGAAGAACACTCTTTGACATAAATCACAGCAAGGTCTTTTTTGATCCACCTCCTAGAGTAATGGAAATAAAAACAAAAATAAAGAAATGGGACCTAATGAAACTTCAAAGCTTTTGCACAGCAAAGGAAACCATAAACAAGACGAAAAGACAACCCTCAGAATGGGAGAAAATATTTGCAAACGAATCAACGGACAAAGGATTAATCTCCAAAATATATAAACAGCTCATGCAGCTCAATATTAAAAAAACAAACAACCCAATCCAAAAATGGGCAGAAGACCTAAATAGACATTTCTCCAAAGAAGACATACAGATGGCCAAGAAGCACATGAAAAGCTGCTCAACATCACTAATTATTAGAGAAATGCAAATCAGAACTTCAATGAGGTATCACCTCATACCAGTTAGAATGGGCATCAACAGAAAATCTACAAACAACAAATGCTGGAGAGGGTGTGGAGAAAAGGGAACCCTCTTGCACTGTTGGTGGGAATGTAAATTGATACAGCCACTATGGAGAACAGTATAGAGGTTCCTTAAAAAACTAAAAATAAAATTACCATATGACCCATTAATCCCACTACTGGGCAAATACCCAGAGAAAACCATAATTCAAAAAGACACATGCACCCCAGTGTTCACTGCAGCACTATTTACAATAGCTAGGTCATGGAAGCAACCTAAATGCCCATCGACAGACGAATGGATAAAGACGATGTGGTACATATATACAATGGAATATTACTCAGCCACAAAAAGGCATGAAATTTGGTCATTTGTAGAGACATGGATGGATCTAGAGACTGTCATACAGAGTGAAGTCAGAAAGAGAAAAACAAATATCGTATATTAATGCATATATGTGGAACCTAGAAAAATGGTACAGATGAACTGGTTTGCAGGGCAGAAATAGAGACACAGAGGTAGAGAACAAACGTATGGACACCACGTGGGGGAAGCCATGGGGTGGTGGTGGTGGAATGAGTTGGGAGATTGGGATTGATATGTATACACTGATGTGTATGAAATGGATGACTAATAAGAACCTGCTGTATAAAAAAAGAAAAGAAAAAAAAAGTTATTGTATAGATTAATGACCCAAGAGAATCTCATGATTAAATCACTTGTGCTAAAAGCTCTTACAAGTAAATTTCCCCAAATGAACAGTCTATTTTCTGGCTTCTCTTAGTTCTTAACCACAAGTGGTTTTCCATATTTTGAAAATAAGTTATAAAGGTACACTGGAAAGCACTCAGTTCAATATCATATACAGGTCAAGAAACAGCTACGCAATAGTGAGAGTTCCAAAGCAGAGTCAATCACGCTTGTCTTTATGAATTCTGATAAGCCTCAATTTAAAAAAAAACCTCTACAAAATCAATTCTTACAATGATTTGCTCTCAACACTAAAGGTGCAAAATTCTTACATTATAGTTTTACCCATTACAATGTAGCACAGAAATAAGTTTGATTTAGAATATGATCTCATCAAAATGTAATGAACATAAATACATTTCCAGCTAATAGAAAATGAAATGTGAAGAACTTATTAGTAATGTTTCAGAGCAGTGCACAATAAGCCACCTAGTAACTATACGACAACACGCCAATGCTGTCATGGTAGTAAGCAAGTGCTAAAGTTTAACTTCTCATATGATTATACTACTTAAATATTTCCAACTAATTTAAGGAGAAAAAGTAACCATACACATTATGGAGATTCCAAATAAGTCTTCTAACTTCCCCATGCATCTACTTACAGCTCAACAGCCTCTATCATACACAGGCAATAGGAATAGGAAAAAGGGGGGCTTCCTGCTCCACTTCTAATAAATTGCAGAGGCGTAACATTTTCTCAGCATCATTTTATTAACAAAAAGTGCAAACTGTTTTGAACAAAAGCAAACCATGAATCACAGCGTTCAGCAAGACACTAGACATGGAAAAGGGAACAATATTCATTAAGTAAAAAATAAGCAGATGAGATGCCTCTCACGTGTATATATTCATGCTTTTCCAATAGTCTCTTAGTCAACTTTCAGTGTAATTTTCACAAATAGTATAGCAGCTCAAAAACAAATGCAAGAGCACAATGATAAAGTTTGGCAATTATTTTGGACTGAGTATGAAAGTAAACTTTATACCACAGTTTCATGTAAGCCACAGTACAATATGTAGGAATCTTTAAATGTACTGACACTGAAATCAATGTCCAACTAGTGAAAATAAAGGAGAAAACAGGGTTTTAAAATGCTCATTACATTATAATTGTTTAGTAAGAACCAGAAAAAATGAAATAATTTTAAATGTTCTTACATGTGTTCATACGACCAGGAACATAACCCATCCATATTAACTTAATTCGTTTAAAATTACACTTGTAAAAGTCACACAAAAGAAAGCTTAGGTGTTATTAGTGTGCCTGCACTTGAACAAACAAGAAAAGATAAATAAATTAACCTCAGTCAGTCAACATATTCCGAAGAGGAGATTCAGTCTAGTGTTACTTCAGTTATTCACATAAAGTGTCTACAGAGAAGAATCTACAATACACATTAGTAATATTTCTGCTCACTAATCTACAGGCACTAGTGAAACTATAAACTATAATTAAAACCCAAAATATAAAGGTGGTCCTTTAAACGCAACTGAGTGTCTAGCCAAGACAGAAGAGCACCGATGCTGAGCAGGTTACTGAGTGCATGCACTGTCTCAGATACGTTTCCTGGCAGTTAATTGCCCTTCTGTTATAGTAGACAAACTGCTTTTATGAATATACTATTTACTAAATTAATTGAGGCTACACTGTTATTTCATTACATTACTCAGAATTCTTCCCACACAACTTTTTCCTGTGTACTAATGTCTTACACTAGAACTGTGCTACTTTCTAAAGTTTCAGAATTACTATTTCAAGTAGAGATGATGAAAAAAATAAGACCAAATCTGATTATCTGACTGTTGACAAATTTGAGCACCAACTACAGCAAAATTCAGGGTCAAGGTAGCTTGCAAGTCAGTTTTCTTGATTTGAAAATTACCTTCCACTGTTTTCATCAGTATTGAAGCTGAGATCTTCAGGGCCTATTTGTTCACCATCAGGAAAACTGGAATGTGTATCTAGGAGAAAAAAAAAAGAGTTAACATTTTTAAAAGACCAGTATTTTCTTTTCCTTATCTCTAAACAATATTACCAAGTGTGTTATTTAAGTGAGAAAGATGTGCTGGGTTGTGAACAAATCTCTATTTTTAGAGAATTTTTGATCTGAGTCAAGTGTAACAAACACAAAGGGAAAATAAAGGAGAAAAAACCAAAATGTATAATAGACGCCCACAATTAGAAGATGAAAGGCATTGTCGTCCAGGGGACATTATGGGAGCAGCTAAAGAAGGGAATAGGAAACGATGACGATGTATACTCTAAAGACTGATTTTGTAAATATAAAATGTATTTCAAAGCCAATTAAACTGCGCATGCAAATATCACTACCAAAACTCATCGGCACTCACAATAACTCGCCTGAAATTTGGCTGCTTCTTTTATAAGCAGAGAAGATTGCTAAGAGTAACCTTAATACTTAAAAAATCATCAAATGACTGAATCTGTACTAAAAAAGACACTAGAATATCAGGGAAATATGTAAAATATAAAGCTGACAATTAACATAAGCCCGACAATGTTGTTATTCCAGGAACTCCTATACAGGAATGCTCAGATTGATCATTAAGGTCTCTGGATAAGATATTAACAAGGGGTGATGGATGTTAAACTTATTGTGGTGATCATTTTGCAATGTACACATATATCAAGTCATTATGCCGTACACCTAAAATAAAACAAAACTACTAACAATGGGTTTCTCTCAGTGAGTTTTTTCTAAGACTTTTTTAAGGAGGAAGTGATAATAAAATCAATGATTCCATAATCAGCATGCATTTCTAAGAAGTCAGAAAGAGTTATCTTTAAAAAAGTTACCTTATTAGCTAGGCTACAAATATCTCTGAAAAGAAAGAAAGAAAAAAAATCTGAAACCTCCCCAGGGGCTGGCAACATTTTCTGTAAAGGAGCAGATAGTAAATATTTAGGCACTGCAGGCCACAAATGTTCTCTGTGGAAAATTCTCTTTTGTTTGGCTTGTTTTTTTTTTTTCCATTCTCAGGTCATGGGCTGTACCAAAGCAGGTTGCCAACACTTGCTCCACCCAGTAAGTAGCACGCATTAGGTGGTGTCTGAGCACCTACCAAATTTTTTCAGTACGTACCATTTAGTTTACCCCACAGAATGTCGTCTCACAAATGACAATAATTAAAAAAAGAAAAAGCAGCAGAAGCAGCAAAGCAGAAGAAACAGCAGCAGAAAGAGAAGCAAAGGAAACAGCAGCAGAAGAGATGGTTTTATTAATCCCCGTGAAATGACATCATGGGTTGCACCTTCATCCGGGGGCCGTGCCACGAAGGAGTCGCTAAATCTGCCCAGGCTGGCGCGCTCCTCCTGCTCCTCGTCCTCAGCGTCACATTCAATATCACTGTCGCTACTCGTTCCTGGCAGGAAAGAAGCAGAGAACATGTTTCTGACAAGTAACCACTGCAAGAAAAAGGCAATCTCCCTATCCTAAATTGAGATTCCTAGTGAATTTTACACTGAATGCCAAGAAAACAGAAGATACCAAGCAAACAAAGAAAAAAGTAACCACACAAACCTAAATTCTCCTTAGTTATTTGGGGCAGTATTTATTTTCGTTCTCAAAAATTAAAACTGCCCTTCCCACAGTACCTGAAAAGTTAGAATTTGAAGCCAGTATTAATTTCATTATACTGAGAACACTTTTTCCAAGGCAAACATAGTTCTTTCCCCCCTAGAGTCATAAGAGATAACAGCTCTTTTAATCCTGATTCGACAGTTTCTAGCCTAAAACATATATAAACACTCATAAATACAAATACATATTTACACTTATATCTAGCTGTGTGTATTAAAAAATCCAGTAATTTTAGCAATAAATGAGTTACTATCCCATTTGGGCATCCAATTTTGTTTTTTGCATATGAGTAGGTTTTTAAAAGAAAAGTTCTACAGAATTTTTATAGTACAGAAAGCACTTCTGTTTCAACAAGACAGTGATCAAGAAAATCTGAAAATCTTTCTGCTACAAACCCTTATAAATGCTAGATAAAATATAAACTTAAAAATTTTAATGAACAGCTATATTTAAAAGAACGAATGGAAATCCATAGGAATAGAGACAAAAAGGATAAGGAAAACTAGTGGGGTAGGTGCAGTTGCCCCAGAGAGCTTGATGCGAGTCTTTAATACTGTTGGGGTTAGGAAAAAAACCTTTGGATCCACCATAGAAAGGGAGTTGAAAGTGAGACTAAAACTGCACTCTCTGCAAAAAAGTTGGGATAGGAAAAAAACCTTTGGATCCACCATAGAAAGGGAGTTGAAAGTGAGACTAAAACTGCACTCTCTGCAAAAAAGTTGGGATAGGAGAAACACCTTTGGATCCACCATAGAAAGGGAGTTGAAAGTGAGACTAAAACTGCACTCTCTGCAAAAAGCTAAAACTCTTACTGAAAGAATAAACTAAATCATTCTGCCTACTGTCACAGGAAGACAGCAGGGAAGCTTGTCTTGTTTCCAGGCTCAGCTCACCTCAGAATTCAAACTAAGGCCTGTGTGCATAATTTAAGTTTGGGATTAAGGTTGAGGTTCAAATCTTAGGAAAGTAACATAAAAACTGGCCAGGAGCTAGTGTGATCCGAATAAAGCAATTTAAAATTGCTTTATCCGAATAAAGCAATTTATTCCTCTAGAGGGAAGGTTCTAGGTAAGATGAAGCAAGCACATTCCACCCCATCTTTCCCCCTGAATGCAGCTATAAAACCTGGACAGAATGCATAAAGTGGCTATTTGAGGATTCTGAAAAGTAAATAGGGACAGGCATATTGGTGTAGACAAGAATTTGAAGTACCAACAAATTGGCAGATTTAAACAAGACCCAGAGTCTCATAAAATCATACTAAAAATGTCCAGGATACAATCCAAAATTGCTTCACCGTATGAAAAACCAGGTAAAGACAAGAACGAACATCAGTGCTGAGATGACAGAGATAATGTTGAAATTATCTAACACAGACTAAAGCAGACATAAAAATGCTCATGAATAGTCTTGAAACATATTTAAAAGACCTCTCTGGTGGGAAGCTTCCACAATCCAGGTCACAATAATTATAGTGGCGGCAGGGGTGGGGGGGATGATTCTCACAGGGGGTAGAAAAAGTCTCAAAAAGTTATGTTCCAATCAAAATTTACAAACAAGGCAGACAATCTACTTGAAGTAAGAGTCAGCAGATATACAAATAGAAGGACAATACCACAAATTTTTTCACAAAATAAAACAGTACAAAATTCTGTTTAATGTGGAAAAGAAAAGGATTTTTTTTAATTACTAGACTTTTCAGATATAGTCATTAAAATTAAACTATTAATAGATGAATTTAGGCAAGGCTGAAAAACTTAAAGACAGAACTGAGAAAATTAACCAGAGTTTTAAAGAACAATGAGATTGCCATTATAAAAAAGAGGTTAAGAAACACAGGGATAAAAAAGGAATGGTTCAAACTGTGTCAACTAGACAGCCATAAAGACAGCAAAGGAGAGACAATATATTAAGAGAAAATGGCCAAGAATTTTCCATAATTAATGAAAAACATTCTGAATTGAATGGAAATAAAAGTACAACATATCAAAAGTTTGGTGATGTGGCTATATCAGTGCTTAAAGATAAAGTTACAGCATCAAATGCTTATATTAGAAGAGAAAAAGGCCTCAAAGTAATGGTCTAAGCATTTACTTTAAGAAACTAGAAAAAAAAGGGTAAATAAACTTGGGTAAAAGGAAATAAAGAACAGAAATTAAATTAGCATGAAAACAAAAGAAAAAGAAATCACTGAAACAAGAGTTGTTTGAAAAGGTCGATAAAACTGAAAAGCTTCTAGGCAGACCAAGACAAAAGAGAGCAAAAGAAAGGAATAAAAGAGGGGACATCACTAGAGATTCTACAGACAGACATTAAAAGGGTAATAAGGGAACAGTATAAAAAACTTTATGCTCTTGATATCAAGAACACCGATGAAATGGACAAATTCTTTGATAGACACAAACTACCAAAATTCATTCAGGTAAAAATAGATAACCTGAATAGGTATTTTAAGTATTAAAGAAACAGAATTTGTAGCTTAAAAAACTATCAACAGGGACTTCCCTGGGGCTTCCCAGGTGGCGCAGTGGTTAAGAATCGGCCTGCCAACGCAGGGGACAGGTTTGTGCCCTGGTCCGGGAACATCCCACATGCCGTGGAGCAACTAAGCCCGTGCGCCACAACTACTGAGCCTGCGCTCTAGAGCCCGTGAGCCACAACTACTGAAGCCCCTGCGCCTAGAGCCCGTGCTCTGCAACAAAAGAAGCCACTGCAATGAGAAGCCCGTGCACCGCAACTAAGAGTAGCCCCCGCTCGCCACAACTAGAGAGAAAGACTGCTCGCAGCAACGAAGACCCAACGCAGCCAAAAATAAATAAATAAATTTTAAGGGGAAAAGCAAAAGATCAACAAAGAAAACCGTAGCCCCAGGTGGCTTTACTGGTGAAGTCCTCCTCTTCTGTTTTCAATAAGAGTTTGTGTAGTACTATTTCTCCCTTAAATATTTTGAAGATAGGCTGGATGTGTGGACGTTTCTGAAATTTCCTTACTACGCAAAGGAAAAAACTTTCCTGCTCTCAAGAGTCAAGAGTGATACTTCACTGTTTAGAGACTAAACCAGCGACTTGCATGAAGCACCACCTCCACCTTCCGGCCCTTCATGGAACTGCTGCTGAAAACTCTAAAACCCACATAAGTTACTGAAATTCTAGGCACAAATTTGACGTCTTGGTACTAGTGTTTCTGAACTCCTGACGTATATTAACCTCCAGGATTCACAAACGAGGAACTGGAATTCTCAGGAATTCCCCAAATCTCAAGTTATTCTTTAAACACTTACAATATTTTTCAAACTCTAATAAATTTATATATCTTTTAAAATTCTTGGTTAGTTTGTAGCATTTACAAGAACTGTAGCTTACAGTGAATATTCAAATACTGGAAAATGCTGTGAACATTACTGGGCAATAGTTGAATAATGTACACTTAGAACTCTTAGTAAGGTTTATAGCACTACATGGAATCACATCAAAAATACCAATATGGGGGGCTTCCCTGGTGGCGCAGTGGTTAAGAATCCGCCTGCCAATGCAGGGAACACGGGTTCGAGCCCTGGTCCGGGAAGATCCCACATGCCACGGAGCAACTAAGCCCGTGCGCCACAACTACTGAGCCTGCGCTCTAGAGCCCGCGAGCCACAACTGCTGAAGCCCGTGCGCCTAGAGTCTGTGCTCCGCAACAAGAGAAGCCACCGCAATGAGAAGCACGTGCACGAAGAGTAGTCCCCGCTCGCCACAACTAGAGAAAGCCCGTGTGCTGCAGTGAAGACCCAACATAGCCAAAAATAAATAAATCTGTTTTAAAAAATGCCAATATGAGGAATTCTTTTGCTTTTGAAACTTGAAGTATGCAGTGGAAGCGTGGAGTCTTAACCGCTGGACCGCCAGGAAGTCCCCATGTTTCTGTGTTGACTGTTAAGATTAACTCTAACGGGAGAACTAGAATAATTTTTTCCAGTTTTCTGATTTCTTGACTTACTTTTCTTAGGATTCAGAAAAACATGCATTTCCCAAGAAGTGTTGGAAACAAATTCCTGCATGAAAACACTACTTGGTTTTTTATCAAGTCCTAAGATCTGAAGTTCCCTAGCTGTGTGAATGTAATGAGAAAAACAAATTGGTCTCCTGACCTCTAGCTTAAGAGTTGACCTATGGGGTCACCCGGTCCTGTACAACCCACTGACATCAGTGAGAGCAAAAGTAAACACAACATAAGGTCAAATACTTTCATTTTTTGGAAGTGAAAGTAGCTACTGTTAAGCAACAGGTCACACAAGCTATGTGCTATGTGCCTTTTGCCCCACACACTGCAGTGTCTACCCACTGCATTAAGTAAAGGTTAAAGCAGACTAGTGATATTTCACCAACTATAAGAAATTTGAATACAGGATCTTTCTTAATCTCACCAGAAGGTGTCCACAAGTTTTCACAAAACTGGCTGTCAATGATCATAATTGTAAGATACCATTCAATGGAAGATGCTTCAGAGATGTTCATGGGGGGGAAAAAACCCCAAAGTCAACCCTGCATCTTAAAGTAAAATGTGAAATAGGGTATTTCTATATCAATCACCTACCATATTTTTTGAGTATCCACTAGATGCTCAGTAGTCCAAAGCTAACTTTTGAGTTATAATGCCCTTATTCAGGGGTGCTCAAACTTCAGCTGCTTGGAAAATACACTAACCACCTGGTAGACCAAACACTAATGCTTCACTTGCCTTCCTCCTTTCCAGCAGAACCTCAATGTTGTTCAGCTGTCTTCCCTTCTCCAAGTGGCCACGTGGAATGGATCAGGGAGGGGAACCAAATGTTCAGACTTTGCCAAGTTTCCTTTTTTTTTCACTACTGATTAATGAGATGTGCTCTCATTGATAAACACTGATAAGCAGAGACATATAAAATGAAACAATCCTCCCCTACTCCCAGAATGTTTTTCTGACTCCATATAAAGTTTGGAGCTGCAGCAACCACCTTGCCATCCTGAGGGGAGCTAAGCCAACTCACTTAGAATGGCAGAGCAAAAGACGGGGGGACGGGGCTGGTGGGAGGAAATGAGTTCTTGATGACATTAAGCAGGTAAATTTTCCAACCTTGAAACTGCCCTACCAGAGTTAGGTGAGACTTCTTGTTAATACAAGACAGTGAATCTTTCTATTGCTTAAACCAGCTGATTGGGTTTTTGTAACTTATGTCTTCTTTGATACACCAAAAGGGATCAGCGATGCTGGAGCATCAGACTTGTGTATTACTCTTAGGTAGGGTGCCAGTAAGGTTTGCAATAGGCATGCCATGGCTTTCCCTGGGATGGGTGACACCCCTGACTTAATTGAAAAGGACTGTGCTAATTCAGCAGAAGGCAATCGCATAGTCTCCAGTTTTAGATAGAACAAGGAAGAGACCGGTCTACCTAAGGAATTCTGTAGGTATCAATTGGGGGAGGGGGTGTGTGAGAAGGAAATCAAGATTTTTGCAATCCAGCCATTAACTAGGAGATTAACACAAGGTTGTCCCATATGATCCCAGTTAGAAAGGAAAAGGCCTGTTGATGACTGTCAAGTCTAAGAAAAGTCACTTTTTACTGACTCTCAGGAACGTTTAAGAGACCACTTTAGTTGTACCAAATTCCCAACTAGTAAACACAAAGAATTTTAAAGTTTTAAAAACTTTAAACTTTAAAACTGGAAACTTTAAAAAAAAATTTAACGTTTCTTCAAACAGCCTAGCAGTCAGGAGGGAGGAAGAGGAGAGGAGAGAGACACCAATTTACAGTGACCTACCACAGAAAATTTTCTTTTAGGCATTCTGCTTAAGACTAAAGAGGCTCGCTATTCCTAAGCACAGATGTAAGACAACCCCACTCAACTTTTCACCAAGGCTTACCGGTGCAAAAACTGAAGGTTTTCTTGAGAACTGGCTCCTGCTGATGATAGAATATACCCACAGCAGTAAGTAAGGCCCCATTCTCCTCTCACAAAGCAAATTTCAAAAGGCACAGAGCTCCTTTAGTTTACCTATTCCCCTCTTCCAGCCTTATCAATTAGTCTCCTCACTGCCTATCCTGGGACTCTAGTGGCAAATAAGCTGTTTAGATACCAACAAATTGCAATAGTGGACTTTCCTGGCAGTACTGATTTGCATGTTTCCAGTAACTTTTCTTATTGAGTTCTAGGTGCTTTGCATCACTACCACAGTCCTTACGTAAGAAAAAATGTGTTACTGAGTAACACTGACAGTGCTAAATCTCAGATTCAAAGACTTGAAAGTGCAGAGCAGATCCTAAATGTGGCCAAGCAAACGCCTTTCTCCAGTTTAGAATAAGCTGTTAATGATTAGCTTTAAAAAAAGAAATGGAACTAATGTCAATGTATGGGGTTTTTTGGTGCTAACTAGCTACTTACATAGAAAAACTGCTGAGAAAATGTGAATTTGTGAGATGAAGGCTGAAATTTAAAAGTCCAAGTTTAATTTAACATTCTCCTTTTACCAGTCTTCCTGTCCCCAGAGTTCCACACCCCATTCCCAGCCCCCAACTCAGCCAGAGTAGGAATTTTAAAACATAATTTTATTATTTCACCCCTTGCTTATATTCCATTCAAAGGACAAAGTCCAAATTCTAGCTAGACATACAGTATAGTGCCTCATGATCTGACCTCTGCCTCCACTCTGGCCTCATCTTTCACCAGTCTTCACAACTCACACTAACTCATACTCCTCCCTTAGGATGATCTTTCCAAGTGTGGGCTGGGTTAGTAGAGAGGTGAGAGTTAAGAGCATCGGCTCTGTGACTTTGAGTAAAAGGGAAGTTACATCTCTAGGCCTCAGCCTGCTCATCTGTAAAATCAATTTAATAAAGTAACCATGTAGGCCTGTACTGAGAAAACATAATACTGGTAAAGTCTTTAGCAGTCTTAATAACTAATGAGGGCTTGCAAATATTATCTATTATTTTTATTATTACATACCTGTTAGTTGAGCTCCCTATATACCCCATCACAGCACTCATCATTCCATATTATAATTGGCTATTAACTGGTCTCTAACACCTGTTTTTTTGGTCTTCAATTGCTCTCCCTGCTCCCTTCCCACCACCACCAACACATACCCAGCATACTTGAGAACAACTTGCTCCCATCTGTAACTATGACCCACTCGGGCAAGTGACTCTTAAGGAGTTGTCACCCCTGGTTTGAGTTTTCAACTCAACCAGTGGTTCTCAACTGGGGATGATTTTGCCTCCCAGGGGACATTTGGCAATGTCTTGAGACATTTTTGGTTACTGTAATTCAGAGGAGGTACTACTGGCACCTAGTGGTTAAAAGCCAAGAAGGCTGCTAAACATTCTACAATGCACAGGGCAGGCCCCTAATACAAAGAATCACCTGGCCCAAAATGTCAATGGCACCAAGGTAGGGAAACCCTGAACTAAACAGTAGGTTCAGGAATTACTTTATCACCAGCATCAAAACAATGCCAGACAAATTAGAAGCATTTCACAAATGGTGCATAAATAGAAGGAGCCTATAATTCCAGCACATGCTAAAACAATTTAAGCCACTACAATCTATCATCAGTATGTATAAATACATGGAGACTAGCTAAGCCCTACTAGCTAATCCTTATCGGTCCTTTCTATAAAGATCAATCATAATATATTTTTCCTGTTGTTTTAACAATCAACACTTCACTTTAAAAATCCTTTCCATTTAATTTCTACTGAAATAATGCTGCCCACCACAGGAGCACCAACTAAGATGGAAGACCAAAATGTTTAGTGTTCTTTAACTGAAAAACCTGAAAATGCCACCACCCCCACACACTCACAAAGCAGTCAGAGGTAGATGCTGGCACCTTTTATATATGCTCTGAGCTACAATTCATCAGTCGTTGAAATTCAGATAAGTGCAGAGGTGGTCGGTGGCAGAGTTTCACTAAGAAGTGAAACATCTCAGTGTCAAATATCATTAATAAAGCTGACGTGCTTTTCTGCTAACATACGAAGGACAAGCAAGGGCAACACATATAGCCTTGTTTCAAGCACCTTCTGTTAACTCAAGATTACAAAAAAGTCTTCGACGCTTTCAGATAAGGAATAATGGACCTGGAAGAACATGTAGACAAACTCTAGAAATGTGAGAGTGAACTGGCAGAGTAGAAGTCGGTTACCATAAAGGATGTTTTAAACGGTTAAAGTTTGGAATCCTTCTAAAAGAGCAAAGTAATCTATAAACATTAATCAAGACTGACTTTAAAAGATGAGGTACTTAACATTTAATATTCTAATTAGTTGTTTTGGGGCATGTTTTTCCCGTAAGACACTGAACATATCCAACTTAATCTTTTCATATCTAGCAAAACTTCAATGCCTATCATGTAGGTAGCATAACACATTTAGTGAATGAGCGAATGAAGTATCTGCAGACTTTCCCCCTGTAAATGCCTGTTCTAGTAAGATGTCCTTTGATGTAGTCAATGATCCATTTTGCCTTCCACTGTGCTTAATGTCCTAGTAAATCAAACTCAGTGGCACGACGAATGCTGTTTTCCGATCAAGCATGTCAGCCAGTAGGTAACATCTCAGTAACTGTTTCATTAAACCAACCACTTCCGACCACCACCAAAAAAAGATGATTATTTCGCCGCCCGCCAACTATGACTTTATCATTCCTTACCTTCCTCTGGGGCAACTGAAGCTCCTTCAGGTAGTATAGGTTGTAATTCCCCAGTTTCAGAATTATTTTCCAAATCAGTCATTTGCATTCCTTCCAGACGACCTCCTTTAACACTAGTCCTCAAAGAGGGAGAAAATAACCTGATATTCTTGTACAACTAGTCACTGATACAATAATCTCGATTTTTTTCCTGTCCAAAAACTGAGCAAACTAAGTAGGGCATAGGGCACTGGTGTTTAAGACTAAATTTCAAGTTTTACTTTTAAAAGATTCACTAGAAGACTCACAATGAAAGGTTATAAAGTGGTAGATTGCATCCATGTCAATATCCTGGTTGTGATAATATATCAGCGTTTTGCAAAATGTTATAATTAGGGGAAACTGGATAAGGTACACAGGCTCTCTCTATTCTTTCTTATAATTGCATGTGAATCTACAATTATCTCAATAAGAATTCCAATTTAAAACTAAATCTAAATAGAAGTCCGTAATAACATGTTCTCACCAATATGGAAAGACTTGTGAGGTATACTGAGTGAGAAAACAGGGTGCACCTTTTGTACTAAAAAAGCTATATGGTCACTTAAATAGTGCTTCAATACGCATGAAAGCTGAGAAGACGGCATATACAGAACATTAACAACAGCAGGGATGTGTGTGGGCAGAAGGCTGGAAAACAAAGCAGAGAGGAGACAAAGATGGGGAAATTTTAACTTAATATTCTATTTTTTAACTTCCAGTTTTGAACCATTTATTACTAGCATTTAAAATTTTTGCTTACACTACCTTAAATCAGGCAAGGAAAAAAAACACAAGCTGGAAAACACCACATGACCCAGGCTGGCAGTATGATTAACTGTAAAATGAGGGTTATAGCTATGAGCTTTACACATTTATACAGGATTTTACAATCTAGAAAAAAGTGCACATTCGTACACATTTAATCTTTATGACTAAAGGCAGATATAAATCTCCATAACAAAATATAAAAACTAGTTGCAGCTTCATCTTGAAAGGAACATGTATAAAACCAGGCTAGGAAATGGGGAGGACAAGACAATCTCCAATGATTGTAACACCCTTCCACTGCTTAAACTTGAGCTAAAACAGAAAACAGCCACCAGCTGTCCTATTAGATTTGGCAATTATCCAGATCTTAAAACTATACAATTAAGTAAACTTAAGGGATATTAATCTTTCTCTAAATTTAATTCAAAGTTCTTTTCAAAGCCTCCAAGGTAGAATTATTCCATTGTTTAAAATTAGAAATGTATTTAATATCCATATAATAGATCAGCAGATGGATATTAATGGTTCACCTAGCACATTCACAGACAATACATTCCATAATCACTCTCTTTTAAATGGATGGAAGTTTAATTGACAATATCGACTGGGTGACATGACTGGGATTTGAGTTTATGTTTCCTGGGAGAGAGATAAAGGTACTGATAACCATATATATATATATATATATATATATATATATATATATATATATATATATATATCTCCTTTTGGGAAATTCCAACTATGCGTTTTGAGGACACTTTCATAAAAGGGAAAGAAAAGGTGAGATGAAAGCAGAAAAGCAGTTTTAAAATAAAATCGCCAGAAGTGCTTTGTTCTATACAAAATTCATGTAAAAGACCTATGGGACATAATACAGCGTAGCACAAATGTCTTTGAAAAATATGGGACAGATGGAAAAAAAAGTTGACCCAAAAATGTCACAAGGCAGAGGTCACCCAAGGTTATATAACATTATTATCCTAACTTCAGTGAAAATGAGCTCTAATGTATTTAAACGGAACTTCTGGTACTATCTCATTCTGTTAAGAAAGAAAAAAGTTAAGGTCTCTGATGCTTGAAAAGTTACATTTTAATACAACAAATAAACTGTCTGCTAAAAAATTAACAAACTGGAAATGTATTATGTTCATTCCGTTGTAGACTTAAAGTGCCAAACAAAACTATTAGCTCTTATTCCATTACATAAACAAAAGGACTTAATTTACCCCAAGGTGACCATTTTTCTCCTTTTTTCAATAGTAGGTAAGCCACTGAAAACTGCAACCACAACAGCCTCTGAATCCAAAGCTTGACACTGCCGGTCTTCAGATTTGGGCAGAATGTCACCGATACTGCCATGTGTCAAGGCTCGAGGAGAACTGTGCCTGCTCCCAGACTGAGAGCTTCCTGGGGAGCCTACAAAAAATGAAGGGGATATTCCGAAAGAAGGCAAACAAACAGAAAGTTCTCTCTCTAGTTGCCACGTTAGGAGATCTCACTATACATATATTTTTAAACTGCGGGAAAACTCAAGAACAATTGTAACATATATCCTAGTCTTTTTGTTGCCAGCTATTAAAGGTTCAGGGCTCCAGAATATGGAGTCTAATGGCTGCACTTTGTCACTGATGGGTCTGTTCTGTGTGATCCAGGAACTTTCAAATTGACTTTCAGCATTTTGGGTGCCTTCAGAAGTCTAAAGCTCTACCATAAGATCAATTTCGAGTAACAGACATCCACCCACCAAAATCACATTGTGAACTCTCCAAACTCACCTTCAGACAGCGTTTGACAGTCTCCCTGTGAACGGCTGTTCTCCCCAGAGTCTACTGCTCTTCGAAGTGAGAGACTACCTGCTATACTGGACCGAGCTGGCTTGCTTGAATTACGCTCCTCCTTTGTGGCTGTGAAGGCATTTTAAAACATGTCTGATTGGCATAAAGCAGCACAGAACTTATTGCCTAGGCAGTCAGAGGAAGATTTAATCTGATCATCCATGAAAGGTGTTCCCATCTACTGTGTCCAAAAATAAACAGAACACTCTGGTCCCAACTGGTTTATGTGGGGTTTCATGCCGAAGGTATGCTTATTTTGCTGCTTGTGGAGCAGTCTCAACTGACAGAAGTAGAAAATTATCAGTGAACTCCAAAAGAAGAACCATACCAGACATGAACTCTAATCTCAGTTTAACTAAACTAAGTATCAACAACAGAACAATAACCACCAAAACACTTGGAAACTGTCAAACATTACTGGATTAAAAAGAAATGAACGCTAAATTAGAAACAAGCCACACTTATAATACTTCAAGATGTTTGTGGCTAAAACAGTAATTAGAGGAAAATGTATAGCCTTAAAATGAATTAATTAGGGCTCTCACTTTCCTGCCGGGGTCCTGCACATCCCTGGCACTGGGGCATCTCGACCTGGCAGCGCCACTGCCCCTAGTGATCTGGCATGGAATGGGAGACAGCTGTTGTAACCCCTTAAGCATGGGCGCTATTTAAACAAATGGTCGAGAAGAAAATACCTGGAATTTACGTCTTATCTTTAGAGACTGGGAAGATCCTGGTAGAGGATGTGGAGAACAGCTTCTTTTTGAAGGTCAACTCCCAAGTAAAAACGGTGTGTCAGATTCTTGCTAAGGATCCCAAATTGCAGCAAGGCTACAATGCTATGGGATTCTCCCAGGGAGGCCAACTTCTGAGGGCAGTGGCTCAGAGATGCTCGTCACCTCCTATGATCAATCTCATCTCAGTTGGGGGACAACATCAAGGTGTTTTTTGACTCCCTCAGTGCCCAGGAGACAGCTTTCACATCTGTGACTTGATCAGAAAAACACTGAACGCTGGAGCTTACAACAAAGCTATACAAGAATGCCTGGAGCAAGCAGAATATTGGCACAACCCCATAAAGGAGGACATAGCAACTACAGCATCTTCTTGGCAGATATTAATCAGGAGAGAGGTGTCAATGAGTCCTACAAGAAAAACCTGATGGCCCTGAAGAAGTTTGGGGTGGTGAAATTCCTCAATGATTCCATTGTGGACCCCGTGGATTCTGAGTGGTTTGGATTTTACAGAAGTGGCCAAGCCAAGGAAACCATTCCCTTACAGGAGAGCACCCTGTACACACAGGACCGCATGGGGCTAAAGGCAATGGACGACGCAGGACAGCTGGTGTTCCTGGCTCTCGAAGGGGACCATCTTCAACTGTCTGAAGCACGGTTTTATGCCCACATCATACCCTTCCTTGACTGAAACCCTTGTAGTTTGCAGCAGAGCTCAGGGAGCCCCTCACGCTTCCAAACCAGTTCCCTCCATGCCCATGAGCTCAGATCCAGCTAGCAACTAATCCTTCTCTTGTCACCATCTAACATGCCCTGCTTGGAAAGATCCCAGATTGCAATCTTATCCTTTGCCTCATCCTATCAGCATATGGTGTTGAATGCAAGTTTAATTAGCTAATAACCATGGAGATTGTTTTACAACCCTCTGATGTGGTCAGACTGTTTTAGGAATTAGGAGTTTGCTACAGGTCAGTCGCAGAACTGTGCCCAGGCCCGGAAGAGACTGAACAAACTAAACCAATGAGATAGAGTCTAAGGCACATGCCTTTCTCAGGAAAATCTAGCCACATCTCAAACCAAGAGGCCAGTACCCAGGCCTGAGGTATTCACGTAAATGCTTTCTCAGTTGTGCTGGTGGAGATTTGACCAGTGCTTGGAAAAGTATCGCTTGGATGATGTGTCCACATTATCTCCGGAGGCTGTCCTCCTCTCTTTTGAGTGTGCTGCTTTCTGTGGCGTTTTAGCTATTACTAGACAAATTCCGGCAGCCCACCATCTTGCCTTGGTGGCCCTTTTTTTGTCTCCTCAGGTAGTGATGCATTAGTCGCTCTGTCACAAAAGGAGGGACATAGCAGCCGAGGATTGCTTAAGGGAGGAAGTGTACGTATTGCTTAACTTAGAGGGGGAGGGGGAGGTCTCAAGAAAGATGTAAAATGAAAAAGGAGGAGGTAGTTGGTTCTTTCCATTCCATCCCTGATGAACCTGTCCTTTCTAAATATGACTAGTGGTCTGGATTCTGGAGTCACTCTATTGCCGGCATTAGCAAAAAATGGGAGGAAAAATGTGAAGAGATCAGGCTTTCTAACTTCCGTCTCAAAAATCTGAGATTATTGCGCAGTTCAAGCTGCTTCTGCTGTGTTCTGTGAAAAAAAGACTGCTCAAAAAGCTTAGGGAGTATTCCATATCCCTTTTCTCCTCTTGAAGATCAACCCACCTTAGAATATTAAGGACTCTGAGAATTCCTGTTAGAGTACAGAAAACTAAACTTAATCTACCGTTTCCC
This sequence comes from Mesoplodon bidens, assembly GCF_964165515.1. NCBI lineage: Eukaryota > Metazoa > Chordata > Mammalia > Artiodactyla > Ziphiidae > Mesoplodon > Mesoplodon bidens. Next base: position 5,728,430 of record NC_138179.1, read on the forward strand.
ACACTATTTGAGCATGGACGTCTTAGCCCCCACTCCCTCATCCCATGAAAACCTAGCAACACTTTTTGGAAGACTGTTCTGCAGAATGCCAGTTTGCGGAAACGGTTAGCTGTAGTTGGGGGGAAGCACTTCGTTACTGCTGCAAAGTTTACCCTCTGTGATTTTTCTTTCACCTCTCTCAAGACTTTTCAACTAAGAGGATAAAAGGTAAGAAGTGGGGACGTGTGAAAATAATTCTATGAAGTTGTCTAAAATAAAGAGTAGTTTCTTAAAAAAAAAAAAGAATTAGAAAAAACTGAAACTAAATGGCCTAACATGCATAAATTCAAGGAGATGGAAAAATGATAAAAAGAAATAAAAAGAAAGCAGAAGAGATGCATTAAAAGGTAATAGGGCTTCGCTGGTGGCGCAGTGGTTGAGAGTCTGCCTGCCGATGCAGGGGACACAGGTTCGTGCCCCGGTCTGGGAGGATCCCACATGCCGTGGAGCGGCTGGGCCCATGAGCCATGGCCACTGAGCCTGCGCGTCCGGAGCCTGTGCTCCACAACGGGAGAGGCCACAGGAGTGAGGGACCCTCGTACCGCAAAAAAAAAAAAAAAAAAAAGGTAATAAACGGGTTCAACAAGGTAGTAGGATATAGGATGAACAATCAACTGACTTTTTATACATCAGCAAAGAACAATCCGAGAATGAAATTAAGAAAACAATTCCATTTACAGTAGCATCAAATAGAATAAAATACTTAGGGAAAAATTTAACAAAGAAATGTTAAGAACTGTATATTTTTGAAAGAAAATAAAGAAAAAAGGAAGAATATTCTGTGTTCATTAACTGGAAGACTTAATGTTGTTAACATGGCAATACTCCCAAACTTGATCTACAATACAGATTCAACACAATCCCTATAAAAATTCCAACTGTCTTTTTTTTTTTGCAGAAATTGACAAGCTGATCCTAAAATTCATAGAAAAATGCAAAAGATCCATAATACCCCAAAACACTCTTGTATGGAGGACTCACACTTACGATTTCACAACTTGCCATAAAACTATAGTATTCAAGATTGTGGTACTGGTGTAAAGACAGAAGTACAGACCAATGGAACAGAAGGGAGGGTCCAGAAATAAACTCTTACATTTATGGTTAATTAATTTTTGACAAGGAGGCCAAGATAATTCAATGGGCAAAGAAAAAGAAAAGATGGACAATAATAAGTGTTGATAAGGATATGGAGAAATTGGAACCCTATATACTGTTGAAGAATGTAAAATGGTGCAGCTGCTTTGGACACAGTATGGCTGTGCCTCAAAAAGTTAAACATAGTTCTCATATAATCCAGCAATTCCACTCCTAAGCATATACTTAAATAAAAACATATGTCCCCACAAAAAACTGTACGTGAATGTTCATAGCATCATTATTCATAATAGCTAAAATGTGGGGGAAAAAATCCAAGTCCTCATCAACTGATGAGTAGATCAAACAAAAAGTGGTACCCACATACAATGAAGTATCATTCAGCCATAAAAAGGAATGAAATAATACATGCTACATTTCAGATGGCCCTTGAACACATTATGCTCAGCCAGAGAAGCCAGATACAAAAGGCTTCATATGGTGTGATTCCATTTATATGAAAAGTCCAGAAGCAGATCCACATAGACAAAATAGATTAGCGGTTACCAGGGGGATGGGGGGAAGGGAAAGATGGGGAATAACCGCTCATGGGTATGGAGTTTACGGGAAGAGTGAAACAGCTCTTTTGTCCCTTTCCTGTTTGCCCATTTCTGTTCCCCTCTAACCTTAAAAGAACCTAATTATAGGAATGAGATCTCTAGGCAATTTAACCCAACTCTTGACTTTTGCTCTCCTGAATGCACACCATGCCTTGTTGATTCTTTTCCTAGAAAAAAAGAAGTAAGAATGAAGAACTTAGCAGTTTAAAAAAAGGACTAGCTTTCGACTCCCAACAGCCCCCCTAAGCAATCCTGCTTGGGATCACTTGGGCAAGATAACATCTGAAGGGAGAGTCAGCCAGTGTGCACACAGACTGGAGAATGATGCAGAACCCAACCTCCTGCCTAGATGATTCACTGAGGTTCCCCTACACCCCCACACCCCATTTTTCCCCTTAAAAACGGTCATGGCTAAGCATGATCTTCGCAGCTGGCCTCTGAACACAAGTCTACCGTCCCCCCAGACTGCTGGCTTTTCTGATTAAAGCACCTTTCCTTTCTACTGACACTTGCCTCTCAAATTATTGGCTTTGGAGCAGCAAGCAGCCGAACCTAAGTTTAGTAACAAGAGGAGGGATGAAAATGTCCTAGACTTGGATAATGGTGACTGTCACACAATTTTGTAAATATACTAAAAACTGCTGAATTGTACATTTGGGGAAAAAAGGTGCTGTGAGAAAAAATTATGACCAATTTCTCCACTGCAAAGTATACATAAACTATTGGTTAAGGGAAAAAAATGAAGAAGAGATGCATTAACAGAAACAAAGGCAGAAATTAACATAATAAAAAGAAGACAGTAGATGAAATAAATCCAAGAACTAGGTCTTTGAAGACATGAATAAAATGGACAAGACTCTAGCAAGTCAATCAAGGGAAAAAATAAAACACAAATAAGCAATGATAAAACTGAAAAAGTTAATATCCCATATGCAGAGGAAGTTTCTAAAATTTAAGGGAACAGAATAAATGACTTTATACCAATACATTTATCTAATAAAATTAATTTTCTAGGAAAATTAATTACGAAAACTGATTTAAGAAGCAGCAGAAATATGAGACCAATAAACACACAGAAATGAAAAAGGCTGTTAAAGTTTTATCCCTGAAAGAACCACTAGATAGTTTTATGGATGAGTTTCATTACACTTTTAACGAGCAGATAACATGTTAAAATAATTTTACAGCATAGAAAAGGACAAAAGCTTCTGAATTTATTCTGTGAGATTGGCATAAATTTGGAACTCAGATGTGTTAAGGATAGTATAATGAAACTATAGCTCAATTTTACTTATTGACTACATAGTCAAGAATCCTAAGTATTAGCTGGGACTTCCCTGGCAGTCCAGTGGTTAAGACTCCACACTTCCACTGCAGGGTGTGCAGGTTCGATCCCTGGTAGGGGGAACTAAGATCCCGTATGCCGCGCAGCAAAAAAAAAAAAAAAAAAAAAAAAAAAGAATCCTAAGTATTAGCAAACTAAAAACAGCCAGTACAGTTAACCCTTGAAGAATAGGGGATTAGGGGCGCCAATCCTCTGCGCAGTCAAAAATCCAGGTATAACTTTAGAGTCGGCCCTCCTTATCAGTGGTTCAGCATACAAAGACTCAGCCAACTGCGGATTTATTGAAAAAAATCTGTGGCTAGGAGGACCCACACAGTTCAAGCCCATGTTGTTCAAGGGTCAATGGTATATTAAAAAACTACAAACCAAAACCAAGTAGAAAGACTCATTCTAGAATTTCAAGAATGGTCAGTATTAGATAAATAATATAATTCTCTGTGTTCACAAAGTAACAGGGCAAAATAATATGATTATTTTGACTGACAATAAAAAAGCATTTGATATAATTCTACACAACTTCTTGACTTAAAAAAAACTCTTAGCAAATAGTGTTGACTGAAAAAAATGCACACCCTAAAAGTTGAGAATTATGTTTTATTTGGCTGAGTTTCTGAGGACTTCAAGCCCGGGAGACAGCCTCTCAGAATAGTTCTGAGGGACTGTTCCAAAGAGGCAATGGAGGAACCAGGATATATATGGGTTTTTTCAACAAAGACCAGGTAGTTGGCACATCAGAAGATTACAGAAGCGTATGCCAAATAAATAAATACTTGTTAGTTACAAAATATCAAAAAAACCAAAAAATCCCACAGATATCTCAAGTTAATGAATTAGCACTTTTCTATGTATGGGAAGATGCAAGAGTCTGGGCTAATTGAAATTATTCCTTTCTTTCTCATCCTGAATTCCCTCAGGACTCTTTTCCGTTTACTGATAATGGCACACAACATTTTTTCATTCACAGTAGGAAAAGAGGTAGTTTGGTGTAATGGTGAAAGCCACAGGCTTTAAGGTTCAAGTTCTTAGCTCTGCAATTACCACTGTGAAACTCTAGGACCCTTTAATGCCCCGTGCCTCAGTTTCTTTATCTGTAAATGGGGATAAAAATAACTTGCCTCATCGAGTTGTTTTTGGGATTGAGTTAATACATGTGACTCAGAATAGTGAGAATGATACCGGGTACATAATAAACACTTAGTAAATGTTAACCATTATAGTAAATGTTAACCATTATTGTTGTTAGGAATAGAAGGATATATTTTTCAACTTGATAAAAACTACCTTTTGAAACATATAGCAAAATTTGAGCTTAATGAGATTAAAAACTAAAGGAAATAGAGTTGAAAACATTACAAAAATTCTATTATTGCTATTAGTTAACATTGTTCTGAGGTCCCATCCTAGACAATGCAATATGAAAAGTAAATAAGCAGGAAAGGAGTGGATAAACTATGACTATTTCCTGATGATATGATTGTCTACATAGAAAATTCAATATAATTGACTAAAAAACTTAACAATTTAAAAAGTTCACTAAGTGGGTTGAATGCATATTAAAACCAATAGCCTTCCTATATGTCAGTAACTAATAATTAGAAAATATTATGGGGGGGGGAAAGACATCCCATCACAACAGCAACCTAAATTATAATATACCTAGAAATTAATAACAAGACACATGCAGAACTTATATGAAGAAAACTAAAACTCTGAAGAAGTGTATGTCCATAACAGATGACTTGAATAAATGGAAACACCACATTCCTAAATTTGAATGTTTTAGTACTGAAAAGATGTCAATTCCTCAAATTAAATGTTAATTAATGCATTAAATGTAACACAATTCCAGTCAAAATTAATTTCTGGAAGAGTAAACATGTAAGAGCCATCAAAGACGTTTTGAAAACAAAAATAAAATGAAGGCTACAATAGCCACGACATGGAAGCAACCTAAATGTCCATCAACAGAGGAATGGATAAAGAAGATGTGGTACATATATACATCAGTCAAATATTACTCAGCCATGAAAAAGAACAAAATAATGTCATTTGCAGCAACATGGATGGACCTAGAGATTCTCATGCTGAGTGAAGTAAGTCAGACAGAGAAAGACAAATATTGTATGATGTTGCTTATATGTGGAATCTAAAAAATAGGCTACAAATGAACTTATCTACAAAACCGAAATAGAGTTACAGATGCAGAAAATAAACTTATGGTTACTAGGGAGTGGGGCTGGATAAATTGGAAGACTGGGATTGAGACATACACACTACTACATATAAAATAAATAACTAACAAGTACCTACTGTATAGTACAGGGGACTCTACTCAATACTCTGCAATGGCTTATATGGGAAAAGAATCTAAAAAAGAGTGGATTATATGTATTTGTATAACAGATTCACTTTGCTGTACAGCAGAAACTAATACAATATTGTAAATTACCCCAATAAAATATTTTAAAAATTAAAATAAAAAAAGAAGGCAAACATATCACAGTATTACAAACTATAAAACTACAATGGTTAAAAAAAGAGTGTGGATCTGGTAGACAATACAACAAGTATCTGGTTGAACAATATCAAATTGCTGTTTTTATATGTTAAAAAAAAGTCTCATGGGACTTCCCTGGTGGTCCAGTGGTTAAGAATCCGCCTTCATGGGCTTCCCTGGTGGCGCAGTGGTTGAGAGTCCGCCTGCCGATGCAGGGGACGCGGGTTCGTGCCCCGGTCTGGGAGGATCTCACATGCCGCGGAGCGGCTGGGCCTGTGAGCCATGGCCACTGAGCCTGAGCATACGGAGCCTGTGCTCCGCAACGGGAGAGGCCACAGCAGTGAGAGGCCTGCATACCGCAAAAAAAAAAAAAAAGAAGAAGAAGAAGAATCCGCCTTCCAATGCAGGGGACGCGGGTTCGATACCTGGTCAGGGAACTAAGATCCCACATGCTGAGGGGCAACTAAGCCCACGTGCGCAACTACAGAGCCCATGCACTCTGGAGTCCACATGCCACAACTAGGGAGAAGCCCACATGCCACAACAAAGAGCCTGTGTGCCACAATGAAATATCCCGCACACCGCAACTAAGACCCGATGCAACCACAAATAAATAAATAAATATTAAAAAGAAAGAAAATGGTTTCTTGGGAATTCCCTGGCATTCCAGTGGTTAGGACTCTGTGCTTCAATTGCAGGGGGCACAGGTTTGATCCCTGGTCGGGGAACTAAAATCCTGCAAGCCGAGTGGTGTGGCCAGAAACAAACAAACAAACAAACAAAAAGTCTCATATTGGCAATTTCACCTGGTTCAACCTCTATGAATGAATTTAAAAACAGAACTATGTAAATACGGCAATTTGGTCTATAATATAAAGGATGAGTTCCATATTGTTGAACAGAGTAGATTCTTCAAAAAACATGTTGCGTTTGGGTGGGTGGGTTGGGCAGGGGGGTGGATCACTGAACTTATTACCTCACACACCATCATGGAAAAAACAAATTATATATGGAATGATGACCTAAATGTAAAAAAGTTAAAAAACAAAAATAGAACCAAGAAAATAAGTGTTGTTTTTATAAACTTGGAATTGAAAAGGCCTTCCAAATAAAAACACTAAATCCCCAAACCATGAATACTAATAGACCTTGAAATTTAAAAATTTAAAATTTCACGTTTAGCAGAAAACAAAAACAAGTGACAACAGGGGAAGTATCTACAGAAATATGTAACAAAAACTTTTTGCAAAAGTCCATCCAAAAAGCATTATTTCTTTTGGTTTTAAATTTTCATTTCCTTGACAACTAGATATGGTTGAGTATCTTTTCATACATTTACTGCCTTTTTGTATTTCTACTTATGTTAACAACCTACTCATAACCTTTACTCATTTTTCCTATTAAATTTTCATCTTTATTTAAGAGAATCCTATGTATTTGGCAATTATCCCCTTTCCTATTCATCTCTACTGTATTATTGCCATCAGTACCAAGCATTAATATATCCCATTTTAATAAACACACATATGGAGAGCCCAGAAATAAATCCTCATATACATGGTCAACCCAAGTATCCATCAAAAGATGAATGGGTAAACAAATCAGTATATACACACACAGTGGAATATTATGCAGCCATAAAAAGGAAGAGAATATCAGCATCCCACAAGATATTCCTTGTGTCTGTTCAAGAAATAGCTATTCTTGAACAGATATTTGCACTGAATGGTACAACATGGATGAACCCTGAGAAGCTTATGCCAAGTGAAATAAGTCAACCACAAAGGGACAAATACTCTATGTTTTCACTTATATGAGGCACCCAGAGTAATCAAATTCATACAGACGGAAAGCAAAATGGTTGCTGCCAGGAGATGGGGGGAGGAAGAAGGGAGAGCTACCGTTTAATAGGTACAGAGACTCAGTTTTGCAAGATAAAAAAAAATTTCTATAGATGGATGGTGGTGTTGCTGGCACAACAACGTGCATGTACTTAATGCCATTGATAGGTACACTTAAAAAGGTGAAGATGGTAAATTTTGTTTAACAAAATGTGGTGAAATTTACCATGATTAAAAAAAAAATTTTTTTTTTAATTAAACACAATTAGCATATGAACCAGCAATCCCACTCTAGGTATATACCCCAAAAAATTGAAAGCAGAGACTTGAACAGATATTTGCACACACGTGTTCATAGCTGCATTATTCATGACAGCCAAAAAGTGGAAACAACCCAAATGCCCATCAACAGATGAATGGGTAAACATAATGTAGTATATACATACATACAAGGGAATATTACTTGGCCTGAAAAAGAAATGAATTTCTGACACTTGATACAATACGGATGAACACGGAAGAAATTATGCTAAAGTGAAATAAGTCAGACACAAAAAGACAAATATTGTATGATTCCACTTATATGAGATATCTAGAATAGTCAAGTTTATAGAAACAGAAAGTATAATAGTAGTTACCAGAGGGTAGGGGGAAAGGGGGAATGCCCAGTTACTGTACGAAGGATACAGAATTTCAGTTTGGGATGATGAAAAAGTTCTGGAGGTGAATAGTGATGATGGTTGCACAACAGTGTGAATGTACTTAATGCCACTAAATTGTACAGTTAAAAATAGTTAAAATGGTAAATTCTATGTTATGTATATTTACCACCCAAAAAACCCAGGTAAGAAAAGCATATATGTTTAAGAAAATGAAAGAAAACAACACACAGATAACAAACTCTTTCCTGACTCCACAACCCCTCCAGGGAACACCCAATTTACTGTGACGGTTCTTGAAGGAGCTGCGCAGACATGCTCTGCTTTCTCACCTCATTCACTTCTGCATTCACTTCCCTCCATGGAAATGGTTCTTCAAAGGGTCCCCCGCCCTTCATTTTGACACCTCTCAACGATACAACCACTCCACTATTTTGAGATGCATTTAAAAATTTTTTTGAGATTTCATTTCTTCTAGTTTTTCTCTGCCCTTAACGATTGCTCTTTTCAATTTCCTTTGCTGGCTTCCCCTTCATTACCAGGCCTTTAAATATTTAAGTGCCCAGAACCAAAATTTCTCCATTTAAATTCCCTTCATACTTGATCCCTGGCTTTAAACAACATCTGACACTGTTGACTTCCAACTGTTTATATCCAGCTTTAACCCCATATCCTTCAGACTTATGTAGCACTCAACTGCCTATGAGATATTTACTAGAGTATCTAGCAGACATCTCAAACCTAGTATGTTTAAAAAAGAATGCCCGACTTCCTGCCCCTATGGCACAACAATCCCCACACCTGCTTCTTCCTTATTTGATTTGTGTCTCAATTAATGACACCACCCGTCACTAAGTTACTTAGACCAAACACTGAAACATCATTCTTAGTTTTTTTCTTTCCCTAAAACCTTTCTTACCAGGTTTGTGGGAAAGAACTGAGCCCTCCTGGTCTAAAATATCTATTGTATGTAATAGATTAACTTCTGTCCTATGTATCTAGAGTAGTACTAGTTATATACCATCCTTGGGAGAATTAAGAAAGGCTGGAAGACCATGAGCAAGCCCACCTACCCAGTGTAGTAACTCCAGAATAAGTCACCATACTTCACACAAGCTATTGTTACAGGCTGTTTACTGGTCTCACAACTCCCACTCTCAACCCTTTTCAGACCCTTCTCCACACAACAAAGAAAGTCATCTCTGTAAAAAGGTATATCAGATCATAAACACCCCCCTGATTTTTATTCTCTAGAGACTTTCTCCTAAAATCAGAATAAAACTCGAACTCCTTATTGAGGTCTTATAAGACCTACCTGATCTAGATCCTGCCTACCTCTCTGACTTATTTCCTGTCACTCTCACCTCTGCTTAATTTACCATGTTCAGCCAAAATGGTCTTCCTTCGAGCCTTCAAACAAGCAGAGCAAATCCTTTATATGGGACTTTGCATTTTCCATTCTGTTTACCCTGAAGAATGCTTCCCCCAGATCTCTGCATGGCTGCCACCTTCTCAACCTTCAGCTATCAGTTCAACTGTTGCCTCCGGAGAGACTTTCTGACCACCCTAACTAAAACAGCACACACCTCGCTTGCTCCGCCCATCTCACTCTGTTGTTTCCTTCACGTACTTTTTACCAACTGAAATTATCTTTACTTGTCTACACATTTTAATGTCCAATTCCCATCACATGAATACATGAATGCAAGATCCACGAGGTTAAGGATTTTGTCTTGTTTGTTGACCCACATAGAATAAGCAACCAAGAAATGTTAGCTCTATTACACAGTAGAAAATATACAGAGTCAGTTTTGGATGGGAGAAAAGGCTGTTTGCATTAGTAGTCTTAATTCATTGTGAGGGAGATGTTTGAATATTATTATTCTGAAAATAACCTGTCCTCTAGCTTCCCAAATGACACATGGAGAAATAAAACTAATAGGATCTTTTTCACTTACAGTTTCGTATGTAACAACTGGCAACTGATGACTTTGCCAAGAGCTCCATTCCCAAATCCTGTAATCTGCTAGAGTTTTCGGTTCCACATGCAGCCAGAGCTGCCTGGTCAGCAGAAAGAAGGCTTGCCTGCATGTCTCCAGAAGCAGCATTGCTGCTTTTTATTTCTGGAAGTGTATTCTTTACATCAGTTTTCATACATCGAACTTCAGCTATTTGAGTTTTGAGTCTTTTTAGCATCTTTAAATCCGAGGGAACTCGCCACATTGCCTGCTGCTTCCTTTGGTCTTTATCTTTTCGAGAATATGATGCTTCAGAGAGAAAGTGACAAGTCATGTTAATATAGACTTTAACATTCATGAAACCATTCTATACTGTGACTATAGGCAAATTTGAGGTGTAAATAACTTAAGGTGCTTTAGGTGGTATCAACATAAAAGCATGCACTAAATCCCATTAATGAAAATAAAGATAGACACAAGTATCCTAACTCTATTCACACCTACAAAGTTAAAATCTGGGTCACATTATAATCACTCAAATCTGAATTCTGTATTTACTTCTAAAAGTTTTAAAAGCTGCCCTACTGCCTGGACTTTCTTCTTTATAGTTCTCCACTTTTCTCAAATTTTCTATACTGAGCTTTTATTATGTTCACAATAAAAAAAAAAACAGAAAAAACATAAACCTAGAAGCCACTTAGTCTAATATGCTATACATAGTATATAAAAAAATATGCTAACTGAATTTTAAAAACTGATTTACTGAACTATCATCCAATGTAGATACAGCTATTAAGTGCCATGGAATATCATAAAAAACTAGCTCCTTGTCACTGAGTCTTTGCAGCCACTAAACTAACAAAGCTTTCTCTCTTCCAAGAGAAAGTACTTAAAGTTGTTTTTAATTTCTTTTCGCCCACCCAAATATTAAGAAGAGAGGAATGAGCAAGGAACACACACACTTTCTATGCAGGAAGAGCAAATGAGGTAGATATTCTGGAAAGCAAAGAACATTATGACTGACTCAAAGCAAAAAGAAACCAAGTTCCCTACCCAAAAAAATAACACTCCCCCCACAACAAACAGGGGACCAACAGGTACCCTAAGTAGACAAAAGAACAATTCGGAATGATAGCTGAACCTGCTTACACACTGTAACAATCTACTGACATATAACAGGGCAAGGCAGCATCCTAGTGTGTGCAACAGCTATCCCCCCACTTCTACCATGTGAAAAGAACCCAGATTGTGATCAGGTATTAGGTGGGCAGCAGTGTGCTCTGGACGGTTAGGTCCATCCTTTGTTCGGCCCCAGAGGATATGAGTCTAGGACTGGTCTAAGCTCATTCCTCTTTGAGCATTTAGGGTGGGCACATGACTCATAGTTTCAGCCAAAAGCTGCGGGGGGGGGGGGGGGGGCGGGGGCGGGGGAAGGCAGAGATTTTCCATCCTGATAGGGAGATTTTATTATGTTGGGTGACACAGATAATAAGTAGAGGAGTTTGAATTCAAACGAAGGAGTCTGCCTCCAAAGTCAGTGATCTTAATACTAATAACTTTGCCCTCCAGCCTCACGGAATAAGTCTCTTTTCCATTCAGTCTTTTCTTTCCTGCTAGTGACACATTCTTGTGAATAAATGATGTATGAAGCTGTGGCAGTCATCTTATCTTATTGCCATGACAGAAGAGGCAAGAGAACTGCAGGAAGACCATCCCTTGCTCTGCCTTTAAATACCTGATGAACCTGGAATCACTTACCTCCAGACTTAATATGCATAATAAAGTGCCTTTATTATTATTAGTTAAGCCACGATTAGCAGCATTTTGTTTCTTGCAGTTGAAAGCAAGAATCAGAGAGAGGTTTTAGAAATCCCGGATTTGGTCGCAGATCTACCATTTAGTTGCTGTAACTTTCTTTCAGTCCTCCAACTTCTGAGTCTACTTATTTATTTGTAAAATGAAGACAATAATATACATGTAACAGGACTGTTGTGAAGCTCAGAAGATTCAATGTCTGTGAAAACACTCTGTAGCACCTTCCCATTCAACCCACTGTCCACCAAGATGTGAGGGCGGCTTTCTAAAACCCAAATCAGGCATTACTTTCCCGCTTAGGTTCACTGAGGAAAGCAGCAGCATGGCACACCAGGCCCTACATTGTCTGATTCCACCCTCACGCTCAGTGGCTTTATCTTCTGCGTCTACCCCAAACAGATCCAATCTTTTGGAACTGTTTGCATCTCTAACATAACAGCCATGTGCTATCTCGCTGTCATCTCTCTCACACGTCCTCCTTCCTTTGCTCTACTAACCCAGACTCATCAGGTATAATCTGAAATGCCTCCTTCTTCAGGCACCTAAACCGCCAACTGCTCCCCTTCTTTCAAATCAACTCTCACCTAATTCTGTAGAGCACAGGGAGTCCACTTCTACTGCAGCCCTTATCACATTACAGTAAGGAAGACAAACATGCAGAATGTGAACAACTTAAGGGCTGAGATGACATCTTAGTGATCTTTATATTCCAGGCCAAGCAGCCTATGGCACAAAATACTCAAAATGTTCTGCTAAATAAGATCTTTGTGGCTCCCATCTCCCACCCCACATCTACCTGGACTTAAATATGAAAACCTGTATTAAACCACATGGTTTGGGCTTCCCTGGTGGCACAGTGGTTGAGAGTCCGCCTGCCGATGCAGGGGATACGGGTTCGTGCCCCGGTCCGGGAGGATCCCACATGCCGCGGAGCGGCTGGGCCCGTGAGCCATGGCCGCTGAGCCCATGAGCCATGGCCGCTGAGCCTGTGCGTCCGGAGCCTGTGCTCCGCAACGGGAGAGGCCACAACAGTGAGAGGCCCGCGTACCGCAAAAAAAAAAAAAAAAAAACTAAAAAACAAAAACCACATGGTTCAGTTTATTATTACTAGAAACTGACAAGAACTTTTAAAAGTAGGAAGCCTAAATGGGAAAACACAAAACAGACTTAAACAAACCTCCATCATCTGAAAAATCAGTTAATAAACAATTACTGAGTTTGTTTCAAATGCTAAGCACTGTGCTAGGCAGAGGATATAGCAGTGAACAAGACGAACACCCAGTCTTTGCCCTCACAAAGCTCTTAATCCACTTCAGTACTGTGTGGTTAACTGCTAAGACAGGAGAGTGTAAGGTGCTGTGGAATTTCACCAAAGGAACCTGACAACTTAAGGCTACTTACTGCACTGATGATGAGAAGCCTTCCTGAATTTGCCAAGTTATAAGGTTAATAGAACTGAGAGTCTCAGCTATAACACTTCTTTCATATCATTCAGTTCTACCTTTCAAGAATGACAATTCTCTACAGCTTCTCCTCCAGACTTCAGTATCTGTCAATGCTGTCACCCTTCTCCTGGTCACCTAAGCCAATTCAGAGTCCTCTTTACCATGTTACAATTAGTTGCCAAGCCCCATAAACTCTACCTTTACAAGCATAACTGTGTGCTATAAGTAAAATCTTAATTATGCATTGCCTAGGTTAATCTGTTCCCTAGAGGTTAAGTAGAACTTTTATAATGTCAAAAGATTCTGAAGACCTTATCCCAGCTCCACATATTTTTAAGCATATAATGATTGAAAAAATATACAGAAATGTAGGAATTTGTCCTCTCATACTAGGAACCACAAATAAACTTCTACAACTCTACCCTGATTAGATTTTCATGTCTGATAGCTTTCTCAGCCCTGCAAGCTTTCTAAAATACAGTTTGAATCAAACTATTCCTAAACTGAAACAATGGCTCCCCACTGTCCACTATGAATAAATCCCTCAGGCAAGCATGAAAGGCCTTCCACAGAACAGATCCAACTGGACTTTCCACCTCCATTTACTACTACATGTACCTTAAAATCCAGTTCGGCTACATTATCTGTTGTTCAAACCCTGATGCCCCTTACGATGTTCTTTTTATGGCACAGTGGCTCAGAACAAAAACCTGCGGTGAGTCTGATACGTGATAGGTGTTCACTCAATATGTGTTGAAAGAAACAAAAGGATAATAAAGGAAGACTATGAACAACTCTATGCCAACAAATTTGATAATCTAGATGTAATGGACCAATTCCTTGAAAGGCAATCTGCCAAAACTCACACAAGAAGAAACGGACAATGTGAATAGGCCTGCATCTATTAAAGAAATTTAATCAGTAACTGATACCTTTCCAAAACAGAAAGCATCTGGCCCAGATGGGTCCACTGGTGAATTCTACCAAACATTTAAAGAAGAAATTATATAAATTCTCTACAATCTCTGCAAGAAGCAGAGGGAACACTTCCTTACTCAATCTATGAGGTCAGCATTACTCTAATACCAAAACCAGACAAAGACATTACAAGAAAACTACAGACCAGTATCTCTGATGAACATAGATGCCAAAAACCCTCAACAAAATATTAGCAAACTGAATTCAACAACATATTTAAAAACTCATACACCACAACCAAGTGGGATTTATCCCAGCTATGCAAGGCTGGTCCAACATTCGAAAATCAATTAATGTAATCCATCACATCATATCAACAGATGAAAAAGAAAGCATTTGACAAAATCCAACAACCATTCACGATAAGACCTCAGAATAAAGGGGAACTTCCTTAACTTGATAAAGAATATCTATGGAAAACCTACAGGGCTTCCCTGGTGGTGCAGTGGTTAAGAATCCACCTGCCAACGCAGGGGACACCGGTTCGATCTCTGGTCTGGGAAGATCCCACATGCTGCGGAGCAACTAAGCCCGTGTGCCACAACTGCTGAGCCTGCACTCTAGAGCCCACGAGCCACAACTACCGAGCCCTTGTGCCACAACTACTGAAGCCTGCGCACCTAGAGCCCGAGCTCCAAAACAAGAGAAGCCACCGCACTGCAATGAAGAGTAGAGCCTGCTCACCACATCAGAGAAAGGCTGCGTGCAGCAATGAAGACCCAACACAGCCAAAAATTCAAAATAAAATAAATTTATATAAAAAAAAGAAAACCTACAGCTAGTATCATACTTTATGGTGAGAAACTTGAAGCTTTCCCATCAAGATCAGGAACACCTTTTCACCACTCTTTTTTTTTTTTTTTTTTGCGGTACGCGGGCCTCTCACTGTCGTGGCCTCTCCCGTTGTGGAGCACAGGCTCCGGACGCGCAAGCTCAGCGGCCATGGCTCACGGGCCCAGCCGCTCCGCGGCATGTGGGATCTTCCCGGACCGGGGCACGAACCCACGTCCCCTGCATTAGCAGGCGGACTCTCAACCACTGCGCCACCAGGGAAGCCCACCACTCCTTTTTAATCTCTACCGGAAGTTCTAGCTAATGCAGTATAACAAAAAAAGGAAATGAAAGTATACAGACTGAGAAGGAAAGAATATGCAAAGAATCAAAAATGAACATCGAAATCCAAGCAATCTTTTTAATAAAAAGAAAGCTGGATCTTTTTCTAACATTAGCCTTTAAATATCCTCTCATAGAAAGGTTATTTTCATTTGGCTTCCATGACTCTGTTCTTTCTCCTTTCCAAAGCCTCTTCATCTGACTCATCTTCCACACACTCAATAAAAATAGACGTTCACCATGATTATGTCCCTAGCCCCTTTCTTTGAAAAACTTTCTTGAAACTCACCCCTTTGCAATCTTACTCCCTTAGTTTTAATTAGCCAGTATCACTTCTAGGCAAATAACTGCCTGTATTCCAGATCTTAATTTTTAGCTGTCTACTGGGCATCTCTACTGTGATATCTCACTGGTATGTCAAACTCAAGATGTTTAAATCCAAGCCTTGCTCTTTCTCTCTACTATTTCCCCCATTCTCCTTGTCATCAGCATTTAAATCACCTGGATTTGAAACTCAAGTCATCTCATTTATATTATTAATTTTAACAGAAAGCTAAACTTTCAGAGAACCAAGATCTTACTCTGTTTATGTAGTCTGCATTCTTTTTTTTCCAATGACATTGAATATTTTTCAAAAACATGATTTTACCTGTCTATAAAATATACTATTCCATGGCAAAACTGTAATTTTTCAACCATAATTGTATTGTTGGATATTTTCAACAACTCTGATTATTTTCTCTTCGGAATATATTCCTAGAAGTGAAGTTACAGGATTAAAGGATAGAGCTATTTTACACCTACTACAAAATTTTCCTTCAAAATGGTTAAACCAATGTATACATCTACCTACAGAAACAGAACTTGTCTGTTTCACTAGGTCTTTGCAAACAACACTGGTTATAATTTAAGCAAAACCTTTGCCAATGTGATAAGTTTTTTTTTTAAGGGTATTTCTTTGTTGATCACAAGAACTATGTGTAATTTTTATTTTCTTCTTTACAATTTTCTGTATTTTAAAAGTTTACTAAAACAAAAATGCCTCAGAAACAAAATGTAAGATTATATACAATGTGGTAAGTACTACAAGAGTATAGGCATAATACAAAATGTACTTGGGCCACAGATAAAACGCAACTGTTTTATAACCTAATTGGAGACAGTCAGATTGAGGACCCAGGCTTCCAGAAAGTATACCTTAGGAAACAAGAGGCCTAAATAATCCAAGCTCCAATCTATCCCCCACTAGAGCAGCTCTATTTCTCTGTTTTCTACACTGAGACTCTGCCTTAAACTCTACTTGAAAAATGAGTTTTGCTGCTTTAAAGAAGCATCAAAATCACTGTTGTAAATCATTGATTTAATCTGTATAGTAACTGTTGTTTAGGAAGGTAGAAAAATGTTCAGTAGGGACTTCCCTGGTGGCGCAGTGGTTAAGAATGTGCCTGCCAATGCAGGGAACACGGGTTCGATCCCGGGTCTGGGAACCATCCACATTCTGCGGAGCAACTAAGCCCGTGCACCACAACTACTGAGCCTGCGCTCTAGAGCCCGCAAGACATAACTACTGAGCCCACATGCCACAACTACTGAAGTCTGTGCTCCTAGAGCCCATGCTCTACAACAAAGCGAAGCCACTGCAATGAGAAGCCCGTGCACTGCAACAAAGAATAGGCCCTGCTCACTGCAACTAAAGAAAGCCTGCACACAGCAACAAAGACCCAACACAGCCAAAAAATAAATATTCCTTTAAAAAAAAAAAGAGGAGCTTCCCTGGTGGCGCAGTGGTTGAGAGTCCGCCTGCTGATGCAGGCGACACGGGTTCGTGCCCTGGTCCAGGAGGATCCCACATGCCGCAGAGTGGCTGGGCCCGTGAGCCATGGCTGCTGAGCCTGCGCATCCGGAGCCTGTGCTCCGCCACGGGAGAGGGAGAGGCCACAACAGTGAGAGGCCCGTGTACCGCAAAAAAAAAAAAAAAAAAAAAAGAAAGAAAGAAAAATGTGCAGTATATTTTAGGAAGCTTTCCAACAAAAATGGTTTTTAAAATGTGTCTTTTTTTTTTTTTGTGGTACACGGGCCTCTCACTGTTGTGGCCTCTCCCGTTGCGGAGCACAGGCTCCGGACGCGCAGGCCCAGCCGCTCCACGGCATGTGGGATCTTCCCAGACCGGGGCACGAACCCGTGTCCCCTGCATCGGCAGGCGGACTCTCAACCACTGCGCCACCAGGGAAGCCCTAAAATGTGTCATTTTAAAGTAAATGCCTATGTCTAAAAGTTTCAGAAAGTCCAGGTTTGACTATACATTTAAATTGTGTATGTGTATACACTGTATTACAGTAACACAAATGTAACTCCTCTTTAACAAATAATTTTTCAAAAAAAAATACTGCTAATTGGTATACATTTTTAGGCTATTAAACATCAAAATATGAGTAAAACTTCTTTTTCTATTTTTAACTTAGATACAGTTCCACTAAGAAGTTAGGGTATTCATGAAGCCTGCAAAACTTGACGTCCATTCACAAAGAGGACAACTGTACTTCAAACTGTCAATCAGTCACAATCTAAAAGGCAAATCATATAAAAACCTTCTTACAGGCATTTTGGCATTATTTTTGCACAAAACACCTTTGAAATTGATTTGATTGATATATTTTTATAACATACAATGAAAAATCAATTTGCTACAGAAACATACCCTGTTCCAACACTTAAGATACTTGGGTCCAAATTTAAGAGTTCTTTTGGAGAAGTACAGAAAAATGGGAAATTATTGTTAATATTTTACCTGTGGGCTGCAAAAGTGAAGCAGGCGGGCGAGGCTGTAAGCCCCACAAATTTTCCATACTGGTCCGGTCCTTAAGGTCCAACAAATGTATTAATATTAAAGGATCAATGTCTAATAAACTACTGGTAGCAGCAGAGCATAAATGTGCTCTTCTTGACATTCTGCTACTGGCACCCATATAGCCATGGTTACTACCTGCAAAAGAAAGAGATGTAGAAAATGAAAGCTATATAATTGGACAAATTTAATAAGAAAGAAAGAAAGAAAGAAAAAGTAAACTGGTTGATGTTGTTTGAATACTTGTCTATGGACCTCTTAGGAGTTGGTGTTCATGATAAGAAGCACAGAAAAGAAACCATATTGCCCAGAGAGGTGTACAAATAACAGTAGCTGATAACTGGCCTCGTTACTACTCAAAGTTCAGGCATAATCCTCAACTCCATCCCGAACCCTAGACATAAAACGGTGACAGTGTGTACAGTATATATGGTTAGGGGTATGAGGGTAAGGAAAAGAAGAATATATCGCATAACCCAGTGGTCTTGGATCAAAGTCAAGCTCCCTGGTATAACAGGTCCCAAGGAACTAGACACCAAAATAGCAGAAGTCTTCTCCAGGTCTCTGGACAGCAAAATGCTCAGGTCATGACGGTTTGGCAGACATTTTTTCTAGTTTGATTTAATACTGAAGTACAGTTTGAAGATTTCAGACTTACCTTGTTAATGACTGATGCATAATATAGACATCTGAAAATAACATCATCTCTATATTACCTGTATTGATAATAAGCTCCTTAAGCCAAGGAAACCATCTGACTTCTCTCTAGCGCCTAGTACAATGCCTAACAAGTATTAGGTATGGAAATGTTGGTTAAAACTGACCTCCTTAAATAAAGCTATTTAAATATATTCTAAAGAAACACAACATTAAATAATGTTACATGCAGCAAAGTCTTAAAGTAGATAATATAAAAATAGCATGAAATAATCAGGATCTGACTATTCATGAGTGTGTCCAAAGAGATCTGGGGGAAAAAAAAAAAAAAGAAAAACTTAGGAGAAAAGTTTAGTTATTCAGAAGCTTCAGGTCAGTTATTTACTTATATGTTTTTCATCTATGTTCACATTCTTATGTCCTTACCTTCCCCTACTTCTTCATCCTCTTCTTTTTTTTTAATTAATTAATTTTACTTATTTATTTTTGGCTGCATTGGGTCCTCGTTGCCGTGCGCAGGCTTTCTCTAGTTGTGGCGAGCGGGGTCTTCTCTTCATGGCAGTGCGTGGACTTCTCATTGCAGTGCCTTCTCCTGTGGCAGAGCACAGGCTCTGGGCACGCGGGCTTCAGTAGTTGTGGCTCGCGGGCTCTAGAGCACAGGCTCAGTAGCTCCACGGCATGTGGGATCTTCCTGGACCAGGGCTCGAACCCATGTCCCCTACACTGGCAGGCGGATTCTTAACCACTGTGCCACCAGGGAAGTCCCCATCCTCTTCCTCTTCTAAGGATTATCCCATTGCCAATTTTTCTTTCAGCCTCTGTACCCACTGCAACTCCTATTTTAAAAGGCAGAAAACTATACCCCTCCACCTCGAAACTGTTTCTTAGCCCTTTTCCTTTACTAGAGAGTTCCCGAATCAGGCTGCATATCAGTCAGTTGGAGGAATTTTTAAAATTCTTGGCCCTACTCCAGAGGTACTGAACGAGAATATTAGAGTGGGATCCAGGACCTTTTTCCAAAAAGCTACTCAGGTGGCTCTGATTGTTTAGTAAATAAACTCAGTAGCCCAAAGTATGGTATCTACCACCCGGATATCTAGCTCTTCTTTAAAAACGAAAGTTGCTCATTCTCCCATGTTAAATGGACCCCCAGTACAGAAAGGAGCATTAACAGTCTTCTGTTTCTAACCACTCTTCCAGGTCACTACTCTCACCAATGAACAAAAACTCCTTTCCTTTGTGGTTCACGCCCTTCAGTTACTCCCTCCCTCCCATGTTCCCATCCTTTCTACTCACTATCACATTCATCCACGGGCATCAAAGATTTTAGCATCTATTTCAGTTTCCCTATCTCAAAGCTAACACTGCCATCATTGTGTGTGTGTGTGTGTGTCTCATACATAAGTATACAGCCTAGTGTATGGTCACAAATTAATGGCACCCCAAAATTCCTCCATGCCTCCTAAAATTGCTCACTAACCTTCCTCCTCAAAGGTAACTTCCATCCAGAGTTAAACACCATAGATTAGTTTTGCCTGTTTCTGAACTTTACATAAATGTTATGATAGAGTTGTACTCATATCCTGCTTCTTTGCTCAACATGAGATTCATCTATATTGCTATATATAGCAGTTTATTCATTTTCATTATTTCTGTGCAGGGCTCCAAAATGTGAATATATCCAGTTTCTTTCCTTATTACTATTAGGAAAGAATTTGGGTTGCTTTTAGCTTTTGGCTACTAGGAATAAAGCTACTGAACTTACAAGCAGATAACTACTCTTGAACTTCACTCGGAAAAAAAAAAAACAACACCACCTCATAAAAAAGAAAATGGATCCTCTCCTCCTAAGCCAAGCCAGATTAACCCTGCTAAAATATTACATTGATCTATCTAAGCTCTGTGCCTGTATGCATTAGCATGACATTCAAGGTTCTACACAGTCTAGACCCAAACTACCTTTCTAGTCTTCTCCAGTTTTTCACATCCTTTACTTTGTTATAAATTACATTTATATTTTTTAAATTAAAAACACAAGAAAACAAAACCACCTGAAAAAGAACAATGCTGCTCTAAATTATCTTGTAAAATTCGACTGGCAAACACCACCTCCCACTCTGTTGGAACTGGGAAAGCCATAGGATGTGTTTGTTCAGCTTCAGCCCATATTGCCCAACAGTTTTCCAAAAGAGTGGTATCAATTTTCATTCCTACCAGGAGG
This sequence comes from Mesoplodon bidens, assembly GCF_964165515.1. Lineage (NCBI taxonomy): Eukaryota > Metazoa > Chordata > Mammalia > Artiodactyla > Ziphiidae > Mesoplodon > Mesoplodon bidens. The sequence goes on from NC_138179.1 coordinate 5,749,540, forward strand.
TTACGAGAGCTTCCATCTCTCCAAATGCTTTCAATATTTAATATTGCCAGTTTAAAATGTATTAGCCATTACAGTGGGTATGCAATGGTATCATAATGTGGACTTTATCTGGCATTTCCTGAAAAAGAGAATGAACAGAATCTCAGAGACCTGTGGAACCCCATCAAGTGTACCAACATACACATAATGGGAGTTAGAGAGGAGGAGAAAGAATATTATTTGAAGAAAAATGGATAAAAATTTCCCACATATAATGAAATCTATTAATCTAAACATCCAAAAACTCAACAAACTTCATGTAGGGTAAACTCAAGAGATCCACACTGGGACACATCACAATTTGCGTTTCTCTGACAAAAGAGGCTGAGCACCTTTAAAAATGTGTACTGGTCATCTAGACAGCCTCCTTTGCGAAGTGTCTATTCTTGTCTTTTGTCTTTTTTACTAAGAGGTTGTCTTATCTTTTTCTTATTGATTTGTAAAAGTTCTTTTTTTTTTTTTTTCTTTGGTGGTACGCGGGCCTCTCACTGTTGTGGCCTCTCCCGTTGCGGAGCACAGGCTCCAGACACGCAGGCTCAGCGGCCATGGCTCACAGGCCCAGCCGCTCTGCGGCATGTGGGAACTTTCCGGACCGGGGCACAAACCCGTGTCCCCTGCATCAGCAGGCGGACTCTCAACCACTGTGCCACCAGGGAAGCCCCTGTAAAAGTTCTTTATATATTATGGATAAAACTTTTGAATAATATTTTTAATTAATTCATTTATTCTAATGAATAAAAATTATGATACTTACTTTAAAAAAGCAATATACATTAATAGACCAGACTGCACACCTGTGGTCTTGTAAGCAGCCAGTTATATGGGTCTGGAGATCAATACGTGGTGGTCCCATAGGCCTCTCAAGACCAACATGGATCAAACGGAATATACTATCTTCTGCTCCTGGACTCATTCACTTATGTAATGAGCACAGGCTAACCTAGAAACGTTAAGGATCATCCCCACATCTCCACCAACTCCAGCCAATCCAGTAAGACACTCCCAAGTTGTGTAGATACTATTTAACATCTCTCAAAAGGTTTCTTCTTTACCTTGTCTGCTGTTACCTTATTTTAGGCCCTGAAAATTTCTCTCCTGGAATATTGAGGTAGTTTTTTTTTTCTTTCTTTCTTTCTTTCTTTTTTTTGGCCCTGCCACACAGCTTATAGGATCTTAATTCCCCAACCAGGGACTGAACCTGTGCCCTCAGCAGTGAAAGCACGGAGTCCTAACCACTGGACTCTCAGGGAATTCCCACGGTAGTTTTCTAACTAATTTTATCTCATCCATTTTCCACTATAAAGACAAATCTGATCACATTCGCTTTTAAAGACCTTTAGTGGGGACTTCCCTGGTGTTGCAGTGGTTAAGAATCCACCTGCCAATGCAGGGGACACGGGTTTGAGCCCTGGCCCGGGAAGATCCCACATGCCACGGAGCAACTAAGCCCGTGTGCCACAACTACTGAGCCTGCGTGCCACAACTACTGAAGCCCATGCGCCTAGAGTCTGTGCTCCACAACAAGAGAAGCCACCGCAATGAGAAGCCCGCACACCACAACAAAGAGTAGCCCCTGCTCTCCGCAACTAGAGAAAAGCCCGAGCACAGCAACGAAGACCCAATGCACATTTATTTATTAAAAAAAAAAAAAAAAGACCTTTAAAGCCCAAACTCCTTAGTCTAGCAAATACGACTTTCCATTACCTAATCATGTTCCTGCTTACCAATCTCACACTGGCTTGCCCCCATATAAACTAAACTCTTAAATACTTGAAGTTCCCAAAAAGGACGATGCTGTGACTTCTGCCTAGAATGCCTTTGCTCTTTAATCTCATTATTTCCCTGTTCGTCTAATGAACTGAGCTCATTTTTAAAGAGCAAGATCAAGCATCACTCTCTCTCTCTGAAACCTTTTTTTCACCCATTTCCAATTAGCTGTTCTTTCCATTTTTGGTGTCACCCTGTATCTATATTCATAACCACAAAGTTTTACAAGGACTAGTGCTGCAAAAGTGATGCTCATTCCTTTTATAAACCCAATGAACAACACAACGGCTGATGCCTAGTGGGTATTCATTAAACATTTGTGGAACAAGTAACCTTAAAAATCTTTAACCTGAAATATAGAACAGATGTTTTGAGTAATGACTTTATACAACGTCAATTTGTTTTACAAATGTATTATACTGGCAAAACTTTTTAGTTCTCAAATTAGAAGTATTATTGCAGTGTTTCATAAGTTACACATGGCAGGCAATTATATCGACAGAATAGATTTTTCATACTCAGCTGATTCAGCTAGCTAATGTTCTACATTAGAAAAATATTTAAAACCCTTTTCAGCACATATTACTAAGCCTAAATTCTCTTGCAACTAAAAGAAAATAACTGAATAAACTAAAAGTAATTCTTATGGGAATGAGGCCACCTGAGTCACTAAATATCTGTTTTAAGCTATATCATTATTTAATACTGTCTAAAAAATTAAATTTAGTAAATACTATTTTACTATATACCTACGCTTCTGTATAAGAAAGATCTGTTTAATGGACAACTTAACATCTTAATTGTAGTAGATCAAACACTTATAAGGCAAGTACGAAGGATAAAAGCTTATTATGTCCACAATAAGCAGTTAAGAGGTACACAAAACAAAAGAGGTAAAATATAACATAAAAACATTAAACATGGAGTGGGGGTAGGGAGGGGAATAAAAATTCAGGGTTGTTAGAATGTGTTCAAACTTAAGAAATCAGCAATTTAAAATAATCACGTGTCTGTCTGTATGTGTGTGTGTGTTACTTCACGGTAACCACAAAGTAAAAAGCCATAGATACACACACAAAAAAGAGAAAGAAATACAAACAAACACTAAAGATAGTCATCAAATCATAAGGGAAGAGAGCAAAAAGAGGAATGGAACAAAAAAGAAATACAGAAACAGAAAACTATTAACAAAGAGGCAATAAGTACATACCTATCAATAGTTACTTTAAACATAAATGGACTAAACCTACCAATCAAAAGACACAGAGTGGTCCAGGGGATACAAAAACAAGACCCATATATATGTGGCTACAAGACTCATTTCAGATCTAAAAACACCCACAGACTGAAAGTGACAGGATAGAAAAAGGTATTCCATGGAAACGGAAATGAAAAGAAACCTAGGGTAGCAATATTAACATCAGACAAAACAGACTTAAAACAAAGCCCATAACAAAGACAAAGAAGGTCAATATGTAACGATAAGGGGCTCAATCCAACAAGAAGATATAACAATTGTAAATAAATATGTACCCAACGTAGGAGCACCTAAACACATAAAGCAAATGTTAATAGACATAAAGGGAGAAATAGACAGTAACACAATAATAGTAGGAGACTTTAACACCCCATTTACATCAATGGATAGATCATACAGACAGAAAATCAATAAGGAAACACTGGCATTAAATGATGCATTAGACCACTGGTCTTAAATGACACATTAGTCCATCTATTAGATGGACTTAATAGACATATATAGATATAGATCTCCATATACAGAATATCCTACCCAAAAGCAGCAGAGTTCACATTCTTTTCAAGTGCACAGGGAACATTATTCTCCAGGACAGATCACATGCTAGGCCACAAAACAAGTCTCAGGAAATTTAAGAATGAAATCATAACAAGCATCTTTTCTGACCACAACACTAAGAGACTAGAAATCAACTACAAGAAAAAAACTGCAAACAACACAAACACGTGGAGGCTAAACAATATGCTACCGAACAATTGAAGAAATCTAAGAGGAAATTTAAAAAATACCTGGAGACAAATGAAAACAGAAACACAATGATCCAAAAATCTATGGAACACAGCAAAAGTAATACTAAGAGAAAAGTTTACAGCAATACAAGCCTACCTCAGGAAGTAAGAAAAGTCTCAAATAAACAACATAACGTTACACCTAAAGGAACTAGAAAAAAAAAAAAAAAGAAAAAACAAAACCCAAAGTTAGTAGAAGGAAAGAAATAAGTTACAACTGACACAACAGAAATACAAAGAGACACATCAGATCATAAGAGATTACTACAGACAATTATATGCCAATAAAATGGACAACCTAGAAGAAATGGATTATTACTAGAAATGTACAGTCTCCCAAGACTGAATCAGGAAGAAATAGAAAATTAGGAACAGACCGATTACCAGTAATAAAATTTCAACTGAATCAGTAATAAAAACTTAACTCCCAACAAACAAAAGTCTAATACCATATGGTTTCACAGGTGAATTCTACCAAACATTTAAAGAAGAGTTAACACCTATTCTTTTCAAAATATTCCAAAAAATTGAAGAGGAAGTAATGCTTCCAAACTCATTATATGAGGCCAGCACCACTCTGATACCAAAACCAAAGACACCACCAGAAAAGAAAATTACAGACCAATATCAATGATGAACGTAGTAACAAAAACACTCAACAAAACTTTAGCAAACAAAATTCAACAAAACATTAAAAAGATCAGACACTGTGATCAAGTTGGATTTATCCCAGGGGTGCAAGGATGGCTCAATCAATGTGATACACCACATTAACAAATTACAGAATAAAAATTGCTCATCTGAATAAATGCAAGAAAAGCTTCTGACAAAATTCAACATCGATTTATGATAGAAACTATAAACAAAGTGGGTATAAAGGGAACATATCCCAACATAATAACAACCATATATAACAAGCTCACAGCTCACATCATACTCAACAGTGAAAAGATGAAAGCATTTCCTCTGTGATCAGGAACAAGACAAGGACGTCCACTCTCACCACTTTTATTCAACATAATACTGGAAATCCTAGCCACAGCAATTAGACAGGAAGAAAATTTTTTTTTAAATCCAAATTGGAAAGGAAGAAGTAAAACTGTCACTGTTTGCAGACGACATGGTACTATACATAGAAAACACTAAAGATACCACCAAAGAACTACTAGAACTCTTCAACAAATTCAGTAAAGTTTCAGGATACAAAATTAATATAAAACAAAAATCTGTTGCATATCTATACTCTAGTAACAAACTATCGGAAGGAGAAATTAGAAAATAATCTCATTTACAATTTCATTAAGAAGAAAAAAATACCTAGGAATAAATCTAACCAAGGAGATAAAAGAGTTGCACTCTGAAAACTGTTAAGACACTGATGAAAGAAACTGAAGAAAACACAAATGGAAAGATACACTGTGCTCATAGACAGGAAGAATTAATATTGTTAAAATGACCATACTACCCAAGGCAATCTACAGATTCAAACACCAACAGCATTTTTCACAGAACTAGAACAAAGAATCCTAATATTTGTATGGAAACACAAAAGACCCTGAAGAGCCAAAGCAATCTTGAGAAAGAACATAGCTGGAGGTATCATACTCCCTGATTTCAAACTACACTACAAAGCTACAGTCATCCAAACAGTATGGGGGACTTCCCTGGTGGTCCAGTGGTAAAGAATCCACCTTCCAATGCAGGGGACACAGGTTCGATCCCTGGTTGGGGGAACTAAGATCCCACATGCCACGGGGCAACAAAACCCACGCGCTCTGGAGCCTGCATGCCACAACTAGAGAGAAACCCACACACCACAACTACTGAGCCTGTGAGCTGCAACAAAAGATCCGGCCGCAGCTAAGACCGACGCAGAAACTAAGACCCAACACAGCACCGGTAAAGTAGAAGCAGTACAAACTAGCTGTTAATTGTTCTAGCCAAGATTCCCATGCTTAATTAAATAGGTCCAAGAACACAAAAGAAATACCTACTATTTAAGTAAGGTTATCCTAGGAGGAGCAGTGTACCTTGGCAAAAAACTGGGTCCACGAAGACGATGTGAGGTTCTAGTCTGGCTATACCAACAACTACCTATGTGATCTAAGCAACTAAATCTCTGAGTTCTTTCCACATATAAAATGAGTTCTTAAAAGGTCCTTTGTAAGTCAAAGATTCAACAATTCTATTCAGATTATTCTTATAATTGAGATAGATATACAAATAAGACTTATGTATCGTAAGAAGACAGTTAAGTATATAAAAGTAGATAAGATGATGAGCTTTGGATTCAAATAAACTGAAAACTCGAATTCCTCTCTTTCATTTACTTAATTGTGAAAAGACAGCAAGTTGCTTAATTCCTTTACACATCAGTTTCTACATCTATAAAAAGAAGATAATATTAAAACCTATCTCCAAGAATTTTATAGGCAAATGAGATAAGGTACACATAAAGTGCTTATGCACAGTGCCTGGAACATAGAACACATCAAATTTTAGATATTATTACTGTTTTAAATACTACTAGTAATTCACTCTAAAATCCATACATAAAATATAGTCCTTCTAACACCATGAACCATGTAGAGCTATGGCTGCCACATCTCAACATATGAGACGTTCAGAGAAGAGCACAGAGAAGGCCGACAGCGTGTGGGGCCTGGCCTCAGTACCTGGAGGTCCTGATGCAGCTGCATCTTCCAGGAGTTCTCCCTCTTCCAATTCCATGGTGTTGTATTCCACATCATTTTCTCCAGACCTAAGAATACACAAAGTTCATCATTCCACATAGTAAGTACAATTAACATTACGTGTCACACCTCAGTGAACTTCATAACAATTGTGTATAGCTTTCTCCTGTGAAGTAATAGAATAGTCCTAAATACAAAATTGAGGGAAAAGACTTTTGTCATTATCACATGTATGGGCAGTATTATTAATGTTCAATCTACCTTTTTAAAATACCAAGATAGGTTGGCAACATTTAATTTTTAAAATAGAAAATCTGAAAACCATTGTAAGCAGAAGAGATTATAGCTTCAAAGAATTTGTAACCTAATGGTAGTAAGTTAGGCTTAACACAGTACACTTTAAGGTTAAGAAAGATGTTTAAATTACTGTATGTGACTAAACACTATTTTCTTAAAATACTATTTCAGAAAAGAGGGTGTTGTCTATCAAAACCCAATCACCTTATTTTAAATGACAAAGTGCTATATGGAACAGCACTAATCAGTGCTAGTTTTGAGTATTTAAAGAAGTCCTAAAATCAGTTCCCAGACTGACAGCACGAGTAGCTCTACTGATCTGCTCTCCAGTGACACTGGTGAAAATTATTTTTTAAAGCAACCCTTTAGAGACTCTGGAAATGGTTCTAAGAGCATATAGCAAATGAAAACATCTCAAAAAAATGTACTAAAATTTGGTAACAACAGTGAGTCTGTGGTACCTGAACCAAGACCACTCCCCACCCCCATTCAGTGATACAGAAATTCCACTTCAGACTGGTGCAGCCAAGAACATAGGGCTCCCATTTCCCACAGCTCCCCAATAGAAGGGCTATATTCCCAGGAGGAGCAAGACATCAGCATTTCTCATCCTGTTCCCAGCTACCTGTGGCTGAGGCTAAAGTCAGGTGTATGTGGCCGAGGCTAAAGTCAGGTGTATGTGGCCAAGAGGTAGGGATTCCCTTCTTTTACCCAGACCCAAGGCTCTACCTTGGATGCAGCATGCTGAGCTAACTGGGGCCCAGATCCCCATTGCCCCAGTTCACTCATAAAGCAGAAGTCCCAGGCCTGAGAAGACAAACTGAAAAGATCTGAGGCTACAGCCCCCAACTTGCCCATCCCCGATGGGTCAGCTTCTAAAGTGGGAGAAATAAGCACACCTTTGTGCTCACTCCAGCTTCAGAGCTCTGGCTCAGAGATTTTGCCTGCAGGAGGAAGCAGGCTCTAAACACAGAGCCACAGAGAAAGGTATAACACTATTAAGAACATAAAAAAATACCCTCAAATGGAATCCAGCAAAACATAAGAAGAATTACAAACCAAGGCAGAATAGAATTTAACCAAGGAATACAAAGTTGGTTTAGAATCTGAAAATCAACTAATGTAAAACACCATATCAACAGAATAAAAAAAAAAACAACTACATGATCATCTGAATAGATGCAGAAGGAGAATATGACAAAATCCAATACCCTTTCATAATAAAAACATAATAAACCAGGACTAGAAGAGCATCTATGGAAAACCCACAGCTAACATAACACTTAATGGTGAAAGACTGAACACTTTCCCTCTAATATCAGGAACAAGACAAGAAAGAATGTCCACTCCTCGCAGTGGTTAAGAAGCCGCCTGCCAATGGAGGGGACACGGGTTCAATCCCTGGTCTGGGAAGATCCCACATGCCATGGAGCAACTAAGCCCCTGTGCCACAACTCCTGAGCCTGCACTCTAGAGCCCACGAGCCAAAACCACAACTACTGAGCCTGCGTACCACAACTACTAAAGCCCGCGCGCCTAAAGACCGTGCTCTGCAACAAGAGAAGCCTCTGCAATGAGAAGCCCGTGCACCACAACGAAGAGCGCCGCTCACCGCAACTAGAGAAAGCCCACGTGCAGCAACAAAGACCCGATGCGGCCTAAATAAATAAATAAATCTATTTTAAAAAAAAAAAAGAATGTCCACTACCACCAATTCTATTCAACATTCTATGCAGTGAACTTAGGCAAGAAAAAGAGATAAAAGGCACCCAAATTGGAAAAAAAGAAGTAAAACTAAATCTATTTACAGATGTAATACTGTATATAGAAAAACCTAAAGAATCCATTAAAAAACTATTAGAACTAATAAACGAGTTAGCAATGTTGCAAGATACAAAAATCAACTGGATTTTCATGTACTTGCAAAAGAACAATCCACAAAGGAAATTTAAAAAGAAAAGTCAATTGCATTTACAATAGCATAAAAAAGAATAGGATACTTAGGAATGAATTAAACAAAAGATGTGTAAAACATATACTCTGAAAATTACAAAACACTGTTGAAAGATTAAAAACTTCTGATTGGCAAAAGACCCTGTTAAGAACATGAAAAGACAAGCTACAGAGCGGGAGAAGACAAGCTACTGAGTGGGAGAAAGTATTTGCAAAGCATGTATCCAAATTTTACTGGGGAAAACTGGGCAAAGGGTATATGGGATCTTGTATTATTTCCTCCAACTGCAAGTGAATTTACAATTACCTTAAAATAAAAAGAAAAAAACAGCAGGAGGAAAATATATAATACTGTCACAGAAAGACTGAGGTGGAGGAAGAGAAGAAAGGCCTACTTGATAAATGTGTTCTACCTAACTAAAAGCTGTTTATAATAACCATTATCCAAATCAACTGTGTATCTATTTCCCCATCTATACAAGGAACTGACCTTAATTTGTAAGAGCTAACAATTTATGATTCCCTAGATGCTCAAATTAGCTCAAGATTAACTGTGCTGTTTCTATGAATTATATAAAACAGTTTGGATCAAGATATTGTAGATGTGTGTATATAAAGGGAACATAATCCAACACCTTCTAGTAGAAAAAGCATTAAAAAGTCAATCTAATGAGATGCTGTGAATCCAATTTTACGTAAAATCCAACTGCCCTCAAAACTACCTTGAAAAAAGTCAAGAGACCTAACAGTCAAAGGAATTAATTCAGATAGAACCATATATTTAAGCTATTATCAAGGTGGATTCCACTTTATAGAATCACCAAAAGAATTTTCCATGTTAATTCAAATTAATCAGTTCTATTCTATATATTTAAAAATATCACTAATAATGATTCCTGATTTGGTGACTTAAAGGCTTCACATTTTAACTAACCCTTTTAGGCAATTTGCCACGTATGCTAAAGAGGGAACATTAAGTGAAAAAGGTCTATTTTGAAGAGTTAAGTTGTGGAAATGGGGGGTGAGGTCAAATAGGGGGTTTAAAACTCTCACCTTACTCTTGTGAAATGGCTGGTGCCAGGGCGGGGACAGAGAAAGTACAAGATGAACCTGGAATGTCTTGTAGTGCCAGAAAATAAGAAAGTGCTTATAAAATAATGAGGACGTCTAGAAAGGCCACAAGAGTTTTTAAAAGGCTGCCACTGGCCAAATCCGGGATAATCTGAGCAATAAATTATGACAGTAAGTGGATGAAATGACTTAAAAATACAAAACTCCATGAGTCTATACTAAAGAAATTAATTAGTTAATTAATGAATGGGGCGGAGGGGAACGTTCTTCCTTAGAATAGAATTGCAATTAATAAACGTAGAAGGAATAATGGCATTAGCAAATCATCATTCAGCCATCAGCACAGTCATCTTTTTCAAGCAAGAATCACCAATGAATGACAAAATTAGTGGACTAAAGTACAACAAGAATAAGATATTTACAGTCTCCAAATATGCCCCCACGTGATACTTATTCATTACAAAGGGGAAAAGTAGAGTGATCTGGCAGACATCACCTTAACCAAGTATTCTAAATCAATCAACCATAATGGGACAGATTGAAGACATGTGCCCTCCACTGTCCCCTCATACTGATGCGCTGAAAAAGCTACATCATCACTTCTGTCTTATTCCTGCCAAAAGTGCATTACCTCAATCTGATTATGAGGAAATATCAGACTACTCCAAACTGAGGGACTTCCTACAAAATAACCACCTGTATTTCTCTGAAGTGTCAAAGTCATGAAAAACAAAAACAAAACAAAGACTACATGAACCAGACTGAAGCAGATTAAACAGTCTTAACAAAAAGCAACATATGGGGCTTCCCTAGTGGCGCAGTGGTTGAGTCTGTCTGCCGATGCAGGGGACACAGGTTTGCGCCCCGGTCTGGGAAGATCCCACATGCCGCGGAGCGGCTGGGCCCGTGAGCCATGGCCGCTGAGCCTGAGCGTCCGGAGCCTGTGCTCTGCAACGGGAGAGGCCACAACAGTGAGAGGCCCGCGTACCGCCAAAAAAAAAAAAAAAGCAACATGTGATCCTGAATTGGATCCTAAACCGGCCAAAGGACATCACTGTCAAAATTTCTGTAAGGTCATAGATTATAGTATTACATCAATGTTAACTTCCTGGTTTTGATAAAGGTACTGAAATTACATAAGAAACATACTTGTTTTTAGAAGTACACAATGAGAAGTATATTCACTTAATCTCAAATGTCTCACAGAAAAATTATATAGAGTGAGAGAAAAGAAACATAACAAAGCAAAATATTAAATTTTGGGAATTAATCTGGGCAAAGGAAATACGGAAATTCTCTGTTAATATTTTTGCAACTTTTCTTTAATATGAAATAATTGCAAAATTAAAAGCTAAAGCAAAAACTAAAACTCAGTTTGGAACCCAGAGATGACAGGGAGGAAATCAGTTCACTCTTCCCTTCAAGTTCTTTTAGTTATTTATATAAGATACTGTAGATCAAGAAAAACAAATCCTTAATATCCACACTTTTAGGCCTAACTTAATTAATATGCTTCTAATAATTACCACTTAGATGATTTATAGTGGTAGTTAATGTGAACACTCACATGGTTTCTTCATCAATGTCATTTTCTTCCGTGTTACTTGTTGCTGTGGAACTGGCAGAAGAACTGCTCCCATCGAGATGATTTACTTCATCTTCACCAACAAGATCCAGATCCAGATCTCCATCTGAAAGCTCATGCTAGATTAAGGCAAAGAAAGAAGACTTCTATCTCAAATGTTTTCACTCAGCCCATGGCCCAAGCACCAGCACCAAAGACTAAGGTAATCATCAGAATTCTCCGCTCCTGTGCCTAGACTGCTGCCCCTGTAGAGATAACTCACATAACCACACTACCTGGTACCACTAATAAGTTATTTCTGCCCGTGTCAGCTGGGCCTTCGATATGACTGGAAATGCTTCATATAGTCCACATCAGCTTCCTCACAAAGTAACATTTCAAACCATCACGCCTCGAGACCTATCTAACCTCTATTATCCTCAACATGATTATAAAACCCTGTCACCTATCTACACAGAAAAACATATTGGCTATTAAGCATAAATGCCCACAACTCTCAGCTGCCCTACCTGCAAACTCCACCCTACCTTTAACTCATTCTATCAAAGGTTAACTGCTTCACCTGAGTGCTCCATTCCAACCTCTATTATTTCCTTAAATAAATGGTTTTGTTAATACCTGGACCTTATTTTCAATCTTTCTCCCCACTGGCTCCTTCATTATAACATATACCTGAAGCCTCAAAAAAAGCTTATCTCTCCATCTCTCTCTGATCTTAAACAATAACAACCACTTCTTGAAATCTCATTCTAGTTGTAGTTTACCTGGGACAAAACCTGGCTATCTCCCAAAACCTAAATCATCCTACCTACATAGGCAATGATAAGGTACTTTAACTAGATTCAGTGAACGGAAAGCAGACACCTTTTTTTTTTTTTTAAGATTTTTTTTTAATTTATTTATTTTTGGCTGCGTTGGGTCTTCGCTGCTGGGCACAGGCTTTCCCTAGTTGCAGCGAGTGGGGTCTACTCTTCGTTGTGGCACGTGGGCTTCTAACTGTGATGGCTCCTCCTGTTGCAGAGCATGGACTCCAGGCATGTGGGCTTCAGTAGTTGTGGCACATGGGCTCAGTAGTTGTGGCACATGGGCTCAGTAGTTGTGGCTCGCAGGCTCTAGAGCGCAGGCTCAGTAGTTGCAGCGCACGGGCTTAGTTGCTCCGTGGCATGTGGGATCTTCCCAGACCACAGCTCGAACCCATGTCCCCTGCATTGGCTGGTGGATTCTCAACCACTGCGCCACCAGGGAAGCCCCAGGACACATTTTAAAAATCCACAACTTACATAGCTTCTAGAATGTACATCACAGTTTGTTTTGTAGAATGTACAGTTTTCTATAATAAATTAATTTTTAGAACCTTGAAATAATTTTGATGCAACAACTTCTGACTTATTAACAGTTACAAAAGGGCATACACTAATAATGAAAATATAAGTGGACAAGATTTTCAGCACATTGATTTCCCCTATCGTATGTTGGAAACCATGATATCACTTCTCTTTTCAAACACAAAATGAATCTAAAATAGGTCTAATTATTACATGATAATCTTCATTCTGAATCTTCTCCTCATCTTCTTCATCCTCCTTGGCCTCTCTTACAGAAGTTGTAGTAGGACAATCTTGGAGAAGCATGTCAGCACATGATCCAGACTTCTTAGCTCGTGTCTCAGAAGTGTCATCATTTTGGGGGCTAAGATGATTATCTGGTGGTGACAAATCTCTTGATTTCTGAGTTCGAGACAACTCAATAGTAAGTCTCTTTTAAAACAAAACAACACAAGCAGAGTCATAAGCAGTCCTCCACTCGTACAGTAAAATTATTTCAAGCAAAAAAAAAACATATATCCAGATGTTCATAAAACCATTTTTTGCACCATCTATCTCATACCTTCCTGACTTTTGCTTATGGGAAAATCTATGACAAAGAAAAACTGCCCAATTTATTTTCATCTTTCTTCTCATTTCTAGCCCAAGCTATACAATTAGCAAACCGCGTAGTAAATACAGGCAGTTTAACTTAACATGAAAAATTTTGAAAATATTCATCTTTTCCTCTCTCATATATTAACCACTCTCAGCACTTGAAACTTCTCATCGCATCCCCATATCCACTTGTAGAAAGAGACATTCCTTACATAATTTAGTTTGCCATTGTAAAATAAAAATTCATTAACTGATCCTCCCCAGTGCTCAGTTCAACAATAGTGAGACTTCAAGATAGGGCAACATTCAATTGTTCCATAGCTTATAATCCTCTAAATTCAAAACAGCATGGGGAAGAGAAATACCCAAGTCACTGAGAGAAACAAAGAGTTTGCCTCAACTAGAGAAGCACTGTCCAATACAATTTTATGCAATGATGGAAATGTTCTACATCTGCAATTCCCAATACCAGCTAGCTACTGTAACTAAGGAACTGATTTTTAATTTTAATTATGTCTACACAGCCACATGTGGCTAGTGGCTACTGAATTGGACAGTCCAGAATTAGAGGTCCAAAGGTAGTGAGAATAAAGAACAAGTGGATTTTTCTACAAAATTACAAACAGCAATAATATCCAAAATCTAACTACAAATGTAATACACCAGTAAGACAATATGAAACACTAAAACCAAATATATGTTTTTTTGCTTACCTCTTTAAGGTTATTTATTTGTTGGATATAGCTAGTCTGTGCAGCTTCCAATTGAGTAATATACCAATGCTGGTCCCGGCATTTTTGAAAGAAAGTTGGTGAACGAACCTGAAACCTTAAAAGAATAACTGCACATGAAAAATAATCCAAACAGTAAAATATTACGAACCAAGCCTTAAATCCTAGAATTTTAAGTTTACTTGATTACATTATAAGGCCAAAATTCAGAACTCAGAGCTCCTGGTATCTGCCATTTATATATGTAGTCCACAAATTATAATGACATGGTTCTGAAAAGTCAGTTGTCAAATTCAAACTATTTTTCTAAAGAAATAACATTACACATCACAGTTAAACTTCCAAACTAATCTACTAAAACATATTTACTATAATAATCTAGCTCAAATACAGTGTTGATCATAAGCTGGGAAGAAGAGGATCGTACTATGCAGGAAGGAGAGAGCTAATGCCTTCCTTCTCCTTTCTTGCCTAGGTCAGACCCTAGTAAAACAGGCGAAGTTTGTTTTAGGCACTGCTTTTTTTCATTCCTTTTCTATCTCTCGTTCCCATATTTCCTACTCCATAGCAAAAAAAAAATCACGTAAAGGGTCAGCTACCCAGGACTGCTTTACTGTCCCTCAAAGAGTTACATGCTCTGAATAACCTACATTCCCAACCCCATCCAGATAGCAGTTTAAAATCAAAGCTCTCCATATATCACAATATGGCATATTTCAGCTAGGGTTAGGAAAAAAACAAGTATCTCTCTATATTAAAGCATATAAATGGATACACGATAGAATCTTGATCTCTTCAGAGTTATCTGTACTTTAAAAAAACTAATACTTATTAAAGCAAAAAACCCCATCCTTACCTTTGTTAGATAGCTGAACATGACTCCATTTACATTACTATGACTCCAATAAAGAGATGACTAAGGTCATAAAAAACGGCTGTTTTGGGCTTGCCTGGTGGCGCAGTGGTTGGGAGTCTGCCTGCTGATGCAGGGGACACGGGTTCGTGCCCCGGTCCGGGAGAATCCCACATGCCGCGGAGCGGCTGGGCCCGTAAGTCATAGCCGCTGGGCCTGCGCGTCCGGAGCCTGTGCTCCGCAACGGGAGAGGCCACGGCAGTGAGAGGCCCGCGTACCGCAAAAAAAAAAAAAAAGGCTGTTTTGCAGGCTGGTAAAATTGGTATTTGAATAATTTTACAATCCTCTCTGGTTAAAGTGTGAAACAGGAACAAATTATTGATATTTCTTTTAGTGAATAATTTAAGAAAACCTAAAAGGTTATAAAATGATACTAAAATAATCCCCCAAAAGAAGAGATGACAAAAACATGAATTTTTTTCGATACTCAAAATGCAAGAATCTCTTTTTATACTTCCTTATTCTCCCAGAAACATTATGAAGAACACATAATAGTAAAGGGTGATATAACAGCAACTCATCCAGCATGCTCAAGGACAAAGAAATCAGAATAAGTGAAATTTAAAAGAGTATATTCAAATCTCTTTTAAGGAAAAAAGCTTTTAAAATTATTTGATGGAAACTTACTAAACTGTTAAACATTCTGAAACCACTCAGTTCAATACATATTTGAATTTATTTTTTTTTAATTTTTAAATTTTTTAAATAAATTTATTTTATTTTTGGCTCCATCTGCACTGGGCCTTAATATTAAATAGGGCTGTAACTTTATAGTCACTGTTTATGTTCTGTCCTTTCTTGCAAATAACACACCAACTACCATCACTTAGTTTATTTTCATCAATTTTCATCTCTATTCCCTTACTTTTAATTTGCTGTTCTCTAGAAAAAACTGAAAATCGTTTTGTTAAATTAAGCTTTCAAAACCAGTCATCCAAATATAATACACAATGCCAAGTGGAAAAAAATAAGCACTTGATCCCACACTATTCTTGGATTTCCAAATAGTGAGGTTGCTAGAAGTTCAATAGATAAATGGGACGTTACCACATTTACTGGAAATAGTAGTTTACTTTTTTAAAAAATTTATTTTTGGCTGCGTTGTGTCTTTGTTGCTGTGCACGGGCTTTCTCTAGTTGCGGTGAGTGGGGGCTACTCTTCGTTGTGGTGCGTGGGCTTCTCATTGTGGTGGCTTGCTGTGGAGCACGGCTCTAGCACTTGGGCTTCAGTAGTTGTGGCACATGGGCTCAGTAGTTGTGGCTTGCGGGCTCTAGAGCACAGGCTCAGTAGTTGTGACACACGGGCTTAGTTGCTCTGTGGCATGTGGGATCTTCCCAGACTAGGGCTCAATCCCGAGTCCCCTGCATTGGCAGGCGGATTCTTAACCACTGCGCCATCAGAGAAGCCCCAGTAGTTTACTTTTTATGGAACTACTAACTAGATTTCAAACACATTTCTGACTAACTTATTCACTGACCACACAGGACTCCTGAAATTAAATGGTTAAGAACATGGTAAGGTTAGAGTTAGTATGAATTTCGATATTCATCTTTGTTAAGTGAAAAGACTTTACAATTCTGATGACATTATTCCCTGTGATAAAAGCCATGATATAAATGTTTCCTATTACCTTAAAATCACTGTATCGTTTTGTCGATTCAAGTATCCTTCATTTGCAAGTAAGTCCAAACGGAAAAATCGATTATAACCCCAACATTCTCCAACTTCAAAGTCAGATGCAAATTCTCGAATGATATTTTTGGTAGGATCATTGCAGGACTGATGAACCATCTCTACACGGTATTCATATCTAAAATTGAAAAGACTATTAATATAGAGTTAGTAAAGCAAGAATAAATTCCATCAAAACATTAAGGTGATTAAGTACCTAAGGGGAAACTTATTGATATACACAGCTACATGTGTTTCAGAAAGGACCGTCACAACAGTAATATAAAGGGGCTACCACAATATGATTGGCACTAGGTCCTTCATCCCCTTTAAAAATGTTTACCAATATAGCAGGTATAAAATACCACCTCAAATAATGAATAAATTCTGTATAAAATAGTACTTTCAAAGTTACACATTTTAGCAACACTATGTATTTTTCCATATATTCATTACCTATGTTTCCTCACAATGTTCTGCCATTTTCTTTGAGGTAAATAAATAATAAATTTTGAATACTATATTTTTCCAATTCAAGTTATCATAAATCAACTGTATTCAGCAAGTCAAGCCTATAAAATTTTCTAATAGAAAATAAGTATACAATGGGAAAGCCAGTACATTTAGATTTCCGTATCTTATATAGTATAAAACTCTCAAGTCTTCAAAGTCATTTTTACTAAGAAAGTACTGCTATTGCAAGAAAGAGAAGTGAAAAAATAAAGATCAGAAGGAACACCCAACAGTAGCCATAAAGCTTCTTTTTTAGCGGAGATAAACTTTTAAAAGAAAAACCCAATACCTCAGTCTACTATTTCTGCTTGCAAAGGCAAAAGAAAAAATTACAGCTCTTTATCTACAAATAAACGTAAGTACAGGCGACCGTTGAACAACCTAAGTTCGAAATGCAATGGTCCACTTAAATGTGACTTTTTTAAACAGCAAATACTACAGTACTACACAATCTGCAGTTGTTTGAATCCAAGGATGTAGAACCATGGATACAGAGGAACCCAGGAGAGGGAGGGCCGATTGTAAGTGACATGCAGTTTTTGACTGTGTGGAGGATTGGTGCCTCTAAGCCCTGTGTTGTTCAAGGGTCAACCGTATTTAAGTACTGTCAGATGATTTTTATATTAGTATCTCTCACAGTGCATTATACAGATTGATGGCACAAACTAATACAAAAGCTGTGATATTTTGTCTGCCTAATTATTATGGCAGTTGTAAGGCAAAGGGTGCCATTAAATGTCCAGAAATAAACCCCAGTATCAGTGTGCAATAGATTTTTGACAAGGGTTCTGATTCAATAGGGAAAAAAAAAGTTTCTTCAACAAACAGTGCTGAGGGAATTCCCTGGTGGCCCAGTGGCTGGGACTCTCTGCTTTCACTGCTGTGGGCCCAAGGTTAAATCCCTAGTCAAGCAACTGGGATCCCACCAAAACAAAATAAATCAAAACAACAAAAAACCCAAATGGTGCTGAGAAAATCTGATTGCTATGTGCAAATTTCACATACAAATTTCATATGTATATTTCATATACAACTTTCTAATTTCATATACAAAAATTAACTCAAAATGGATCAATGACCTAAATGTAAGGGCTAAAACTATAAAACTCTTAGAAGAAAACACAGGGGTAAATATTCATGAATTCGAATTTGGCAATGGATTCATAGATTTGACTCCAAAAGTATGAACAAGTAAAGAAAAAATAGGTAATTTGGACTTCGCAAAAATTTAAAATTTTTGTGTATCAGAGGACATTATCAAGAAAGCAAAAATACAACCCACAGAATGGGAGAAAGTTTTCAAATCATATGTCTGATAAGGGTTTAGTATACAAAATGTAGAGAGAATTCTCAGAACTCAACAATTAAAAGACAAGCAACCTAATTTAAAAATGGAAAATAGACTTGAATTTCAGACATTTCTCCAAAGAAGATATACAAATGGCCAAAAAAACAAATGAAAAGATGTTCAATTTCACTGGTCATTAAGGAAATGCAAGTCAAAACCACAATGAGATACCACTTCATATTCACTAGGATGGCTATAAAATGTAATCTTAAAATGGTAGGCACAGAGAATGGGACAGCCAACTGTGGAGAACAGTTTGGTAATTTCTCAAAATGTTAAAAACACAGAATTAACATATGCCCATATAGAAACTCATACATGAATATTTATAGCAGGATTATTCGTAACAGCCAAAAGATGGAAGCAACCCATATGTCAATCAACAGATGAACTGATAAACAAATTGAGGTCTATACATACAATGGAATATTGTTCAGCCATATAAAGGAATGAAGTTTTGATACATGCTTCAACATTTGGTGAACCCTGGAAACACTATGCTAAGTAAACAGAAGCCAAATATAAACGATCCCAAATTGTATGAACTTTTATATGAAATATCCAGAATAGGCAAGTACACAGAGAAAGCATAGTAGTTGTCTAGGATTGGGGGAAGGAAGGGATGGGTACGAGATGTTCTAGGATGATGAAAGTGTTCTGTAACTAGAGAGAGGTGGTGACTGTGAAACACTGGAAATGCACTAAGTTCCACTGAATTGTGTATTTTTTATTTATTTATTTTTGGCTGCATTGGGTCTTCGTTGCGCGCAGGCTTTCCTCTAGTTGAGGCGAGCGGGGGCTACTCTTCATTGCGGTGCGCGGGCTTCTCATTGTGGCGGCTTCTCTTGTTGCAGAGCAAGGGCTCCAGGCACATGGGCTTCAGTAGTTGTGGCGCACAGGCTTAGTTGCTCCATGGCATGTGGGATCTTCCCGGACCAGGGCTCGAACCCGTGTCCCCTGCATTGGCAGGTGGATTCTTAACCACTGTGCCACCAGGAAGTCCTTAAATTGTGTATTTTTAAATTTTAAATTATACGAATCTCACCTCAAAAAAATTTTACTTTTATTTTAAAAATGAGTATTAAGAAAATTCAAAATTCAGAGAAACAACAAAGAATATTGAAAATCTAAGGAGAAAGACATTAATGCAGATGGTTAAATACATCCAGGATCAAGACAGGTAAAAGTTTAAAATCAATATAGAACACTTTTTGAAAAATCAGTTTTTTATATGAAAAAACATATAATGTTTGAAAAAAGATCATTGTTTCATCTGCATTAGTTCTTTAAAATCATGACAAAGATATACCTATGTTTCTATTAAATACAGCAATTAATCCAAGTTAAATTATTTATATAGCATCTCAACCCTAATCTTAGATAAAACTAAAACCTCAAATTTGAATATTCCAACTTAAATTCCCTTCTTTTATCAAACTGAAAGTCTGAATGAATTTAACAATTATTAACTTAAAATTTTAGTCTCATTAATATTACTCCCCAAGGGAAAGTTCTACTCTTTGCTTAAGCAACTCAAAGAAATTTCCTTCTCTAAAACAAAAGTCAGATCAGTAAATACTGTTAAGAGTCAATTCAAGGATGTCACTCATGCACAAATTTCCTCAGAAAGCCTACACAGGTGTATTATAACACACACAGTGAGAAAGATA
Organism: Mesoplodon bidens; assembly: GCF_964165515.1. Lineage (NCBI taxonomy): Eukaryota > Metazoa > Chordata > Mammalia > Artiodactyla > Ziphiidae > Mesoplodon > Mesoplodon bidens. The sequence goes on from NC_138179.1 coordinate 5,769,759, forward strand.
TTTAAGTATAATGAAATTATGAAATTATTTCTGCAGCGTCCCAAGCGTTATTAAAATCTACTAGATAATACAATGATTTACATTTTTATTTCATATTTTGACAGTAAGACTACCTCACTGTTAAACTCTCAATTTCGTAATTGAATGACGTTTCAATAATTAATAAGATAATATTCAAGACTCTTCTCTAGGCTTGCCGAAGTGTTAAGAGAATTAACAGGTAATAAGGGAATTCCCTGGCGGTCCAGTGGTTAGGACTCTGTGCTTTCACTGCCGAGGGCGTGGGTTCAATCCCTGGTTAGGGAATTAATATCCCACAAGCTGCATGACATGGCCAGAAAAAAAAAGAAGAGATGATAAGATGTCTGTTTTTATCTAAATAGAACATTCTTATTAAGGTATTCAGATAATATCTAACAAATACACAAAGTCTAATCTCTTTCAACCTTAGTATCCTGAATGATAATATTTCATTACCACTGATAATGTTATTACTGCTTATAAGACAATGTAAACTTTAAGTTCCCGAAGTATATATGTCAACAATAAAAGTACCCAAGTACAACACTCCCTTAAGCCAAAAGCTTAGTCCACAGTAAGGCCCTAACTCTCAATTCTACAAAGGCTGAGAGAGGCAAGGAAGCAGTAGAAGAAACGTCTGAAGCCAGCAGAGGTGGTTCATAAGGTTGAAGGAAAGAAGCTGTCTCCATAAGATAGAAGTGCTGATACAGAAGCTGCAGCAAGTTATCCAGAAGTAAATGCCTGAATCTGAAGCGTCCAAGGGCAGGCTGACTCTCTTGTCAGGAGCTAATGTAAGCTGGTGACTTAAAAGTTGAGGCTAATGCTCATTTACCATTCTGAAAACCCTAGAGTCCTTAAGAATTATGTTAAATTTACTCTGCCTGTGCTCTATAAAGAGAACAACAAAGCCTGATGACAGCCCATCTCTTTACATATGGTTAACTGAATATTTTAAACCCACTTGAGATTTACCGCTCTGGAAAGAAAGATTTTTTGCAAAATATTACTGCTCACTGACAATGCACCTAGTCACCCAAGCGCTCTGATGGAGATGTACAAGGTTAACGTTGTTTTCATGCCTGCTAACACACATCCGTTCTGCAGTCCACAGATCAAGGAGTAATTCTGACTTTCAAGTCTTAGTATTTAAGAAATATATTTCTTAAGGCAATAGCTGCCGTAGATAGTGATTGCTCTGATGGATCTGGGCAAAGTAAATTGAAAACCTTCTGGAAAGGATTCACCATTCTAGATGCCATTAAGATCATTCATGATTTGTGGGAAGAGGTCAAAATATCAACATTAAGAAGACTTTGAAAGAACTTGATTCCAAACCTCACAAATGACTTTGAGTAGTTCAAGAATTCAGTGGAGGAAGTAACTGCAGATACTGTAAAAATAGCAAGAGAATGAGAATCAGAAGTAGAGCCTGAAGATGTGACTGAATTGCTACAATCTCATGATAAAACTTTAACAGATGAGGAGTTGCTTTTTATGGATAAGCAAAAAAAAAAAAAAAAAAACAACAACAGGGTTTCTTGAGATGGAATCTACTTCCAGGTGAAGATGCTGTGAAGATTGTTGAAATGACAACAAAGGATTTAGCATATTACATCAACTTAGTTGATAAAGCAGAGTCAGGGTTTGAGAGGATTGAATCCAAATCTGAAAGAAGTTCTACTGTGGGTAAAATACGATCAAACAGCATTGCATGCTACAGAGAAATCATTCATGAAAGGACGAGTCAATCAATGCAGCAAACTTTACTGTTGTCTTGTTTAAAGAAATTGCTACACCCACCCCAGACTTCAGCAATGACCACTCTGATCAGTCAGCAGCCATCAAACATTGAGGCAAGACCCTCCACCAGCAAAAACATTATGACTCAGTGGTGGTTAGCATTTTAGAGCAATGAAGTATTTTTAAATTAAGGAATGTACATTGCTTTTTTTTTCAGACATAGACCTAGTGCACACTTAACAGACTGTAGTATAGTTCAAACATAACTTTTATATGCACCAAGAAAGCAAAATGTTCATGTAACTTGCTTTATTGTGGTGGTCTGGAACCAAACCTCCAATATCTTGAAGTATGCCTATATACAGGAAATAAATTAATCAAGAGACAAGAAGAAACCAAGATTAATGGTAGCAACGGGGTTATGAACAAAATCTTTTAATCACTAAACTTTTTATAATTCTGCCCAAGATCAACCACCTTCCCAGTCACAAGGGCTGATTTCAGGGAACAAAACAGAGCTTGGTGGTTAAGAACAAAGAATACAGAGAAAGAAAAATCTATGTTAAAAAGACTGCACCTTGGGCTTCCCTGGTGGCGCAGTGGTTGAGAGTCTGCCTGCCGATGCAGGGGACACGGGTTCGTGCCCCGGTCTGGGAAGATCCCACATGCCGCGGAGCAACTGGGCCCGTGAGCCAAAATTACTGAGCCTGCGCGTCTGGAGCCTGTGCTCCGCAACAAGAGAGGCCGCGATAGTGAGAGGCACGTGCACCGCGATGAAGAGTGGCCCCCGCTCTCCACAACTAGAGAAAGCCCTCGCACAGAAACGAAGACCCAACACAGCCAAAAATAAATAAATAAATAAAGCAAACTGTCAACAAGTAAAAATAAACACTATTAAAAAAAAAATAGTAAAATTATAAAAAAAAAAAAAAAAAAAAAAAAAAGACTGCACCTTAACAATGCTGAACTTGAGTGAATAACTTAGCTATGGTATTTCCATCTGTGAAATGGGCGTGATAAATAGCATTTAACAGCTCACGAGGTGGTAGCAAAGCAACATGAGTTACACAAGGCACAGTGCATAGCACAAAGCATATATTCAGCAGAGGTTAGCTGTTATAATAACCATACAGGTAAGTCCACTGTTTCAGATCACACAGGAGATTTGGAACAGAGCTATGACTACAACATACTTACACCTCAGAGGCCAGAATCCTTTCCATAGTACCAGCATTATTCATAGTTTGACTCACCAGTCATGGCAAGAATATTCTGCACTAAGGTTAGTCTATGTCAGAAGTTGTGTCACTGGGGGTCAGTTCCCATGATCCTTTCAGTGATCCAAAAAGTCAAAACTATCTTCATGATAACGCTAAGATGTTATTTGCCTTTTTCGCAGTGTTTGACATTTGCACTAACGGTGCAAAAGCCAACGGTAGTTAAAATGTACCAGTAGTCATTATATTATGCACTGCTACACACTTTCAGATGGGAAAAAAATTTTTCAATGTATCTCAAGAATGTCTTTGGGCTGCCCTGGTGGCACATGGTTGAGAATCCGCCTGCCAGGGCTTCCCTGGTGGCGCAGTGGTTGAGAGTCCGTCTGCCGATGCAGGGGACACGGGTTCGTGCCCCAGTCCGGGAGGATACCACATGCCACGGAGCGGCTGGGCCCCATGAGCCATGGCCACTGAGCCTGCGCATCCGGAGCCTGTGCTCCGCAACGGGAGAGGCCACAACAGTGAGAGGCCCGCGTACTGCAAAAAAAAAAAAAAAAAAAGAATCCGCCTGCCAATGCAGGGGACATGGGTTCAAGCCCTGGTCCGGGAAGATCCCACATGCCGCGGAGCAACTAAGCCCATGTACCACAACTACTGAGACTGCGCTCTAGAGCCCGTGAGCCACAACTACTGAGCCCACGTGCCACAACTACTGACGCTCGCATGCCTAGAGCCCGTGTTCCGCAACAGGAGAAGCCACCACAACGAGAAACCTGCGCACCTCAACAAACAGCAGCCCTGCTCGCCGCAACTAGAGAAAGCCCATGCACGGCAATGAAGACCCAACATAGCCAAAAATAAATAAATAAAATAAATAAATTTTTTTAAAAAAAGAATGCCTTTGAAGAAGTAGTCAACATGATAAATGTTATTAAACCTCAATGCTTGGTGTCACAAATGGGAAATATACATAAAGTACTTATGCTGCATTGTGATATGCAGTGGTTGCCTTGGAAAAATCACTTTGTTCAGCTGAGTTCCAAGATCATCAGTCACTTTTTTTTGTGAAACCTCAAATTCAGAGAACTGACAAACAATGGTTATTTGGTTGTGGATACCCAGCAGACATTTTCTGTGCCAAAACAACTAAGGAAAAGAATTGTCAGTGTTTGTTGCCAATGATAAAACACACTTTCAAGTGAAAAAACAGAATCCTGGAAAATCTCTATGTACCACATGAGCTTAAAAGCTTTCCAATACTTCAAGACTTTCGTTGTGCAAATGGTGATATCCATGAATGTGACTGATACTGCATAATGAAATGTGTCAACACTACTTAGTAAGTCGTTATTTTCCAAATGATTAATCCATGTTGTTACAAAATCATGCATGAGTAAAAGATCCATGCAAAGTATAAGACAGACCAATGACATTTTAGTTGTTTTTTTTTGTTTTGTTTTTTTTTTTTCTTTTTGCGGTACGCGGGCCTCTCACTGTTGTGGCCTCTCCCGTTGCGGAGCACAGGCTCCGGACACGCAGGCCCAGCGGCCATGGCTCACGGGCCCAGCCGCTCCGCGGCATATGGGATCCTCCTAGACCGGGGCACGAACCCGTATCCCCTGCATCGGCAGGTGGACTCTCAACCACTGCGCCACCAGGGAGGCCCTAGTTGTTGTTTTTTTGAGTAAAACAGCTTTAATGAAGTGTAACTGAAATGTATAATTTGGTAAGTTCCACACATATTTATAAATACCCATAAAACCATCACCATTATGACAATCAAGATACTAAACATATCCATCATTCCCAAAGTTTCCTCTGCTTTTTGTAATTCTTCCCTCTTACCTTCTCACTCCACCTTCCACCCAACCTTAGCCCAGCCTGTCCCATCTCTAAGCAACCGCACACCTGCATTCTGTCACTATAGATTAGTTGGCATTTTTCTAGAGGTTTATATAAGTGGAATCATATATATGTGCTCTTTTTTATCCAGCTGCTTTCACTAAGAATAATTAATTTAAAAGTCATTCCAAGGGACTTCCCTGGTGGTGGGTAAGACTGCATGCTTCCAACGCAGGGGGCCTTGGTTTGATCCCTGGTCGGGGAACTAGATCCCACAGGCATTCCGCAACTAAGAGTCTGCATGCTACAACTAAAAGATCCTGTAACTAAGACCTGGAGCAGCCAAAATAAATAATATTAAAAAAATAAGAAATAAAAAAATAAGTCATTCTCATTGTTGCACGTATCAACCGTTCATTACTTTTTATTGCTGAGTGTTATTCCACTGTATAGACATACCAAAATTTGCTTATCTAGTCATCTGTTGGTGGCAATTACGGTTGATTTTATTTGGCTATGCCAAATAAAGTTACCATGAACATTTCTGGAAGTCTCTGAATGGACATCTAGTTCCTTTTCTCTGGGGTGAATATCTAGGAGTGGTTTAGCTGAGTCGCACAGTAAGTGTATGTTTAACTTTTTAACAAATCACCAAATGGTTTACAAAAGTGGTTGTATCATTTTACATTCCCACCAGAAACATATAAGACTTCAAATTTCTCTATATTCTTGCCAACATGTGGTATGATCTTTGTAATTATAGCCACTCTAATAGGACACAGTGGTATTGTAGATAAATTTCTTTTTTTATAATTTACTATTTTTTAAAATTTCTTTCTTTATTTATTTTTGTCTGTGTTGTGTCTTCGTTGCTGTGTGCAGGCCTTCCCCAGTTGTGGAGAGCAGGGGCTACTCTTTGTTGCGGTGCACGAGCTTCTCATTGCAGTGGCTTCTCTTTGTTGCAGAGCACGGGCTCTAGGAGCGTGGGCTTCAGTAGCTGTGGCTCGTGGGCTCTAGAGTGCAGGCTCAGTAGTTATGGAGCACGGGCTTGGATGCTCCGTGGCATGTGGGATCCTCCTGGACCAGGGATCGAACCCGTGACCTGTGCGTTGGCAGGCGGATTCTTAACTACTGCGCCACCAGGGAAGTCCTGTAGATAAATTTGCTTCCCTAATGACTTATACTATTAAACATCTTACACAGGATTATTTTGCCATCCATAAATCTTCTTTAGTGGGGTGTCTGACAAACTATTTGCCTTTATGGAAAAGAGACCTTGTTTATTTTTTTATTGTTGTATTTCAAATTCCTTATATATTCTTGATACAAATCCACGTAATCTGAAGAACTTTACAATTCTCATGATGCCTAATTTACAAATGTGTTTCTTTATGGATTGTGTTTTTGCATTGTAACTAAACTATCATTGCCCAACCCAAAGGAAAATTTTCTCCTACGTTGTGTCCAGTAAGTTTTATTGTTTTAGGATCTAAATCTAGGTCTATGATCAATTTTCAGTAAGTTTAAGTACATAGTGTGAGGTATGGATCCAAGTTCAATTTTTTTGCATATGTATAGCCAAATGTTCAAGCACAATTTGTTGAAAAGACTACACTTTCCCCATAGCACTGTCTTTGAATCTTTGTCAAAAAATAGTTTCCTAATGAATGTGTGTTTATTTCTAGAATCGTAGTACAGGTATCCCCCATTTTCGAACATTCTCTTTATGCCACTTAACTTTTACAAAAGAACCTACACTAGTACCTTTTTTTGCTAACCAAAAGAAATCTGAAGAGAAATTTTGTTTTTACAAAAAAAGCTGAGAAGTAAAAACAGCATTCAGTGCTTATTTTGTAGAAAGCCATTATAGAGGCATGCTCCAAGCAGCAAGAGCGGCACCACCAAGCTCCTTCCCTGGGAATCATACCCAGCATCTCAGTATCAAGCCGCCATAGCTTTGAACTGTGTCTGTGAGTATCTATGCTTTGTCCTGATATATTTTGTGCATCCATTAGCAAGATGTGTCCTAAGGTAATTGTTCCTTCACTTTATGCCATTTCAGCCTACAAAAGCTTTCATAGGACTGCTCTACTTCTGGATAGTGGAAGAAATCTGTAGATTCCATTCTTCGTCTGTCTATTCTTATGCTAATACTATGTTGTATTATGCTGATACTGTGGCCTTATTATAAATCTTAGTCATATAGTATTAGCCCTCAAATTTTGTTGTCCTTTGGATTTCAATGATTTTCTCTACAGCATTTGTTTATTTCACTGCACTCTTTGATCTTTATTTCCTTTCTTTTGTTTACTTTCCATTTAACTTCTTCTTCTTTCTAGTTTATTAAAGTAGACATTGACATCACTGATTTAAGGCCTTTCTGTTTTTCACTTATGTAGGCATTTAGTGCTATAAATTTCCCCCTATCTACTGCTTTAGCAGCATTCTACAAATTCTGGTATGTTGTGTTTTCATTTTAATTCAGTTTAAAACACTTAAAAAAGAAACTCTTACAATCTCCTCTTTGATCCAGGGGTTATTTAGAAGTGTGTTATTTAACTTTAGAATACGTCGGATTTTCAAAATATCTGTTACTAACATCTAAATTAATTCCATTATGGTAAAAAAACAATCTGAATGATTTGAATACTTATGAATTTACTGACACATGTTCTATGTTCCAGAATATGGTCTTTCTTGATAAATATTCTGTGCACATGTAAGAATAGTTTGTGTTCTGCTGTTGGATCACATGGTCTATAAATGTCAGTCAGGTCAGGTTGGTTGATAGTGCTGTTCAAATATACTATAATCTTGATGCTTTCTGCCTACCTGTTATATCAATTGAGAGAATAATTTTTGTCTATTTCTCCTTATACTTCTAACAGTTTTTGTTTCATGTATTTTGAAGATCTGTTATCACGGTATAAACAGAAATGTTTATAGTCGTTATATGTCCTCTTCATTAACTGATCCTTTTATCACTATGAAATAAACTTCTTCATCTCTGGTAATATGCTTTCCTTTGAAATCTACTTTGATATTAAAACAACAGTTCCAACTTGGTTTTGATTAGTACTAGTATGGTACATCTTTACATTTAAAGTATGTTTCTTGGGGTTAGCATATGCTTGAGTTTTGCTTTTTTAGGCCATCTGACAATCTCTGCCTTTTAATTGGGGTTTTTAGACCATTTATAGTACCACGTCTTGGTATCTGTCCCATCTGTTTTTTGTTACCTGCTCTCTTTTCCTGCCTTCCTTAAGATTAGGATTTATTTCCATTTTATCCCCTTTGTTGCTTTATAAACTAAATGTCTTTGTCATTTTAGCAGTGGCTTTATAGTTTATAGTTGTGGGAGGCTGAACAGTGTCCCCAAGATATCAATATCCTAATCCCTGGAACATGTGAATGGGAATACACAGTTGTGATTAAGCCAAGGATCCTGAGATGAGGGGACTATCTTGGAACGTCCATGTGGACCCAGAATGTAACCATGAGTGTCACTGTAAGAGAAAAGAAGAGGAAGATTTGACAGAGACAAAAAAAGATAAGGCCATAGGACCAAAGGCAGAGACAGGAGTGACATGGTCACAAGCCCAGAAATGCTGGCAGAGAGCAGAAGCTGAAGGAGGCAAGAAATGGATCTCCCTTAGCGTCTCTGGAGCTAGTACAACCCTGCAGAAACCTCGATTTTGGCCTAGCAATAGTTTTTGGATTTCTGGCCTCGGAAACTGTGACGGAAATTTTTCCTATTGTTTTAAGCTGCCACATTTGTGGTTATCTGTTACAGCAGGCAACAGAAAGGAATAGGATAGTAGGTATCTTTACCTTATCACAGTCTAGCTTTAATTGTTATTATAACACTTCACATATACTGTCAGAATCTTATGTTATACGTCCATGCTCTACCCTTTTGGCCTTTATACGGCTGTTGTTATCATGTATTTTGCTTCTACATACGTTAAAAATCCCAAAATACAATGTTATAATTTTTGACTAAACAGTCAATTATCATTTAAAATTACTTTGGTAACAGAAAAACAATTTTTATTTATCCAGGCCATTTCCATTTCGGATGCTCTTCATTTCTTTGTTTAGATTCAGAGGTCCAACTGGTATTATTTCCCTTCTATCTGTAGCATGCACTTTAACATTTCTCACAGTCCAGGTCTGAAAATGTCTTAGTTTCACTATATTTTCTAAAATATATTTTTGCTGATTATAGAATTCTAGGTTAATATTTCTTTCTTTCCATCCTTTAAAAATGCTGCTGTATTATCATTTCACTTGTATTGTTTCCAGTGAGAAACCCGATTTCACCCTTATCTTTGTGCCTCTAAATATAACAGCTTTTTTTTCACTGCCAGTTTAAGATTTTTTATCACTGGCTTTGAGCAATTTGATTATCATGGGCTTTGGTGTTTTCTTCATGTTTCATGTGCTTGTAGTTCACTGAACTTCCTCGATATGTGGATTTAAAGCTTTCACCAAGTTCAGAAAGTATTTACTTTTTTCTTCCCATCCCCTCCTTTGAGGACTCCAGATATCTGTACATTAAGCTACTTCAAGTTGTTTTTCAGTTTAGGAATTCATTTTTCTATGTTCATATTTTGAATAGTTTCTACTGCTAATGCCTTCAAGTTCATTAATCTTTTCTTCTGCAATGTTTAATCTGTTGTTCATGCCATCCAGTGTATTTTCCATTTCAAATATAGTCCATTCTCAAGAAGTTCAATTTGGGTCTTTTATATCTTCCATATCTCTACTATTTAACTTCTGAACAAATGGAGTGGTTATAAAAACTGTCTTAAATATTCTCTCGTAATTCTCACATGAGAATCCAGTTGTCTTTTTTTTTTTTTTTTTTTTTTTGGTGGTATGCGGGCCTCTCACTGCTGTGGCCTCTCCCGTTGCGGAGCACAGGCTCCGGACGCGCAGGCTCAGCGGCCATGGCTCACGGGCCCAGCCGCTCCGCGGCATGTGGGATCTTCCCCAACCGGGGCACGAACCCGTGTCCTCTGCATCGGCAGGCGGACTCTCAACCATTGCGCCACCAGGGAAGCCCCAGTTGTCTTTTTTTAAGCCATACAAAGATTTCCAAAAACGCAAACAGTACAAGTTTTCTCATCAAATATTATTTTGCTTTAGAGAAAGTTACTATTCATTGAAATGTTATTTATGTTAATATGCAATAGGTTTATTATTATAAGTGAATTAATTTTTAAAATGTTTCAATTTCTAATTCAGAAAATACCAATAGATATAACCCACATTAAAAAAAAAAAAAAAAAACAGTTCTTGCTCAATTTAAATTGACTGATTACTCGCCTCAGTATTGGTTATATCTTCCTGCTCCTTTGCATGCCAATTAATCTTAGAACAACAGACATTGTAAACTTAACTTTGTTGGGTGCTGGATATTTTTGTAATCTTATAAATTTTCTTGAGCTCTGCTCTGGGATGCAGTTAGATTACTTGGAAACAATTTGATCCTTTCAGGTCTTGCCTTTATTTGTTAGATGGGTCTGGAGCAGTGTCTAGTCTAGGACTAACTGTTCCCCACTAGTGAGGCAAAAATTTCCTGAGTACTTCACCCAGTGTCCCATGGATTACAAGTTTCTCCACTATAGTGGTAGGAACAGACACAGTTACTGGCACCAGGCACCACTCCCTCTAATCCTTTCAGATGGTTATTCTCCCAACCTCAGGGAGGTTTCTTCACGTGCATGCCCTACTCAGTACTCTGCTGATATTTGAAGAGCACTCTCTACAAATCTCTGGAGTTCTTTGTGCAGCTCTCTCCTCTGGTGTTCTGTCCACTGCACTCTAGGTGCGCTGGTCTTCCTAGACACTCAACTCAAGGAGTCAGCCAGACTCTTGCAGTCTGCCTCCATGTGTTACAGCCTGAAAACTTTCTCAAGGTTAAGCGAGGCAATCATAGATCTGATTTATTTATTTCTTGTCTCTAGGGATTGTTTTCATTTGTTGTCTCAGTGTCTAGGAAATGTTGTTTTTCTTTTCGGTTGTTGCAGAAGGAACGGTAACTTCCATTACTCCATCATAACTGGAAGCAGACATCTCATACCAAACCAACAGATTTTAGTGTAAGAGACTGAAATAAATTCACTGATATGGTTCCAGATTTCATATTGCAAATTACATTTAAGAAACAACCACTTGTTCAATTTTGGGGTAAAATCAAAGATAATTCACAATTATCTAAAACTGCTTTTTAAAGTGTTCCTCCCTAACAAAAAGATTAATGGTTGTCAGGGACTGGGTGGGGAGGGGAAAGGGAAGTGACTGCTAATGAGTACGGGGTTGCTTTGTGGGGTGATGAAATGTTCTGAAATTAGATATTGGTGATAGCTGTAGAACTCAGTGAATATACTAAAATCTACTGAATTGTATACTTATTTATAAGGGGAATTTTATGGTATGTGAATTGTATCTCATTTAAAAAAAAAAAACTTTTCCCAACTACATATGAAATCCAAAATCCCTCAGGCTGGATTTTATACATATACTTCAACCAAAACAACTTATTACAGTAAATTGAAAAGCCATATATTAAAAGATTTTTTTTAAAACACAAAACAATAAGTTTTCTCACCAAGTATTATTTTGCTTTAGAAAAACAGTTATTCAAGAAAATGTTATTTATGTTAATATGTAATAGGTTTATTATTACTTTAAACTGAATTAATAAAAATTTAAAATTTTTTCTTTCAATTTCTAATTCAGAAAATATCAATAGATAAAACCCACATAAAGAAACACTCTTTGGGATTCCCAATAAAATTTAATAAGAGTATAAAGAGTCCTGAGGCCATATAATTTGAGAACTGTCAGTCTATGCCATCATTCTATGCCAGGGATTCCATACTAGTATACATCTTAACAGACATAATGTAGTAATTAACAAAAGTAGTTAATAAAAAATGCTAAGAAGGTATGTAAACACACACTAAAGTTTGTTACTTAATTGCATGTCTTACTTGGAAGTTTCTGGCAAGCCAGCTGAGAGTTCCAGAAACACAGATAAGTAGTAACCACGAACAACTCCATTTCCATCCTTAAAAAAAAAAAAGAAAAAGATGTTATACAAACTCCAGATCAATTTAAATGTAAAAATTTAAGCCACAATGAAACAAACAAAATACAGATATCTGGATGCCAAAGTAGTTTTAAGCTTAAAAGCAATAAGAGATAATAAAAAGACCAAGAGGTCTGAATCTATAACATTTAAAACTTTTGCAATTAAAAAAAAAAATTAAAGCATACAAACTAAAGAAAATATCAACTACTAAGAAAAGAGTTAAGAGTTTTAATACATACAGAACTCCTAAAAATGAGCCTCCAAGAAAAATCAAAACCCCAAAGAAAAACACCAAAAAAAGAAAAGCCTCAATTTCACTAGGAATGAGACAAAAAAAAAAAGATATATAAGATCAAAAGAGAGTAAAATAGAAAATGGTAACACTTTATTGATGTTGAAAGTAATTAAATATAATTTCTATGTTTTATATTTTAGGATTCCACATAAGATTCTGTCTGGAGATTGAAAAGCTGTTTAAATTTCTCTTACAGAGATTTTTATGAGTACAATTATTCCCCTCTGTATTTCTCCAGTACTGTGTGAGAAGATTATATTTGTTATAACTATGTGTATAAAGATCTGTTTCCCCAACTAGACTGTGAGGGCTGAGGGCAGGAATATGTCTACAGAGGGGTACATGTACTTCTTAACCCCTTCATTTCTAGGCTACTTTGCTCCAAAACGTCCTGAGGCAGCTTTCAGGGTTTGACATGGTAATCACTCAATAAATACTACGAATAAATGAATCATCACTTAAGTGAAAAAAGCTGGACACAAAAGATTATATGTTGTATAATCCTACTATATGAAATTCTGGAAAAGCAAAACTATAGTAACAAAAACAGATCAGTGGTTGCAGGGGGCCAGGAAAGGAGAAAAAAGGATTAGCTGAAAAGCATAAATTACGTAACTTCTGAGGGTGATAAAAGTCATGATTGTGACAATGATTATACAACTATATATATTTGTGAAAACTTGCTAAAATTAGTGAATTTTACTGAACATAAATTATATAGCAAATTACACTGATTTTTAAAAATCAACCAATATCCTTGTTCAAATAGCTGGGGTTTTTTTCTTCTTTTAAATTATGCTCCTAAAACAATTTCCCTGGAATGAAATCAATTAATAAAAGATAATGAACATTTTTCATTCCTAATTTTAACAGATAATAAGATTAGAAATTTCTTTGACTTAATTTTTATCATAACCTCTTTTTTTTTAAACAAATTTATTTATTTTCAGCTACGTTGGGTCTGCGTTGCTGCGTGCGGGCTTTCTCTAGTTGCAGCGAGCGGGGGCTACTCTTCATTGCGGTGCGCGGGCTTCTCATTGCAGTGGCTTCTCGTTGCGGAGCCTGGGCTCTAGGCACACGGGCTAGTATTTGTGGCACACGGGCTTAGTTGCTCCGTGGCATGTGGGACCTTCCTGGACCAGGGCTCGAACCCGTGTCCCCTGAACTGGCAAGCAGATTCTAAACCACTGCACTATCAGGGAAGCCTTATCATAATCTTAAGGAACAAAATTTTTACTACTTTTATTGACATGCCATCTGTACCTCTAACAAAATACTAGCTTTAAGAATTTTATTTTATTTTATTTTATTTATTTATTTTTCGCTGCGTTGGGTCTTCGTTGCTGCATGTGGGCTTTCTCTAGTTGCAGCGAGCGGGGGCTACTCTTTGTTGCAGTGTGCAGGCTTCTCGTTGCGGTGGCTTCTCTTGCTGTGGAGCACGTGCTCTAGGCGCACGGGCTTTAGTAGCTGTGGCACGCGGGCTCAGTAGTTGTGATGCATGGGCTCTAGAGCACAGGCTCAGTAGTTATGGTGCACGGGCTTAGCTGTTCCACGGCATGTGGGATCTTCCCGGACAAGGGCTTGAACCCATGTCCCCTGCACTAGCAGGTGGATTCTTAACCACTGCACCACCAGAGAAGTCCCTAGCTTTAAGAATTTTCAATAGGCAGAGGATTCTGGAAAGACTGCCACAATGGCGCATAGTTTTTACAACTCTCTAAATCCAAACATAAAACAAAACAAAACAACTGAACAACAAAACCAAAAGTTCACAAACAACATTTACAACAAAATTAAATGACAGGTTGTCTCCACAACCCCCAAAACACAAGCAGGTAAAGACATACCAATTATAACCACAAAGACCTGCATGATATCAACAGTGTGGGAGAAAGGAAAGAGAAGCACTGGGACATCTAATGGACCAGAAAGAAGGAAAACCACAAAATGGACAAAAGTTAGTCACTGAAAAGCATCACAAGCCACATATGACAGCTGAAACTGAAGAGTTGCTCAATATAATACCAACTGAGTATAAGGGGGCCTAATATAAAAAAGTCTGAAAACTAAATGCAGTCTAGTCACTCTAAACTCTTAAAAATGAATATGTAGGACCTTTTAGGACAGGTCCAAAGACTGCAAAGGAAATGCTAGGAGGAAAATAAAAGATAAACAGCATAGAAATAATACAAACAAAGGAAGTAAGAGGTCCAGATGAGAAGGGGAGAAGAACAAGGAAATCTCTCAGGAAGCAAGGCACCAGATTTCTGATTGTTATCACACTGGCTGGCTATCCACATGCAAAAGAATGAAGTTGGACCCCTACATCATAAAAAAATTAACTCAAACTAGATCAAAGATCTAAATATAAGTCCTAAAACTATAAAACCTTAGAAGAAAACACAGGGGAAAAGCTCCATGACATTGGAATTGGTAAGGATTTCCTGGATATGAAATCAAAAGCAAAAATAGACAAACTGGACAACAACAAAATTAAGAACTTCTGTGCATCAAAGGACACAATCAACAGAGTAAAAAGAAACCTTACAGAATAGGAGAAAATACATGTAAATCAGGTATCTAATAAAGGGGTCAATATCCAGAATATATAAACTCCTACAACTCAACAAAAAACTTGATTAAAAAATGGGCAAAGGACTTGAATACACATTTCTCTAAACAGGATATACAAATGGCCATGAATAAGCACATAAAAAGATGCTCAACAACATTAATCATTAGGGAAGTGCAAATCAAAACCACAATGAATACCTCACACCCATCAGGATGGCTACTATCAAAGAAACAGAAAACAAAAAGTATTGACAAAGATATGGAAAAATTGGAACCCTTGTGCATTGTTGGGAATGTAAAACGGTGTAACCATTGTAGATAACAATATGGTTCCTCAAAAAACTAAAAACAGAATTACCGTATGATCCAGCAATAGTATTTCTGGGCATATATCTGAAAGAATCAAAAGCAGGATATTGAAGAGATATTTGCACACCCATGTTCACAGCAGCATTAGTCACTATAGCCAACAGGTAGAAACAACCCAAGTGTCCACTGACAGATGAATGAATAAACAAAATGTGGTATATACATACAATGGAATATTATTCAGCCTTAAAAAGGAAGGAAATTCTGACACATGCTACAAAGTGGAGGAACCTTAAAAACATTATGCTAAGTAAAAGAAGCCAGTAACAAGCTGTTACTGTGTTACAATTCCACATATATGAAGTATCTAGAGTAGTCAAATTCATAGAGAAAGTAGAATAATGGTTGCCAGGGGCTGAGGAGAGGGGGAAATGGGGAATTACTGTTTAACGGGCAGAGAGCTTCAGTTTTACAAGTTGAAGGAGTTCTGGAAGTTGGTTACAAAACAATGTAAATATACTTAACAATACTAAATGTACACTTAGAAATGATTAAAATGGTAAATTTTATGTTATGCCTCACTTACCAAAATTAAAAAAAGAGAAAATAAAGAGAATAACATCCCTACAGACAATGAAAGCACCCTAGAAAAACATACTCAAAGATCACAATTGTAACCTATTTCAAAAGAACCTAACAGACACTAAGAAAATAATATGACGGCCCACAGGAAGAAAAGAAAAAGTAAGAATATGATATGAAAGAATAACACAAATCAGTATTAAAAAAACTCAGAAATCAGGTAATAGGACTAAGGAAAGAGAAATAAAAGGAAAAGTTATTTAAGAAATAAAGACTTAACTAAAAGGAACACAAGAGCAAATAAGCACAACAGTTTATATCTTTCAAAAAATAAGTGAATAAAAGAAAATTTTAAAAATTAAAAAGAAATGAAGAAAAAGCTGAAAAGATCAGAGAGAAAGTGGTCAATATTGAAGACAGGCAAGGAAGATGCAAAATGAAGATAATACAAGTCCCAAGAGAGAAAACCAAAGATAGAAACAAAGTAAATATTTAAAACTATAATTCAGGAAACGTTTTCTTTAAAAAGTCTAAAACTACATATTGAAAGAGCCCAGCATGTAAGTGAGAATACTGACTGAGAACAACCAAAACATACAGTAGTAAATTATTGGACTTAAAAAGAATTAGATTATTTGGGCATCTAGACAACATTAGCAAATGCCTTTTAAGGATCAGTTTATCATCAGACTTTGCCAAAAGAAAATGGAATTGAATATTTGAGATACCCAGTGAAAGAAAACATGAGCCAAGGATTTTGCATCCAGCAATACTGGCTTTAGCTTATAAAGGATACAAACTATTTTCAACACACAAAAATTCAGGAAATACTGCTTCCATTAGCCCTTCCAGTAGAATTTACTAGAGAACAAGCTTTGAACACCCTAACTGTTGTCCAGACATGGCATAGTGAAATGTGGAGAGTATATTTCCAAATAAAATTTTAAACATTTCTCAGTAATCAAATCGATGATAGAATTAGAGTTCCCCTTCTGAGATTTTTGTATTTGTAAGGTGAAATAAGGCAAATAAATGATTGATTATGAGATTATAATTCTATCCTTTCTTATGGCTTCAAAGAGTAGGATTCCTAGAATAGAAGAAAGGAGATACAGGTGTAATGTAAAGAGATTATGTTTAAAAAACTCTATAATCCTTAATTTGAATTGTAAACATGAGCATTAACTCACGAGTTATTTTATCTCTAAAAAATACATACATACATGTGACACCCCGATAGTCCACAATTATATAGCAATTTTAAAGTGTTCATAAATATTTTTTCTCTATTAAGATCGCTGGAGTTTTTCCACTTCAATTTTAAGCACACTACTACCCAGTTTTTCTCAAAGTATGGTCTTTGGGCTAAAAACAAACAAATAAAACTTCTAAAATGTATAACATCAAGAATGAACTAGGACTTTGGGTGATCATGTGTCAATGTAAACTCATCAAGTGCAAACAATGTACCACTCCGGCACAGGGCGTGTTGACAGTGGCGGAGGCTGTGCACGTGAGGGGGCAGAGAGTGCGAACAGAGCTCTCTGTACTTTCCACTCAATTTTGCTGTTAACCTAAAACTGCTCTAAAAAAGAGTCTATTAGATAAATCTTTAAGTACATACATACATACATATTAATCCCTCCCCCTTCCCAAACCCCCACATACATCTGCCTATGTAATTCCCTAGTTCTGTTCATGAAGAAAGCCTAGAAACAGTGACTAACCTGGTAGAAATGAGCACCCTTAACGCCCAGTTTGGTCTTGAAATACAATTTTCCCACTAAAAGAAATCGGGGCTTTTTGGATAAAATGACCAATTTCAGGTACAGAGTAGGAAATGTACAAGATGAGACGAGAACATCTTGCCACGGAAGAGGACAAGAAAGCTAACTACTAGAGTCACTACTAGACTATTAGGGTCAGAGCAAAGTGACACAGAAGCCAACTTAAAAGAGACTAAATATGTATAAATTCATGAGTTCATAATGTTATTTTTTTAAAAACCTAGTTAATTACTTTCAGAGAATAAGGAAAATCACTAAATAACAGGAAAGAATCTTGCCTATTCTATATGAACTGTAATACTGGATAACCAAACAATAGGTAAAGGTAAGCATCTCTTTATAAAAGCATTACACGTACTAAGCAAAAAAGAAACAAAATGAGAATCACTATTCTGCAACTTCCAGTGAATTAACAGATGTAGGCAATGTGCATCAATATGACAAAAAGATATGCAACTAGATATGATGTGATAAAAGTACACACTACTGCTTGTATTCTTGCCATAGGAATTGACTATGCATCTCATCATACCACTGGGTCCAGCTGCCAATATGCAGCAAATCTACAGGTCAAAGAAACATAATGGAACGCACCATGAGTATGCAGTCAGCACACATGTGTTTTGTTTTGTTTTGTTTTGTTTTGTTTTTGCGGTACGCGGGCCTCTCATGGCCTCTCCCGTTGCGGAGCACAGGCTCTGGACGCGCAGGCTCAGCGGCCATGGCTCACGGGCCCAGCCGCTCCGCGGCACGTGGGATCTTCCCGGACCGGGGCACAAACCCATGTCCCCTGCATTGGCAGGCGGAATCTCAACCAGTGCGCCACCAGGGAAGCCCCCACACATGTGTTTTTGATGACCATTTGTAAATGTATTTTTTTTAATGATTTTTAAAATAAGAATTTTAAACATTTCTTCTAAATGTTAGTGAAATAAGATTCCGTAATATGCCAGTGTTTATGTTTATATTTAACTTATTTTTTTCACAGATTTAGCAACATACCCTATAAAGAAACATAAAATTGTCATTACTTTAATTCCTTTCTCCACTAAAAAAGTGAACCAGTGTACTACAGAACCCTAAAAGAAAGATCTTGGTTTCAAAATTTATTAGAAATAATGAAAAACTTACTGGGTAAACTTTTAACCTCCAACAAAGTCCTGAAACTTGAAGAGGTGGACTGTAAACAGGATCTGCTCTCTGGCGCAAAGTACTAAAGTAAAAGAAAACCAACTGAATCCCAAGATTAAAACTGTTGGGAAATAGCAAACAGGCAAAAACAAAACCCAACCACTTTATTTATGTTACTTATTTGAAGTCCTGGACCAGTAAATGAAGGTGACTGAAGAACTCAAGATTCCACTGTATAAATTTATATATACTAACATTCTGAAATAAAAGAAACTTTAATGATACAGAAATATTCAGTAGTATCTTTTAAGTTTCAGGTTAAAAAAAAACCCTCAAAATATTGTCATTTAAGGGAAAAGAAAAATATAACTAAGTGCCTTGAATCTAATTACCACTTCAACAAGCAGTCTTCCACCATTAAAGGAAAAAAAAAAAAGTTTCTTCCTCACATCCCCGCAGTATAATTATCCTTTTTAATATGGAAAAAAAAAAACGTGGGGTAATCCTCGGTTTATATTTTAGCCACAAAATTATCCCATAAGAAAAAACAAATTAAATGGGGAGTGGTATAAATTCTCAGTTTGGCCTTAGTTTGATGGTTATCACCTCTTGGGATTTTCTCTTCCCAAGGCAAGACCTTTTATAGTCTTCATTCCCCACTTCCATGCTGCCCTTTAAGACAAGTCCCTTAAGACCTTTGTGTTTTAATATCTTGGCTTCTAATCTTAGAGAAAAAGCTGTAAAAGCTAACAAACTTAGCATGCAAGTTACAAAGCTTACAAATTTCTTACAATAATACCCTCCCATCCACAATTTCTTACTTCCCACCACTCTTATTTCTGAGGATGAGTAGGAGGGCTCATTGATCTCTATCACCCCATTCACCTTACCTTACTAGCAAAGGCTAAGTAGACCCTCTTCTTTAAAAAAAAAAAAAAAAAAAAAAAGTTCCATTCCCCACCCTAGAGGAGCAATCCATCTAGAAGATATAAAACAATCCAGACAAAGGACCTCTATGTATCTAATACAAAACTTGTTTCTTCTAAGACTACACACTGAGTGACAAAGTTCATTAGGTCTGTATGCTACCCAGGAACAACACCTACCTGGCTCTTACTTACGTACACATACCAAAAAAACACTAAAGTTGTCAAAAACTCTTACCTGAAATTCTCTAAAACAAAAGTAGCTGAATCATAAGATGGTACCAATTCACTAAAAAGAAACAAAAGAGAAAAAAAAATTATTTGGCTTATACAAGTTTAACATTTCATTTAATTAAGAAACAAAGTCAGACTTCCCTGGTGGTGCAGTGGTTAAGAATCTGCCTCCCAATGCAGGAGACACGGGTTCGATCCCTGGTCGGGGAAGATCCCACATGCCAGGGAGCAACTAAGCCCATGCGACACAACTACTGAAGCCCACGTGCCCTAGAGCCTGCACAGCAACTACTGAGCCCACGTGCTGCAACTACTGAAGCCCGCGCTCCTAGAGCCCATGCTCCGCAACGAGAAGCCCACGTACCGCAACAGAGAGTAGCCCCCACTTGCCACAACTAGAGAAAGCCCTCACTCAGCAATGAAGACCCAAGGCAGCCCCCCAAAATAAATAAATCTTAATAAAAAAAAAAAGAAACAAAGTTAAGTCTCTCAGTAACATCTTGAAAATTTTATTAAACTAAAATAAGGCCTTAAGAAATATTTTTAAAACTTTATTAAACAACATTAAATCAAATGAATTCATAAAACCATCAAAAGCCGACATCAAAGGTTTGCAATTAAATTGGAGACTCAACAAATACTTTATAATATAGCTTTTAAAAAAAAAGGCAATATATGATTAAGTATTAAAATAACTATAAGAGATATTTAAAAAGTAATATGGAAATAGGAAAAGAAAGAAATTAGGTGCTTAGGCTGGACACCTGAAATAGAAAACATATAAACTATTTTAAAAAATCAAAAGAAAAAACAAAAGGATAAAATATTACAATAAATCCCCAAACTCCCTTCTTCGGAACAAATTATGAGGAACACTGACAGACCCTAAATACTTTGAGACTATTTACTAGCAAATAAATCTATACAATTTTATAGGATAAGAATACATAATCACATAGGGGTCAAGCAGGATAAGCACACTAACAGTTTCATGGCAATGCAAGATTACCTAGAGAACTTTAGTTCCATACAGTCTTCTCCAAAGAGAACTAAACTACATCCACAGAACTAAACTACATCTTCAAAGAGAACTAAACTACACCCACAGCACGCTAACAGTCTCTAGCACTGTCATTAGAACACCTCAAAAGTCAGAGATAGTAAAACATTTATGATAAAGACACTATAATACATAGTGTTGTAATACAGTGTAATATATTTAATATATAAAATTATAAATTTACCAAAAAGATAAACTGCAAGCCATTTCACCACATATTCAGATATATTTTCTAAAGTTCAATTCATGAAAATGTGTTATTACCAAAATAAGATATAAAATGCATCTAAAGCATTTTCACACTGTGACAGTACCTGAAGAAATTAGTGGTTTGCCAGTGAAAATATAGTATACATTATTAAAAATACATCAGTCTTATTTTATGGTTAAGTATATGTAGCTAAACAGCTCACATCTTTTTCACAAGTAGATGTGGTTTGCCTTGCAACTATTAACTGTAGAGCTATTATCCAAGTGTCAAGCACCCCTAACCATAGCCCTAGGCAGTAGTTACCTTTTCTCACATTCCTCATTCCTAGATCCTTTTGTCTGGTTAATCCTTACTATTCCTTCAGATAACAAATTAGAAGTCACATACCTTTGGAGGTCTGCTCTAACTTCTCCCCAGGATATGCTCTCTTAGCATTCAATATACACAAAACTCCAATTATCAGAACCAATGCAATTAATGCCTGGGAAGCCTTCCTGGAACCAAAAACCGAATCAGAGCTCCAAGGAATCTCTCCAGGATAGTCTTCAAATTTGGTCAAGTTATAATATGCTTTTGGCTATAATATTGTGCAACTTCCAACTGCACAAACGTTGTTCAGTTCTCCCAGTAAACATCTTTCAAAATGTCTACAGACATTACACAGGCAATCCCCAGTTGCCTGCTGATCTTCATACTGTTTCTTCCACCATGTCCTTAATACCCGGTGTGATATATTTCCTTTGTTGTTATAGTTGTTTTTGTTCTAAGACCAGACTATCATTGTCATATTTTTAATCAGCTCACCGAGACACAAAATAAACAGAAGATGAAGAGGACATGTTTAACTTGGAACAGTGAGATAGAAAGCTTACAAGTTAAAGCATACAGGTTGCTAAAGCTTACTAACCAAGAGGGTACAGTATGGCTTGTACCTGGCACATGCCTGGAACATAGCTGGCATTCAAATATTCACTGAATGAATGTTTACAAATATTTGCTGGAAAATTCTTGTAATTTGGTAGAAGTATTTACTCAAAATTTCTTTTGCATTCTTTACATATATACACAAAGCCACAACGACCGCTAAGCCATCTAATTCTATCAATTCTACCATCCTTAAGTATTTATTAACATCTCCACATTATGCTCACTTGTTCAGAGGTTATCTATAATCATACTGGTGTTACTACTCTGTGCCTGCAAATAAGGCACAGCTTTATGTTCTCAAACTTTTATTTCTATACCTCTTCTACCCTGGTCTTTATGATGACTGGATTCATCTCACGATGGTGTCAGTGAAGCTTCATGGAATACGGAGAGGCTAGCCTCAAAACATCTCTAGCCCAGTATTCTGAAAAATACTGATTTGCAAATCTTTAGACCGGAGACTTCACCATGACTTAATGAATGAACAGAAGAAAAATAGGATAAGTATCCATTGTTCCCTTGAGGAAACAGACTGGTCAGCTACATAAAAACTGGTTTTCCATCCCAACTTGACCACTGTCCCAGAAACTAAACTCTTTATGGACTGAGAACTGTACTTTTCTGCTATTTAAGTCTTCCCTCAGAGACTTAAATGCCCCAACAATACAGCCCTTCAAATTCTGGTTGAAATGATTTCTCTGCTGACTTCCAAATATAGCAGCTCTTATCACATCCCCATATTTCTGTTCATGTATACATATCCTATTCTCGTCTGCCTAATGAAATTCTAAGAACCTTTCAAGGTCTTCCACAATTCCTTTCTAGGCTTTCAAGTCATCTTGACCACAGCAGTCTACCCTGACTTCTCAGAATTTCTGATGTAACTAAGTAACCAATAGTCAATCTTAATATACAATTCTCTACCATTTCATGTGGAATATATATCCAGTAAGATGACTTCCTCTTCCATGTCTCCTATGCAGCACTTACAACAGTGCTGAGCACATAGATGACCTTTAATAAATAACATTATTTTGTTTAATGACCTTTTATTCGCCATTGTGGCTCTATCACAAATCATCAACTGATGGGATATAAAGTAATCAGTTCCATGATCTCAAAGCTTAGAAACAATCACCACTGCTTTGAACATCTAAACTTTGGTCTGTAACTTAATGTCCATAAATGCTAGCCTTTCTTTCTTCTTTTTTTTATGTATGTATGTATGTATGTATGTATGTATGTATTTATGGCTGCGTTGGGCCTTCGTTACTTCACGCGGGCTTTCTCTAGTTGCCGCAAGCGGAGGCTACTCTTCATTGCAGTGCACGGGCTTCTCATTGCAGTGGCTTCTCTTGTTGTGGGGCGTGGGCTCTAGGTGCACGGGCTTCAGTAGTTGTGGCTCCCAGGCTCAGTAGTTGTGGCGCACAGGCTTAGTTGCTCCGTGGCATGTGGGATCTTCCCGGACCAGGGCTCGAACCCGTATCCCCTGCACTGGCAGGCGGATTCTTAACCACTGTGCCACCAGGGAAGCCCCTAGTCTTTCTTATTTGGCCCTCTTTTCTTTGCTGATGAATGAATCAACAGATGGAACACCTGCTTCCTCTATACTGCAAATCACAAACTAAGTTTCTAATAAAAATTACAGTTAAGTTATAAGGCAAGTTTTCCAGTAAGACAGTAAGGTTTACTAGAGAGGGAGAGAGCCCTCAGGTGACCTTTTCCCAGGGAAATCTCCTTAATTATCAGATTTTTATTTATTTATTTTTGGTCGTTTTTTCTTTATTGATGTACCTCCTACCTCCCCCATCCCAACCCCAGTTTCAGTCCCTTCCATCTATACCCAAAAAAGAAGGTAGTGAAAGGAAGGTATTATTGGGGTTCTGAGTCCCTTGGGCAATTAGAAAGGAAAAAGAAATCAAAACAGGGACTCCCCTGGTAGTGCAGTGGTTAAGAATCGGCCTGCCAATGCAGGGTACATGATTCGAGCCCTGGTCTGGGAAGATCCCACATGCCGTGGAGCAACTAAGCCCGTGCACCACAACTACTAAGCCTGCGTTCTAGAGCTCATGAGCCACAACTACTGAGCCCGCGTGCCATGACGACTGAAGCCCGCACACCTAGAGCCCAAGCTCCACGAGAGAAGCTACCACAATGAGAAGCCCACGCACTGCAACGAAGAGTAGTCCCCGCTCGCCGCAATTAGAGAAAGCCCGCACGCAGCAACGAAGACCCAACACAGCCAAAAAATTAAAAATTAAAAAATTTTTTAAAAAAAGAAACCAAAACAATCACTGGATGTGACAGAGACTGACACTCAAGAAGTCAAGCAGAGGGACTTCCCTGGTGGTCTAGTGGCTAAGACTCCTCGCTCCCAATGCAGGGTGTCCAGGTTTGTTCCCTGGTCAGGGAACTAGACCCCCACATGCCACAACTGAAGATCCCACATGCCACAACGAAGATCCCACGTGTGGCAACTAAGACCTGGCGCAGTCAAATAAATAAATAAATATTTAAAAAAAAAAAAGAAGTCAAGCAGAGTTGCTTGCCTGATAACCTGTTGCAAGTAGTATCAGTATAGGAGTTTACCTCTATCAATGGTACTCAAACTTTATTGCAGAGTTACTTGAGGTGCTCAAGATTCATTTTCTAGATACCATCTCCAAAGACTGTCAGGGAAAGGGCCTGAGAATTTTCATTTTGGAACAACACTCCTGCTGGCTCTGATACAGGAGATCCATGTACCCTATTTTGAATTGTAAAACCCTTATCTTCATATATGGTATTTATATCAAAACTCGTTTCATTCCACTGGTGACGGATAGAGTAATTCAGAAAAGGTATCTTCAAAACTGAAATTGGTGACCACACTATCAAAGAGGCAGCCTTGGAATATTAATGAATATCCTTAGTTGACTCAAATCTATTTAACAAGAGCAAATACCCAGCCCTTTTATTAATATTCAGTGCTTGAATAAAATATAAATATTGTATCTGGTTTGTTAATTCACAAAGAAATGAAGACTTACCTTATTGGTCAGGGAGTACTACCTGAGTTCTAGTTGTCAGCAACAGCTTTCTTTTGAAACAAGTATATGCATTTGCACATAAACTTCAAAAGAAAATAAAGTAAAAAAAAATGTGTCGTACCTGGTAAAGTCTGGTGGAACAGGAGTGGTAACAAAGGACGCCATGGGCTTTCGATGAACTTGCTGAAACATCATGAGGATCGCTGAGCTCTTAGATATCAACTCACTCTTACTACAAGATCGCAACTGTTTGAGGAAAAGAACTGTCTGAATAAAAAAATTACTATACATTGGCACCCCCAAAATCCTTAATAAAGAAGGAAAATGGAAATTATTCTGGTTATATACTGAAAAAACTGAGATAAAGAAAAATATTGGGTTGGCTAAAAGTTTCGTTGGGTTTTTTCTGTAAGCTGGCTGTAGTAGCACTTAGTTGTCTTTAACTTTATCCAAAAGTTTTGTTAGATTGTATGTGACAGCTATCATATCAGGGTGCATTTAAAGAAAGACTTCTCAAAATTGGTGAATTTTTGTGTAGCCATTTTAATACTAAAGATGGAAGAAAAAAAGCAACATTTTCGGCATATTATGCATTATTATTTCAAGAAAGGTAAAAATGCAACCAAAATGAAAAAAAAGATTTGTGCAGCGTATGGAGAAGGTGTTGTGACTGATTGAACATGTCAAAAGTGGTTTGCAAAGTTTCATGCTAGAGATCTCTCGCTGGACAATGCTCCACAGTTGGGTAGACAAGTTGAAGTTGATAGCAGTCAAATCGAGACATTAATTGAGAACAACTGATGTTATACCACGCGGGAGGTAGCCGACATACTCAAAACATCCAAATCAAGTGTTGAAAATCCTTTGCACCAGCTTGGTTATGTTCACTGCTTTGATGTTTGGGTTCCACGTAAGTTAAGTGAAAAAAACCTTCTTGACCATATTTCCGCATGTGATTGTCTACTTAAACGTAATGAAAAAAATCCGTTTTTAAAACAAGTTATGACAGGTGATGAAAAGTGGATACTGAACAATAATGTGGAACAGAACAGATCATGGGGTGAGCGAAATGAACCACCACCAACCACACCAAAGGCCGGTCATCCAAAGAAGGTGATGTTGTGTATATGGTGGGACTGGCAGGGAGTCCTCTCTTATGATCCCCTTCTGGAAAACCAAACAATTAATTCCAACAAGTACTGCTCCCAATCAGACCAACTGAAAGCAGCACTCAACAAAAAGCGTCAACAGAAAACGCATAATCTTCCATCAGGACGACGCAAGTCCACATGTTTCTTTGATGACCAGGCAAAAACTGTTACAGCTTGGCTGGGACGTTCTGATTCATCTGCTGTATTCAACAGACACTGCACCTTCAGATTTCCATGTATTTAGGTCTTTACAAAATTCTTTTAATGGAAAAAATTTCAGTTCCCTGGAAAACTGCAAAAGGTACCTAGAACAGTTCTTTCCTCAAAAAGATAAAAAGTTTTCAGAAGACGGAATTATGAAGTTGTCTGAAAAATGGCAGAAGGTAGTGGAACAAAAGGGTGAATACGTTGGTCAATAAAGTTCTAGGTGAAAATGAAAAATGTGTCTTTTATTTTTACTTAAAAACCGAAGGCACTTTTTGGCCAACACAATAGCTTCTTTCAAAGTGGGTTTGAAAGTTAAGAATCTATAAAGAATCTAGGTTTAATTTCCATTATAACAGTAAAGTTATTGAGTAAATGCATTTGATTTTAATGTATTTTTCTCTCCTTGTATATTAGCATAAATCCAATTCTAAGCAACTACAAATGTAGTTTAGACTGGTACAGTGAAGCCATTATGTATATAAATGAACAAACCCCTAAAAGTCAACGACCTTCAAACAAGGATTTCTCAAATTGCACTCCAGGGAACAGAGAAATGTTATGACCTAACACACAGAAAAAAGTCTTAACCTCTATCAATCTAGGAAACATTAAGTTATACCAAAGGTAAAAAGTGAGAAATCCAACTTTAGCAAAATAAGCATGGTAGTTAAAAGACTACTGACTTTGTATTCAAGACAACCAGTTTGAAGTCCTAGTCCTGCCACACACCAATTATGTGGCTCAGAGTCTGTTAATGTGTAAAACTGGAATAATATCTACCGCTGCTTGCTTTGTTGGTTTGTTAGATCAAGCATGAAGCTGTATGTGAGACAGCTTTGTAAACTGCTATGGGCTGGATCGTGTCCCACCCCAAACTCATTTGTTCCAGTCCCAACCACCAGTACCTCATAGTGTAACTATATTTGGAGATAAGCCCTTCAGAGGACAAAACGAGAAGGCAGCCATCTGCAAGCCGAGAGAGAGGTCTCAGGGAAAACCAAACTGCCAATACCTTGATCTTGGACTACCAGCCTCCAGAACACTGAGAAAATAAATTTCTGTTGTTTAAGCCTCTTAGTCTGTGGTGTTTTGTTACGGAAGCCCTAACAAACTAATACACTATCAAGTGCCATACAAATGATATTCATAAAACCCACTACAACTGGGTTTATGTCTTTTAAAAGATAGTTGCTTATAGCTCACCAAGAATAACGATATA
The DNA here is from genome assembly GCF_964165515.1 of Mesoplodon bidens. Classification (NCBI taxonomy): domain Eukaryota; kingdom Metazoa; phylum Chordata; class Mammalia; order Artiodactyla; family Ziphiidae; genus Mesoplodon; species Mesoplodon bidens. The sequence continues at coordinate 5,797,326 of NC_138179.1, forward strand.
ACATAACTGGTATCATATGATAAATACCAAAATTTATAGCTTTCATTCAAATATTTATTGAATGCATACTATGTGTATCCCTCCTTGACCTTATTTCCTCCAAAGGTAGACTTTTAAATAGATACCTTTAATAAAGTTAAGGTAGTTCCTTTTACTCTTAGTTTGCTGAATAATTTGGCCATGAATGAGGATCGAATATAACTGAATGTTATTTTAAAAATTAATATTATTCTATTCATTTCTACTTATACGTTCATGTGGTTTCGCCCTTTAAACTCTTGAGTTACAATCAAGAGATTTTTCTGATAATGAAACATTCCTTTCATTCCTTTGATTAACCCTACCAAGTCTTGCATTCTTGTTTTGTTTTAGTAAGTATCCTACTAATTTTGATTTGTCAGTATTTTAAGATTATGGTATTTATGTTTATAATAGAGTTGGGCTTTAATTTCATTTTCTTATAGTGTTCTTATGCTGACTGGTTATTAACATTACATCAATCTCAAAGACTGAGATGTTAGCTTTGGTACATTTTGTATTCTTTTAGGAAAAAAAAGTGCTTATAATAATAGATAACAGATATTTAAAGATCTGGTAAAAATTTTCCATTAGTCTGGATCTGATGTTTTTGATGTCTTTTGACTATATACTTCCAATATAATTGACGTAATGTTTCTTAGTTTAAATTATATTCTTTCGTAAGTCATTTTTGGTAATTACAATTTCCTGGAAAATTATCTTCTTCATGTAGATTCTACCTGAATAAAGTTGCTCATTTTTGTAAAGCACATAGAGTAGTGCCTGGTATATAGTAAATGCTATATCCATACTTACTTTTTAAAGTATTTTTATTATTTAAATTTCTACTATATTTGTAGTCGTGTCCCATTTTTCTTCCCAATATACTGCTGGACATTTTCTTCATTTTTCCTAATCAACCTTGTTAGAGTATCTTCTATTAAATTAATTTATTCAAAGATCCAATACTGGGTATGTTGATCCTCTCAACTATTTCATGGCACTCTCTTGTTATTTCATCACTACCTCTGTGATTTCCTTCCATTTTATGCTTCTATACCATTGTTCTTTTTGTCTTTTTTCACTTATTCATAATTTCTTAAACTTCATTTTAGACTAAAAGTTTCCTTCTAAATATCCTTTAGCTACATCTGACTATTTTAATAATTTATCATTTCAATGGCAATGTCCTCCTTCACTCAAGAACTATGTAGAATTTAACATATATTTAAATGCATACTTACATACATATATGTAAATATTTAAACTGTGTTTTTGCTTTTCATGTCTATCTTAATTATACTGTGGTCACAGAACATGTTGTTTATATAAATTTATTTAATTTCTTCAGAATTCTATATACCTTAGTATGTGACAAAATGTTGAAACTGTTCCATGTGGACTTAAAAAGAATATATATTCTTCAGTTTGGGATTCAGAATTCCACATATACCTTTTAAATAAAGCTCTCAATTTTCTTTTCAAAGATCTTCTATTCTTACAATCTTTTGTTAGTTGGAACTATTAGTTTATCAGATTTAAATAAAATAATTTATTTTTAATCACTCACTACAGATAGTAATTTTATGAAAATCTTATAATTCTGTCAGCATCTGCATTATATATAATGAATTTATGTTTTTGGAACACAAAATCATAACTGTCCTATCTTCCTAAGGTAGACTGTTCCCTTTTTATCACTCGTAATATTTTCACTTTAAATTTCTCATCATTCTCTAGATCTGTCTTAAGAAGTTCACCATGGGATTTTTAAAACTTCGACTTAATCCATTTACATTTATTTTTATTACTGATGTCAGTGTCATCCACTAATGACAATACACAAAAACCAAAAAAATACTCAACCTAAAAATAACCAAAAAAAAAAAAAAAGGAACAAAGATCAGCTGGAACAAACAGCAAGATATTAGACTCAAACTTCACCCTATAAGTGAGCACACTAAACATCCCAGTTAAAAGTCAAAGACTGTCAGACTGAATTAAAAAAACTAGAGCCAATTGTATGCTGCCTACAAGACACACACACTTTAAATATTTAGGAAAAAATACATTAAAAATAAAATGAAAGAATAAGATATGACATAGTAGGGCTTCCCTGGTGGTGCAGTGGTTGAGAGTCTGCCTGCCGATGCAGGGGACATGGGTTCAAGCCCTGGTCTGGGAGGATCCCACATGCCACGGAGCGGTTGGCCCCGTGAGCCACAATTACTGAGCCTGCGCGTCTGGAGCCTGTGCTTCGCAACAAGAGAGGCTGCGATAATGAGAGGCCCGCGCACCGCGATGAGGAGTGGCCCCCACTTGCCGCAACTAGAGAAAGCCCTCGCACAGAAACGAAGACCCAACACAGCCATAAATAAATAAATAAATAATAAAAATAAAAAAAGATATGACATAGTAATACTAGTTAAAGGAAAGCTAAAATGGCTTTTTGACATCAAATAAACTAGATTTCAAAGCAAACAGAAGGTCTTTCACACTGATAACGGAAACAATTCATCAAGAGAATATAACAGTCCTTGGACTTCCCTGGTGTCAAAGTCGTTAAAAATCCGCTTGCCAATGCAGGGGACATGGGTTTCAGCTTTGGTCAGGGAAGATCCCAAATACTGTGGAGCAACTAAGCCTGTGTGCCACAACTACTGAACCCTCATGCCACAACTACTGAAGCCCGCACACCTAGAGCCCATGCTCCACAACAAGGGAAGCCACCGCAATGAGAAGCACATCCACCACAACGAAGAGTAGCCCCCACTCACCATAAGAAGAGAAAGCCCACGCGCAACAACAATCCAACACAGCCAAAAATAAATAAATTTTTTTTAAAAGTTAAAAAAAAAAAAGAGAGAGAATGTAACAGTCCTAGATGTTTATGCCCCTACTAGTATGGTTTCAAAATTTATGAAATTGGGAACTTCCCTGGTGGTTCAGTGGTTAAGACTCCACACTCCCAATGCAGGGGGCCTGGATTTGATGCCTGGTCAGGGAACTAGATCCCGCATGCTGCAACTAAAAGATTCCATGTGCCACAACTAAGACCTGGCGCAGCCAAATAAATAAATAAATATTTTTTAAAAAACAAAAACCAAACAAACAAAACCCAAAATATATGAAGCAAAAACCAATAGAACTGCAAGAAACAAACAAATCCATAATTATTGCTGAAAATTTCAATACCCCTCTCTCAATAACTGATAAAACAAGGAGACAGAAAATTCGCAAGGATATAGTAGACTTGAACATCATCATCAACCAACTTGACCTGACATTATAGACTATCAGAAAAATCCCCAAATATCTGGAAACTACTTGAGTCAAAAAAGTCACAAGGAATATAAGAATGTATTTCAAACAGAAAGGTTTCAAATCAATAACCCCAGCTTCCATCCTAAGATTTTAGAAAAAAAAGAGTAAGTGAAACTCAAACTAAGCAAAAGAAAGAAAATAGGTAAATCAAAATAAAACTCAATAAAAAAGAAAAAAACAAAACCAAAACCTAGTTGAGAAGATCAACAAAAATCAATATCCTCTAGACAGACTGATCAGGGAAAAAAGATAGAAGATACAAATTACCAATGTCAAGAGAGAAGTGACATCATTTAATTCTACAAATGTTAAAAGGATAATAAGGGAATATTATTAATTTTATACCAATAAATTTAGCAAATTCAAATAAAATGGAATAATTACTTGAAAGACACAAACTACCAAAGCTCACTCAAGAAGAAGTAGTCAGGGACTTCCCTGGTGGTGCAGTGGTTAAGAATCCGCCTGCCAATGCAGGGGACACGGGTTCGAGCCCTGGTCCGGGAAGATCCCACATGCCGCGGAGCAACTAAGCCCCTGTGCCGCAACTATTGAGCCTGCGCACTAGAGCCTGAGAGCCACAACTACTGAAGCTCATGTGCCTAGAGCCCATGCTCTGCAACAAGAGAAGCCTCCGCAATGAGAAGCCCTCACACCACAACAAAGAGTAGCCCCCGCTCGCCACAACTAGAGAAAGCCCGCACGCAGCAACAAAGACCCAATGCAGCCAAAAATAAATGAATTAATTAATTAATTTAAAAAAAGAAGAAGTAGTAGGCAATATGAACTGCCCTATATCTAAATTTTTTTTTTGGTTGCACTGCACAGCATGTAAGATCTTAGTTCCCTGATCAGGGAATGAACCTGTGCCCCCTGCAGAGGAAGCACAGAGTCTTAACCACTGGACTGACAGGGAAGTCCCAAGAACTGCCCTGTATCTATTAAAGAAACTGAAAACTTTTTGTTTTCCTTCTTTCTTTCCACAAAGAAAACAAGGCCCAAATGGCTTCATTGGTGTATTCTATCAAACATCTAAGAAAGAAACATTATCAGTTCTACACAACTTCTTCCAAAATACTGAAGAGGGCATAATTTAAAGCTCATTCTTTAAGGCCAGCATTACTCTGATAACAAAGCCAGACAACAATTCTTTGAGAAAAGAAAACTACAGTCTAATATCCCTCATGCACAGAAGTGCAAAAATCTTAAACAAAATTTTAGTTAATCAAATCCAGTCATATATCAAAAGGACAATACAGGGCTTCCCTGGTGGCGCAGTGGTTGAGAGTCCGCCTGTCGATGCAGGGGACACGGGTTCGTGCCCCGGTCTGGGAAGATCCCACATGCCGCGGAGCGGCTGGGCCCGTGAGCCATGGCCGCTGAGCCTGCACATCCGGAGCCTGTGCTCCGCAACAAGAGAGGCCACAACAGTGAGAGGCCTGTGTACCACAAAAAAAAAAAAAAAAAAAAAAAGGACAATACATCAATCAACTTAGGGTTTTTATCCCAGGATAAAAGTTGGTTTAATATTTTTCTTAAATGTTCATCTATTTTAAGAACTAAAAAGAAAAACCATATGATCATCTCAGTACATGCAAAAAAGAATTTGACAAAATCCAACATTCAATCCTAATGAAAACTCTCATCAAACGGAATAGAAACGAATTCCTAAACCTGATGAAGGACATCTACAATAAACCCACAGCTAACATCATACTTAAATCAACATTGCTAAAGTGTCACATCTCCCTAAATTGATCTATAGATACAATGTAATTCTAATCAAAACCCCAAAACTTTTTTTGGCAGAAATTAATAAGCTGATTCTAAAGTTCATATGAAGATGCAAAGGATCTGGAATAACAAAAAACAACTCTAAAAAAAAGAAAAGGAAGAGCAAAGTTGGAAAGCTAACACAGCCTTTTATTATAAAGCAACAATGATCAAAACAGTGCAGTAGTGACATAAAATAAATCAATAGACAACGTGTATATGGACTAAGTTTTGAAAAAGATGCAAAGGCAATTCAGTGAAGAAAGGCTAGTCTTCAACAAATGGTGCTGGAACAACTGGATAGCCATATATAAAAAACAAAAACAAAAAGACTACCTTGGATCCATATCTCACATATAAAAATGGACCAGGGACTTCCCTGGTGGTCCAGTGGTTAAGACTCCACACTCCCAATGCAGGGAGCCTGGGTTCGATCCCTGGTCAGGGAACTAGATCCTTCATGCCACAACTAAAACATCCTGAATACTGCAACTAAGACCCGGTGCAGCTAAGTAAATAAATTTTTTTAAAAAAAGGATCAAAATGGATCATATGCCTAAATATAAAACCTAACACTACAAAACTTCTAGAAGAAAACACAGGAGAAAATCTTTGTCACCTTGGGTTAGGTAAAGATTTCTTAGCTATGATAGCAAAAGAACAAACTGATAACTTACACTTCATCAAAATTTTAAAACTTCCCTTTAAAAGACACTTTCAAGAGAATGAAAAGACAAGTCATAGACTTGAAGAAAATCTTTGCAAAGTACATATCTAATAAAGGACTTCTATCCAGTTTTTTTATAAAGAACTCTCAAAACTCAGTAAGAAAACAAACAAGTCAATAAAATGATGGGCAAAAGATCTGAACAACAACAAAGAAAAAGATCTGGACACCTCAACAAAGAAGATATATGGATGGCAAATAAGTTCAAGAAAGGATGCTTAGCATCATTAGGTATAAGGCAAATGCAAATCAAAACCATAATGAAATATTATTACACTCCTATGAGAACAGCTAAAATTAAAGATTGACTATATCATGTGTTAGCAAAGATGTGGAGGAACTGGCACTCTCAAAGACTACTGATGGAAATATAAATGGTACAATCTCTTTGGGAAAACAGACAGCATTTATTGAAAACCTAATCATGTATCTACCACTCTATCTTAGGAGGACCCAAGAGAAAACGAAATATATGTCCATCTATAGATTTGTAAATGAATGTTCACTGCCACTTTATTTGTAAAACCCAACACCAGAAAGCAAACCAAATGACCATAAACAGTTGAATGGAAAAACAAATTGTGGTATATACATACAATGGAATACTACTCAGCAATTAAAAAGGAAACAACTATTGATATATGAATGAACTGCAAAATAATTCTGCTAAAAGAAGTCAGATGTAAAACAAGTATATAATGTGTATGATTCCAATTACATAAAATGCTAGATAAGGCAAAATTATCTATAATAACAGAAAGGAGATAGGGGGTTGCCTGGAGAGGAAAGTGTTGGGAGAAGCAGAAGGAGAATTTATAAAGAGGCACAAAAAATTCTGGAGGAAAAAAGTCACTACTTTGACTATGGTGATGGTTTCACAGGTGTATACATTTGTCAAACCTTATCAAATTATACACTTTAAATACATGCAGCTTATTTTTTGTCAATTATCCTTCAATAAAGCTGTTAAAAGAAAAAAAAAAAGTGCACAGATCCCCAGATCCCACCCCTACTCCACTTATAGCTGGTTTAAATTTGTCCTATCACTCCAGCAGAAGGCTGCTAGTTTATTCTCTGGAAGGGATAAAATAAAATCTCTGGACTAGGAGAACAACATGCACAATTAAGAATGGGAATACTGGGGAATTCCCTGGCAGTCCAGTGGTTAGGACTCGGAGCTTTCACCACCGAGGGCTCTGGCTGGGGAAGTGAGATCCCACAAGCCATGCAGCACGGTCAAAAAAAATACTGAAGAGAAAAACAAGAATATATAAATACTTAGGTACTGAACTCTACCAGCCAAACTATCAACCAAATGTAGAGATTGAATAAAAATATTTTCAGACATACAGTCTCGAAAAATTTATTCTGATTACCCTTTCATGAAAGCCACAGAGGAAGTGTGATACCAAAACAAACGTGTAAATCAAGAGCCTGGAAGCCACGGAAATCAGGAAAGGTGGGATTCAACCCAAGAAAGAAATGAAGGCGATCCCCAGGATAATTAAGAGACCAACTGCATCAGACAGCTGTGTATCAGGCATAGAGAGGAATTCAAGAATTCCAAAAACCAAGTTCAAGACAGATAAAATTATCAAATATTTATGTGACACTATACATTTATTCATTCACTATGTACTTTATCCCCACCTACCCCGAATCTAAATTATAAACTCTTTGAGGATTATTTTGCCATTGTGTCCACTGTTGTGTTCCAAAGCACCTAAAGCAATGTCTGTTTTCTATTTGGTATGTAATAAAAATTTCCTTAATAAATAAAAATGCTAATTTTACCCTAAGAATCATTATGTGTAAGTAATTGGCAATAATATTCTATCTCGAAGGCACCACTTAAGTCACAATGTCAGAAGATTTTAATCTTTTAAAGATTCCTATTGGCTGTTATTCCCAGTAAAAATAATTCTGTTTTTTGCAAAAACAAAATTAGTATTATTTTATCCAGTTCCCATACATGATGGAGAAACCTTGAATCAACTGATTCCTATTTCATAAAAATCCCTAGTATAGCACACAGATCCCCAGATCTTTTGATCTTATATAATCTGTCAAAAAACAAAAAACAAAAAAACTTTTAAAGTACGTGAACAGAAAAAGGATAAAGACTTTATTTCATTTCATTTAATATTTCATCACCTGATGCTCTACTTCCTGAAGTAAGGATTCCAACAGTTCTGTTTCTTGTGTCAGAGATGTCTTCTGACCTATTTAAAAAATAGCAGAAGACCAACACTCAGGCTTCTTACTGGTTCAAGAATGAAATTAAATTTCATTGAACATATTCAATAACAAAGAACCAATCTCAAGTAAGCAAAACTTCTTCATTACAGCTACCCTAAAAAAATTTTCCAGAGTTTTAATTATAGTAGCTTTGACAAGAGGATTTCAGAACTAACCTTAACTACAGTTACAGACAAAGGACAATGCAGGTCTATTAAATACTTCTAAGAAATATACAGTGACAGTATACTTTGTAATGAAATTAACATTATTGCTTCTTCTAAAGGAATATAAAGCTATAGAAAACTAACATTTTTAATCAATCAACTATTCTAAAATAATTCCTCCCCCAAAATTTAAATGCAGCCTAAAAAGAATGTAGTAAGTAGGACATTTGTTTATATTAAATGTCAGCAAGAGGTATGTGCTTTGAACATAATAGGAACCTGTAAAAAAGAATGTCCAGAGAGGAAAACAGTCTCAAAGAAGCTGGAAACACAGAAGGATAAAGGAATTACTGTTAAAGAAATTATTATTATAGAGAAGGAAGAAAGAAACTGCTTTACATGACACAAAAACAAAACAAAACAAAAAAAAGATAGGCACGCTTGCCAAATCAGACCACCTACTTTGTAAATCACAAAGTCTGAAGAGCTGGAAGCATATCCCATGAAGTTAGCAGAAGTTGTATCAATTTGGTGTAATGTTAATTGATACAGAGGAACAATTAACAGGTAGAATTTCTATTTTTTAAAGCAATCTTTTCCTAGCCTATAATAACTCACCAACCACTGAACCTCAAGGAGGTTCAAAGCACCATGTACACAAGCAGCATAGAAAAACTCACCCATCAGTGTTATAAGCTTATTCTTCAGCTGTGTGTCTAACCGTGCAATCATCATCTCCACTGCATTTTTAATTTCCCGAACACGCTCATCTTTTGCATTTCTTACAGCTTCGACATTTCTTTCCTAGAAGGTAAACAGGTAAAAAAATTTTAGGACTCCTCTGTTGGCACAGTGATTATGAATCCACCTGCCAATGCAGGGGACACGGGTTCGATCCCTAGTCCGAGAAGATCCCACATGCCACGGAGCAACCAAGCCCGTGCGCCACAACTACTGAACCTGTGCTCTAGAGCCCGCAAGCCACAACTACTGAGTCTTCGTGCCACAACTAGTGAAGCCCGCGCGCCTGGAGCCCATGCTCCACAACAAGAGAAGCCACTGCAATGCGAAGCCCGCACACCACAATGAAGAGCAGCCGCTTGCCGCAACTCAAGACGGCCCGTGCACAGCAACAAAGACCCAACACAGCCAAAAATAAATAAATAAATTTATAAAAAATTTTTAATTGAAGAATTTTTTAAATAGAAGTAAATAGACATTAATGCAATCACTGCAATTATTCTTAAAGTCAGCTGAATTCCTGAAACTCAGAAAAAAATTCTTAAACAATTAAAGCATAATAAAGTACACAATATTTTAACAGTTAAACAGAAAGATACGTAATTACAAAAAAAACTGCTTTGTGTAACACATACAAAACACATACTCAAAGCCCCAATCATGTAGGAAACCACTGTTCAAAACCAAAAAATTATACTAAAGCCAGTTCACATCACACAAAACTCTAAAACAAATGAAAAATTTGAAAAACCACATCTACTCCAATTTACGAAGTTTTAAATTTTTTTCAGAACGAAACAAAGAAAAAAATAGGGTTTTTAAAGATTGCAGAGTAGTTTTTTTAATAGCATACTATCAAAAATAAAAAGCAATCTTTCCTATACTTGCTATTATTATAAGCACAAGCAGTGAAAATCTCAAACTAGAACAACCTCCCTAATGCCCAAATTAAAATGCTGTCAAGAGAAAATAATAGAAAAAAAGGTAACTAAATGAAGGCCAAATAGAAGCCATCCAACTTGTTTATATTCCAAAATGACTTTGTGTAGCATACATGTAACTCAAAAACATTACTTTCTGTATAAAGAATGTTATAAATGATGATCTCGATCTTGATTCCTACATGATTAAAATAAAGACAACATCTTGAGTAAGGAATGGTCTGCAAACCTCAGGAATAACTGTCATTCTGGTAACTTTAAACAAAATATATTCCAAAAGTATATTTAGTACTTAAATGTTTGATGCTTATTACATTTTCCCATAGAAATAATATTACAAATGGTAAATAGCTCACTAGAGCTCTTTGACCCATATACAGTATCTAAAGAGTAGTGTTAAATATTACTCTTTGAATTCTTCAGTTTTAATTCAGGACACCAGAAATAGTTCATTCCCTGGTAGCAGAAATTCTCCCAAAGAATGAATGACTTAATAACTGTAAAACTCAATACTGATTCTGTTTAGGAGTCAATTACCGACTATGTAACAAACAGGCTTATTTAACTCATTCACTGATTCTCTATTTCTGCATTAAGAGGAGGCAATTCTCTGGCTCCAACTTCAGAACAGGCAAGGGGTTTGGATGCAAATTCCTCAGCTAGTTTGAAGTTGGTGAGAACTATAAATATATCTTATCAAAATTTCAAATCTTGAGTTCAACATCTGATTGATTTATATTATAAAAAATATATATTATAGACTATAAAAGGGATAATGATCTTTCAGTAGTAGTCTTACCACTTCTTGAACTAAGCTGATCAGTTCCATGAGACGCCGACGAAGTTTGGCTACCTCTTCATTCACTTTAGTAACATGCTGCTCATAAATTTCCGCCAAAGGTTTAAAGGTATGTCCACCATGCTATTTAAAGTAATGAGTAGTTTTTGAACATTTTCATATATCTCATCTGCATTTACATTCCTTCCTTAACACTCTATGGATACTAATAAACTGGTAAATAATTTCAAATGAATTTTATCTTTTGGCTGCCTTTACTTTGTTAAAACAGGCCAGAGTTTGCTTAAAATCACTTGGCCCATATAGGAAATCCTTCAAGATTTTAGATAATGGACTTTAGCAAAATGTTTACTTATCTAGAAGTCTTCACTCATTAGAAAGAAGCAAAATCCTTAACAATGGCCCAAACCACCTGACACAACCTTATTTGTCACTCTTCTTTTGGTCAGTATTAGCCTTCTTCCACGACCTCAAACCTCTTCCCACAGCCCATTGCAAAAAAAACATCTTGGGCTTCCCTGGTGGCGCAGTGGTTGAGAGTCTGCCTGCCGATGCGGGGGACACGGGTTCATGCTCCGGTCCGGGAGGATCCCGCATGCAGCAGAGCGGCTGGGCCCGTGAGCCGTGGCCGCTGGGCCTGCGCGTCCGGAGCCTGTGCTCCACAATGGGAGAGGCCACAACAGTGAGAGGCCCGCGAACCGCAAAAAAAAAAAAAAAAAAAAAAAGAAACGTCTTATTCAAAAATAATTCTCTTTCATCCACCCTGTCCAAATTCTCCACCCACTTAACTCCTACTCAATCCTTTGGAGCTTAACTCAGGGTCAGGTCCCATGGTTATTCACTCTCATCAGCACTGTATACTTATTCCTAATATTTTATCACAACAGTAATTAAGTACAGAACTAGTTGTTTGATATCTGCCGTGTTCATCTCTGAACCCCTAGTCTCTAGCACAGATGAATAAATTAGAAAGGTACTTGAGGAAGAAAGATTAAAAAAAAAATCATAAGAACTAGATGTCTGCATTCCTATTGTTTCACAAATGTCTATAAAGTTTTTGTTCCATTTTAAAGAAACTAAAATTGGAAATCACAGCCAGGATATCAGATCAACTGATATGAGTAGACATTTTACAGGTTTTCAATTAAAATAAAATATTTATGTAAGGCATGCACATCATACATCAAAATCTCCAACAAAAGAAGTTTCTCTGGAATAAGAGAAAGTACAATATCTTCTGCTATAAAGCAGATACATTTAATTTTCATTCTATAAACAGAGTAAAATGATATTACTTTCTATCTAAATCAAACAAATATTTCAGTGCTTTCTACACTCTAATTAAAAATAATATGCTGAATTTGTTCCGCTTACCATTCCTCCCCAAAGTGCACACTGATGGCAGATACACTTCTTACAAGTCCAGCAAAATACACTAAGTTTTTCATGGTGATTTTCACATCTATACATTATGAAAAAAAAGTACAGTTATAAATTAAATAAATTTAAAAACATTTTATATTTCTCATTTATAAGTAATCTGAATATCCAATAGGAAATTAATAAAACATGAAGAAACAGCATATTAAATACTATCTCATTTAGTATGATTTCCACAGTATTGAATTTAGAATATAGCTTTTACAATATAGGAAATTTATCAGAACCATTATTAATCAATGGCTTATATACAGGTACCTTTAGCAAACCCAAGGGGGTGCCAGTAGGCATCAAGAAGCAAAGAGGAGAGATTAGTAATTAGGAAATTGTGGCAGTTCTAATCCTTTATGAGAGGCCTTAATAAAAGAAGTCAGAGTTAGAAGGGTCTTTCCAAGTAGAGACACCCACACCATGCCAGAAGAAAATTGTCTTAGTGTTCACCTACGAAGCTTAAATTTTCAATAGTGTCATTAAAATACTATGTGGCAGGGCTTCCCTGGTGGCGCAGTGGTTGAGGGTCCGCCTGCCGATGCAGGGGACACAGGTTTGTGCCCCGGTCCGGGAAGATCCCACATGCCGCGGAGCGGCTGGGCCCGTGAGCCATGGCCGCTGAGCCTGCACGTCCGGAGCCTGTGCTCCGCAATGGGAGAGGCCACAACAGTGAGAGGCCCGCGTACCGCAAAAAAAAAAAAAAAACTATGTGGCACAATCTATGAAACACTTGAACAAAGAAACTAAGGACATACTTGTCCTTTTCATTTTCTTCATGTTTGGTGAGACTGCAGAGTTGAAGAGTATCAAGCTGCTGGGTTACTTCTTCTGCCCAACGACAGTTTACTAGTTCTCGTAGCTGCAGTGGCGCACTGGAGAGAAAATATACATACATATACTCTCAGTCAGGAATTTGAGATCATTTTCTAAAACACATTTCAAAGGTACATACCGAGGTGACAAATGTGTTAACTCAGTGGGGGGAATCCTTTCACAATGTATCAAACAATCACATTTTATACTTTAAATACGTTACAATTTTGTCAATTATACCTCAACAAAGCTGGAAAAAAAAAAGGGAATTATAAATCAAGAAAAAATAAACACTCCTCAAAAGAGGGCTCACAATCATATTCATACCATATTACTATCAAAATAGTAACAAAGACACAGTGAAAAGTATGGTTTGTAACTTATTTTTACAATAATGTATCATTTACCAAAAAAACTGAATAAAAAAATAAGCAATTCAGATTACAGACTGAATTCTTAATTCCTTAGTCTAAAGCTATACTCTCCAAAATGACAGCCACTATTCATATGTGACTATTTAAATTAAAAATTCAAATTAGTTAAAAAAAAGAAAATTTCGGGCTTCCCTGGTGGCGCAGTGGTTGAGAGTCCGCCTGCCGATGCAGGGGAATCGGGTTCGTGCCCCGGTCTGGGAAGATCCCACATGCCGCGGAGCGGCTGGGCCAGTGAGCCATGGCCGCTGAGCCTGCGCGTCCGGAGCCTGTGCTCCGCAACGGGAGAGGCCACAACAGTGAGAGGCCCGCGTACCGCAAAAAAAAAAAAAAAAAAAAGAAAAGAAAATGTTCTTACACAGTTATACTCGGCTTCCGTCACGTGCTCTACTGCCACAGTTGACAGCCAGGCTACAGAACATTCCCATCACACAGAAAGTTCTATTTGATACTGCTGATCTTCTTACAAGGTAGTATGAAAAGTGTGAACAGTACATGAAGAAAAATGGGCAAAAGATATGAAGTAGTTTAAGAAAAAATGAAATTATAAATGGCTAAAAATGTTTTAATAGATGCTCAGTTTCAATCATTTTTTTAAAAAGCAGATTAAAAATGAGATACCATTTTTCACTTAGCAGAATGACTAAAAAATAAAATGATTGGTAATACCCAGTGTTGGCAAGAATGTGAGGAAGAAGCATTTTCAGTATCTATTATTAGGAACATAAAATGGTAAAAAACCTTTCCCTTCAATGCAATCTGGCATCATCTGAAATAACCAAAAATGGAAACAACCTATATGTCTCTCAATATAATCATAAAAAAAATCAATGTATAATCTTACAGTGGATTATTATTCAAACAATGATTTTAAATGACATATATGTACATATGATCAATAAAGGCATCACCATATTTTACATGAAAAAAAGCAAAGCAAAATAATATTATATCATTTGTGCTTTTTAAGAAAACATTTATATGTATACATCAGTACATATATAGAAAAATGTCTAGAAGAACAGGTACCCAAAGCTAACACTAACAATTTCTTCTGAAAGTTAAATCATGAAAAAATCAAGTCGGGTATCAGAATCAGAAGCCTTTTTATTACTATTTGGATTTTTTTTTAACAGAAACTTTACTTTTTTTTAGTTATAAAAGGTAAGTTAGGGCTTCCCTGATGGCGCAGTGGTTGAGAATCTGCCTGCTAATGCAGGGCACACGGGTTCGAGCCCTGGTCTGGGAGGATCCCACATGCCGCGGAGCAACTAGGCCCGTGAGCCACAACTACTGAGCCTGCGCGTCTGGAGCCTGCGCTCCGCAACAAGAGAGGCCGTGACAGTGAGAGGCCCGCGTACCGCGATGAAGAGTGGCCCCCGCTTGCCACACTGGAGAAAGCCCTCGCACAGAAACGAAGACCCAACGCAGCAAAAAATAAATTAATTAATTAATAAATCTGTTATTTTTTTTAAAAAAAGGTAAGTTAAGAAGTTACACAATGATTTTCCAAAAGACAGTAAACAATGTAATGTATTCTACTTAATTCTAAGTCAGGTAAATTAGTCTGCATTTCTTTATCGAGATAGATTGCTTATTTTCTTTTCAACTGTATTTGCAAAGAGTAGAAATGTGGCAGGTTGCAGAAAGAATGTTATGAGTATTAGGACACACGCTGACCCCATCACCTTACTACTTTCCCAACTCACAAATAATCACAGTAAAACACTTACCGGCAATGAGGACACTGGGCTCTCTGCTCTGTCAGCCAGCGCTAAGGAGGCAAAAAAACGAGATTTTGATTGCAGATAACACCATTCATTTGTACATACTGAAACCTTACATACCAAATTTAATGAGTTTAACTCTCTAGTGCCTGCACTAATTATAGAGATACTTATAGAATAGCAGGCAATCTGTGTCATTATCATCGTGACAGGAATAAATTTTCAAAGGCACAGAATTCATTCCAAAATAATTATTAAGAAGCTATTCTCTCACAGGTAAGAAAGTGATCCTAGGACTCTGGATCTCACAGGGAAGGTGTGAATAATCTTCACAAAAATAATAATGATATTGTTACTACCATCCCCCCCCCAAAATAAGCCATTATGATGATTTACTTCTAACTAACCCACCATAAAATCTGAGGAATTTTAAGGTACTACTAAATTCCTTTTTGAAAAGCAATCTAATTGTAAGGTGTATACATTATGGCTATATAAATTAGACAGAAAAACATAAATAAGCAATACAGCAAAACTTTGTCTTAAAAGAGTTCTACAGTTCAGTCATTTAAACATCTACATAACCTGGTTTCCTCGTAATTATAAAAAGTTTTACAAGAGAATAATATCTCTACTAAACCTCAAATTCTATTAATTTAACCATTTTAGTTATTATTGGATAGGGAGCAGTTTTACACCATATACAAAGGAGATGCTAATACCTTTCCAAAAACAATAGCTCCATGGTTAAATCTTGTTTTAATTGTCTGGTAAACAGGTTTTGAGGTAAATAAATATATAGTCCAATAGCTATGTACTCTCAATATCTGTTATTTCTGTTTATCCCTTCCTATTTCTATGGAAGAACCTAAGCTTTTACCTAAAGTCAAATAATTAACTCAGAAATAAAATTCCCAAGGAATCCTTAAAGAACAATAGAAGATTAAGTAGGGGGAAGTGTACTTCATAGCACAGAAAATAAAGCTGTAAGAAAAAAAATAGATGGAAAAGGATTCCACTAACAACCTTGCACATCATTTCTTTGGTCCCTGAGCAAAGCAAGATTTAGGTCAGGTTTCTTTCCCTCAAACAATGCTCTGCTGAAGTCCTAGCACTCCTCCAGAACTGGTCTCAGCCCACACCTGTCTAGCCTCATCTTCTACCTCACCCTAGGGGATCCAGCAAGATTAAGTCTTTAAATACGTTTCCCCTCTCTGCCCAGGATATTCAACACCTCTCTTTAACTAGGTTATTCCGGCTCATCCTTTAGATTTCAGATTATATGTCACTTCCTCCAGAAAGCTCCCTGACTGTCTATAGACTATTTAAACACCACTGTCATGCTTTACCACAGTGACCTATACTTCCCCTTTCATTGTACCTATAACACTTGGTATACTGACTTATTTGTTTATCTCCCCTGCCCTACTAAAGTAAAAGCTCTATAAAGGTTGGGACCATGGTAAGGAATGACCCAGTCTATATTTTGTATTATGCCCCTCCCTTCCAGTCAAAACAGGCTTATTGCTATAATATATACCACTCTTGGCATCCTATTTGTGTATTTGCTTATACTGTCCCTCTATCCACGTGCTGTCCCATGGGAATGTCCACTGATTATGTCCATAATACTTTCCTGCCTATCTCAGGCTACTGATCTTTCCCTTCTCTTATTATTTGTGGCATTTTTACCTTGTATTCTATAATCTAATTTAATCACAAAACAAATATGAGGAAAAACAATGTTTCTACCAAACCAAAACCAAAGGTAAGAACCAGTGACACAATATTAGTACTCAAATAATATTAAAGAAACACCTTTGTAGCAATTCCCCCACATTCAATTTAAGAATTAATTTCTCGGGCTTCCCTGGTGGTGCAGTGGTTAAGAATCCGCCTGCCAGTGCAGGGGACACAGGTTCTAGCCCTGGTCTGGGAAGATCCCACATGCCGCGGGGCAACTAAGCCCACGCGCCACAACTACTGAGCCTGCGCTCTAGAGACCGCAAGCCACAACTACTGAAGCTCGCACGCCTAGAGCCCGTGCTCCGCAACAAGAGAAGCCACTGCAGTGAGAAGCCCGCACACAGCAACAAAGAGTAGCCCCCACTCGCTGCAACTAGAGAAAGCCCGCACGCAAAAGAGAAGACCCAACACAGCCAAAGATAAATAAATTTTAAAAAACAAGAATTAATTTCTCTCCTTCATTAAATGGAAGAATCACAAGCTTGAGTCATTATTCAAACCTGAGTCTTATTCCTAGCTCTGGCACTTACTATGCGACACCAGACATGTGACTGATCTCAAGTTTCCTCATATGCAACAAGAGAATCAGCATTCCTACTCTGTAAAGTTGTTTAAGGGAAATCCTCAACAAAAACCTAGCAAACCAAATTCAAAGAGTATACACCTTGACCAAGTGGGATCTATTCCTGGGATACAAGGATAGTTCAACCTACAAAAATCATTCAATATAATACATCAATTACATTAAGAAAATGAAGGAAAAACCCACATGATCATCTCAATGGATACAGAAAAGGCATCTGACAAAATCTAATATCCTTTCATAATAAAAACACTCAAGAGGGCTTCCCTGGTGGCACAGTGGTTGAGAGTCCGCCTGCCGATGCAGGGGACATGGGTTCGTGCCCCGGTCCGGGAAGATCCCACATGCCGCAGAGCAGCTGGGCCCGTGAGCCATGGTCGCTGAGCCTGCGCGTCCGGAGCCTGTGCTCCGCAGCGGGAGAGGCCACAACAGTGAGAGGCCTGCGTACCGCAAAAAAAAAAAAAAAAAAAAAAAAAAGAACACAGCAAACATCATACTCAATGGTGAAAGACTGGAAACTTGTCTCAAAGTTAGAGGACTCACATTTCCTGATTTCAAAGTTTACTATGAAGCTACAATAAATTAAAACAGTTTGGTATTGGCATAAGGACAATGAAATAGAATAGAGAGCCCAGAAATAAACAGAAAGGGACAAATATTCTATGATTCCATTTATACGAGGTAGTCAGATTCATAGAGAAGAAGGAACAGTGGTTACCAGGGGTTGGGGGAGGGTAATGGACCAAAGTAATAAAAGTACACATCCTTGTCTTTTTCCTGATCTTAAGGGGGAAGTATATGTACTACTACATACCTATGAGAATGGCTAAAATTCAAGACTGAAATATACCAATACCAAGTGTTGGCATTAACATGGAAGAATCAGAACTCTCATACACTGCTGTTGAGAATGTAAAATGATACAATGATTTTAGAAAACAGTTTGACAATTTGTTAAGCAGTTAAACATACACCTACGATATGATATAGCCATTCCACTCCTATTTACCCAAGAGAAATGAAAGCTTAAGTCCATTGAAAGACTTGTATACAAACATTCATAGCAGTTTTCTTTGTAAATGCCCCAAACTAGAAGCAACCTGTATGTCCATCAGCAGGTGAATGGATACACAAATTACAGCACATGCATACAATGGAATGCTACTATGCAGCAATAAAAAGAAATACTATTTTTTAAATTTTATTTATTTTTTTATATAGCAGGTTCTTATTAGTTATCTCTTTTATACATATTGGTATATGTATGTCAATCCCAGTCTCCCAATTTATCCCATCACCACCACCACCCGCCGCCACTTTCCCCCCTTGGCGTCCATACGTTTGTTCTCTACGTCTGTGTCTCTATTTCTGCCCTGCAAACCGGTTCATCTGTACCATTTTAAAAAGGAATACTATCGATACAACAACATAGATGAATCTCAAAATAATTTTGCCGAGTGAAAGAAGCCAGACCCTTAAGAGTACATACTGTAAGATTCCATTTGTATAAAATTCTAGAAAATGCAAACTTATCTATAGTGATAGAAAGCAGATCACCGGTTGCTTGAGAACAAGACAAGAGGAGGTAGGGACTACCAAGAGGCACAAAGAAACTTCTGGGGATTAGAGATATGTTCATTATCTTGACTGTAGGGATGGTTTTTCAAGTGTATACATTTGTCAAAACTTATCAAACTGTGTACTTTATATATGTGCAGTTTATTGTATGTCAAATATACCTAATTTTAAAAGGCTGAAAAATTAAAAACAAAGTCAATAATTATTGGCAAATTGCTACCAATGTTAAAAATCAAGAGGGGGTAAGAAAAAACTGGATGAGAAAGATGTGGCAAAATAACGGGAAAAAATACAAAACAGGAACAGGTACTGAGAGAAAATCAGCTGAATATAGCTAGATAAATGAAGACCTGGCCTGAAAACACAGCCAATGTTCCTGCTTTTGGGGTATGCCTGTGGAGGCATCAGGGAGTCGTGGGTAGAGTGCTGGCCTCGGGATAAGTTTAGTCTTGGTCTGTCACCAACTACTATGTGACTTTGGACAAGTCTATTCATGCGTCTGGGCCTTAGTTTGTTAAAATGACACAAGCATCTGGACTGCCAAAGACAGTTCAATTTCTGTGGACAAATGAACAGAGATGAGATGGAAGAGAAGGGAAAGCATTCAAATAAACAATATTACAATGTGGCTGTTGTGGAGTGCTCAGAGACTCAAGGACTTTGCTCCTGTAATTACCCCTCCTCTCTCCAGCATCAATTATTCTCGACTGGTTCAGTCCCAGGAAGATATAAACCTTCCCCTAAAAGACGACTCTCAACAACCCCCTTCAACCCATTACCTTGTTTCTTCCCTTTACAAGATTGTGACAGTTTTTATACTTGCTGTCTCATTCTCCTCCCACTCTCTGACATCAAGTTTTTGCCCCCATTGTTCCACTGAAACTACTCATCGGGGTCACCAGTAACCTATATATTCTCAAATCCAAGGGATTTCCCTGGTGGTCCAGTAGTTAAGACACTGCACTTCCTGGTCGGGGAACCAAGATCCCGCGTGCTGCGCAGTGCAGCCAAAAAAAAAAAAATCAGATCCAATGGTCAGTCAATTCCCACGCTAGAACCATATGACACAGCTAAATGACTTTTTTTTGTTGTTTTTAATTTTATTTATTTATTTATTTTTGGCTGTGTTGGGTCTTCGTTGCTGTGTGTGGGCTTTCTCTAGCTGCAACAAGCGTGGGCTACTCTTCGTTGTGGTACACGAGCTTCTCATTGCAGTGGCTTCTCTTGTTGAGGACTCTAGGCACACAGGCTTCAGTAGTTGTGGCACTCGGGCTCAGTAGTTGTGGCTCATGGGCTCTAGAGCGCAGGCTCAGTAGTTGTGGCACACAGGCTTAGTTGCTCCACGGCATGTGGGATCTTCCCAGGCCAGGGATCGAACCCGTGTCCCTTGCATAGGCAGGCAGATTCTTAACCACTGCGCCACCAGGGAAGCCCTAAACTACTCCTTTTTGAAACATGTTTTTCAGTTGAATTCTGTGATGCCTCGCTACTCCTGGCTCCTTCTTATTATCCTGCTGAATCCTTCACCTAACATCTAAACACTGAGTGACCCAGAGTTCAGACCTAAAAATCTCTTCCCACAGGAGGTAAACTGGTGGTCTCATCTAGTCCCTTGGCTTTAAATACTATCTATATGCTAATTATTCAGTCTCTCTAATGTCCCCTTCCTCAAATCCAGGTTCATTCCCCTTCCTCAAATCCAGGTTCATATTTCCAACTGTCAACCTCTCCAATTAGATGTATAATAAACATCTCAAACTTTACATATTAAAACAAAAAAAACTTTATATATTAAAAGGGTGAATTTTATGTTATGTGAATTATATCTAAATTTTTTTAAGATTTTAAAAATTACAAGTATTGTAATAAAGTGAACTAGTCCAAAATTTTGAACTGGAGTATCAGAGTCACAAATTGGTTTTTTGTTTCTTTTTTTTTTAAAGAAAGAACTATATTTAATCATACCATGGGCTTCCCTGGTGGCACAGTGGTTAAGAATCCGCCTGCCAATGCAGGGGACACGGGTTTGAGCCCTGGTCCAGGAAGATCCCACATGCTGCGGAGCAACTAAACCCGTGTGCCACAACTACTGAGCCCGCAAGCCACGACTGAAGCCCTTGTGCCTAGAGCCCGTGCTCCGCAACGAGAAGTCACCGCAATGAGAAGCCAGCGCGCCGCAACAAAGAGTAGCCCCCAATCACCACAACTAAAGAAAGCCCACGCGCAGCAACGAAGACCCAACGCAGCCAATAATTAATTAATAATAAAAAATATATTGCTCTCACTAGCAAAAATAATGGTTTTCTGTAGTTACTAAGTAAAATGTAATTTAAAAGTAAAAAAAAAAAAAAAACACTTTTACATCTATAACCTACCCAAATCTGTTCTTCCCTCAGTTTTTTCTATTTCAGAATGAGAAACCATTCATTCACCCAGATGCTGTAAAAAACTTTCCTCACATCCCATCTGTATGAAAATCCATTGATCCTACCTTCAAAACATATCCAGAATTGCCCTATTTTTCATCACCTTCACTGTTACCATTCTGGTCTAAACCACCATTCATCTTTCACTAATAAAGCACATCCTAACTGCTCTCTTCACTCTCTCCCCATCTGCCTACAGTCCACTTTCCACACAGTAGCCAGAGTGATAGCTTTCAAAACGTTAATTACTTCAAATCACTCAAAAGCTTTCAATGGCTAGCAGCACACTTAAAATCCAAGGTCTTTACCAAGGCCTCTAGCTACATCTTCAAACTCATTTCCTTTCCCTCTCTCCCTCTGTCCACTTTGCTCTAACCACGCTGCTTCTTTGGTATTTCTCAACACACTAAACATATTTCTTTCTCACGGCGTTTGCCCTTTCTGATTTCTCTGCCTGGGACTTTCTTTCCCTACATATTCCCATCACTCTCATCCTGGTCTCTGCTCAAATGTCATCTACTCAGAGACCTTCCCAGACTACTCTATCTAAAATAGCTACCAACCTGCCAGTTAACTCTCAAAGTCCCTACTCTATACCCTCAACCAGTTTCATTTTTCTTTATGGTATGAAGAATATCTAACATATAGCTATTTACTTTTTTGCCTATATCCCAACTAGAAAACAAGTCAATTCCTTGAGAAGTCAGTGCCTAACTCCAAGTCCACAATTAATATTTGTTCAATGAATGAACAAATGAAGGGTGAATTCAGGAACCAGAATAGGAAGGTTAAAATAGGAAGGTTAGGGCTTCCCTGGTGGCGCAGTGGTTGGGAGTCCGCCTGCCGATGCAGGGGACGCGAGTTCGTGCCCCGGTCCGGGAAGATCCCACATGCCGCGGAGTGTCTGGGCCCGTGAGCCATGGCCGCTGGGCCTGCGTGTCCGGAGCCTGTGCTCCGCAGCGGGAGAGGCCACAGAAGTGAGAGGCCCGCATACCGCAAAAAAATAAAAAAATTAAAAAAATTAAAATAGGAAGGTTAAAACCATATTATTCAGATGGTCTGAATATAAGGCTAATGTTCTTGGACTTTATCCTTCAGGCAATAAATCTCTGAGGCTTCTGGGAGGGAAAAAGAATGACATTACTGGAAAATATCAATACGGCAGCAGGATACAAAATGGACGAGAGAAGAAAAGACTCAAGACAGAGAGATCAGTTAGATAGTAACTATAATTATCTAAGCATGAGGTAATAGATGTCTGTATTTCTCTATTAGGATGGTAATAATAAGAACGGAAAGGTAGGACAGATATAAATGACACTAGGAGATAACTAACAAGACTTAAAAATTATTGGTGTCAGAGGTTTCAAGTTTGATAAGTAGAAAAGAACAAGCAAAAAAAGAATTCAAAAAGAGTCAATTTGAGAAAGTAATAGGAAGAATTTGATCTAGAACAAAGTTCAAGATGCTGGAAGGACAATCAGGTAAGACATTTATAGGTCAATGCTGAAGGAGGAGATTTAGGAGCCATGCACACAGATGATAGGTAAACCTGCAACACTAAATCAAATTTCTCAAAGTAGATAAAAATTTCCCAGAAACTTCATAATAGAGAATGCCAGCATAATATTTAAGAAATAAATACTTGTAAGGAACAGGAGGAGGAAGAGGAAAAGTGAAGAAATGAAGAATCAATGAGTGGACTTCCCTGGCAGTCCAGTGGTTAAGACTTCGCCTTCCAATGCAGGGGCTGTGGGTTTGATCCCTGGTCCAGGAGTTAAGATCCCACATGCCTCAGGGCCAAAAAACCAAAACACATAAAACAGAAGCAATATTGTAACAAATTCAGTAAAGACTTTAAAAATGGTCCACATCAAAAAAAAAAAAAAAACTTAAAAAAAAAATCAGTGAGGTATAAGGTAATAACCAGAGATCTTATGTATGCTGAACCTTCATCAAAAGAGCTGAGTCCAGATCTACTCTACCAATAAATTAACTACAGTGATAGAGGCCAATTACTTAATTTCTCTAGCTTCATTCAGCTTTACCATTTATGAAACATAATGATATGTATGAGTTGCTATTTTTACAATAGAATAATACAACACCTTAATACAAACACCTTAATACAAACACCTTACAACACCTTACAAACACCTTAATACAACACCTTATACCTTCACCTTACAAATAGAATAATACAACACCTTACAAATTTTAGTGTTTTTTTTTTTAAACAAGTGTCCACCATCAGCCTTTTTTTTTTTTTTTGGATGTGGACCTTTTTTTTTTTTTTAATTTTTATTTTTGGCTGCGTTGGGTCTTCGTTGTTGCGCACAGGCCCTCCCTAGTTGCAGCGGGTGAGGGCCACTCTTCGCTACGGTGCGCAGGCTTCTCACTGTGGTGGCCTCTCCCGTTGCAGAACACAGGCTCCAAGCGCGCAGGCTTCAGTAGCTGTGGCTTGCGGGCTCTAGAGCACAGGCTCAGTATCTGTGGTGCAAGGGCTTCATTGCTCTATGGCATGTGGGATCATCCCGGGCCAGGGCTCGAACCCGTGTCCCCTGCACTGGCAGGTGGATTCCTAACCACTGCGCCACCAGTGAAGTCCCAATGTGGGACATTTTAAAAGTCTTTATTGAATTTGTTACAATATTACTTCTGTTTTATGTTTTGGTTTTTTGGCGGAGAGGCATGTGGGATCTTAGCTCCCGAACCGGGGATCGAACCTCCCACCCCCTGCATTGGAAGATGAAGTCTTAACTACATTTTAGTTTCTAAATTACCTTTTAGCTTATCTCATTTAACACCACAACCATCCTGTGAGATAGATCTTGTTATCCACATTCTACTGTTTGAGAAAACAACGCTAAGATCAAGTCCCTCAGTTTATGAGTGGGAGAACCAGCATGGTATGTAACTTAGGCCCTCTGTAGATGTGTAGTGCCAAAGAACACAGACTCTTGACCCAGGCTTCCTGGGTTCAAATCCAGCTCCATCATTTGCTAAATGTGTGACTGGAAGCAAATGATTTAAGTGTTACAGATATTACTCTTGACAAAGGGATATTTATCTTCCTCGGGCAGGAATAAGGAACCACAGAGAAAATTTTGAGATGATGAGCGTGTTAGATGACTTTGACTTTCTCAATAAAGGAAATAATCTACTAAGAGTCATGTGGGCCAGGCAGTTTTCAACTATGGCCTGTGGATGTGTGACTGAATCCCCACACACAACCCAAATAAGCTCTTCTGCTTTACATCTTAAGCTTCCTCATAGTTTTGTTTCTGGGGTTCACCTACATTCAATTTTTAAAGCCACTGGATTATATTCATCTTTAAGGTCTTTTTTTTTTTTTTTTTTTTTGCGGTACGCGGGCCTCTCACTGTTGTGGCCTCTCCCGTTGCGGAGCACAGGCTCCGGACGCGCAGGCTCAGCGGCCATGGCTCACGGGCCCAGCCGCTCCGCGGCATGTGGGATCTTCCCGGACCGGGGCACGAACCCGTGTCCCCTGCATCGGCAGGCGGACTCTCACCCACTGCGCCACCAGGGAAGCCCTAAGGTCTCTTTTAACTATAAGATTATATGATTTTATTATGTGCCTTTTAACCCATTACTAGCTTTTTCTCTATCTTACCCATCAAACAAGTATAAACTCTCCCTCCTGAGTCTCACAGCACTTTGTGAGTGCCTCTTTATGACACTACACATTCTTCAATATAAACACAAAGTCCATTCTCTCAATTAGATTTAAGCTCCTGCAGGGCAGGCACTTCCATCACTTATCTTAGTATCCTCAACCCCAAACACAACGCAGGCAAGCACTTCGTAAGTACTTGTTAAATGCACAGTGATTTAATAATGTAAATATACTAAAATTACACTGGGCTTTGGTTTCCAGACACTTCATAGCAATTATGACTTGATGATTATTCATCTCCATAGTACTAAACGATATACATTGATGGTCTCCCTATTAAGAAACAATCATTTAAGACATTTTTTAAAGGACATAAAATGTAAAATTAAAATAAGATAAAGAAAATGGTTTTTACAATACACCCTACATATACTAAATGTATGTAAAAAGAGATACAACTTACCCTGATACAGCTGAAACAACAAAGCTTGGAGCAATGAGGACACAGGCGTGCATCCCGCAGTTTCTCCATACAAATGAAACATCGGAAAACCTCAGCAATGCTCTGAAAATAATAAAGGATATAAGGCTCACCAGATTACGCTACTGAATCATGAGTAAAAAGCATGCTTGCAATAATTCACCTGACAATTACATTTATTTTGGGTTGATAACATCCCAGTTTTAACTATATTCCATATCAGGACTTGGTTAGTCAAGGTCCAGGGTACCTCAGAACATCTCCTGGGAAAAAATGCTTCCTTTTTTCTGAGCTTCACAGTGGTTGTAGTCTAAGAAAAGAATATGGAATGCAAACATAGACGTGCACAAATATTTTCACGGAAACATCAATTATAATGGCAAGAATCTGCCCATAGCCCAAATGTCAAAATATTAAGGAGTTAACATAGACTATGATAGTCACAGAAATATTTTTGAATTGTTTAATGATCAACAAAAACCCTTATGATGTGTAACAGTAAGGGAAAAAAAGGCAAACTATGACTGTATGAACACTATGAACTTGTGACTTTTTCCGCAATTTCCCCAAGGGGGATGGATTGCTTTTATAATTTAAGTATAAAAAGATACATTAATGGCAGCATACTTTGATCAAGAGAGAAACAATGTAATTCAGAATCCAGAAATCTGAATTTCTGCTCTGAATTTCTGCCATGCTGCTGCAACCAACTAGCTACTTATTTGAGCCTGAAATTCTGTCCGTATGGAGAATTTTGGTGGTAGCTCTATGAAGGCTTTGGGAAGAAAAAAATACGTAAACAGAAGAAGCAGTATTAGCTTTGCCAGCCTCAGATGAATCCATTTAGGAAGTATCTGACAAGAAAACAGATAAAATTAAATGTAGGTTACTATATATTTTAAGTTTATTTTTACAGTACTCACATTTATTTTTACTCCATTCCAGAGGAATTAAACTCTTCTAAAACGAAGGTAAGGTTACAAAACTTTTATAATACTTTTACATGAGGAATTAAGGAGAAAATTACTCATGAGTCTAACCATGACTCTGCAGGACCAGAAAGAATCTGTGAGATGCAGACGCTGGGGGATGGGGGGTACGGCGGGGGACAATACGACCATTGGATGAACTAGTTTCAAGTGGAGTGCCCAGGTAATATAGTTGTTCCTTATCAAGGATTTAGTATTTTAGTAATTGCAAGGTTCAAGTCTTGACAATTATTATACAATTATGTCCAATAAGCAATCTTTTTTAAGTTCCTAGCCTTAACGTAAATACCCCAAACGTTTGAAATCATCGTTTACAAGAGTCATATATAAAAAGAATAGGTTGCTCTGGAAAACTACAGTCAAACAGGATAGTAAGATTATATCCTCATTCAATCTAAGAAGGGCAGATGTCTACAAAATGTACCGCTGGGAGGGAATGATTATCCATTCGGAGGGAGATTTGGATCCACGCAAAAACTCTTAAGAACTGGTGGCGGCGAGTCGCAGCGCACGTCCGTCTAAAGAATCTGCAGCTCTGCTCTGAACAGGCTGTAGTTTGCAGAAACCCTGTGGGGATGAGTACCGGTGCCAAGACATCCTGGAAACGCCAGGATACGCACCACCTGACTGCGGGAACGGTCAGAGCACAGGGTAGCCGGAGGGCTGCAGAACGAGCACGGCGTCCTCTGCGCTGGGCCAGCCCCCTCCACAAAGGCAGCGGCCGGGTGGGGGGACTAGGGCAAGGCGCCCTACGAGAGGGTGGACTAGGGCAAAGCGCCTCGAATAAAGAACGCTCAGCGGGGGGCGAGGGAGACTAAGCACCACCCTCCTCAAGCCCCCTCACCTCCACGCTCTGTTCATCCATTGCCTCCGGCTCTCGGCGGGGCGCTCGGCGACCCGCGGAGTCCGTGGTCTGACCTGTTAGGCGCCGGCCTGAGGTCACCAAGTCAAATTGCCGCGGAGAACAGCCGGGCGCCTACATCAGAGGTCTCCGACCACCGCCCCACCTGCGCGCCCCATCGCTTCGGGTTCGGCGCCAGTTACCCCCACTTCGCCATTTTTATCCGCGCGCCAGCCCTAGGGCGCAGTGGGAGGGTGAGCGGTAGCCACAAGCTTCTTCCCTCCCGGCTGAGCGGCCCGCCAGCGACCAAGCAGGAGCCTTTCCCACGTGACGCGGGCGCGCGCCTATCAAACCGCAGCTCAGCCCCGCGGCGCTGGTCTTCCGCGAAGAAGTTGCCGCAGGGAACTCGCGAACACCAACGGTAACCAGGGTAGCGGAAGGTGCTGTGTGAGAAAAGGCGCGGCCCGCGTGCACGCATGCGCGCAGGCCGCAGCGCTAAGGGAGCGGACCAGTGGCGGGCGTCTAGTTCCCGCGGTGCAGGGGAGCACACGAGATTTGGCCGCTGGCTGCTGCAGGGTTGCGTGCCTTCGGCCCGAGTTAGCGCAGGAGGAGGAGGGCGCGGCGCTTGACCGCGCCCCGTCTCCCTCAGGGGAGGGGCGGCGCTCCACCCGTCTCAAACTTTTGCGCGCCAAAGGCTGGAGCCACCTGGAGGGTTTGTGGGAAATGCAGACTCCGGAGCCACACCCCTAGGTATTCGGACTCCGTGATTGTAGGGTGGGGCTCCACGAAATCGTTTTCAACAAATTCTCTCGGTGATTTGGCTGCAGGTGGCTTGTGGCCCTCACCTTGAGAAACTGTGGTGCAGATGATTCGTGGCTAGTGCTTCTTTCTCGGGGAGCAAGCCCAGATTCTCAGGTTTTTAAGACTTCCGCCCCACGTACGGAAGCAAAGCTCCAGATTGTGAAGCCTAGAGTGGTAATTTCAGAGTCGGGAGTGGGAGGACGGGACCACGGACGGTTTAGACGTCAGACCTACACCCAACCACACTCGCCCTGCATTGCTTGGGGCTTGAGGTGAGCTATCGCCATGAGACTGTGCAAAGTGCAAGAGTATCAGCTGTATTCAGCTTTCCCATATTGGCGTCTGCTTTCTGCAGTTTTCTAGCGTAAGAAATGTTTAAAGATTGCAGAAATCGAAGGTGTGAGGCAAAGGACGTACATCAAATTCTTAATTTGAGTTTAATTTTTCCTTTCCAGGTTATTGCAAACAACTGTTACACTTAACCGAAACTGAATGCACCTGAAGAGAATCAACAATTATCTAGGAAGAATTTCTTAAATATCAAAGCATTTGGACTTTCTTATAAGTAGTGGGCATAACAATTTTTTTAAACTACATGAGCCATGTACAAAGATATAATTTAGGAATAATTGTGCCTGAAAAAATTCTTTTAGCAAAATTATTTATGGTCTTGGAACTACATAGAGGGGACAGTTGCACATCTTTTATACTAAAATGCCCTCAGTTGTACATTTTAATAATGGTAAATGGTTAATTTTATGGTATGTGAATTTTACCCCAATTTAAAAAGTTACTTGTGAAACACGGTACTATACTACTTGGGAAACACGGTACTATACTACTTGGGATTCAAAGGGTAATGAGAAGTGGTCTTTGCTACCCAGCATAGCAGAAAGCAAATAGGTAAAATTACAATGTATGATAAATATTAAAATAGGTTCTTGTACTAATAGATATATTTGCCCAAAAGCCCCAAAATGTTTAAAGATTTATTGCAATAGTTCATAACAGTGGAAAATTAGAAAACCCGTACAACTAATTAGGGGGTCATTGCTTGCAAGCACTAAGTCAGATTCTGGCTAACTTAAGCAAAAAAGGAATTTAGTTGGCAGGATGCTAAACTGCTGTGTGTCGTTGAGAAACCTGTCATGTGCTCTATTAGAATTCCTTAAGGAAAGGCTGACCTTGCAGTCCTCCTTTACCCACCCTCCAAATCTCCCAACTTGTGTATTATACAGCTTAAACACCTATAAAAGAGGAACTGGTAAAAATTATGGTAAATTCATATATACAGCTGTTCAAAAGAATGATATGAAGATACCCAAAATATATTTAAGATAAAAAAAGGGGGCCTCCCTGGTGGCGCAGTGGTTGAGAGTCCGCCTGCCGATGCAGGGGATACGGGTTCGTGCCCCGGTCTGGGAGGATCCCATATGCCGCGGAGCGGCTGGGCCCGTGAGCCATGGCCTCTGGGCCTGCGCGTCTGGAGCCTGTGCTCCGCAACGGGAGAGGCCACAACAGTGAGAGGCCCGCATACCGCAAAAAGAAAAAAAAAAAAAAAAAAAAAAAAAAGGGTGCAGCTGCAGTACAGTATATGGTATCAGCCTATTTTTGTTTAAAATGTTTTTTAATTTGTATACATGTAGAAACATCTGAAAAAGTTGCAGTTATTTGGGAGAATAAGCATACTTATATTTTTTAATTTCTTAAAATTAAAGTTGTATTTAAAATACAACCTAATTAAAATTAATTTGTATCACAACTTAAGACATAAAAACACTAGTAGTCACATAGGAGAAAACAATTATCCAGATGAGAAATAAAAAAGGTCTAAATTAGGTAGTAAGAGTGAAGGTAAAGTGAAGGTTGGATACAACAAACATTTCAAAGAATTATACATTTCAAAGAATTATAGATTTTATTAACTAAGAAGATAAAGGGATGCAAACTTTAATTCCAGCTAACAGAATAGTTGCTGTTAACAAAATAAGAAAATCAGTTAAGTATTCTGGACATGTTCAACTTGAATATTCAGGTAGAGATTTTTATTGGAAATTTGGATCTAGATCTAGTGAAATAAGTTATACTTGGGAATCATTCCCCAAAAGGGCAATAAATGAATATATACACAAGAGCAATTTTAAGAGGGATGAGGGGAAGAACCAACATTTAGAAGGTAACTTGTGAAGGAAGTCATAGAGGAAAAACAGTACAATCTAGTGTTTTTTTTCTGATTGAAAGCAAAACCCTTTAACACCAGTAACTTGTTCAGACCATTTTTCAATCCCACCATCACCATCACATCACAGAGCCATACCATGACAGGAACTGCCTCAATATTAACTGCCTGAGTACTGAAGAAAAAAAATATCTGTTACTAAGGTGTGACTTATTTATCTGTAATTTAAAAGGGGGGGGCGGTTACTTTCTGTTCTCCAGATATTCAGAAGAGACAAGACAACTTTAACTGAAGCTACTCTTCCAACCCTGTCTGTCAGCTATTATGTTTGTTAATAACAGAAAAAATTCTTTTAACATTAAAGTATAATTCTATAACCTGTAAAACTAACATTTGATACACTTTTCCTAATCTTTCAATGCCTTGTTTTTATGACATATATAGAAATATTTATTGAAGGATTACTAAATATCAAACCCTAATAGTTTACCATCTTTTTGTGCTTCCAGCCATCCTGACACACACAAGTCAAGTGGTTTGCTTAGGGTCGTACAGCTAGAATTTAAAACCTGTGTTTACATATCCGGTATGAGCCCAAAGCCCAATCTTGACGACAAAGCTACAATATCTGCTTCTCCTCTTACCTATTTAGCATAGCTTTAGCATTTCCCAGAACATTAATACCAGTAATAATTTACTGGTAACTTGACCTTCTGTTGTATAGATATACCATGATTTACTTTCATATTTACTTGCCATTAGTTTTTTCTTTTTTTTAATAAATAGGGAAGTTGACGCGCGCGCGCGCACACAAAACAAACTGGCAAGTAGCGGTTGCCAGTGATCCTCTCATTTCAGTTTCTTAGCTTTCATATACAGTGGAATGAACAATTACAGTAATATAGACCAGAGGAGAACAAAGGTAGTATTGAAGTATAACAGGGACAATCTAAAACCGCGTTTGAAAGCAGAGCTCATGCTGTTCAACATTAGCAGGAAGAGGGAATAGGACAAAGATAAACGTGAGGCTGTCACAGAAAAGCCAGCTTATTACTAAGTTAGGTTTTATGGCAGACTGTTAAGTCACACATTAGCAGTCTCACCAATAATGTGACCACATCTGCAATCAGAATTTTCAATAATAAAATTATATACATATGTATAACATAATACAAATTTTTTTTCTATCCTTTCATTTCCAAAGCATGTTCATTCACATTTGACTGACTGATAGTAAATAATTTTCTTTTACAATAGGCCAGGACATCCGTGTTATCCTGATTATACAAAAACAGATACAAAATGGTGTTGAGACTTACTTGCCTGAAATTACAAGACTAAGTGTATATGCATATATATTTGTAAATCTCTTTATTTCCATTCCATCCCTTTGGCTGAACATTATGTGTACAATATCTGCCCTTCTTGTATTCCCCTCTCTCGTGGAAGGCATCACTATCCAGTAACCCAAGCCAAATCTCCTTTGTCATCCCCCCACCAACAGTCATCAAATGCTAACAGGACAGCTTCCTAAATCTCTCTGGAATTGATCTCTTCCCCATTAGAGTTCCCTTTTGCAAGTCCATTTCTTCATCATAAGTCTGACATGTGAGCTCTTAATTGCTCTGCCGCAGTTTTCTCTTCTTCAGTCAGTGGTAACAGCTACAAAACAAATGACAAAATCTTTATTTCAAAAACCCTTAAAACAACAAGGTCCTACTGTATACCACAGGGAACTATATTCAATATCCTGTGATAAACCACAATGGAAAAGAATAGGAAAAAGAATGTATGTATGTATATAACTGAATCACTATGCCGAAGAGCAGAAATTAACACATTGTAAATCAACTATACTTCAATAATTTTTTTAATTAAAAAAATCTTTAAACACTGCTAAATTAATTTCTGCTTTGTTACACCAATAATTGTTTCCATAAGTTCATACTATGTATGTAATCACAAATTTAGGAAGGCAAGGAAAAAATACATATTGGCTATCTATATACAAGCTACTTTGATGTTTGAGTTTCCAAAGAACTTGCAATTAAAGTGAAGAAACAAGACCAAGAAATCAAACAATTTAAGGACAGTAATTTAACAGAACCAAGGAAGTCACATTTGAACAGCATATTCTAAAAGTACTTTGAAAAAGAAGTGGACACAAAAATAGTCTGGAAGTTTCTTCAGAAGTAGAGATTTGGGTTAAATTTTGAAGGATAATTAAGATGCTTTTATCTTCAAGTAATAGAGACACATTTGAAAATGGATAAATAAGAAAATGTATTATCATTGCACAATAATACAGAAGAAGGGCAGGTTTCAAGGCTGGTTTATGCTCAACAATGTAAGGACTCAGTTTTTTCCATCTAACAGCTCTGATATCCTTGATGGTGGCTGTATCCTCAAGCTGACAGGAACGTGGCTCTAGCGGTGCTAGGTATCACATCTGTACACAATGTTTAGAAGAAGTAAAGCTTTCTCTTCCCAGGGGTCTCTCAGCGGTGGGGAAACTCTTCCTAATTTCCTACTTTCAGACTTTCCCTCCTCATATGTCATTTGGGTTACAAACCTATTCCTGAACCAATGTCAGTTAAAGGAAAATCCATTCCCCTTGCAAATCAGGCACGCCCCTGAAGCTGAGGATAGCAGCAACTTTACCTCAGGCCTGAGTCTGAGGAATGGCACACATCTCAAGAGAGTCAGTAATCTTTTAGGCAGGAAGAGAGAACAGATGCTGAGAAAACAGCCAGCAAACAGAATTCACAAAAGCAGGTAGGAGCAGCAAAAGCAAAGGGAAGGGGACTTCCCTGGTGGCGCAGTGGTTAAAAATCTGCCTGCCAATTCAGGGGACACGGGTTCAAGCCCTGGTCTGGGAAGATTTTCACATGCCGCAGAACAACTAAGCCCATGCGCCACAACTACTGAGCCTGCGCCTAAAGCCCACGAGCCACAACTACTGAAGCCCACCCTCTGCAACAAGAGAAGCCACTGCAATGAGAAGTCTGCACACCGCAACGAAGAGTAGCCCCTGCTCACCGCAACTAGAGAAAGCCCACGCTCAGCAACGAAGACCCAACGCAGCCAAAAATAAATAAGTAAATACATTTATATATTAAAAAACAAAGAAGAGAAGCTGAAGGCAAGTTTTATGGGGCTTTCACAGAGCACCAACAAACAGGCTAGCTGAAACATAGGGTTAATGAGGAAATAATAGGAGGTAGGGCCTGAAGAATCACTCAAATAGTTACAAATCTGCTTAACTATATAGGTCATCTCTAGAGAGACTGCCAAATCTGGAACACCTCATACCTACAGAATCAGAATCTCTAGGGCAATGCTGTCCAATAGAACTTGCTGCGATGCTGGAAATATTCTGTATCTGCACTGTCCAATCAGTAGATGAAGGACTGAATTTTTAATTTTATTTAATTACTTTTAATTTTAATTTATATAGCCACATGAGGCCATTGGATACCCCACCTGGTTTCGTTTATCAAGCCAACATTTGCCCAAAATGTCCACATGGATAAAATGAAAAACAATCATAGGCCTTACTGCAGCCCAAATAGTAAGAGAATTTCCCTCTTCTGTCTCAAAAACAGGAAATGGCATTATTCTGGCAAGACTTTGTTCTCCATGAATCCATGTTTCTCATTGTGATCTCTGAAATTCAAGAGAATTCAGACCATCTGTTTATAAAATAAAACTTCAAAGAGGTTTTCCAGGAGTTAACTAGTCTAAAATGTGTAGAAATTTTTCTTCTTTAATACAAATGTTTCAGAGTGTCGACGGAATACTATACATTCTATCTTTAATGCCTTTTTAATTTCCTATTTATTGCTATACTTTTGCCATTTTCTATTTGGAACAAGTTTAGTCCTTTTTTTTTTCTTTTGATGGTCACCTTTACAATTAACTATATTTAAACCTCAGTGTCTTCACAGCAACTAAAAAGATCAGGAAATTAGTATGTACTCCCTTCCTTCCACCTCCTTTTCTGTGCTTCCTATTTATTTTTTACTATTACCAATTCAAGTTTTTTTTAAGTATTATCAATTCAAATATACATTTTCTATCCTTCCAAATGAAAAACCACTCAACTTGATAAAAATCATAGCAAGATAATAACTGAACCGTTTTACTTTGTTTGCTTTCTGTTGTTTATGAACAAAGGACCATTTGCCCTAAGTAGAGATCCCTTCCTTGTTCTTCATGTTTCCAAAATAATTTTAAAAGCCCTTTTGGTTATTTTAGAAGTTTTCAGAATCCTCAGCTCAATCTAGCCTTTGGCTTTCTTAACTATTCTCACAGTTCTGACCGTATGTCTAATATACCTCTTTTTATACTTGAAATTCCTTTACACATCCTTTACACTCTGGGCTCATAGAACTATTTTTGGTTATATAACTCTGTATAGATGCCATTCCCTTTTCTTCCACATTTTGATCATAAAAATTTTCTCTTAACTTTCTCCTACTATCTCATGTTTAAACTAGTGTGTACAAGACCCACTATATCCAACATTTCCCAACTTGGCTATCATTGATTCTAAAATATGATCTCCTTTTTCAAGGTTTATAACCTGCCTTTCAGTCATTTCTCCTTATTTGTCATCATCTGATCCAAAGTGAAAACCCTTAGCTTCCTACCTTTCATATAATTATTCCTCATTTCAGATACTTCTTTTAACTAAATGAAGACTTTTATAGATATTTAAATGATTTGACATCCCCTATCACTATCATAACTACTTTTCTGTACCACTTTTTTAATCTCAGAAATATGCCATCTATTTATTGTATCTAATGGAGACAATTTTTAGTAAATATTCAAAAAGTCATTTTTCTCTTTCATTTTTCTCTTTACTCACCCAAATTTATTGTGCTTCAATAAATTCATGGATTTCTATACATATATGTTGATATATACATCCAGAACTACTCTTAGTCTCTCTTCAAGATTTGTTTCCTTAGAACAAGTTTATGTGCTTCTGTTGTCAGGTTCTGATCACATGTACAATGAAGAATATGTGACTTGATTTTATTTATAAAGGTTATTACATCTTTTTTGCATTTTATTTATTAGCAGGTGACGCCACCCATACTGTTTAAATTCCTGCTCCCTATTCCCTCTGTGCCCTTTTTAATTGCCCTCCCCTCTTCCACTATTCATTTCTCCATGACATAACACATACATTTAAGGTGTCATTTTACGATTTTTACCCAGGCACTGTTCTCTTTTCCTCCATTGGTAACATAAAGAATTCTTGATCAATTTAACCTGGGTAATCAACCTTTGAGATCTACTCTTGCTACAAGCCTATAATTCAAGTAGCTTAAGCCATAATTTAGTTCAGACTTGGCAAATAAATACCATGTATACTGCCCCTAGCAGCATGCCACAGCAGATAGCTTTTCTGCCATGCCCAGACACAGCTCCTTAATACAGCATTCTAAGCAGCAGTTATTACCAGTTATTACCAGTTAACCAATTGGAGTTAGCACCAGAAATTAAAACCTATTGGACATCTTTTGTCCAGATAATTAAATTCAACTCTATGATTCCATCTACATTAGGCTATCTTTTCTTTCAAAAGCCCTGACCTTTGCATTGTAAATGAAAATGCGACCAAACTCTTCAATTGGCTGTTCAAGATCTTAGTGCCTAGGTCAGCAGTTCATATTCTTTTTCCTACTCCAACATATCTAAAGAGTTTTACACATCAGTGATAGAGGATTACACTCAATGAGATTCTTACAGTAAATGAGAAGGGGGTGCAGAATGGAGGAAGAGGATGAAGGTCAGGCTTACTCAAGCCCACCAACCCAACTGAAGAAAAGGAGAACTAAAAAAAAGTCACTGGGCTTCCCTGGTGGCGCAGTGGTTGAGAGTCCGCCTGCCGATGCAGGGGACACGGGTTCGTGCCCCGATCCGGGAAGATCCCACATGCCGCGGAGAGGCTAGGCCCGTGAGCCATGGCCACTGAGCCTGCGCGTCCGGAGCCTGTGCTCCGCAACGGGAGAGGCCACAACAGTGAGAGGCCCGCATACCGCAAAAAAAAAAAAAAAAAAAAGTCACTGGTATAGATGCTTTCTAGATTTCTCAGTCTCACTACTTCTTACAGGAACCAGCAGAACTGGTAGATTTAATAAGTATTAGGAAGATTTCTCTTCTGCCATGGCTACATAATCCAAGACAGCATACCTCTTCATTAACCATGTCAAGTCCACCTGCTCCTTTTAAAATAAAAGGAGGAAGACTTCCCTGGTGGTGCAGTGGTTAAGAATCCACCTGCCAATGCAGGGGACACAGGTTCGATCCCTGGTCCGGGAAGATCCCACATACTGCGGAGCAACTAAGCCCACGTGCCATAACTACTGAAGCCCAGGTGCCTAGAGCCCGTGCTCCGCAACAAGAGAAGCCACTGCAATAAGAAGCCTGCACACCGCAACGAAGAGTAGCCTCGCTCGCCGCAACTAGAGAAAGCCCCCGCACGGCAAAGAAGACCCAACAGAGCCAAAAATAAATTAAATTTATAAAATAAAGAAGATGAGAGCTATTATACTTCAGGGAACCAGGAAAATCTCATTTCTATCAACAGTTCCAAATGCTGAATTTCAA
This sequence comes from Mesoplodon bidens, assembly GCF_964165515.1. Taxonomy (NCBI): domain Eukaryota; kingdom Metazoa; phylum Chordata; class Mammalia; order Artiodactyla; family Ziphiidae; genus Mesoplodon; species Mesoplodon bidens. The sequence goes on from NC_138179.1 coordinate 5,834,341, forward strand.
AATGAGAGTTACTGGGGATTTATCTTTCAAAGAGAAATTCAGAATTAAAATTCTACAAATCCAATTGGTCAATTGAAAGCATTACCTTCAGGTCTGTTTGCTTTTGTAGTTCTTGTATCAAGGTCATAGTCTTATTGAAAGTAGCACAAATGCGGCTCTTAGTCTCTTTATGCTCGACAGCAATTGGTTTAAAGCGTGCGTGCAAAGTTTGATATCGAGACTTTATTGCTGACAATTCCTTTAAGAGTGTAACAGGATTTTTCTACATCAAGAAAAAAATGAATATATATTAAACCTGGAAAGGAAAAATTAAGCTTCTTTTAAGAATTAAAATATATACAGCACATTCTACCATCCATTTAATAGAACACTATTTAATTATGCAACTATGGGGCAGAGGATGGGAGGAAGGAAAAAAGAGAGAAGTATAAGACCTACATCCTATTCTCAAGGAATTTAAAGGCTAGGCACAGAAATAACCCCTCCCCTGCACATACACACACACACACAACAGCAATATTAAACTGCAAATAAGGTCACATTAGATACGTAATATTTGATGTACAGCTCACAATAATTAATTACACTATACTTCTAAAATACAATTCTAAATGTTATTATACGGAAGGTGATTTAAGAAACTATTTTGATTTGTTGAATAAGACAACTTGAAACCACTTATGATGAAATTCTTTTTTAATTAATTTATTTATTTTTGGCTGCATTGGGTCTTCGTTGCTGCACACATGCTTTCTCTAGTTGCGGAGAGCGGGGCTACTCTTCGTTGCCGTGAGCGGGTTTCTCATTGCGTGGCTTCTCTTGTTGCAGAGCACGGGCTCTAGGCGCGCTGGTTCCGTAGTTGTAGCTCACAGGTCTCTAGAGTGCAGGCTCAGTATTTGTGGCGCACGGGCTTATTTGCTCCGTGGCATGTGGGATCTTCCCGGACCAGGGCTCGAACCCATGTCCCCTGCATTGGCAGGCAGATTCTTAACTACTGCGCCACCAGGGAAGTCCTGAAATTCTTAAATACACTGTCATGGGGCTAAAGTATGTACGAGCACCAATTCACTGACCTCACTATACAAAATGCATGCCAACTCAAGCAACTATATTTATAAATTACATTAGTTTTTCAAATTCATTTTGGAATATAAACCACTATTCCATAAAAGACATTTCAACCAGGTGTTTTCTGCCACTTGGTTATTCTTTTCATTCCCTGGTGGTTTCTTAGCAAACCCTCCAATACTAGCTATTCCAAACTTTCTCCACTCCCTCCAGTTCCCATCCACCCCTTCTTGGCAAAAGACCTCACCCCAACTACTTTACTGAGAAGATTAGGAGTTTCTACTCCTGCCTTTTCACTGAAAATGAAAACACTATGGACATTCTGATCCTTACTTAGCCCCTAACACTACCACTAATTTTTTTTAAATAAATTTGTTTATTTATTTTTGGCTGCATTCAGTCTTCTTTGCTGCACGCGAGCTCTCTCTAGTTGCAGCAAGTGGGGGCTACTCTTGGTTGCGGTGCGCAGGCTTCTCATTGCCATGGCTTCTCTTGTTGCGAGGCATGGGCTGTAGGGGCACAGGCTTCAGTAGTTGCAGCACACAGGCTCAGTAGTTGTGGCTCTCAGGCTCTAGAGCGCAGGCTTAGTAATTGTGGCGCATGCGCCTAGTTGCTCCGCAGCGTGTGGGATCTTTCCAGACAAGGGCTTGAACCTGTGTCCCCTGCACTGGCAGGCAGATTCTCAACCACTGTGCCACCAGGGAAGTCCCACTACCACTATTATTGTTGTGCCCTCCCCATATCCTCCAGACCTTAAATTTCCTATATTTCAATAAGCTTTTCATACCTCCCTCTATACAGACCTCAAATATATAGAGATTTTTCCCTATACTGAGGGGAAAATTAACTCTTCTTTTGACTCTGTTGCTATTCAAAACCAGTTTCATTTTTCTTACTCTATTTGCCACCAACCTTCTAGGTCCTATAATAATACACGTCCTAGGCCTTTTAATAATAAATGGCCCTGGGACTTCCCTGGTGGCACAGTGGTTAAGAATCTGCCTGCCAATGCAGGGGACATGGGTTCAAGCCCTTGTCTGGGAAGATCCCACATGCCACGGAGCAACTAAGCCCGCATGCCATAACTACTGAGCCTGTGCTCTAGAACCCGCGAGCCACAACTACCGAGCCTGTGTGCTACAACTACTGAAGCCCGTGCCCCTAGAGCCCGTGCCTCGCAACAAGAGAAGCCACAGCAATGAGAAGCCTGCACACCGCAACCAAGAGTAGCCCCCGCTCACCGCAACTAGAGAAAGCTTTGCGCACAGCAACGAAGACCCAAAGCAGTCATAAATAAATAAATAATAATAATAATAGAAGACCCCATAGACCAGAGTCCTTTGCCAAATTATTTTAAACAATCAAAAAGTCAGACTTGCTCTATAATTTTGATATCCCTCTTTTTGCCTCTCCTTATTTCTTTCCTATTCTAATCTTCTTAAAATGAACTCTTGATTTTCATAAAACTATACTATCTTGGGTATCTTCCCACTCTTCAAGTATCTCCTTCGTGGACCCTACCTCATGGCTATAGTCAAAGGCTCAGTTCATGGCCTCTACTCGCCTCTTCTTTGGAGATTGATAAAAGATGATTCTAACAGGAACGAAAAAAAACAGAAAATCTAACTTAAAGACTGTTAAAATAACTCTGCAGAGAGTGACCAAGACCTACGGCATGAAGAGTAGAACAGGAAAAGGACAAAAGAGACACCATAAAAAAGTTAAAACTTATAGTATGTTTGATATGGGCAAAGAAATGATAGATGACACCAAACGTATAGTCTGGCAAACAGTGTATATTAAGATGCCTTTTGGGATATCTACTCAGTAAACACCCCAATGACACTGAGACCTGTATCTTAACCCTTCATTTCTCATAATGTATCTAGATATTCTAAGAGATTGCCAGTAGAAAAACTGGAAAATACAGTCCAAAAAATATCCTAAAAAGGAGGGGGGAAATAGACAAAAATGAAAACTGCAAGGAAAGATAAGAAAAATAGAGGATAGATTCAGGAAGTCCAATATTTCAGTCATGGGAAAGGCCACAAAAGAGGATTTCTTGTCTTATGAATATATAGGTAAGAAAAGTGATACGACTTTAGATTCACGTGTTTCATATTTAAAGAGCCCCACCAAGTGACAGCACGGTTACTGAGAAGACCTATATCATAATCATAAAATAATTATAAAACTTCACAGCATACGTAAAATATTCTTACAGTTCCAAGACAGATAGGTGTGATGCAGGAGTTGGGGGCGGGGTGGGGGGGGATGGAAGGTATAAAATAAGAAGGAAGACACATACAACGGATCAGGAATTAGAATGGCATCTATTTCTCAACAAGAACACTGGAAGCTAGGAAACCACAAAACAATGATTTTAAAATTAAGAGAAAACAATCTCTAATCTAGAATTCCATACTCAACCAAACCATCCATCAACTAAAGGATTAAATAAGGGTTAAATGAATATTTTCAAACATCTGACATCTCAAAGAGTGAAATATATGATCCAAACTAAAGGGAGTAAAACAAAGGGAATTACCAAAATTATGGTAAAGAAGTTCCCAGCCATGCAGGAAGCCTGTAGAGCCAAAGGTTAGATTGGAGCAGGAGGACAGACAGCACACAAGGGATGTGGAAGAAAATGAAACTTAGGGATCAGGTGATGTGTCTGACAATGTTGACAGGAGTTTAACAGTTCTGGTAGAAAAGTCTGAGGCTGAATTAATGATAAATGCATAGAAAAACTAAGAAAAATAAAGGGGGAAAAAAGAAAACAATTATTAGCTCCAGAAAAACAAGTTGTGTAAGAAAGGAAAAGCAAACATAGTATATTGCATGACTTGGATAAAAGCAATATTTGCAGAGCCATAATTACTGTGATCTGAATGTGTCCCTGCAAAATTCATTTTTTGAAACCTAACCCCCAAGGTGATGGAATTAAGATGTGGGATCTTTGAGAGGTGATTATGTTATGAGGGTACAGCCATCACGAATGAGATTAGTGCTCCGATAGAAGAGGCTTAGAGAGGTCTTCCCCTTCTGCCGCGTAAGGATACAACCAAAAGTCTGCAACCCAAAAGAAGACCCCATCTTGACCATGCTGGCACCTTGATCTAGCACTTCCAGCCTCCAGAACTGTGAAAATAACTTTCTGTTATTTAAAAAGTACCCATGGGGGCTTCCCTGGTGGTGCAGTGGTTGAGAGTGCGCCTGCCGATGCAGGGGACATGGGTTCGTGTCCCGGTCCGGGAAGATCCCACATGCCGCGGAGCGGCTGGGCCCGTGAGCCATGGCCGCTGAGCCTGCGCGTCCGGAGCCTGTGCTCCGCAACGGGAGAGGCCACAACAGTGAGAGGCCCACATACCGAAAAAAATAAAAAAATAAATAAAAAGTACCCATGGGCCTCCCTGGTGGCGCAGTGGTTGAGAGTCCGCCTGCCGATGCAGGGGACATGGGTTCGTGCCCCGGTCCGGGAAGATCCCACATGCCGCGGAGCGGCTGGGCCCGTGAGCCATGGCCGCTGAGCCTGCGCGTCCGGAGCCTGTGCTCCGCAACGGGAGAGGCCACAACAGTGAGAGGCCCACATACCGAAAAAAATAAAAAATAAAAAAAAATAAAAAGTACCCATGGGCCTCCCTGGTGGCGCAGTGGTTGAGAGTCTGCCTGCCGATGCAGGGGACACGGGTTCGTGCCCCGGTCCGGGAAGATCCCACATGCCGCGGAGCGGCTGGGCCCGTGAGCCATGGCCGCTGAGCCTGCGCGTCCGGAGCCTGTGCTCCGCAACGGGAGAGGCCACAACAGTGAGAGGCCCGCGTACCGCAAAAAAAAAAAAAAAAAAAAAAAAAGGAATGAAATTCTGACACAGGCTACACCATGGATGAACACTGAGGACATTAGTCTATGTGAAATAACCCAGTCACAAAAGGACAAATATTGTATGTGTCCACTTCTATGAGGTACCTAGAGTAGTAAAGTTTATAGAGACAGAAGGTAGAATGGTGGTTGCCAGGGGTTGGGGAGAAGGAGAAATGGGGAGTTATTGTTTAATGGATGCAGTTTCAATTTGGAAAGATGAAAAAGTTCTGGAGATGGATGGTGGTGATAGCTTCACAATGATGTAAATGTACTTAATACCACGGAACTGTATACTTAAAAATGGTGAATTTTATCTTGTATATTTTACCACAACTTAAAAAAAATAAAAAACTAATAATGTAAAATGTACAACTGTTTTAGAAAACAATTTAGCAGTTCTTCTAAATATTAAACATAGGGTTACCATGTGGCCAGGAATTCCACTCTTAGGTATATACCCAAGAGAAATGAAAGCAAATAAATGTCTACACAAAAACTTGTGCATGAATGTTTATGGTAATATTATCATAATAGCCAAAAGGAGGAAACAACCAAACTGTCTATTAACTGAGTGAATAAATAAGAAAATGTGGTGCAGCCATACAATGAAATATTACTCAGCTGTAAAAAGGAATGAAGTACTGATTCATGTTACAACCTGGATGAACCTTTAAAACATGCTAAGTGATATCCAGAAAAGATGAAAACTCTAATTTGAAAAGATACATGCACCCCAATGTTCATAGCAGCACTATTTACAACAGCCAAGACGTGGAAGCAACCTAAATGTCCATGAACAGATGAATGGATAAGGAAGATGTGGTATATAATGGAGAAAAGACATTCTCTTCAGCAAGTGGTGTTGGGAAAGCTGGACATCCGCATGTAAATCAATGAAGTTAGAACACACCCTCATACCATACAACAAAAATAAACTCAAAATGGCTTAAAGACTTAATATAAGACATGACACCATAAAACTCCTAGAAGAGAACACAGGCAAAACATTCTCTGACATAAATTGTACCAATGTTTTCTTAGGTCAGTCTCCCAAGACAATAGAAATAGAAGCAAAAATAAACAAATGGTACCTAATCAGACTTATAAGCTTTTTTCAGCAAAAGAAACCATAAACAAAACGAAAAGACAACCTACGGAATGGCAGAAAATATTTACAAACAATGGGACCAACAAGGGCTTAATTTCCAAAATGTACAAATAGCTCATACAACTCAATATCAAACAAACAAACAACCCAATCAAAAAATGGGCAGAAGACCTAAACAGACATTTCTCCAAAGAAGACATACAGATGGCCAACGGGCACAGGAAAGGATGCTCCGCATCACTAATTATTAGAGAAATGCAAATCAAAACCACAACGAGGTATCACCCCACAATGGTCAGAATGGCCATCATTAAAAAGTCTACAAATAATAAATGCTGGAGAGGGTGTGGGAAAAAGGGAACACTCCTATAAACTGTTGGTGGGAATGTAAACTGGTGCAGCCACTATGGAGAACAGTATGGAAGCTCCTCAAAAAACTAAAAATAGAGTTACCATATGATCCAGCAATCCCATTCTTAGACATATATCTGGAGAAAACTCTAATTCAAAAAGATACATGGGGCTTCCCTGGTGGCGCAGTAGTTGAGAATCTGCCTGCTAATGCAGGGCACACGGGTTCGAGCCCTGGTCTGGGAGGATCCCACATGCCGCGGAGCAACTAGGCCCGTGAGCCACAACTACTGAGCCTGCGCGTCTGGAGCCTGTGCTCCACAACGAGAGAGGCCGCGATAGTGAGAGGCCCACACACCGTGATGAAGACTGGCCCCCCCTTGCCACAACTGGAGAAAGTGCTCGCACAGAAACGAAGACACAATACAGCAAAAATAAATTAATTAATTCATAAACTCCTACCCTCAACATCTTCTTTAAAAAAAAAAAAAAGATACATGGACCCCAATGTTCATAGCAGGACTATTTACAATAGCCACGACATGAAAGCAAGCTAAATGTCCATCGACAGATGAATGGATAAAGAAGATGTGGTATATGTATACAATGGAATACTACTCATCCATAAAACAGAATGAAATAATGCCATTTGCAGCAACATGGATGGATCTAGAGATTATCATACTAAGTGAAGTCAGAAAGAGAAAGACATATCATATGATATCAGTTATATGTAGAATCTAAAAAAAATGATACAAATGAACTTATTTACAAGACAGAAACAGACTCACAGTCATGGGAAATAAACTTATGGTTACCAAAGGGGAAGAAGCGGGGGAGGGATAAATTGGAAATTTGGGATTAACGGATATATACTACTGTATATAAAACAGATAAACAACAAGGACCTACTGTATAGCACAGGGAACTATACTCAATATCTTGTAATAACCTATAATGGAAAAGAATCTGAAAAAGAATATATATATATATGTGTGTATGTATAACTGAATCACCTTGCTGTACACCTGAAACACTGTAAATCAACTATATGTCAATTAAACAAAAAAACATGCTAAGTGAAAGAAACCAGACATAAAAAGCCACCTATTGTATGATTCCATTTATATGAAATGTTCAGACAGCAAATCTGTAGAGTTTACAGAGACAGAAAGTGGATTAGTAGTTGTTGGGAGCTGGCCAGGGGCAGGAGAAGTGGTTGTTAATGGGGAGAAACAGCTAATGGGTATGGGTTTCTTTTTGAGGTGATGAAAATATTCAAATATTTATTGTGATGATGGCTGTACAATATACTAAATTACTAAAAATTCCAATGAACTAAATATACTAAAAACCACTGAACTGTATACTTTAAAAGAGTGAATTTCATGGTATATGAATTAGAGGTCAATAAAGCTGTTTTTAAAAAAAAAAGTTGTAGAAGAGAAAAACAACTGGAAGTGTAACTAAAATGAGAGATGGAAGGGTGGAAGAAAAGAGGAAGCCCCACATGAAATGTTTTCCACATGGTACTCGAAAGATACTGACTCAGACGAGTGCTTTGGCCAGTCAATTAGGTGGTACCACTGCACCAGAATTGGTTGGCTGTTCTTCAGTAAAAGAGAAAAGAGGAAAAGACAAAGAAAAAGTCAAGTCAGTTAAGGAGGTAGAACAGTTAAAACTGTACTCCCATAGAATCCTGGCATTCCATTATTTCATGTAAAGCAGTAAAAACTGAACACTCACAATGCTTTCCCAATTTTATATAAAATGCTATTTTAATTTGCACTTCCACTCAATTCCCCCCAAATTTTAATTGTATAAATTTTTTGAGAAACAGTAAAATACGATATTTCTTGTCTGCTAGCAAATGCTATAAAAGATAAACATTAATGATTTAAGTGGTAAAGTAATGTTTAAAAATTGTCTGCTTTATCTCTATAGAGATAGGCGTGTATACATGTAGTTATAAGTTATGGCATTTAAACATAATATTATGTTTAAACCTAAACTTAGAAATAACGAAGTACATAATTTTATGCAAAAATCACAGTTCATATAACGAATTTAATAGTATATCATCATCTTCCTCAGAGAATATCATCACTGCTAGGATTCCTCCCCTCTTATTTAACCACTGCCCTAGAGGTATCTATATTCTCTCAGAATTTCAGAGGCTTCCATAGTGGTTTACACCTCTGGACTCAATAATTCTTATTTATGGGTTAAAAAAAAAAAGAGGTGCCACAAATTTCCTTGACTATGGGTATAATCTCTCCAATATTCTGTGACCAAGTTTCCAACACAGAAAAGATTCTATAAATTTAATAATGTAATTGTTATAATCTACTACTATTAGAAATACTATCAGAAAATCTTTTAATAAAATATTCTGTTAAAAAGACATTTCTTTTTCAGATTACCTTGCCTGCTGAATCAGGATAATTAGTCTTGATTTCATATTCCAGCCTGTACTGAATGTAATCCAGATCAGAGTCAGCCTTCTGGAACTAAAGATCAGCAGAAATAATTATTTCATGAACCAAAAGACGTATTACTAAACATGATACTGTAACTATTCTTTTTTCTTTATATTTTCACATATTTTAATATGATATACACTGATTTTTAAAATATGGAAATAGAAAAGTATACAAAACCTCCATCATCTAGAACACTGGTCCCCAACCTTTTTGACACCAGGGACCGGTTTTGTGGAAGATGATTTTTCCACGGAATGGGGGGGTGGGCGGGGGTGGGGATAGGGGATGGTTCAGGCTGTAATGCAAGGGATCTGCAGATGAAGCTTCGCTTGCCCACCGCGCACCTCCTACTGTGCTCACCTACTGTGCAGCCTGGTTTCTAACAGGGGGCTGGGGACCCCTGATCTAGAATACCCACGCTCTATTAAGAACTAGCAATGGCTTCAAGAATTCCCTAAGGTTACTAACACTCTCATCAAATAAGCAGTTTTTCTACCTCTGGTAGGATATGTGGTTTCAAATTAAAACACTGAACAAACTTATTTTCAGGGATACTCCAGCTGTTAACATAATTTGCAACCCCATTAACCAAAGAACTACAAATATGTGCCACACAGACCAAACTTGGAAGGCTTAAAGAATCATAAATTACACCAAAAAAAGCTACATTAATACAGGAGTAGCAGTCTGAATAACTCCAATTTATTTAACCTGGGTCCTAGCGTGGGACCTTGATCTGCAGTAAACTTCTAAGAGAGAAAAAAGCAGAAAACTGCCATAGGCTGTAAAATACGTGTGCGTACATAGAGAAAAGTTGGGAAGGATATATATCAGGGTGTTAAAAGTGGTTTATTTCTGAATGTGATATAATCTACAAATTATTCTTAATTTGGGGGAATTCTACATCTTTTACAAGATCTTAAAGCATGTACTGCCTTGAATTTGTCAGGGAAACAACCACCATCCTTTGAGTTTACTGTGAAAGGCAAAACATGATTTCCTCAGGGAAGGTCTCCTGTTCGTAGCCCACAGCTGAGGAGACTTTCAGACCTTTCTGTCAACTTAAGCTCTGGACTAAAGACTGCTTCTTGAAAATTTGGAGCCTTAATGGAAAAAGTATAAACCAACAAAAACTGTTAAAAGTAGTTCTCAGATCGAATGAGCAGCAGTATACAGATATTTTTATTATATAAAAAGTAAACCAAGGGGCTTCCCTGGTGGCGCAGTGGTTGAGAGTCCGCCTGCCGATGCAGGGGACACGGGTTCGTGCCCCGGTCCGGGAAGATCCCACATGCCGCGGAGCAGCTGGGCCCGTGAGCCATGGCCGCTGAGCCTGCGCGTCCGGAGCCTGTGCCCCGCAACGGGAGAGGCCACAGCAGTGAGAGGCCCGCGTACCGCAAAAAAAAAAAGTAAACCAAGGATTCTACTTTGGAAGGTCGAGTGAGGAAGAAAAAATGGTTCTCAGAAGTCAAAATGCTTCTGAAGTCAGAAGCTGTCAGTATTGAACAGAATTTCAGAAAGAGATAAACTAAAGCTTCCACCACTAATAATTTATCTCATCATTGGCCTAAATTTGATTGGAAAACTTTGCAATTAATAAAATTCTATCTTTATAACCAAAAACTTCTAGAGTAGAAATTGAAGAAAAGAGTCAGTCTTTGTTTTTAAAAATTTTCCAAGAATCAGTATCTGATTTGCATCTCTAACAGCAAGGAGTTGCTATGAGCCAGAAAAACAAATCTAGAAGTTCTCTATTTAAAAAGTGTTTATAATGTTTTCCAAAATGGAGGCATTTCATTTGTCATATATACTTGTTCTATTAGCTGCCATGATTAAATCTATCAATAATTAGACTTCTTTAAGCATATTAGTAATTACTATATATGTATGTGTGTATATATAAAGAAATTCCTGTTGGCATAATTCCCACATTAAAATATGCTCAAGAATTATCTTTACCTTTATATAAAAAAGTACACTAACCTGTATGACATGTGGAGGGAAAGCAGGGGGAGGGGATGGGATAGAACAAATCAAATTAAGCAAAGGCTCTACACATTGAAGACCTGATTTGTTTTAATTTTTGAAGTAGACCACAAGTCTGTAGCTTTAAGTATAATTCAAGGCCTTGTATAACATGCTAAAGCGTAATTTTAAATAAAAGTTTTTAAAACTTATTAAGTTACCACAAAATTCTTACGAGTATGGGATTTGTTGCTCCAGGGTTACCTTAAAATAGAATCTCTATTCTAGGAGCCCTTGTTTATGGAACAGATATTCTTAAGCCTATATGTTTTTGTTTTTTTAAATTTATTTATTTATTTTTGGCTGTGCTGGGTCTTCGTTGCTGTGTGTGGGCTTTCTCTAGCTGCGGTGAGCGGGGTCTACTCTTCGTTGCGGTGCGCGGGCGTCTCATTGCGGTGGCTTCTCTTGTTTTGGAGCACTGGCTCTAGGCGCAGCAGGCTTCAGTAGCTGTGGCACACGGGCTTAGTTGCTCCGCGGCATGTGGGATCTTCCAGGACCAGGGTTGGAACCCATGTCCCCTGCATTGGCAGGTGGATTCTTAACCACTGTGCCACCAGGGAAGTCCCAAGCCTATGTTTTTTAACTTGGTATTTTAGTTCTGCTTAAATTTATCTAGTATAATCCCACAGTCCATTTAACAATGTCTTCTCTTCAAGAGAGTGGTTTCAGCTATGGCTTCACGTAATACCTGGGGGTCCACAATGTACTAAAATCACCAAATAGTACCAAAAAGAAGTGGTTCCTTCCCTTAAGTAATTTATATTTTAATAAGATACCAGGGGCTTCCCTGGTGGTCCAGTGGTTAACACTCTGCGCTTCCAGTGCAGGGGGCCCATGTTCAATCCCTGGTCAGGGAACTAGATCCCACATTGCACAACTAAAAGATCCCACATGCCACAACTAAAATCCCGCGTTCTGCACCTGAGACCCAGCACAGCCAAACAAACAAACAAATAAATAAAAGACACCAAAGAGTGGGCTTCCAATCAATGGCATGATGGAGCCGGCTAAATTTTTAGGAATTTTTGCAAGCCAATTGTTAAACACAGGCATCACTAAAAATTAAATTATTAAACTTACAACTAAATAAATTATTAAAAACAAATATATACAGAAACTTCCTAGTTATTTTACTATATTTTACTCTTATCTATGCTCTTGAGGTCTATCATATCTATACAGTAGAAATATATCACATGCTACTATTGCATGTCTTTCCAACTCCATTTTCAGTGACATCATGCTGATAGCTTAAAGTCAGCTAGGGTGGAAATATATACACCAGGGAAATTGGTAAATGCTAAAATTCAGGACTTCCCACTTTCCCACCACAGCTACACTTATATGTATACCACTGCTTTCAAAAGGTTTTTAAAACAATTTCCATCCCCCCTTTAAGTAATATACCCACACTTCTATTTGGAAAATATTTCAGAGAACAAATAGAATTTTAAACAGATTTTAAAAGACAGGGGGTACAGGGAATAGAGAGTTATTGTTTAACATGTGGAGTTTCTGTTTGGAAAGATGAAGTTCTGGAGATGGATGGTGGTGATGGTTGCACAATGATGAGAACGTACTTAATACTGCTGAGTTCTTTACATTTTAAATGCCTAAAATGGTAAATTTTGTGTGTATTTAACCACAATTTAAAAACTTTTTTAAAAGAGGAAAAACAGTTTGAGAGTAGAATGTTATCCTCCTTGAAGAACTGCACAGAACATTTTGTGATAAAACCTAGGGGAAGTATTTACTTATTAGCAAAGTCAGTGGGCTGTGGATTAAGCAGGGGACAAAAAAGGAAAAAGGGTGCCAATGCAATGTTGAGAAAGAGAAAAACAATGAAGACTCTCTGATCTGAACCCCTCATTTTATAAATGAAGAAATAGTCTAAGTGACTTCCCTCTAGTTCTATTTTCATTACTCTGTTTTTATGTAGTTAGATCAAAGTTATACATGACATTAAATCCAATAAGAATCACATAGATGGGGGAAAAATGTAAAGACTTTACCTAATATTAGATTTAAAGTTTTTTTAAGTTTTAAATCTAATATCTCTGCAGTTAGTCCATTAAAAAATTCTCTCTGAATATAACCTGGTAGTATGGTACAGAAGAAAAGAAAATAAGAGGATTAAGATATGTGGCGGAAGTTCTAGTCCTGGTCTCACTAACCAGCTATGTGGCCTCCAGTATCTTCCCTCTCTCTGAGTCTCTCCTATTAAATGAGAGAGATGGAAATCTAATCCCTTTCAACACTAAACTTCTATTATTTCATTATACCACAAATAAACCAAAGTTTAATTTGTCAAAATGTTAAAATTAAGGAAAATGTTTCTTTTTTCTAATATATAAAAATTGGGGGCTTCCCTGGTGGTGCAGTGGTTAAGAATACGCCTGCCAATGCAGGGGACACGGGTTTGAGCCCTGGTCTGGGAAGATCTCACATGCCTCAGAGCAACTAAGCCCGTGCACCACAACTACTGAGCCTGCGCTCTAGAGCCCGTGAGCCACAACTACTGAAGCCCGCGTGCCACAACTACTGAAGCCCGCTTGCCTAGAGCTCACGCTCTGCAACAAGGGAAGCCACCGCAGTGAGAAGCCTGTGCACCGCAACAAAGAGTAGCCACCGCTGGCCGCAGGTAGAGAAAGCCCGCGCGCAGCAACGAAGACCCAACGCAGCCAAAAATAAATTAAAAAAAAAAAAAAATGTGACCTTTGAGTTCCAGATTTTAATGTATGTATTGAAAAGTAGCTTCTACTATTTGTTTTCCTTCTAAACAAAGATGACTGTTGCTTCAGTTTCAGCTGCATCATTTCTGCAACCTGCCCATTGTTCTTCCCAAACACCAAAACCCTATAAGCAATATTGCACTACTCAGAACTATTTACACAGCAGAGACAATATCGATAGGGTTCTAGGATCTGGTGACAAACAGGAAAATTTTTAGTTACACGGTAGGAAATTTACTGACCAATTATGACAGTCTCCAAAACTCATTAGTGTCTGATTAATGGAACAAAATGATATTGCTAAACTTCATTCACATTGGAAGCCTTGTAAACAATGAGGTTGCTGTTTAATTAGTTTTAGCTACCTGTCTTATTTTTAGGCATATTAGAATATTTAAAATAAAACTAGTGAATTTTTTAAAGCCCAAGACATTCATATTTCATATTCGCAGTTTTTCTCTAAATCAGTAATAAAAATAAATGGGAAAAGTTTTATATCAATCCTAAGAGTGGTAAATAAAATATGCAATTTAGCTGGGAAAAGTTCATGGAAATCAATGTTAAAGCCCCAAAGACCACCAAATTACATTCTGCCAATTGGACATCCTTGGAAGAAGACTGGGATTGTAAGGAAGATACTGTACAAATGGGAAAAAATACTTCAGGAAATAATTTAGAGTTTTAGAGAGCATGCCACATATTTCACAAACACAACATTCTGTCATACTAGTTTTTATTATGATAAGCTTTAGGCTTTAGATAAAAGGCACACTGTATGACATACCACTCAAGTATTTGGCAGCAAGGAGAAAAGAACATAATTGCAGCACAGTTTAAAAAACATTTCCTCTTTACAAAAACCCATAGATTCTCACTGCCACAATAACGCTCCCTTTCAAAAGGACCAGCTCCAAACACATCCTCTTCTGAGAGAGCCTGTCTCAACAACATCAAAACACAGGGAAATGAAGGGGGGAAATACGGCAGCCTTGCCTCTGGTGAGAGGAGTTGGTAGAGGTATGTTCTGGACTCAGTAGCTAGGCTTAGAAATACATTTTCCATAGAAACATTGTTTTAAGGGCAAATTAGGTATCTTCATATTCCTAGATCTAGGTTAGCTGTATTATCAACCAAAGAAACTATTTAAAGCACCCCTTTCCTTACATTCCCATCTCTCCAATACAGGTTTAGAAACACCTTTATGACTCTCATTTTATTTTTTTCATGGCTAAAGTTTACCAAGTCCTGTCTTATATTACAATCATTTGTTTGCATGGTAGTGTCACCATTCGATTTCAAGTTTCTTGCTGGCAAGAGCCTTGTCTTTTCGCTTCTATATCCCTGGTTTTTAATATGCAGTGAAAAATGGGAATAGATTAAAGAACATTTATTCATTTGAAAGAACAGCCTGGGAATCCAACCACATTCTAAAGCCAGTTTTAATAAATATTTCAAGCTCCTAACAAGTTGAGCGCCACCTCTAATGTCTACACAATCGCAATTGGTTTTTTGTATATTTCTGCTAGAGAGTTGACTATTATCCACTCTCTCCAGAGAGAACAAACACATGTCTATGCTCGTCTGAAACAGATAAGCAGCAATATGCACAAGCACCCAGTTACAGACATGTTATTTTAGGCAAATAACAACATCAAAGCAGAAGAAAGTGTGAAGTTTCAAGTTCATCAGTTCCTAATCTGCAGGCTTTTATGTAACAATTAAGAGAGTAGTACACATGAGCCTGACTTTATCAGTTAAAGTAGTCTATTTAACTTTTTGTAAGCTTTCAGGATCTTAGGTTATTTACGTTAACTGTGCTATGGACACATAATAGACTACAGGGACAGAGTTAGATTTTCATAGATAGAATGAACCTGGTTTAGAAAAAATAAAAATATACCTACAAAAGAATCTAGAATAGGGACTTCCCTGGTGGCACAGTGGTTAAGAATCCACCTGCCAACGCCGGGGACAAAGGGTTCAATACCTGGTCCTGGAAGATCCCACATGCTGCAGAGCAACTAAGCCCGAGCGCCACAACTACTGAGCCTGCACTCTAGAGCCCACGAGCCACAACTACTGAGCCCACGTGCCACAACTGCTGAAGCCCACACACCTAGAGCCTGTGCTCCACAACAAGAGAAGCCACCGCCACGAGAAGCCCACGCACCGTAACGAAGAGTAGCCCCCGCTCGCCACAACTAGAGAAAGCCCACACGCAGCAACAAAGACTCAACGCAGCCAAAAATAAATAAATAAAAAATAAATAATTTTTTTAAAAAAGAATCTAGAATATACAACGTAGTCTTTTTTTTAATTAATTAAGTAATTTATTTTTGGCTGCTTTGGGTCTTTATCATTGGGGCTGTGTTGCTGAGCTGGGGCTTCTCTTCGTTGTGGTGCGCAGGCTTCTCATTGAAGTGGCTTCTCTTGTTGCAGAGCATGGGCTCTAGGCGTGCAGGCTTCAGTAGTTGTGGCACGTGGGCTCAGTAGTTGTGGCTTGGGGGCTCTACAGCGCAGGCTCAGTAGTTGTGGCGGATGGGCTTAGTTGCTCCGTGGCATGTGGGATCTTCCCGGACCAGGGGTCGAACCTTCTGTCCCCTGTGTTGACAGGTGGATTCTTAACCACTGCGCCACCAGGGAAGTCCTCCTTTTCATTACTTTTTTTTTTAAGACTTCTCTGTTATTTATGGTATCCTATGCCTTATAAATAAATTGGGCAATAAAGAGTGTAGAATACAGAAATCAACATATAATTTTATGAGAAGTCATTAAATTTCCCTATATTTTATCCAAAACCTTAACTGGGTGTTTATATGTAATATGTTTATATTTTATCCAAAACCTTAACTGGGTGTTTATATTCTGAACACAGAAATCAATATATAATTTTATCAGAAGTCATTAAATTTCCCTGTATTTTATCCAAAACCTTAACTGGGTGTTTATAAGATTTTTTTTTTAATTAAGGAACACAGGTTCATAATTACTACAGAACATGAATGTTTACAATAATTTTAAATGTTCAGAATGTAATAAAGGAAAAGTGTGGTGGAGGTTTTCAACTTAATAGCTAGAATTGATTTTACTGGTTCTTCATCTCAACCCCCCTGCCCCCCATCTTAAAACTGTACTGAACAACTTGAGGTTTCCCCCGCTTGTGCAACACCTCTGGACTTTCACACGTACCGTTTCCTTTGCCTGGAACGTTTTCTGTTGCCTTCACTGGCTAATCCCTACTCACCCTTCCAGTCTCAGATTATCTCTCACCTCTAACAAGACACCTTCCCGGGCTTCCCTGGTGGCGTAGTGGTTGAGAGTCCGCCTGCCGATACAGGGGACACGGGTTCGGGCCCCGGTCCGGGAAGATCCCACATGCCGCGGAGCGGCTGAGCCCGTGAGCCATGGCCGCTGAGCCTGCACGTCCGGAGCCTGTGCTCCGCAACGGGAGAGGCCACGGCAGTGAGAGGCCCGCGTACCGCAAAAAAAAAAAAAAAGAAAAAAAAGAAACCTTCCCCAGGTTAGGTGCCTCTTTCCAATGTGCCCCCCCACAACAACTGATATTTACTCATCCCATCGTGGCATCTGTCTCAATGTATTTACCCATATCTCCCAGATAAGTTCCTTAATATCTCTAGCCTCTGGTACCGGCCTGCCCTAGTAACACTTACCAAAAGAAAGTATGACGTACTACCATCTACAATTGGAGAAATTAAGGAGAGGAGAGGAGAGGAGGAATTGATAAGAACCACTACAACCCTCACATCGCCTAACAAAAATCAATTGTTCTGAAAAGCTACATTTATTTTACAGTCACTAATCACTACATGAAAATCTTAAATGAAAACTGAGACTATTTCCTCATTTATAAAATGAGAACAAAAACAATGAATTAAAGAATCAACAATTGACTTATTTAGGACTTCCCTGGTGGCGCAGTGGTTAAGCATCCGCCTGCCAATGCAGGGGACACAGGTTCAAGCCCTGGTCCTGGAAGATCCCACATGCCGCGGAGCAACTAAGCCCGTGTGCCACAACTACTGAGCCAGGGAGCCACAACTACTGAAGCCCGTGCCCCTAGAGCCCGTGCTCCACAACAAGAGAAGCCACTGCAATGAGAAGCCCGTGCATCACAACGAAGAGTAGCCCCAGCTTGCTGCAACTAGAGAAAGCTCACATGCAGCAACAAAGACCCAACACAGCCAAGAATAAATAAATTAATTAATTTTTAAAAAATCACGCTAAACAGGTTATTAAAAAAAAAATAAGACCTAGAAACTGAAAACTGTAAAACACCATTGAGAGAAATTTTAAAAGACCTAATTAATGGAGAGATAATGTTCATGTATCAGAAGGCTCAATATTGTTAAGATAGCAATTCTCCCAAATTGTTCTTTAGATTCAACATAATCCCAACCAAAACCCCAGTACGCTTCTTTTTTTTATAGAAATTGACAGAAAAATTATTTGGAAATGCAAATTAATTTAAAAGTTTTAGAAAACAAGAGCAATGGGTGAAGCCTTATACTAGATGATTTCAAGGCTTCCTAACAAAAATTAACTCAAAATGGACTGAGATCTAAATGTAAAAACTAAAACTGTAAATCTTCTAGAAGAAAACATTTGTGACCTCGAGCTAAGCAAAGAATTCTTAGATAGAACACAGAAGGCATAAACCATAGAAGAATAAAATGTATAAACTGGACTCCATCAAAAAATTTTAAGGGAGAAGGCAAATAGATAAAATTAAAGGACTCTTGTAATAATAAAAAGACAACTCAATTTGAAAATAGGCAAAAGATTTTAACAGATATTCACTGAAGAAGATATACCAACTTCAAATAAGCACATGAAAAGATGTTCAATACCATTAGCCATTAAGGAAATGCAAATTGAAACTATAATGAGATACCACTACACACCTACTAGAATGGCTAAAATGAAGAAGACTGACAATAGTACCATGTGTTGGTGAGGACTTGGAGAAACTGGAACCCTAATACAGAGTTTTGGAAAAGATTTTAGCAATTTCTTTTAAGATCAATCATACTTTTATCACGCTGCCCAAGAGAAATGAAAACATTATGTCCAAATAAAGACTTGTATTATAATGTTTAGAACACCTATTCATAATAGGCAAAATCTGGAAATAACAAAGCCCATAATCTGGTGAACAGATAAACAATTTGTGATATTCTAGACAATGGAATACTACTCATCAATAAAAATGGTCCAACTCCTAATACATGCAACAACATGGGTGAATCTTAAAAGCATTATGCTAAGTGTAAGAAGCCAGACACGAAAGACTAGAAGGTCTGTGTATATGATTTCATTTTTATGAACTTCTAGGAAAGGCAAAACTAGAGGTCTGCGGCTGCCAGGAAGTTTGGGAGGTTTACTGCAAAGGGTCATAAGGGAACTTTTTATGGTGAGGGAAATGTTCTGTATCATGACTGGTGGTGGTGGTTACAAGACTGTACACATTTATCAAAACTCATGAAATTGTACAACTAAAATTGTTGAGTTTTACTCTATGCAAATTATATCTCAAACTGATTACAAAAAAACAAGTGATGGAGTCACATTTTATTATATCTCATAATTACAAAAAAAACATTAAGACATGCATTCTAAAGTTTTAAACTCAAGCATTTACTATACAATACACAAAATTAACACCAATTAAGATTTGAGGCAGGTTACCACAGGAAATATACAGCAAAGATTGTATTCATCACATACTAATTCATCGTGAAACTCAATTAAAGAAAACCTGAGATTTGTCAGAACCTATCCAAACCTGTAACAGAAAGAAGCAAATGACAAAGTACTACTTGTTTAGACAAGCCATAACAACTTTAGCTATAAAATGTATCCTCTCAGTGTGTTTCATAATGCATTACAGTGGTGAATTTTTAATTAGTTGAAAACATTTTTTTTCAAGTTATAACTTTCTAAAACATATACTTTGTAATAAAATTATATAGTTTTTAGCAACAAAGGTTGTGGTAAATTACTCACAGACACTGAAGACGTAAGGCAAGAACCAAAATTCTGGTGTACATTCTGCTTTCAGATGCTTTGACAATACTATTGCACTGCTAGCTGTAAAGTACAGTAGTGCAATAAAGTCAGAGCATTCGTTAGCAGTAATAGGTAGGAAAGACACACAAGAGCATCTGGCATCAGTTGAAGCTTCATTGTGAAAAGGATACAAAGAAGGGTTGCCTCTTTGGACAGAAGACATCCAAAACCTAAGAACATTTATAGCAATGTTAAAAAAAAAAAAGAAGACTAGGATTTAAATATCAAAGTGGTATTGTTTTTTGACGACTAACCTATGATTAATATGCAAACTGAAAACATGCATAGATGTAGAAAGGAATGTTGTAAATATGTTATAAGCTGTATAAGTTATTCACATGGGTATTGTTAATACCTCAGGACTGGTATTAACAAAACAGGTTATAATTACTACTTAAGGCAAAGTTGTGAAAATATTTCTGTTCTGCTGAGATGTGTTGGTTAGCTCCTCCATAGCAATTGACCGATTAACTGTCATATAAAATTAGCCTTTTGAGTAAGATTACCAAAGAAAATAAATGAAAAGTGAAATAACATTTCCCAATTTCTATAAACCCTATCTCTCTCGAATCTAAACTACAATATAAAAAGCACTTACCATCTTATCTCAAGAGTTCACAGACTTCCAGGGAATCAATGTGTCGTAAACAGGATACCAATAGCCCTACTTAACTGAATGCTATGAAAGGGGATTTTAAAATTTCAGATAACCCCTAAAACATCTTAAATATAAGAGAAAACATCTCCATTTCCTTCAAGCGCAGAAAAATCAAAGAGAAAATAATAATGGGAGGAGGAGAGGGCCCTGAGATTCAAGAGGTTTCCTTGGATTCAAGCCAATTAACATTCTAACCTTTTAACTGGTAAGAAACCTTTGTGAAGTCAGATGTCAACAAAGAAATAGAAATAGTATCATAGTATCACATTGCACTACCTTTTGTGTACAATCTCTAGCTGTATCACAAAAGAAGGACACTAGACAAATACCACTCAATCAATAAGTGAAGGGAAAAAAGTTATAGAACAAAGATTACCCTACAATGAGTTTATTCCTCCATTAATAATGTTGACTGATGCAGAAACACTTTCCATTATTTTCACCAATCTTCCTTTAAATGATCCAGTTCAGCTACTTGGTTGGATTGAGCCTACTAAGAAATGAACTCAAATTCAGGACAGCTGGAAGATGAGTGTCTTGACCTCAAATCCTAGGCCACATAACTCAGATATTAGAATATTTCAACTCTGCTAGCCAAGGATCAGGTTTTAAAAACAAGTATTTAAAAGCAAATGTTTAAAATATCGTACATTAAAGCATATATGTGGAACCGAGAAAAATGGTACAGATGAACCTGTTTGCAAGGCAGAAATAGAGACACAAGTAGAGAACAAACATATGGACACCAAGGGGGGAAATGGGGGGTGGGATGAATTGGCAGATTGGGATTGACATATATACGCTAATATGTATAAAACAGATAATAAGAAAAAAAGTAAAATTAAAAAAACAAATGTTTAATTTTCTGAATCAGGGGTTAAAACTAGAAAAAAATATGAAAATTTTAAACTTAAGAGGATCAGGATACTTGTCTGATATCTTAAAAAATTAAGATAAGTACTTTCTTTTCAAAGTTAGATAATAGGTATTCTATTTCACTTATTAAATATTCAACATTTGTTCCTCAACAAACCCTTTTATTCAAGTAATATAAAACCAAAAATCAGAGGATTGTACAGGAAATCATTTACCTTTGGAAACTTAGAAAATAAACCAGTTCACAGATATAACATTTTTTTCTAAAAGCACATGGCAAATCTAAAGGTGAGATGGATGGTCTTATGCTACCCAATCAGTACAAAGCAGTAATAATAAAAGTGTACTTGTTCAAATACAATTTTTAAATCCTAATAATTATGGAAACAAACTAATAATTTGAACGGGAAAAAAAAAGTTATGACTAAGTTAGTTAAAATGAATTTAAGAAGAAAGACCTGTTTTCTTCTCTTCCTCTCATAAAAAGAATTTTTAAAAACTACCCCATCATTCAAACACCTAAAAGTTCGAGTCTGGCTACCTCATAGTTTTCTAAAACCTACTTTTTTTTCAAGATGTACACGTAATTGCTTTCCCCTTAAAATAAAATGTGTTCAGTCTTAAACATGTCCTGTGAGAGTATTGACCCTAATGCAAACTCCAGAAAAGGCTTCATTGGTACCTCAAAATTAAAAGCCAACTTGAGAGGGGAAAAAAAAAAAAACTGTTAAAAGCAGAATTAGTATCATTTAGCATCTTACAATTAGGCAGAAATATCCATCTGGAGGGAGGAATTCATAATGGAGGAGATGAGCAAGACAATGTTAACATCTGTGCCTTGTTGGTAGAATCAAATTACAATACTTAACACTGTTTTTTTGTTTTGTTTTTTGAAAGACAATGATAAGAATAACAAAACTTTGAACTAAAAGTTCATTATTTAGGGTTTGGAAAGCTGCAGAAAATTCTTCCTTCTTTGCTGCCATTTCTCACCTTCCCAATTCCCACACACAGCCCCCACAAAGAAAATCAAAATTCAAAACGTTAGAAGCAAATGAAAGTCAATTTTGTATATGAGAGCCACTACAATTCATTAATACATCAGAAGAAAACAGTAATAAGATATATCAAGGTCTCGCATTTTCTGGGGGTGAGGATCTTCCAAGATCACTATACGTTGCAGATATTAAAGAGACCCAAGGTTCAGCTTGGACAAGAGTAGCACAGGCACAAATGATACTTAAGGAGTAACGCCAAGGAATGGCAGGCAGAAGAGGAGAGGACTGTGATGGAGATTCTGGCTTTTTTACTTAATCTTGTTGTTTTTCTTTAACAAAAAAACGGACAGGAGTTCAATGGTGGGTGCGTCCTCCAACTTCCCCATTTTAAAGGAAGCCAGCCCAATCCAAACACTCGTAATGCCTTGGGGGTAAAGGGACTGAAGATAAAACAAGGGAACTAAGAAAAAAGCGCGGGCATTCAAGCCGGTAGTCTAGGGAAGGGAGGGAGAGAATAAAGAGGACAAGTGAGGGAAGAATCCAAAGAAAAAACTAGGACGGCCCTCCAGTTTGGCGCCCTAGAGCAGGCCAAGCAGCCGCGGGAGTCCTTCCCAATTATTCGCCCCCGCCCCCTACTTTCACAATGAATGAAACTAGGCAACTCCAGAGCAGCGGAGCCTCCCACGTCCCAGGTCCCGCCCGCGCTCCAGGAAAAGAAGCTCGTGGTTGAGATTCCCAAGGCTCACACCTCTCCCCCACCCAAGGGCCAAACTGGTCTAGGGGCTTCCTTGGCCGCTAAGAAGTTGTGCACGCAACTCTCGCATCCTTTCTCAGCCTGCCCTGGGCTGAATATGAACGCTTCAGCCCTAAAGGGATTCCTCTCCCCCGCTCCCTGTTTATTCCCCACCCTCCATCCCCCTTTCTCGGACTGTGAACAACCTCTCCCCTTCTTGGGGCGTTTAGAGACCATTACAGTCAGGTCTTTTGGTGGAAATACACAGAACGCTGTTTGCACCAGCCACAGTTCCTCGAGAGGCGAAAAGGTAAGGGCAAGAAACAAGGAATTCCAAAGGCCCCCGTACCCCCAGCATCTCCCGCCATTTCCCTCACGAGTTTCCCGGATGTAACCCCTTCCCCCCGCGGCGGTTAAGAGACCAGGCGGCGGCGACTCCCTTTGGTGCAGGAGGAGGAGCTCGAGTCTAGTCCAGCCTCCTCCGCCCAGGGTTTCCGGCGACTCCAAATTGCGTTCCACTTTGGAGGCCATCGGGGAAGAATAAACTACCCAGTGGATCTCCTTCATTTTACACTCACCATCAGTTCCAGCTTATCGACCTCCGCCTCCATGTTGAATAGTTGACATTCCTCAGACCGCGGCGGCGCTTAAGCCGCAAACCGTACTAGCACTGAGGGTCCCTATTGGACAGCTGTCATTCAACGTCTCCCGCTCATTGGTTCCTCCGCTTCACCGGCGCCCGCCCATTGGCGACTGGGAAACGCCCCTCCGCATGAAACACCTTTTCCTGTTGGGCAAGGACACAAAACGCCGCAGGAGGATTGGCTCCTGTACCCTTTTTTTTTTCCATTGGCTGCACCCTCATCTCTACTTTCAATTTCACAGTTAGAGTTCAGCAGAGAAGAGCTTGCGATTGGTGCAATCGGAAGAAAAGCCAACCAATTACACAAAAGCTTCCAGAAACAGCAAAGGGGACGTGACACACCTTTCCTCTCCAGCTTCCCCTCCACTTCGCTCCCGCCTTCCTCCATATTCATACAAGAAGCGCCTCAGCTCTGATTGGCCGAAGCGTGGTTCTACCTCAGCCAATCACAAGCCAGGCTGTGATCCTACACTACACGCAGAGCGAATTGTGGAAAGACCAAGGCTACGATTGGTCCCTCCAAGATAAGGTTTTAATTTTGAATTTTTCTTTATAGCGAGGGAGAGGCCACTGCCGGGACTCCATCAAATCCCCGGACTCTTAGCCTAGTAAGTGCAGGGGTATCTTCCTACGTTACCTGGGCTCGCATCTTCCGTAGCTGGGCCTGTTGCTGCTTGTGTTTTTACGGTTTACAGAGGTGGGAAGTTTCGCTGGACTCGGAGGGGAGACGGATCGGAAAAGAGGAGGTTTAAGGCTGGGTAAGAAGTGCTCCACCTGGCTCCACTCTAATCATACTTCTATTTAATTAACGCTCTTCAAAAACATGTTTTGGAGCAAAGTCGCCTTCCTTTTGCACAGTCCTTTACATATTTGCTGCTCCAAACGTGGTTCGCGGGCCAACAGCATCTGCATCACTTGGCTGCTTGTTTAAAATGCAGATTATCTGGCTCCACCCAGACCTACTGAATCAGAATATGCATTTTAACAAGACCTCCCTCCCCCCCCCCGTGATTCTTATGCACTTTAAGTTTGAGAACATACATTTTTTGATAGGGAGTAGTACTATGTTCCTTAATATAGTCTTAATATCGTCCGACTTTCTGTGAGAGTATCAGTTTAAAAAGTGTGTCCTTTTTTCTGTGTGCCTAGTACTGTGCTGGAACTAAGCTTTAGGGAACCGCAATCTCTAGAGAAACAAGACAGGAGCTAACAAAGCAATGCTGCACAACATAAAATGTAATTTAGATATAAGCAAATACCAGCAGTAGCCCTATGGATGTTTAAGAGGAATCAGTTGAACTGGTAATGGAAAGTGATTAATTGACAGAAAGCTGTTTGTGGGAGTGTAAACGCATTTTTTCCATAAAAATGTGTTTTAGGACAATATTAAAGAAATCCGGGCTTCCTTGGTGGCGCAGTGGTTGAGAGTCCACCTGCCGATGCAGGGGACATGGGTTCGTGCCCCGGTCCGGGAAGATCCCACATGCCGCAGAACGGCTGGGCCCGTGAGCCATGGCCGCTGGGCCTGCGCGTCCGGAGCCTGTGCTCCACAACGGGAGAGGCCACAACAGTGAGAGGCCCGCGTACCGCAAAAAAAAAAGAAAAAAAAAAAGAAATCCAATTGTTTTTAGACCGAACAAAGGGGTCGTGTGCCCGCAGGGCAGAAAGCCAAACTGACAGCGGGAGTTTGCAGCAAAGATTTTATTGCAGGGAGCCAGGCGAGGAAGTGGGAGACAAGTCACTCCAACTTGGTCTCTAAGTTAGGGGTTTTTAAAGGGGAAGAACAAAGGAGCTGAGGTTAATCATCTTAGTCTTCTGCGGTCTACCCGGTCTTTAGTACAGTGGTCTGTGGCCCCCGGGATCTGTGTCAACATAATCTATAAAGGTCATCTTACCCTGGAAGATAATTCAGAACAGCAGATAAACAGTGATGTTTATCTGAAAGTTGTGCCTTAAGGCACCTGACTTTCATTATTTATTGTTGATTAGGCAAACGTGATCCAACAGGTATGGGCTAGGCCAAAAGGGGACAAAAGAGGAAGAACAAAAAGAACAAAAACCCAGGCATTAGTTTTCATTATAAATTAGACATAGGACTTGGTTTCAATTTCTGTTGCTGCCACAGCTTTTTAAGTACCCCCTGACCAAAAACATTTTTTTTGTATAACGGGGTGGAGTTTTAATAGAAGCAGCAGTGCCAACTCATGCAGAGGAGTGTAATTCTTACTCTATTATTTATTGCATCTTCCTACTGGAAATAGTTTTGGACCCATCCTTTAACCATATGAAGGTGCAGTATGATTTGAAGAATTAAAAATCTCCCTCACCAAGAGATTTTACGGAATTGTATTAAAGCATATTCCTTAATCAAAATAGAGAACACTTGCTATTCTTTGATTCATTTATTGAATGAAATGGTATTTAATGCCTGCTATACTCTAGGTCCTGGGGAAACAGAGATGAATAAAATTTATCCTACCCTTGAAATGCTCAAATCCAGTGGGGTGGCAAACATGCAAACAAAAATTACAATGCAATATAATAAATGTCACAATAAGGGTGTGTATAAAGTGCTTTAGAAGTACAAAAGAGATGACGTATCAGCCAGTAAACATTCCATAAGGACAGAGACTATGTTGTATCCTAGCACCTACCATAGTACCTGGAGGATTATAAGCACTCACCAAAAAGACAAAGAGAGACCTCCCTGGCGGTCCAGTGGTTAAGACTCTGCCCTTCCTTTGCCAGGGGGCACGGGTTCAATCCCTGGCTGGGGAACTAAGATCCTGCGTGTCGCAAGGCGTGGCAAAAAAAAAAAAAGTAACTGAATTTGGAAGGCTGCATAAATTGACCTGGAGGAGGATACCCCAAGCAGGGGGAAAGGCTGATAACACTATAGAAAGTATCTGGTGTTTGGTATGCCTGAAGTACTAACTGTTAATCATTAGAAGAGATGAGGCTGCAAAGGGCTGTTAGAGCTAAATTGTGAAAAGCTTTGAAAGGCATGCTAAGGGATTTGGTTTATCCAGTGGGTGATAAGGATCCTTCAAATGCTTTTAAACAGGGAATATCAGGGTCATATTTTTGTTTTAAAAGACTAACTCCAGATGCAACTAGAGATTATCATACTAAGTGAAGTAAGCCGGAAAGAGAAAGACTAATACCATATGATATCACTTATATGTAGAATCTAAAATATGGCACAAATGAACCTATCTACAAAACAGAAACAAGACTCAAAGACGTAGAGAACAGAGTTGTGGTTGCCAAGGGCGGTGGAGCAGGGGTGGGGGGTTGCGGGGGGATGGACTGGGAGTTTGGGGTTGGTAGGTGCAAACTATTACATTTAGAATGGATAAGCAACAAGATCCTAATGTATAGCACAGGGAACTATATTCAATATCCTGTGATAAACCATAATGAAAAAGAATATTAAAAAGAAAAAGAGGGGCTTCCCTGGTGGCGCAGTGGTTGGGAGTCCGCCTGCCGATGCGGGGGACGCGGGTTCGTGCCCCGGTCTGGGAGGATCCCATGTGCCGCGGAGCGGCTGGGCCCGTGAGCCATGGCCGCTGAGCCTGCGCGTCCGGAGCCTGTGCTCCGCGGCGGGAGAGGCCACAGCAGTGAGAGGCCCGCGTACCGCAAAAAAAAAAAAAAAAAAAGAAAAAGAATGTATATAACTGAATCACTGTGCTGTACAGCAGAGATTAACATTGTAAATCAACTATACATCAATTTTAAAAAAAGAAAAGAAAAGAAAGAAAGACTAACTCCAAAACACTGTAGAAAATAAACTGGCAAGGAGAAGGACTGAAGGTAGGAAGATCACTGGAGGAACACTCAAACCCAAACTGAGGAACATTTTCCAAAACAACTAGCTGGAATTCTTCAAGAACATAAATATGAAGAAAGGCAAATACTTATATAAAAAGGCTGAGGAACTGTTATAAATTGAAGGAGACTGAAGAGATACTACAGTTAAATGCAATGTGGAGAGGGACTTCCCTGGTGGAGCGGTAGATAAGAATCCACATGCCAGTGTGGGGGACATGGGTTTGATTCCTGGTCCAGGAAGATCCCACATGCTGCAGAGCAACTAAGCCCCTGTGCCACAACTACTGAGCCTGCGCTCTAGAGCACATGAGCCACAGCTACTGAAGCCCGCTTGCCTAGAGCCAGTGCACCACAACAAGAGACACCACCACAAGGAGAAGTCCGCACAGTGCAACGAAGAGTAGCGCCCCCCCACCCCGCTCACCACAATTCGAGGAAGCCTACGTGCAGCAATGAAGACCCAATGCAGCTAAAAGTAAATAAAATTAAATCTTTAAAAACAAATAAATAAATAAATGCAATGTGGAGAGGGAAAGGAAGCAGCTGTAAAGGATATTGTTCAGACTATTGAATAGTAATTGAATATGGATTATATTCAAAAGTAAAATTTCCTGATTGTGGTTTTGTAGAATAATGTCCATGTTCATGTAAGGAAACTGAAGCTAAAGTATCTCGGAGTGAAGTATGATGTCTGCAGCTAACTTTGCTCAGTCAAAAACTAAAAACTTTTATGCATGTGTAAGTATTTTTTATATTTATGTATGTTTATTATATATTATATTTTTTACTTTGAAAAGTTTCAAACCTTGAGAAAATTTACAGGAATAGTATAATAAATAGTCATATATCGTGCACCTAGATTCACCAACTGTTATCTTTCTGTATAGGGGTGTGTCTGTGTAATATGATATGTAAAAATTACATAAATTACATAAATACGTGGTTATATATTTTATACATTATCATCTATAATATATATTGTACATTGCACACACACATATATATATACCCCTATGAAGAGAGATAATTAACAGATAACAGTTGGTGAATCTAGGCAAATGATATATGAGTGTTAATTATACCATTCTTATAAATTTTCTCAAGGTTTGAAATTTTTCGAAATTAAAAGAGTAGGGGAAAATAGACTATATCAAAAGACAGGGCTTCCCTGTTGGCGCAGTGGTTAAGAATCCACCTGCTGATGCAAGCGACACAAGTTCGAGCCCTGGTCCAGATCCCACATGCCGCAGAGCAACTAAGCCCATGTGCCACAACTACTGCGCCTGTGCTCTAGAGCCCGCGAGCCACAACTACTGAGCCCACACGCCACAACTACTGAAGCCTGCGTGCTTAGAGCCCGTGCTCTGCAACAAGAGAAGCCACTGCAATGAGAAGCCCGTGCACCGCAAGGAAAAATAGCCCCCGCTCGCTGCAACTAGAGAAAGCCCACATGCAGCAACGAAGACCCAACACAGCCAAAAAATAAAAATCTATAAATAAATTTATTAAGAAAAGAAAAGAAAAGAAAAAGCCCGCACAGAGCAATGAAGACCCAGGGCGACCAAAAAAATAATGATGATAATAATAATAATAATTTCCAAAATGACATACATTGGCTTAGGTAGAACTCTTTAGAAATTTGAAGGCATGGGCGCTGGAACAACCACCAGGAAAGGGCTAGAAAAGGGTGGCCCAGGTTCAGAATGGTGGTACTCTTATTTTTCCAGCTAATAGTACATACCAAAGGTTAACTGTCCAATACTACCGGAAGGCTTATTATACTTAGAAAGAAACAAACAAGCAATGATAGTCCTCTGAATCCTCTCTCTATAATCCTGACTCCCACTTGCCAAAGGCAACCCTATCCACTTTTGTAACTGTTTCTGGTGTTTACCTCCATGTTTCTAAGTAACATGTTTATAATACTCTTCCTTTTTTCTTCCCCTCAATGGGTTAAACATTATATAAATTTAGACAACTGCTGATTTCCACTTTCTTTCCTTCTGTCTTCCCAATATATCATAATTTTTAGTTAAATAAACATTCAGTGTTTAGACTATAAAATATTGTGTAACAGCTGAACATATAGTGTTACTATGATTTCACTTCTTTTCTCGTAAAACTTTTTTCCTAGACTTTTTTTTTTTTTGCCACGCCCTGCAACTTGTGGGCTCTTAGATCCCCAGCCAGGGATCAAACCCGGGCCCTGGCTGTGAAAGCACCAGGTCCTAACCACTGGACCTCCAGGCAATTCCCCCTCCTAAACTTTTTTTCCGTACAATTTTATTTATTTAATTATTTATTTTAAAACACAAATTTTAAAAAATATTTATTTGTCTGCATCGGGTCTCAGTTGCGGCGCGCAGGATCTTTCATTGCAGCACACAGGCTTCTCTCTAGTTGTGGTGTGGGCTCAGTAGTTGCAACAGGCAGGCTCTCTAGTGGTGCGTGGGCTTAGTTACCACGCGGCATGTGGGATCTTAGTTCCCTGACCAGGGATCGAACCCGCATCTCCTGCATTGGAAGACAGATTCTTCACCACTGGACCACCAGGGAAGTCCCACCCCCGCCCAGACATTTTTAATATGCTTCCTTTTTCAAGCTCTTATCAGTAACTTGGCCCTAACTTTACAGAAAAACAGCAAATTCTGCTCAGAATGATCAAACACACTAAGTAATTTATCCGTTTCTTTTTTTTTTTTTCCCTACTGAAGCCCTCTGTTACACTTGCTCACTTTGCTGGCTGTGCACTGAGTGAGGGGTCAGGAAATTACTGTTTTTATAGGTCTCATGAGCTAAGAATGGTTTTTACAATTTGTAATAGCTGGAAAAAAATCAAAAGAATAATATTCTGTGACACTTGAAAATTCTGTGAAATTCAAATTTCAATGGCCATAAATAAAATTTATTGGAATACAGCCACAATCATTTAAGTATTGTCTGTGGCTGTTTTGGTGCTGTAGTGGTAGAGCCGAGTGGTTGTTACAGAGACCAGATGGCTTGCAAAGCCTAAAATATTTATTATCTGGTCCTTCACAGAAAAAAGGTTTGCTGACCCCTCCTCTAGGCCTGCTGCAAAGTTGTCTTCTGAGGACTTATTGTGATCACCATTATCCTGGAAATTCCCATTGTTTGTCTTCTGTTCTCACACTTGACTGAAATTTTGGCCAGGTATAGGACTGTGGAATCCTCTCAGAACTGCAGAGTAGCTGTTGAAATCTGGTGTCATTCTCTTCTCAGCCTCTATATCTAGACTGTATTTTCTCTCTGGAAACCTTGAGAATCTCCTCTATTTTTGGCGTTCTAAATGATGGCATGCCTCAATGTGGATCTTTTATTCATTACATTGAATGGACCTTTTCAATCTGGAAATTCAAGTCCTTCAGTTCTGGGGAGTATTTTTGTACTGTTTATTTGATAAAATTCTCTCCATTTTCTCTGTTCTCATCTAAAACTTTAATCTTCCAACTGTTCTATTATATTTTTAAAATTTCTCCTATTTTAATTTTTAAAATAGTTTCTTATCCTTATTTCATGAATGCAGTCTCTCATTTTCTGAAGATATTTTCTTTTCTTTTTTAAATTTTTCTTCTGCTTCCTACATTCTTTCCATTTCCTTTGATTTGGATTTTTTTTTTCTCTCCCTGTTTATTTTGGTCTCTGCTCTTCATGGTAAAGACTTTTCCTAAAATGATTGATGATCCTTGGCTGTTATTTGTCAAAGGAATACACAAAAAAGATAATTGATTGGCAGCTCAAAGTAGTGGAGGTGGATACTGTCAACCTGTGAGCACCACAGTGGGTAATTGATCATCAAGGACTTGGCCATTTTGGGTAGAACCCCAAATGTCAATATCTGTAGGTCTTTTTTCTTGGGCCAGTCAATTGCCCTGGAGAAGAATCTTCTAGTCTCCTCCAGGAGGAATGAGAGATGTGGGGGTTTGAGGCTGGGAATTAAGCTTGGTGGCCTGCAGGACTTCCCTGGTGGCGCAGTCGATAAGAATCCGCCTGCCAATGCAAGGGACATGGGTTCAAACCCTGGTCTGGTAGGATCCCACATGCCGGGGAGCAACTAAGCCCCTGCGCCACAACTACTGAGCCTGCGCCCTAGAGCCCGTGAGCCACAACTACTGAAGCCCATGTGCCACAACTACTGAAGCCTGCACGGCTAGAGCCTGCGCTCCACAACAAAGAGAAGCCACTGTAATAAGAAGTCCGCGCACCACAACAAAGAGTAGCCCCCACTCGCCACAACTAGAGAAAGCCCGCGCGCAGCAACGAAGACCCAACGCAGCCAAAAAAACTAAATAAATAAAATAAAATAAAAAACAACCTGGTGGCCTGTATTTTGGGAGCGGAGCTGAGGAAGGGGATTGAAAGTCTCACTTTTCGGTTAGGATCATCCCCTATCTTCTGTATAGTGACAGAAACATGACCCTGCTATGCTTGGTGACCCAAATTCAGCACCTCTATGTTCAACTTCTCCAGAGAATAAACCTGTCCATAAAATGAAAGCCAGGACACTGGCTGTAAGGATGGGAGGGCAGAAGCCAAAGGCCTATCCAATTCTTATAAAGACTTTTAATCAATCCAATTTAAGCCCTACCCCAAACCTTCAAAGGAACTAGGTGCTTTCAAGTCCCGAATCTCCTCAGAGTTCTGGGAATGGTCTTGCTTCCTGTTGGCTTCCCTACCAGGCAGGCAAGCCTCAGCTTTCCTCTGCTCTGCCAAGTCAGTTACTACTACTTGTAGATGATTTAGTTCACATCTATCATCTATTATAAGGTCTACTCCCATTCTTCGTCCTGTGGGTTTATGCCTTTTTTATTCCTTTACTGCCTTTTTTCATGATGTTTTCATGATGCTCCACCAGTAGTGTGCTAATAAATATTTATATATATATACATAATTTTATTATAAATTTACTGATATTATATACTGTTATAGTATATAACATTATTATAAGCAATGATAAAATATATAATACTCTTATAAATTTCATAGCCAGTTGATTCTCACAAAATGCTATTATTGATTTTTATAGACTTCTTTTATTTGTAAGCAACCTGTGGTTGCAATTTATGAACAAGCTTAGTCCTGATATGAATGTTGGTTGATATTTTCATTTACTCTGTGCAGTAAGATAAAAGCGAAACACAAAGATTTATTTTGGAACTTCACTTCAGTAAGCAACCTCTGATGAATCAGATAATCACTTTCAAATACTGGAATAATACTCCTCAATTTTTTTGTGCTATTCACAATGTAACTACAGACAAGATACACTTTTAAGTTTAATCTGCACTATTAACATTCTTTTCATCACTTTCTTAACAATCAACAAAATAATAAACCAAGCCTTAATTTGTAGTATTTTATAATAGCCGTGGTGTAAATTCTCCCATCATGGGCAATTTCAAGTTTCCAATGTGAAGTTACTAAATGTGCAGTTGGGAAAAAATGAGCAATAATACACCATTCTAAAGCATTTTCACTGTATAGATACAATCAGGTAAAAACAAAAACAAAACCCAAACCTCAAGAGCATACATAATAGTAAAATCATTAAGGAGTGGTGAGTTTTGTGTGTTGATTATCTTTTAAAATATAAATTACCTAATTGTAAGTTTATATAACTTAATTTAAATGGTAGATTTGTTAAACAACTGGCTCACAGACTTCCTAAAAATGTAAAAGTCAGGGCTAATCCCAACACACCACTGGAGTGGAGGTTAAGGTATAGAGTCAATCCACTGAGTTTAACCAGAACATCCAGCTCCTTTCTAAAGTCTGTTTTCATAACTGAGGGATTGATTGGTGAATATAGGAAAAAGGGAGGCGGGAAGCCAGTTCTCTGTGTCAGTTTGCTCTCTAACAAAAGACATCAAGGCAGGTGAGAGAGAACAGGAACAGAATGGGGGAGGGCTGTGAAGGGGGGAACGGAAGACAGGAAGGGGAGGTTACTGGGGAAATCTCAGATTCTGGGGATCCCAACCAGTGAACTCTGGGCCTTGGATAGAGGTTTCCAGTGACATTTCTTCACAGATAGTCTTGGCCATGGATTTGATGAGGTTTAACTTCTTTTCCAGGCAACCATAAGTTTTTTGTTGCTTCCTGAGGCTTTCCTAAATATCTTCATTCAGAGTATTTTTGTTTTGTGTTTTTTTTTAATCCTGTAGATATCCCTTGTGTTTAATAATCCCCACTTAGCCTTTATTCATTATTTCAGTAGAAAGGAGAAGTGATACAATAAAGGTGAAATCAGGTATCTTGGGGTATGTCTCCCAAGCCTGTAAGAACAGTTAAGAAATACGCTGTTAATTTGAGGTCTGGCAATTTGTTAAATAAGATGCTATCAAGAAACTTTACTCCTAGACCAGTTGTTGTTATACGTTCTGTCACCCGCTGCCATGGAGGGTGCCCTCTGTGAGTCCAATGCTCTTGAAACTAAAACATTTCTTAGTTTTTACTACCCACATTGGAGCTGGGGGAGGTTCTTCAGCCCTTGGAATCTGAGAGCTGAGCAAGCATAGCGCTGCATACCAAGTGCTGGAGGGTTACAGGGTGAACAAAAGTGGAATGAATGTGTATTTTAAAGACCAATTGTTCCTATTCAAATGTAAGTTTGAAGAGAAGGAGGCCCAGCCCTTGAGACCATTTTTAGTTCCGCTACTTGAATAAGGACATCTTTGTTCCTCAGGTAGCAAAAACTGAAACTGGCAAAGCACTTCTTCACATCAAACCAGCTCTGACTTAATTTTCTTCAGAAAAGGATTCTGAGTTAAAAATCTAAATATACTAGTTAGTGTTTAAAAGTGCTTTAAAACAAATGTTTTGAAACACCCATGTCTTAGATTTGGGGTAATTATTATTATGTTGTATATCACCTATTCTACTATTGCATCACAGTGTATTAGGAAGAACGTGGTCTTTGGAGACTTACGAATCTGGACTTAATGCTTTATTGCATTACATTGGATAAATCATCTCATTTTTCTAAACCTCAATTTATTCTTATGTTAAAATGGGAATAAAAATCCTCTTCCTCAGGAAAAATACCTTGCACGGTAATGAAGATTCACTGAAAAAATGTATGTGAATGTGTCTAACAGTAAATGGGCATTATATAAATGGTTAGTTTTGTTTTTCTTTCACTACCAACTCAACCTTGTACATTGGAATCTCAGTAAATGTTACCAGCAAAGAAATTTACTTCCTTTTAATAGCTGACAACCCAACTGTAACCATCTTCTCTGTTATTGTTACCGAACCAAACTCAGGTCCACTTGCCCAACTCAGAGCAAAGCTGATCAACTGACACCAGGTTGTGGTGAAGGAAAGTACAGTGTTTATTGCAGGGCACCAAACAAGGAGAAAGGGCAGCTAGCGCTCAAAAGCGCCAAACTCCTCGATGGCTTTCAGGCAAGGATTTTTTTTTTTTTTTTTTTTTTTTTTTTTTTTTTTTTTGGCTGCACCGCACAGCATGCGGGAGTTCCCAGAACAGGGATTGAACCCACACCCCCTGCAGTGGAAGCGTGGACTCTTAACCACTGAGACACCAGGGAAGCCCAGGCAAGGATTTTTAAAGGCAGCATTAGGGGTGAGGGTAATAGGATGCCTGATCAGCTGGTGGACTTTCAACTTTTTGGTTGGTGGTAAGGTAACAGGGTGATATCTGGCGAATCTTAATCATCAACACTTATGGTTCTAACCAGTCTGGGGTCTAAGTGCTGGTGGTCAGCATGTAGTAACCATCTTTTACCTGGGGGGTGTGGTCTTAGATTCTGCAGGACAACACAAAGATATGCATCAGATCATTATATATATCCCTTGAGGAGGAACTAGGAGTCCTGTGACTCTGTTTTATCTCTGAACTATTGTTTAACCTATCATCGTTTCTGCATTCTCTCACTTCTCTAATTAGTAACTGCTTGAGTCTGCTCTTTGGAACTTGAGGAAGGCTTAGGAAACTGAAGTCTTTTTTCTACAAACAAGAGGAAGGGAACAAAAAGGGCTTTTGTACTGGGAAGGCCCTGAAAGGTCCTGCTTGATTTCATTATAAAGAAAGGGAAATTCAGTTGATTTAATGAAGAAAAGCAAAACAAGCAAAACAAAAACAAAATTAGAGAGTAATATAATGCCAAAGCCAAGGTATCTCTAGAGATAGTTTAAATCTGGGTTTAAATTTTCCTCCAGTTCAGGGTGATCTTGGGTGGCCATGAGGTGGCTGCAGCCTGTGGTGGCTTGAAGTGGGACCTCAGTTCCCTGACCAGGGATTGAACCCGGGCTGCAGCACTGCCCTGGTGCTTGTCTGCTTTGAAGAAAGAATTCGGCAAAGAGACAAAAAGTAGTGAGGCAAGTAACATGCTTATTAGGAGAGAAGATATGTGCAGAGAAAGCACGGGTGGACTCAGAGAGCAAGAGAGAGAGAGCGGCACACACTTTTGGGGTGGATTATGTTACTTATATGGGGGCAGTTCTGGGTTACCTCTGGCCAATCATCTTGCTTTGTCTGACTTTGAGTCCATATTTGGTCTGGCACAGGGCCCTCCCCTGTGTGCATGCACGTCTTTTAGCCAAGATGGATTCCAGCGCAAAGGTCTCTGAGGAGTTAGCAGAACATATTATGGTCTGGCTCCCCCTCCCCAAGGATCTTTTTTGCACATGTGTCGCTTGGGGGTCTCCTTGACCTCAAGAATGAGAAATATGTGGTCTCTTTAGCTTTTTATCCAAACAGGACTCGGCACCTTCTTGCTCCTGCCATTATCTTCATCTCTACAGGGGACATATTCCAGCTGCTCAGCCTGGGGCCCATCTATCTCCTGCCTCAAGGGGACTCTGGGTTGCTG
This sequence comes from Mesoplodon bidens, assembly GCF_964165515.1. Taxonomy (NCBI): domain Eukaryota; kingdom Metazoa; phylum Chordata; class Mammalia; order Artiodactyla; family Ziphiidae; genus Mesoplodon; species Mesoplodon bidens. The sequence continues at coordinate 5,870,647 of NC_138179.1, forward strand.
GTGGTGACCTGTTTCCTAACCAAGGTGGCAGTTACAAGGATGTGTTCACTTTGTGATAATTCATTGAATTGTAGTTAAAATATGTGTATTTTCTATGTACGTGTATTATTCCTCAATAAAAAAATGTAAAAACAAATTTTCTGTACAGAAACCATGCCCAAGTTCAAGCAACGAAGAAGAAAGCTAAAAGCCAAAGCGAAAAGATTTTTCAAAAGAAAAGAGGCCTCTCACTTTCAGTCTAAGCTAGTTACACCTCCCCCTCCGCCACCCTCACCAGAAAGGTAAGGCGTAATATGGAACAGAGAAAATATTAAAAATCTGATCATTTTAGGAACAAGTTACCAGATTTAGGAAATAAAGATACAGAACACCCAGTTAAATTTGAATTTCAGATGAACAATGAATGATTTTTTTGTATTGTCCCATGCAACATTTCTAATATACTAAAAAATTATTCACCCTTTATCTGAAATTAAATTTTAACTGAGCATCCTGATTTTATGTGGCAACCATAGCTTAAGAGTTCAAACGAAGTAAAAATCCCAAGGAATTGTGTTTGAGGTGCACAGTAACTATTTTCTACTTTCCTAGTCGAGTTAATTGTATAAACCTGGTAACTAAGTGATGAAAGAGGGATATATGACTAGAACTTAAATCTTTATTTTGGTAAAGTTTGATCATTTATTCTCTGGGACTCAGGGCTTAAATGTGTTATTAAAAGAGACTCTCAAATCTAAGAACTCTAAGGCAGTAGGTTTCACAATAATATATTTATACATGTTTTGTTAAAGCTCTCTTTAGAGAACAAATTTTAAAACAAACAGACCCTCAAAAAGCAGTAACCATGATACCATCCTAGACTCCTCTCTCCCGAATGTTGCAGAAGCCTTCTAACTGGTCTTCCTGCTCTGCCCTTGCTGCCTCTGCAGTGTAATTCAACCCAGCAGCCAGATGAGCCTGTTAAAATCATTTCATATTACTCCTCTGCTTAAAGTCTCCAAGGTCTTCCTCTCTCAGAGTAAAAATGAAAATCCTTTCTATGACCAACAAGACCTTTACGGTCTGACTCACATTATCTGTTAATCCTCTTCCTTCAATCTTTCCACCCTAGTCATCTGGCCTCCTTGCTATTCCTCAAACACCTCAGACAAACTCCCACCTCAGGGCCTTTGCACTTACTATTGCTCTTGCCAGGAAAGCTCTTATCCCAAATATTTGCTCTGTTAGTTTCTTCACGTCCTTAACATTTGTTCTCAAAAGTCCCCTTCTCGGTGAGACATTCCCTGGCTACCCTATCTAAATTTTCACCTCCACCCAACGTTTCACATTCCCTCTCTTGCTTTATCTTTTTCTCCTTAGCATTTGTTCACTACCTAACAACCCACATATATTATCCATTTAGTTATTTTTACCTTTCTTCCATGAAACTAAATTCTGTGAGGGCAGGATTTTTATCTATTTTGTTCATTACTAAATCTCTGATACCTATATGTTTACTATGTTGTTTTATTTATTACTATTTACTCAATAAATATTTGTTGCATAAGTTAATCTGGGAATTCTAGAAGTAAATGAAGAATTTGGCTTTAGATAGTCTCTGCTCCTAAGTCATACTATAAAACTAGCTTGTTATTTAATTAGAGGCTGTTAATTCCAACTTAGGAGTTTTTGCTTTGTTTGGTTTTGTTTTTCCTACAGAGTGGTTATTCCTTCAACAGATACACCCCTTAGCAGAAGCTGGCTAAGACTGTCCTGGAACTTCAAATTTCCCAATTTTAAAGATGCAGTAAAGCTTTGGACAAATAGAGTATGGTCTATATACAACTGGTTTCAGAACTGCATGGCCTGGGTATGGGTTTGACATACATGTTTTCAGCATTATGGTTTTTCTACATACTTGGTGTGTGTGTCCACGTGTGTGTGTGCTCAGGTCAGCAGACATTCAAGCTAAACTCAGATGAGATGAAATTGTGTGGTCATGTCTGCCCTCAATTATTTTTTTCAATAAAAAAAATTTTTTTTATTTGAAATATAGTTGATTTACAATGTGTTAGTTTCAGATGGACTGCAAAGTGATTCCGTTACACACACATACACACATATTCTTTTTCATATTATTTTCCATTATAGATTTTTATAAGATATTGAATATAGTTTCCTGTGCTATACAGTAGGTCCTTGTTATTGCCTTCACTTCTATAAAACATACATCAAACCACTTTCTTGTCCTTATCATATTGCTCATTGGATTCAGGCTTGATTATTTTTTAATTTCAGAGTTTGGAAGTATTGAAAGGCACCATCTTTCCATCCCGTTTCTGCCACCAAGAACTTCATAGTCTAAAACAACGGTTTTGCATTTTGGAAAGTGAATTACACAAGCTCCAGGAAGCACTGAAGGTTCGTATTATCAAATGAAAAACAAATCCAGAATTAGGTAAGGAGGAAAGGGGTTGTCCCCCATTGGAACCCCAGTGTGCTTTTACTAGAAGGAGAAGTGGCTACAGGCTAGTGCTAGTTCTGGACATGTCTGCTCTCAGGTCTAGTCCTTAAACTTCAGAGGCTCTGCTCTGTATTGGAGGGGGGCTTGCCCCTGCAGGCTACATTTCCCAAACTCCATGTCATCTGGCTCCTGGTGTGCTGGAATAATGGGAGACACTGATGAGAGATTAGAAGGAGAGAGAGGATGGGGTATTTTTCCCCTTTGTTCTCTGTGTTGGGCAATTTCTCCAGCAATGGTTGTTGTTGCCTCCCTAACTCCAGCTCCCACTAGGTAAGTCAACCATGTTTCTAGATTCTCTGGGTTAACCCAGCTCCAGAGATCTGGTTACACTGACCTTCTCTTTGGCCATGCAGTGTCAGGGTGTTCATGGCTTTATGCTGTTGCTGATCTCTGGGATGCCTCACTGTCCCCTGCGTGCTTCTCAGCTCTTCCATCAGCAGTATAACCAACTCACTATATTACATGTCCCCTCTTCTAAATACTCAGGGTGGTTTCTATTTTCTTGACGGATATAGGCAGGAAAAAACTATAAATATCCACTCTCTCCGAACTCCCCTATGCAGGACCCCTATTCTCAGTGTCTAAAACCTAAAGAATAAACATTGTGCTCATTGGTTTGGAGAGACGCTTCTGGGATTACACCCCTACTTCCAGAATTTGTGCCTCAAGATGAGTTAACCAGAGGAGGAAAGGCAAATCACCTCATGACCTGGACTTCACAACCTGGACCTCAGTTTCTTCATCTATAAAGTGGGGAAGATACCATCTGTAGTGAGCTGAATGATGGCCCCCCAAAAGACATGTCCAAGTCCTAATCCCTGGAACCTGTAAATATTACCTTTTTTGGGAACAGGGTCTTTGCAGATATATAATTGAGTTAAGGATTTTGAGATGAGGAGATCATACTTTATTATCTGGGTGGACCCTCAATCCAGTGACAAGTGTCCTTATAAAAGACACGCAGAGTAGAACATGCAGAAAAGAGGAGAAGCAATGGGACCACAGAGGCAGAGAGTGGAGTCATGGGCCCTCAAACCAAAGGATGCCAGTAGATTCCAGAAGCTGGAAGAGACAAGAAACAGATTCTTCCCTGGAGCCTTGATAGGGAGTGCAGTCCTACTGACACCTTGATTTCAGTCTTCTAACCTCCGGGACTGTGAGAGAATGAATTTTGTTTTAAGCCACCAAGTTCGTGATACTTTGTTAGAGCAGCCTGTAGTATGCCCCCTTACTTCATAGGGTCGTTGCATTCATTTGCTAGGGCTGCCATGACAAAGTAGCACAGACTGGGTGACTTATACAACAAAAGTTTATTTTCTCACAATTTTGGAGGCCAGAAGTCTAGGCTCAAGGTGTTGGTAGGGTTGGCTTCTTCTAATGCCTCTCTCCTCGACTTGCCTTCTATGTCCTCAGATTGTCTTTTCTCTGTGCACGTGCATCCCTGGTGTCTCCTGTTTGTTCAAGTTTCGTCTTTATATAAGGACACCAGTCACATTGGATTAGAGCCCACCCTAATGGCTCCTTTTAATTTAATCACTTCTTTAAAGGCCCTATCTCCAAATATAATCACATTCTGAGGTACTGGGGGCTGAGGGTTCAATATATGAGTTGCAATGGGGGAGGACAATTCAGCCCATAACAGTCATGTTCCAGGCCCTTGAACTTTTTAGTCAGTTCCTTGAATATACTATATTCTTGGTTGCATTAAATGTTTTCCCCTCTGCCAGGAACTCTTCCCCCAGTTTTTATCTCCCTTCTTCACCTGGTAAGGCTAAATTCATCTTTGAGCTCATGGCTAAATATCACTCCCCAGACCTCTGACTATTCATGCTCACAGCACACTTCATGGCTCTTATTGAAGGATTATTTTAGTTTGTTTTGAATGTGTTTTGTGTATGTTTAATGTCTTGTCTTCCTCACTGGACAGTCAGCTCGATGAGGTCACAGACAGGGCTCATGTTGTACCCACAGTGCCTGGCATATAGCACACACAAAACAAATATATGAGTGAATGAATGAGCGAGCTTGTGATAAATGAGAAAATATTACGGAGCATATGGTATACTGAGAAAGCATTCAGTACATGGTAGGTATGGTTTTGATGACTCTCAGCCATAAGAACCAAATAAATCTGTTCTTCAGTTGCCAACTGTAACGTTTTCTTCCAGGCCGTCTCAGAAAATTCGTCCTGTCCAAGCTGTGGTCAGATGTGTCACATGCGTGGTAAACTTACAAATGTGCCTGCATGTGCTCTAACCACCCCTGGAGACTCCGAGGCTGTACTGCCTGCCTCACTGCCACAGCCAGCCAGTCGTCTTCCTCCGCCCCCGCCTCCGCCTCCGCCCCCTCCGCCCCCGCCCCCTCCGCCTCCACCACTGACAGCACCTTTGCTGCTCAGAAAATCTGATCTCACTAAAGCACATCAGGTAAAAAACAATCTAGTAAAGGTGTGTTTTGGTCAGTGTGTAATAAAGGAGTACAACCAGGTGTCCTTTTAAGGCTGGGCTAAGGGCTTTGACAGGAAGGGCTGCATTTTGTTCTGTTTCCATATCTTAATTATGTCAATTATTGTTTTTAAAGACACAGTCCTCTGGGAGATCACAAAAGTGGGATTTAGAAATGAAAGTGATTTTTTTTCAAGGATGAATGAATGAAATCTAGCAAGGTGGGAGATTCCTGTTGGATTCTTTACAAAAATGGAAATCTCTCTGGGAAACCAAATTAAAAACAAAGATAGCTTAGTGAGTGAAGTCAGAATAAAAAGACTTTGTGGATCCTAAAGTATAATGCCATTAGGCTGGAGAACCAGTCTCCATTAGAGTTACTTATCTTCCAAGGGGACCAGAGTATTTGTGCATCACTAAGATAGGCACGGCCCTATTTTAAAATCTGCTGAATTTTTACTACAGATATATTTGGTTTAAAATGGCTGAATTAAATGCAGAGCCTATTGTTATATTTGCCCTAATATATACCGCTTTGAGTGTACGTCCTTGCTGTATGGGAACTGAGTCATCCTTTTAGAGAGTTCAGGCAAAACTTCACTTTGTTTTTTGTTTTTAACTTGCTCTTTAAAAAATTTTTTTTTCATTATTTTTATTTTTGGCTACGTTGGGTCTTCATTACTGTGCACGGGCTCTCTCTAGTTGTGGCGAGCGGGGGCTACTCTTTGTTGCGGTGCACGGGCTTCTCATTGCAGTGGCTTCTCTTGTTGCACAGCACGGGCTCTAGGCGCACGGGCTTCAGTAGTTGTGGCGCACAGGTTTAGTAGTTGTGGCTCACGGGCTCTAGAGCACAGCCTCAGGAGTTGTGGCGCACAGGTTTCGTTGCTCCATGGCATGTGAGATCTTCCCGGACCAGGGCTTAAACCCCTGTCCCCTGCATTGGCAGGTGGATTCTTAACCACTGAGCCACCAGGGAAGTCCCCAAAACTTCACTTTGATTTGAGGAGCTCCTTCATCTCCTGTCCTATTACAATGACTCCTAAGGAAGATGCATGGTTACAAGGAACTAGCCCATCTCTTACTATCAAAGCCTTACATTTTGGCGAATACTTTTCAATAGCCTTAGCATACATGGATACTGAAAACAGAATTGTTCTTGGTTGAATGGAAAGAATTTGATAGGCTCCTAGGGGAAATAAGAGTTAATTTTTTTTTTTTTTTTTTTTTTTTTTTTTTTGCGGTACGCGGGCCTCTCACTGTTGTGGCCTCTCCCGTTGCGGAGCACAGGCTCCGGACGCGCAGGCTCAGCGGCCATGGCTCACTGGCCCAGCCACTCCGCGGCATGTGGGATCTTCCCGGACCGGGGCACGAACCCGCATCCCCTGCATCGGCAGGCGGACTCTCAACCACTGCGCCACCAGGGAAGCCCAAGAGTTAATTTTTAAGTTAATTTTTAAAGAGTCTTTAAAAACTAGATTTGGATTTGCATTTGACTAGATGTCCTGGTTCCAATTTGAATTCTAACCTCTCCATGTATTTTAAGCCTGGACCATTAAAAAAAAATGGACCCATGCATGTAACAGTTAAAGATCTACTGACTGTGAAATTAAAGAAGACACAGAGTTTTGATGAAAGGAGGAAGGTAAGATGTCATTGACCAAACATGTGGTCTTTCGGCTTTTAACCTGGTTGTCCCTTAATGGAAAATAAGCATAAGTCTTAAATATAGAAACCATTCTGAGGTAAGTATTTGATTTTTTTTTTTTTGAGTAATTTTGGATCTCCTCAACAAAATATGTGAATCCCCAAATTATTTAATTAGGCAGTTTTATCTACCAACCATTAGTTTGAAGAGGTAGAGATATACTTTGAAGCTTCGGAATAAAAATTGAATAGATATATCTTACACATATTAAGCACTCAAATATTTATTGTTTTAGTATGTTTATATTTTGAATGCTATTTTTAAATGTGTTTTTAATAGTGTCTCATTTTGTGATGAAAGCTTGTACCATCACCAAAGGCACAGAATCCACTCGTTACTGTCTCTGACCTGCGGTGCGTTTCCCTGAAACCGAAGTCCAAAGTGTTATCAACTCGAGTTACAAATGTCTTAATGTAAGGAAATACATAGTACTACACTCTACTGCTACTTAAAATAATGATTTTTTGCTTATTTCTAACTTTAAAAGTTACATGTGTTCATTGAAAATGGAAATCTACAGAAACGTTTCAAGAAGAAAACAAAAATCATGCAAATAATCCTATCATTGGAGATAGCCACATACTGTTAACATACTGTTGTTTATCATTCTAGTCTTTCTCTGGACATATACTCTATTATTTCCATTTCATGATGCTGTTTATTACAAAATACACCATTGATTTAGTAACAGATTTGGGGGGGAAATATTATCAGGAATTTTCAAAGCAGCACAATTTCAGAAATAATAAAATAAGAAAACTAGTTTTCTTGGAATTAATGAAATATGTTTATGTTTTGGAATCAATGAAATATGATATGTTTATGGGTGTACCTGTGTATAATCATATTATACATACAGATATGGATTTTCCCATTGATATGTCATGAACTTTCCCATATCTCATTAAAAATTAGTTTAAACCATCATTTTGACTTCTTCAGTAGATGCAGGGTTTTTTGTTTGTTTGTTTGTTTTTGCGGCACGCGGGCCTCTCACTGTTGTGGCCTCTCCCGTTGCGGAGCATAGGCTCCGGACGCGCAGGCTCGGCGGCCATGGCTCACGGGCCCAGCCGCTCCACGGCATGTGGGATCTTCCCGGACCGGGGCACGGACCCGTGTCCCCTGCATCGGCAGGCGGACTCTCAACCACTGCGCCACCAGGGAAACCCTGCAGTTTTTTAATATGTGAATTTCATAGATAAAATCCTGTTTTGAGACATTTAGGTTGTTTGTGACTTTTCTTTTCTATAACTCTTCAATAAACATCCTTGTCCATCATCTGTATGCACAGCTGAGTTTTGCCCTAAGATGGATTCTTACATGTGTAATTACTGAGTCAAAACTATTACTTATTAGAATCACTATATCACTTTATGCTCCTATCTGCATCTACTGCTATTTTTAAATGTAATAAATAGTAACAAGTGTAACAAACTACTTTCTAGGATGTTCCCTATAGAAATGACTGCTTTGCTTTGGAAAAGTTATAAAATCTGGCAAGCTCTAACTTTTGTATCTTCATTTTATCAGTACTCCTGGTAAAAGCCAGTTAGATCTGCGAAAACTACTCAGAAAAGTCGATGTAGAGAGGTAATCCACTCTCGTATCTTTATGCTTTCTAAATTCATTTGAAAATTCGGCATAAAACACAGCTCCTAATATTTTCAATACCTTTGCAGGAGCCCAGGTGGAACCCCACTTACCAATAAAGAAAATATGGAAACAGGAACTGGGCTGACCCCAGTAATGACCCGGGCCTTGAAGAGAAAGTTTCAGGTAAGCCTTTAGGGAAAAAAAGACTTTGGAAAAAAAAAAAAAAGACTTTTCTTCAAATGTATTTATTTAGAATCATAATCTAAAGCATCTTTCTTAATAATAGTAATTTTCAAACAGTTCCTTATGCTTTATAAAGCACTTTCATATTTAGGCTTCAAGAAATTCTATGAGATAGCTAGGATTATCATCTCCACTTTAGCAATGAATGTCTGGTTTTGTTAATTTCATTAATAAGTATTTATTAAGTACTTCCTATATGTCAGGCACTGTGCTGGAGTACCAGGGGTATAGTGGTAAGCAAAAACAGACACAGATCTGCTGTCTTGGATCTTTCAGTCTAGTGGGGAAAGTAGATATTAATCATATCACAATTTGTATAATTTTGCACTGAAGTAACTTCTGTGAAGGAAAGAAACAAGATTCTGTGGGGGGAACTTGATCTAGCCTGGATGATCTAGGAAAGATTCCCTTAGGAAGTGATGAGGTAAGACTTGAAAGATGAATAGGCATTAACTGGAGAGGGTACCTGTGGAGTGAGCCCACCTTGGATGTCAGGGAGGAGAGCTCCAGGGAAAAAGAACAGCAGGTGCAAGGGTCTCATGGTGGGAGGGATCACAGTCTATCTGAGGAATTGAAAAGTGGCCGGTGTGGCTATAACAGAAAGATAGGAATAGAGATGGGGACAGGAGTCAGATCATGCAGAGCTGATAAGAAAAGTTCTTGGCAGCTTTCGTCTTTGTCACCTACATGTATGACCCATACACCAAAATCCAGTGCATCAGCTGGCCCTTGTGTGATTTCTTCCAAACCCTATTTGTCTCATCTCCCTGATCACCTCTATCATCAGATCTGTGAGAAGGAGCCATCCTTCCACCACCCCTGCTAGAGTGCTGGGGCACAGGGCTGCTGGCCTTTTTGGCTATGAAGCTTATATTTCCATCTCCCTCTGGGCCAAGAGACACACCACAAACTCCACTGCAGACACTCTTCCCACCCCAGCACTGTCCTCCCTTCCTTCATTCCCTTGTTAAGAATCAGTGCCTTTTGCAAAAGAAATAAAAGCAACAATAAACAAATGATAACTAATCAAACTTATAAGCTTATACACAGCAAAGGAAACCATAAACAAAACAAAAAGACAGCCTACAGGGACTTCCCTGGCAGTACAGTGGTTAATACTTCACCTACCAATGCAGGGGGTGTGGGTTCGATTCCTGGTTGCGGAGCTAAGATCCCACATGCCTCTAGGCCAAAAAACCAAAACATAAAACAGAAGCAATAATGTAACAAATTCAATAAAGACTTTAAAAATGGTCCACATCAAAAAAATCTAAAAAAAAACAAAAAAGACAGCAGAATACAACCTGAATTTAAAAAAAAAAAAAAAAAAAAGGCAACATACAGACTGGGAGAAAATATTTGTAAACAATGTGACCGACAAGGGCTTAATTTCCAAAATATACAGACAGCTCATGCAACTCAATAACAAGAAAAACAAACAACCCAATCCAAAAAAAATGGGCAGAAGACCTAAATAGACATTTCTCCAAAGAAGACATACAGATGGGCAACAGGAACATGAAAAGATGCTCCACATTGCTAATTATTGGAGAAATACACTGGTCAGAATGGCCATCATCAAAAAGTCTACAAATAATAAATACTAGAGAGGGTGTGGGGAAAAGGGAACACTCCTACACTGTTGGTGGAAATGTAAATTGGTGTAGCCACTATGGAAAACAGGATGGAGATTACTTAAAAAACTAAAAATAGAGTTACCATATGATCCAGCAATCCCACTACTGGGCATATATCCAGAAAAGACAAAAACTCTAATTTGAAGAGATACATGCACACCAATGTTCATAGCAGGACTATTTATAATAGCCAAGACATGGAAGCAACCTAAATGTCCATCAACAGATGAATGGGTAAAGAAGATGTGGTGTACACACACACACACACACACAAACACACACACAATGGAATAGTACTCAGTCATAAGAAAGAATGAAATACTGCCTTTTGCAGCAACACAGATGGACCTAGAGATTATTATACTAAGTGTAGTTAGGCAGAGAAAGACAAATATTATATATCACTTATATGGAATCTAAAAAAATAATACAAATGAACTTATTTATAAAACTGAAATAGACTCACAGACATAGAAAATAAACTTACGGTTACCAAAGGGGTGGGGTGGGGGGAGGGATTAATTGGGAGCATGGGATTAATAGGTACACACTACTATATATAAAATAGATAAACAACAAGGGTTTACTGTATAGTGCAGGGAACTATATTCACTATCTTGTAATAACCTATAGTGGAAAAGAATCTGAAGCTGTACACCTGAAACTAACACAACATTGTAAATCAACTACTGTTTAAAACAGAGAGAATCAGTGCCTTTTGCAGGACAGCTTTGTTTCCCACTTGCCGATCAGCTTGGTCCTCCTGGGCACTATATGGCCTTCTTTGGAGGTGTGACTGGATTCCTCTTTCCTCCTTTTGGAGCATCCAATAGAAGTCCACCCCCAGATCCTTGGTAATACCATAAACTGTGATGGGCAGACGGAAGAACCCTCACTTCCTTTCTTTGTTTAGCTCTAGGATCCGTTTTGTCCCTGCCCTACCCCACAACGACTATAGTGGGTTGGGTAATGTGGAAACAATTAAAAATATAATGAACAATAAACCCATATATTGAGCAATGACATCCAAAATCACACATAAGACCTATGCCATATGTTGTGCTCCTCAAAATCCACTTACTAGAGGATATCTAGTAAAAACTGTTGTTAGACATGGAATGACTTTCCCCACTCCTTAGACTTCCTTTTTCGTTTAATTCTGAAGCAACTGTATTAGTTAGGCTTGCATTTGGCTACTCGTAACAGAAATCTGACTATAGTGACTTAACCAAATAAGGCCTTATTTTTCTTCTCTGCATATTGCCTTGGGAAATAGGCAGTGCATAACTGGGTACATCAGCTTGACCATGTAATCACCTCTCTTCCATCCTTAATATGTGGCTTTTATCCTTATGGTGCAGAATATCAACACTTCCTGAAGCCTCATGTCCACGTTGTAGGCAAGATAAGAAGGGCAAAGGGCAAAAGGGTGTGCTAGTTAAGCTGGCCTTCATCTCTTTAAACAGGGGATATCCAGGAACTTCTGATAATATCAGGGAAGCTGGGAAAAAGTGGTTTTTAGAAACCACATGCATTGCTGCCTTGCATAAAATCTGGGTTTTGTTAGTGAGGAAGAAGAAGAGCTGTGCTGACCACAAGAACATAATTCATATTATACTTGGCACCTTTGTTTTTTTTCATAGCTGGCTCACCCTAGAAGCCCAACTCAAACTCTGCCACTTTCTACAAGCAGCTTTGATGAACAAAAATGATGCCACCTCTGCCTGACTCCATATGATGATCCATAAAATATACAGATAATATTATCCCAATCCTCTTTTTAATGTAGTATGTATAAATAATTCTATTAATATATAATTCATTCGAAGAATTAAAATATGTATGGAGCCCATACATACTGTAGCATAAAGCGAGTATTAGGATATTTTCTAGTTTACATGATCAATAATGAACAGATGGGAAAATGCAATCCCCAAAGTGATGTTTATCCTGGAATTACCAAATTTAGGTTGGGGAGGTTATTCAAGTTTAACTAGATTACTCTAATTTTTACTCTATCGTTGCAGTTATGACATTAAGAAAATAACCTGGTGCCCATTCATCTTGGGTAGTCTCAGGTAATTGAAAAGCAAAGTATTTCAGCCTGTAAAGCTCATGCACTCATTAAGTGCTACAAACTTAACAACAAAAAACAGAACCTCTAGATTTTATTTCTGTTCCCTATAAGCAATTAAGAAGTAAAACCATCCCCCATTCAAACCTAACTGTTCCAAAAGAATTTGAAACAAAAACTCCAATGTGACCTTAAAAATTGGAATATCATGGGACTTCCCTGGTGGTGCAGTGGATGGGACTCCGCTCTCCCAATGCAGGGGGCCCGGGTTCGATCCGTGGTCAGGGAACTAGATCCTGCATACATGCTGCAACTGAGAGTTCGCATACCGCAACTAAGGAGCCTACATGCTGTAACTAAGGAGTTGGCAAGGTGCGACTAAGGAGCCCTGGAGCCACAGCTAAGGAGCCTGCCTGCTACAACTAAGACCCAGCGTAACCAAAACAATAAATAAATAAATCATTTTTAAAAAAATTAGAATATCATTTCTAGCATCTTAGGTAGGTAGTTATATCTGGCTTACTGAAGTCTGAGATATTCCTCACTTTGATACCTGCTATCCACATTCATGACGCTAAATATAAATTTCATGAAGACCTCAACAGGAACCTTGTGTTCTCCACAGTGCCCCACCAAGGATCCTCTGAAGTCCATAGCAGGTTCACTGTGAGATCTGATTCCCTGTCCTCAGCCACCTGTTGATTCAATAACAGGAATCATGCCCACCTCACTGAATTTTGCTTTTTCCTGACAGTACAGGCTTGACAGATTTAGCAAATATAAACACATGACACCCCATCAGTCTAATTTCAGATAAACAACAAATAACTTTTAAGTATAAATATGTCCCATTAAACAATGAATTTTTTGAAGTTTAAATATGTCCCCAATATTGCATGGGACATATTTATACTAAAAAATTATTCGTTTATCTGAAATTCAAATTTAACTGAACATCCTATATTTTATTTGGCAACCCTATCAGTCAGTCTTCTACAAAGTTGCCAATTTCTGGGAGCCCCCCGTTTGTCAGACAAGTCTACTTAGCAGTAGACACTACTCTAGCTTCAGCCAGGACCCCTAATCACTAATGCAATAAATATCATGGAGGAAGAGGAACTCTCATTAGGGTAAGTGTGACTCTGAAGGCACAGGATTAGCTTTGATGCTGATACCTTCCGCTGCAGTTCCAAGAATAAGGATAGCAGCTCCTCATGGAGGGGAAACAAGGAGTGGCAGATTTTTGCTGAACTTTCTAGCCCGACAGGAAACAGCTACATAAGATGATATCCCTGAAATATCCCCTGGTTATCTCAGGCTAGAAAGATATTTTAGCAATTTCCCCAAAATGCCTATATTTCCTCAGATAAATATAGCTTTGAGATGCCAAATACAGTGTTGTGGAAAGTCACCAAACTGGAAGGCAGACGTGGGGACAGTGTTCTTTTTATCATGAGACCCACATTTATATTTACATTTATGGATGCAACTTAAACAGATAATGGAAGTTAAGAAATATATCTGTTTCTGGGATTCCCTGGTGGCTCAGTGGTTAAGAATCCGCCTGCCAATGCAAGGGTCACGGTTTCGAGCCCTGGTCCGGGAAGATCCCACATTCCACGGAGCAACTAAGCCCATGTGCCACAACTACTGAGCCTGCGCTCTAGAGCCCGCGAGCCACAACTACTGAAGCCCGCGTGCCTAGAGCCCGTGCTCCGCAGCGAGAAGCCACACAGCGCAATGAAGAGTAGCCCCTGCTCGCCACAACTAGAGAAAGCCTGTGCACAGCAACGAAGACCCAATGCAGCCCAAAATAAATAAATTTATATATATATAAAAGAAATATATCTGTTTCTAATAAATTTTTTAAACCTGCTACTATGTTTATATTAAGTGAAATTAAAGGGAATAATCACTGAGAATAAAGCCAGTGAGTATTTGTAAATATTTTCTGGGACATTTATAATGTTTATAATATTAATAAACCACTGTGTACTGTATCAGTTTATTTTAAATGATTTGATCATTCTTGTGAGATAAAGGTTCATTTTTTTAAAAAAGCTATAGAAATCCTATAGATAAACATTTGTAAAGCTGCTATTACCGTTGTACCAGTATTGAAGTGTGTTCTTACTTCTCTTGCTAATTTTATGACAGGTTTTATACTGTACCCATTTGAGAATCCTGTAACTGCTATGGCCTCATTAAATTGTTGCTGATCATATGCTTCCAGTGTTTATTTTGAGACTGAGCCTTTGGTCTTTCTCTTCTTTAACATTTTTTTACTAGAAATATTACACATACAGAAAAGTGCATAAAATATAAGTATATAAATTAAATCATAAAACACTCATGTAAACACCAAAAAAGAGACATTTAAGTGCCTAGAAATCCTGCCTGTGTCCCTCCCTTATCCTAATACCTTTCCTTAAGAAGTAAGTATGAAGGACTTCCCTGGTGGCGCAGTGGTTAAGAATCCACCCGCCAACTCAGGGGACACGGGTTCGAGCCCTGGCCCGGGAAGACCCCACATGCTGTGGAGCAACTAAGCTCGTGTGCCACAACTACTGAGCCTGTGCTCTAGAGCCCGTGAGCCACAACTACTGAGCTCACAACTACTGAAGCCCGCACGCCTAGAGCCCACCGCAATGAGAAGCCTGCGTACGGCAAGGAAGAGTAGCCCCCGCTCGCCGCAACTAGAGAAAGCCCATAAGCAGCAATGAAGACCCAACGCGGCCAAAAATTAAATAATTAATTAAAAAAAAAAAACAGTAACTACTGATCTGCTTGCTTTTTTTTGCTTTGCCCTCTAGTATGCACCCCTAAATGCTATGGTTTATTTTGCTCGCTTTTGAACTCTGTATAAATAGAATCATACATTATATATTCTTTTGTTTTGGGCTTCTTTCTACATTTAATCTACATTTAATCTACATTCTTAATCTACATTTAAGATTCAACCATATTACTGTGCAATGCTATAGATAGTTTATTTTTGATGTATGAATATAGTTATTAATTGATTCTGTTGTCAATGGACATTAAGGTTGTTTCTAGTTTTTGGCTATCATGAGCTATGTATGCCATTTTGAACATTCTTGAACATGTACATTTATGCAAGAGTTACCTTAGTGTGTATATCTAGGAGTGGAACTTCTAGGTTATAAAGCGTGCCTATTTTCTAGATACTGTCAAACTGTTTTTCCAAGTGGTTGTACCAATCAATCTATGGTCCCTTCAGCAAAGTATGAGAGTTGTTACTCTTGTTTTCTTCTAGAGAGTCTTTTGGTTTTTTACATCTATTGGAGACACAGACCTACTAGAGAATGGACTTGAGGATACGGGGAGGGGGGAGGGGTAAGCTGGGACGAAGTGAGAGAGTGGCATGGACATATATACACTACCAAACGTAAAATAGAGAGCTAGTGGGAAGCAGCTGCATAGAGAGTCTTTCCAATTTGGTTTTTCAACATTTTGTTTACTTGGGAAATCTATACAAATGGATGCGGTTAATATACACTATTTTTCCTGGCTTTGTAAGTCAAAGAATTGTTAAAATTATAGTAGCAAAGTCACATACTAAACATAGCAAATAATCTACATGATGAGGATCACAATATAATTTATGCGGATAAACATGTACAATTTCTTATCTTAGTTGGCTTTTAGAAGAGAGATAGAATCTGGACATATAGAAGTAGAGAAGCGAACAAGTAAAAACCAAATAGACAAACAAAATTTTTAAAAATACATTTGAAAGCCCACCTCTACTCCTTTCTAAATTCTTGTTAGTAAATAAGTGTTAATTGAGAAGAATTTATGGAAGCCCAACACAGCTTAATATATTAAAAACACCATCGCCAGGACTTAGGGCCCCTCCCTTCCTTTGAGAATTAAATGATAATTCTTCCCCCTAACCACTTTTCTTGTGATATAATTGACATATAACGTTGTATTTGTTTAAGGTATACAACATAATGGTTTGATATATGTATCTATTGCAAACTGATTTCCACAATAAATTTAGTTAACATTGGTCACCTTATATAGTTATAATTTTTTTTCCTGTGGTGAGAACTTTTAAGATATATCTCTTAGCAACTTTCAAATATACAATATTGTTAACTGTGTAGAGTCACCACGAAGTACATTGCATCCCCAGAACTTATTTACCTTATAACTGGAAGTATGTACTTTTTGACCACCTTCATCCATTCCCCTCCTACCCATCATCCACCCCACTACCCCTCCCACCTCCTCATCTGACAACCACCAATTTGTTCTCTGTTTCTATGTTAGGTTTTTTTTGGTGAGATCATGCATAAATGAGATAATTCTTGGTAAGGACTTAGCACAGAGCCATACACAGAGTAACTAATCTGTTTGATTTTTATTGTGATCATTTTTTGACATCCAAGTAAGAGCTCATTAAACACAAATTAATCTCATCTCTACTTTAAAGCCAGAGTTGTTTTTTGTTTGTTTGTTTTTTTTTTTTTTTTTTTTTTTTTTTGCGGTATGCGGGCCTCTCACTGTTGTGGCCTCTCCCGTTGTGGAGCACAGGCTCCGGACACGCAGGCTCAGCGGCCATGGCTCACGGGCCTAGCCGCTCCATAGCTGCTCCGCAGCATGTGGGATCCTCCCGGACCGGGTCGCGAACCTGTGTCCCCTGCATCGGCAGGTGGACTCTCAACCACTGCGCCACCAGTGAATCCCAAGAGTATTTTTTTAAGTAATAAATCTTAACTATTTGAACTTCCAGCCAGCTAAATCAAACATTGAATTAAGGCTTTCCACATTTCTTCAAGGAAGAATTTTTTTAATATTACAAATTGAAGAAAGTGTTCATTGTAGAAAAATTAGAAAATAGAGATATAAAAATAAGAGTATGTCCACCCAAAAACCTGCCTACAGACGTTTATAGGAGCTTTATTCATAATTTCCAAAACTTGCAAGCAATTAAGATGTCTTTCAGTAGGTGAATGGGTAGATAAACTGTGGTACATCCAGATAATGGAATATTATTCAGCACAAAAAAGAAATGAGCTAGCAAATCATAAAATACACGGAAGAAACTTAAATGCACATTACTAAGTGAAGGGAGCCAATCTGAAAAGGCTATGCACTGTATGTATGATTCCAACTATATGACATTCTGGTAAAGACAAAACTGTGGAGACAGTAAAAAGATCAGTGGTAGCCAGGAGTCTGGGGGAAGGGAGAAGTGAATAGGTAGAATGCATAGGATTTTTAGCGCAGTGAAACTATTCTATATGACACGTTAATGGTGGATACATATCCAAACCCAGAATGCACAACACAAAGAATAAACCCTAATGTAAACTATGAATTTGGGAGTGATAATGATTTGTCAAAGTAGGTTCATAGATTGTAACAAATGTACCACTCTGGAGCCCAGTGTTGATAGCAAAGGGAGCTATGACTGTGTAGGGGCAAAAGGTATATGGAAACTCTGTACTTTGTGCTCAATCTTGCTATGACCCTAAAACTACTCTAAAAAAATCCATTTTTTAAAAAAGCAGGGAAAAGGGTAAAGAAAAAAATTAAACAAATCCTAACACGTTTTAAACATTTTGGTATATATTCTTCTGAGTTTGATAATTTTTTATTGTTGTTGTATTCCATAAACCTTTCAAAATCCCTGCCTTTTTTTCCAATGATATGGAGTCAAGAAAGAAATCTGTTCACCTTGCTTTGAAAGATGTTTTTAAAGTGATGCTTCTTAAACTATAAAGTGTGTACAAATCATTAGGATTTATTGAAATTCATGTTCTGATTAGTAGGTCTGGGGTGGGGACTAAGATTCTGCATTTCTAACAAGCTCCTTCTTTGGGCTGCAGACTACACCTTGTATAACAAGGTTCTGGAGCTTAAAGTGAAACAGTTTCCTACTTTTAGAAGAGTCATTTGACACTCTTTTTTGTGGAATTTTTTTATTCATTGAACTGCAAACTAACTGCTTCCAAGATGCTCGACATTGCTAATTATTAGAGAAATGCACACCAAAACTACAATGAGGTTACCACCTCTCACCGGTCAGAATGGCCATCATCAAAAAGTCTACAAATAATAAATGCTACAGAGGATGTGGGGAAAAGGAAACACTCCTACATTGTTGGTCGAAATGTAAATTGGTGCAGCCGTTATGGAAAACATTATGGAGGTTCCTTAAAAAAAAACTAAAAATAGAGTTACCATATGATCCAGCAATCCCACTCCTGGGCACGTACCTGGAAAAGATGAAATCTCTAATTTGAAAAGATACATGCACCCCAATTGCACTATTTACAATAGCCAGGACATGAAAGCAACCTAAGTGTCCATCAACAGATGAATGAATAAAGGAGATGAGGCATATATATATATATATATATATATATATATATATATCATATATATGTGACATATATATGACATACACACACACACATAATGGAATATTACTTGGCTATAAAAAAGAATAAGATATTGCCATTTGCAGCAACATGGATGGACCTAGAGATTATCATACTGAGTGAAGTAAGCCAGATAAAGACAAATATTATATCACTTATATGTGGGATCTAAAAAAAAATACAAATGAACTTATTTACAAAACAGAAATAGACTCACAGACATAGAAAACAAACTTATGGTTACCAAAGGGGAAAAAGGAGGGGTGGTAAATTAGGAGTATGGGATTAACAGATACACAGCACTGTATATAAGATAGATAAATAACAAGGACTTACTGTATAGCACCGAGAACTATCTATACTCAATATCTTGTAATAAGCTATTATGGAAAAGCATCAGAAAAAAAATATGTATAACTGAATCACTTTGATGTACACCTGAAACTAACGCAACATTGTAAATCAACTATACTTCAATAAAAATAAAATCAAATCACTACTGGTAGTGAAAAGAAAGTTGGAGGTGAGATGAGTGGGTGGGTGAGTAGTTGTATGTCAGAAAGAAAATACAATGTAGAAAGGATTAAGAGGTTAAATGTGGTGAGGACAATAAACCTGTTGTAGATGCTCTATAAATATTTAACAAGAATTAAATCTAGCATAGTGTGAATATAACTCCTTTTCAAAACCACTTACTTCTGCCTTTATCTTGCATGTAATTATTGTTATTTTAGAACTGTCACAAACACAGCTCTCCTTTTCACTAAAATGATTTTGTAACTTTTAACATTCATTAAACGTTTTGTGTATCAAGAAGAACAAACAAACAAAAAGCCCTAACTGCTTCTAAATGTCTTTCTGATATTTCAATTCCTACAGTCTCCGGTTAAGGAAAATCTTAAATCAGCTGTGCTGTAGGACTAGGTAAAACCTTGGTGGAAAACTATGACAGGAGAAGCGAGAGGCGGAACCTAAAGTGAGAGGAAAGCAGGAACTGAAGAAGCGGAGGAGGGATTTCAAACTTGGACGAGAGCCGGTTCTGTTTACCGGAGGGACCGGAAGAACGCTACAGTAGTCTCCGCACCATGGCGGGTCCTGTCAGTTTGAGAGAGCTTCTAATGGGCGCTTCAGCCTGGACAGGCTCTGAAAGTCCCGAGGGGTCCCCTACAGAGGGTGGTGGGGGCGCGGCTGGCGGACCGGAGCCTCCTTGGCGGGAGGATGAGATCTGCGTGGTGGGAATCTTCGGCAAGACGGCTCTGCGCCTGAATTCCGAGAAGTTTTCACTTGTGAACACCGTGTGCGACCGACAGGTTTTTCCCCTCTTTCGCCACCAAGATCCTGGAGACTCGGGGCCTGGAATCAGGACCGAGGCTGGGGTCATCGGGAAGGCTGGTGGAGCCGGGGACCCTGGCGCCGGGTCCGGGGATCCAGTTCGGGGAGGTGTAGCTGTCGCGGAAGGGAACCGAACTGAGCCAGGTTCCCAGGACTACAGCCTTCTGCAAGCCTATTACAACCAGGAAAGCAAAGTTCTGTATCTTCTTCTAACTTCCATCTGTGACAATTCCCAACTTCTCCGGGCTTGTCGGGCCCTTCAGAGCGGGGAAGCTGGAGGTGGCCTCCCTTTACCTCATGCAGAAGCGCACGAGTTCTGGAAGCATCAAGAGAAACTGCAGTGCCTCAGTCTCCTTTACCTTTTCTCCGTCTGTCACATCTTGCTTCTGGTCCATCCCACTTGTTCCTTTGACATCACTTACGATCGAGTATTCAGAGCCCTGGATGGACTGAGACAGAAAGTACTGCCCCTCCTCAAAACAGCCATTAAGGATTGTCCCGTTGGCAAAGACTGGAAGCTAAACTGCAGACCTTGCCCACCTAGACTCCTTTTCCTCTTTCAACTCAATGGAGCACTCAAGGTGGAACCCCCTCGGAACCAAGACCCAGCTCATCCAGAGAAGCCCAAGAAGCATTCTCCCAAAAGGAGACTGCAGCATGCCCTGGAAGACCAGATCTATAGAATCTTCCGGAAGAGTCGTGTCTTGACTAATCAGAGTATCAACTGCCTCTTTACTGTGCCTGCCAATCAGGCGTTTGTGTACATAGTTCCTGGAAGCCAGGAGGAGGACCCAGTAGGCATGTTGCTGGACCAACTTAGGAGTCACTGTACTGTGAAAGACCCTGAATCTTTGCTGGTCCCTGCACCCCTTTCTGGGTCCAGGCGGTACCAGGTAATGAGGCAGTACAGCCGACAACAGCTTTCTTTCCACACTGACGCTAGCAGTTCCAGTTCTTCCGGGCAGCTAGTGGATTTCACTCTTCGGGAATTCCTATGGCAGCATGTAGAGCTAGTACTAAGCAAGAAAGGTTTCGATGACAGCGTGGGCAGGAACCCACAGCCTTCCCATTTTGAACTTCCTACTTATCAGAAGTGGATCTCAGCAGCTTCAAAACTGTATGAAGTAGCTATCGATGGGAAAGAGGAGGAGCCGGGCTCTCCCACTGGGGAGCTAACGTCTAAGATTTTAAGCAGTATTAAAGTCTTGGAAGGGTTTTTGGATATTGACACAAAATTCTCAGAGAACCGGTGCCAAAAAGCTTTACCGATGGCCCATAGTGCCTACCAGTCAAACTTGCCTCATAATTACACAATGACTGTCCATAAGAATCAGCTTGCCCAGGCTCTTCGAGTGTACAGTCAACATGCTAGGGGTCCAGCCTTTCACAAGTATGCCATGCAGTTACACGAGGACTGCTACAAGTTTTGGAGCAATGGCCATCAGCTCTGTGAGGAGAGGAGTTTAACTGATCAACACTGTGTACATAAATTTCACTCCTTACCTAAAGCAGGTGGCTAAAATTTTCTCAGTATTTTGAAATCAAAACTTTGAGCTGTGTTTTTATTCTTGTTTTAAGAGAGTTTGTTCATTACGTATTGACATTTTAAAAAGAGGGCCCTGCAGAAATTTAGGTACATCAGATTTAAGTTGTTTCTCCTGCTGTAAAAAGAAAAATCAGCTATGACTACTAATTATGTTCTTGTATTTAAAGAATGAACCCTAGGGGATTAGTAAATGAGAACTATTAAATAATACAAAGTTTCAGGAATTTCATATTAACATTTTTACCTTTTGTTTAACTGAAATGAATATAGTGAAATGTATGGGCACTATGATGATGATAAAATTTACTTAGAGACCCTAAAAGCTTAGATTAAAAATATGTATTATGTCATGTATTTTCACTTGCTTCCTCTGTTAGGTGTGTTTAGTCAAGTTTTTGTGTTTGGGGTGGTTTTTTCCTTCTCATTTCCAAAGAACTGGTTGGAGAAATTTTGGGGTTAAGGTGCAATTGAATGCAATATAAATTTGGGTCTGCATTGTGTGTAAAATTAACAGTGACTTATATTTTCCAGGAGAAAAACCAGAGCCTGATAGAAATCCTCCTGTGCTGTATCACAATAGCCGAGCTCGATCCACTGGTGCCTGTAACTGTGGAAGGAAACAGGCACCTCGAGATGATCCCTTTGATATCAAGGCAGCTAACTATGACTTTTATCAGGTAGACTCTACATTTTTTTCCTCCTCTTCTCTCTCTCTCTCTTTTTTTTTTTTTTGCTAACGACCATCTGAGTAAAAATATATTTTTTCAGAAGCAAAATATCTAGATAAGTAAATGTGACTTGCAGTGTGATATCTAACAAGGGAAATTTCTTTATATATACTTATTTGCTTACCTATTAACTGTTGATCTTGCTTTTTAATGTGAAGCATGTGTTGTTTTCAGTGAAAGTTTCACAGGATTAGTTTGTTTGTTTTTTTCCTTCCTCCATAGCTTCTGGAAGAAAAATGTTGTGGAAAATTGGATCACATCAATTTCCCAGTATTTGAACCAAGTACTCCAGATCCTGCTCCTGCCAAAAACGAATCATCTCCTGCCCCTCCAGATGCAGATGCTGATAAACTTAAAGAAAAAGAACCTCAAACCCAAGGAGAGAGCACAAGCCTGAGTTTAGCTTTGAGCTTAGGCCAATCCACAGATAGTTTAGGTACCTATCCAGCTGATCCACAAGTAGGAGATAATCCAGAAGTTCATGGTCAAGGAGAAGTAAAAACTGAGAAGAGACCAAACTTGGTTGATCGGCAGGCATCCACAGTTGAATATCTCCCAGGCATGCTACACTCAAATTGCCCCAAAGGTCTCCTACCCAAATTCTCCAGCTGGTCTTTGATTAAACTAGGCCCTGCTAAGTCTTATAACTTTCATACTGGTTTGGACCAACAGGGCTTCATTCCAGGAACAAACTATCTTATGCCTTGGGACATTGTCATCAGGACTAGGGCTGAAGATGAAGGAGACTTAGACACAAATTCTTGGCCTGCTCCAAATAAAGCTATTCCTGGAAAGAGAAGTGCAGTTGTAATGGGAAGAGGAAGACGGCGAGATGACATAGCGCGAGCATTTGTGGGCTTTGAATATGAAGACTCTCGAGGACGAAGATTTATGTGCTCAGGACCTGACAAAGTAATGAAAGTAATGGGAAGTGGGCCCAAGGAATCAGCTTTAAAAGCCCTGAATAGTGATATGCCCTTATATATTCTGTCATCATCTCAGGGTAGAGGGCTAAAACCACATTATGCTCAACTTATGAGGCTTTTTGTTGTGGTTCCTGATGCTCCTTTGCAGATAATACTAATGCCTCAGGTAAGAAATATAACCCTTTTTGTCCTCAGACAAACAAAAAATGCCGATGCTTGTTTTGATTATATGAAAAAAGTACAGGGTATCAAACTAATTAAACAGGTCTTAATTTTAAATATCTCTTATATCTAATATTCTGTTTCTTGAAAAACAGATTGTAGGTGTGTTAATCAGTTCACACCATCAATTCACGTCATCTGGTTAGAGGCAGAACTTGGAGTTAAAAATCTGTAGAAAAGCAGGATAATATTTGAGATTATTTAATGTAATATCAGATATGATTGGAGTTAAGAATGTACACATTACCTGCTTAATCTTATGTGCTCTGTGAACCTATCCTTTGTTTAGGCACTTATCTTTCAGGTGTTTCTTATTGAAATATATTAAAGTAATCATATAACCTGTGTTTTTCAGGTTCAGCCAGGCCCACCACCATGTCCAGTATTCTACCCAGAAAAACAAGAAATCACTCTCCCACCTGATGGCCTCTGGGTTTTGAGATTCCCATATGCCTACGTGACTGAGAGAGGACCTTGTTTCCCTACGAAGGAAAATGTGCAGTTGATGAGTTACAAGGTGCTCCGTGGGGTTCTTAAAGCAGTAACACAATAAGTGTTTTCCAGCCAGTACAGTCCTAAACTGGAGCTGATTTTTGGTTTTGGTGTGTATGGGGTGTTTTTTGGTGTGTGATACTGTGTTTTCTTGAACACAAAATGTGCTTTGGTTACAGGAGTTCAGTATTTGGACAGTAATTGTTCCACTATTTCATGATATTGTTGATACTTATTGTAAATGGGGGTACAACTTCCTAATAAACGTTGTTTATTCTAGAAAAGGACATGAAATACATGGTTGATACCTCTACTTTCTCTTTGTTTCTGTTTCACTGTCCATAATAAAACATATTTCTATTATAACTGAATGTTGCATTATCATGTTGAGCCCAAGCTTTGTTATTGCTAAAATGTTTTAGCTGGGATTTTCCTTAAAATGCTGCTCCTGAAATTATCTTCAAATCAAGATGATCCAGGGCTTCCCTGGTGGCACAGTGGTTAAGAATCTGCCTGCCAACGCAGGGGACACAGGTTTGAGCCCTGGTCCGGAAAGATCCCACATGCTGCAGAGCAACTAAGCCCATGCGCCACAACTACCGAGCCTGAGCTCTAGAGCTCACAAGCCACAACTACTGAAACCAGCACGCCTAGAGCCCGTGCTCTGCAACAAGAGAAGCCACCGCAATGAGAAGCCCATGCAGCGCAATGAAGAGTAGCCCCTGCTCACCGCAACTAGAGAAAGCCCGCACACAGCAACAAAGGCCCAACGCAGCCAAAAAATAAATAAATTTTAAGAAAAGAAAAGGGAGAGAGAGAGAGAGGCAGAAACCACAGTATCTTTAAAAAAAAAAAAAAAACAAGATGATCCAGTAGGTTATCTGGTAATTGTATGAGGACTTAATTGCAAAAAAAATGTCCTACTGTTTGGCTCACCGTTCTGGTACCTGAGTTACATTGTTTTGTTCTCACCATTTTATTCTTGGACTGATGAGATACCATATTTTAAATGAATGCTCTCTGAACTAAAACTTACTTATCCAGGATATTAGTACACACTTTATTCTTTGAAAATTGCTATACTGTGAAACAATTTGCTAAGTGATACAAATTGTATCAATTCATATGGATGTTAACGTTCACCAGCATCAACATGGTGACACTGATATATCACTAATTAGCTAAGTGTGCAAAATAAGTTAATATGCCAGAATTCTAGTGTAACTGATTATATTTTCCTGGGCACATTGATTTTGAAATGCTGAGCAAATAGAATTGGAGATTTTAGTTGCAATATATATGAAATGTAGTATTTGTTTTATTTATTTATTTAGTTATGGCTGCATTGGGTCTTCGTTGCTGCACGCAGGCTTTCTCTAGTTGCAGCGAGCGGGGGCTACTCTTCACTGTGGTGCGCGGGCTTCTCATTGCGATGGCTTCTCTTGTTCTGAGCACGGGCTCTAGGCACGTGGGTTCAGTAGTTGTGGCTCACGGGCTTAGTTGCTCCACGGCATGTAGGATCTTCCCGGACCAGGGCTCAAACCTGTGTCCCCTGCATTGGCAGGTGGATTCTTAACCACTGCGCCACCAGGGAAGTCCCATGAAATGTAGTATTTGTTTAGCACATCTTGCTACCAGCTTAAAACAGTTACTTAGGTTTTGATTTTTAAATCTATATAGAGAAACACATAACTGGCAGCCAATTTAAAACTGTAATTTAATTAGGTGTATTTTTATGCCTACTTTACTGTAGTTTAATTAGGAAGAGAATCTGAGCCAATATGAAAATTAGTCTATATTCTTCTTTCATCTCAGCCTTATTTTTCATCCTTTTCCTTTATATCTTTCATTCCTTTTATATCAGTTTTAAAAATCACAATTACTTTTGTATTAAGCATAGTCGTTGGTAGTTGCATTTGGGAAATATAGCTAGATTGTTCTGTAGGACATATACTAATAGTTGTATTGTTTTTTAATAGCCTCTAAGACTTGACTAACAGGTTGTGTAAACTTGTAGGTCAAAGGAACTATAAGAAAGTAGTTTATGAGAACAAATAGATTTCAGAAGAGCAAACCTGTGTCTTTTTTTCTTTATTTCCTTTTTGATATCATTCTACATGGAACAACTTTACATTACTGCTTAAATTAGTAAGCAATTTTCCTTGATTATATTTGGTTACAGAAGCCACCTTAATTTGAATTTCTATAGCATTTTTAAATACAAAACTTTTTTTTAAAGTATTTACAGTGTTGTGTTAGTTCCTGGCATACAGCAAAGTGATTCAGTTATACGTATATATATACATATTCTTTTTATTTTAATATACCCTTGTAGCTTATTCATTTTGTGCATAATATTTTGTTCCATTTATTTGTTTGTTTGTTTATTATTTGGCTGCGCTGGGCTGTGTTGTGGTGTGCGGGCTCCAGAGTGCACAGGCTCAGTAGTTGTGGTGCACAGGCTTAGTTGCCCAGCAACATGTGGGATCTTAGTTCCCGGACCGGGGTCAAATCCGCGTCCCCTGCATTGGAAGGTGGATTCTTAACCACTGGACCACCAGGAAAGTCCCTATATATACATATTCTTTTTCACATTCTTTTCCATTATGGTTTATTACAGGATATTGAATATAGTTCCCGGTGCTATACAGTAGGACCTTGTTTATCTTTTTTTTTATTGGCCGCGCCGTGCGGCTTGTGGGATCTTACTTAGTTCCCCAACTAGGGGTGGAACCTGGGCCCTCAGCAGTGAAAGCGCAGAGTCCTAACCACTGGACTGCCAAGCAAGTCCCTAACATTTTATATATAATAGTTTGTATCTAATACCAAATTGCTAATACCAAATTCCTAATTTATTCCTCCCCCACCCCCTTTCCCCTTTGTTACCCATAAGTTTGTTTTCTATGTCTGTGAGTCTGTTTCTGTTTTGTAAATAAGTTCATTTGTGTCATATGTTGGATTTTACATGCAAGGTATCATATGGTATTTGTCTTTCTCTTTCTGACTTACTTCATTTAGTAAATACAAAATTTGTATGCTATTTGTACTTATAACTTGCTTAAGACACAATTGCAGCACTTCTTCATGCTTGTTTTTATCCATAAATAAGTTTACAGGGTGTCACATTAGAGAAATGTGGACTATGCAAGTCTGTATTGCTTACTACCTTTCTCTTTAGTCCTACAAACCTTATTTCAGCAAACTTCAAAAGTGATGGGTTTTTTAAAGAAATTATATTTCTTCTGTAGCAGCATTTGCATTGTCCTTTGCTTAGTAGATTTTTTTTGAAATGTAAGCAAATGTTTCAAATTGATTCTTTTTTAAGAATCACTAGGACAGAGGGGCATCCTTTGGCTTATTGGTAAGTCTTTTGATGTGTCCTTGAAGAGTTGTATAGAATTAAAAACTTTAGGAAGTAAATCGTATTTTATTCAAGAGTGCTATTTAAAGGACTACTATGATAAACCTTATAAAGTAAATTACATTAATCTAATTTTTTAATGGTTTCATACATTGGTTTACTTAAAATTAAGGCTCCCCTGCACTACTTAAACAGTGAGTTTGTTTCTTAGTTTAAATTAAAAATTAAAAAAGACTTTAAAGGAACAGGAAAAAAATGAGAAAAATGGAACTAGAGAAGCCTGATTTATAAAAATAACAATAGCTACCGTGTACTGAATGGCACACAATAATAATAGCTATTTCTTGAATATCCTCTTGTTAGGTAATTTAGTAAGCATTTTGCATACATTGCCTCTAATCCTCAAAGCACTGCAAGATAGATATCATCCATGTTATCAGGAAATTAAAGCTTGAAGTGATTAAATAATTTGTCCCAGGTCACATAGCTAGGAAGTAGCAAAGTCAGAATTTAAACTGAGGACTCTGATTTCAAAGCTGTACTCTTCCTATGTTCTGCCTTCATGGAAAATATAAAAATAAAACCTGCGTGTCAGTTTCTCCAACTGAATATTTTGATTCTGGTCTTAAGACTTGTGAACAGGTGAGTTTTGGGTTTTTTTTTTTAAGATTTATTATTTACTTATTTACTTTTTTTTTTTTTTTTTTGGCTGTGTTGGATCTTAGTTGTGGCATGTGGGATCTTTGTTGAGGCATGTGGGATCTTTTGTTGCGGCATGTGGGTTTTTTCTCTCTCTGTAGTTGTGGTGCGTGCGTTCCAGGGCCCATGGGCTCTGTAGTTTGTGGCATGTGGGCTCTAGTTGAGGCACATGAACTCAGTAGTTGGGGCACGCGGCTTAGTTGCCCCGCGTGGGATCTTAGTTCCCTGACCAGGGATCAAACCCACGTCCCCTGCATTGTAAGGCAGAGTCTTTACCACTGGACCACCAGGGAAGTCCCCTGGGTGAGTTTTTAATGTCAGAAAAATGAGGTATGGTACCCTTCAGACATCTTAATTTCTTTTAAGACCGTAAATCTTGATTCTCTCTAAAACTGTTGAACCTTATATTCTTAAACCCTCTCTTGTTCCATATTATCTTCTGTATAAAATAGTACTATAGTAGACTGAAGCCAAAAAGAATTAACTCCACCACTTAAGAAAGGTGACAGTTTACTTAATCCTTGAGTATTATTTTCTCTAGAATGGTAATAATTGTTATTTATCACAAAGGGTGGTTATGAGGATTGAAGGAGTATATATAAAGCACCTAATTAATAAATTCTTGATAATAATTATAATTTATCTTAAGTTTACTTTTCAAAGGTATCCCATAATTCTAATAGTTTGGGAGTCTTGGTTAGTTTTAGGCCTACCTTTTATAATCAGGTAAACAGTGCCTAGTACATGTACCTGTGGTAAGCACCATGACATACAGCAGTTTTGTAGACTTGGCTTGCACCTTTCCTCTTGTATCTTTCTGTGGTCTTTTTAAAGCTAGGTTTAGTTTTTTCTAGTTAGTCTGTTTATGCTTTCTATAAAGCAGCCTCTCAAATCCTTGGCCATTTAATTGCCCCTTTTCTGTTCTGTCTCCCACAACTTTGTGCCTGTCCTAAGATGTGGCAAATAGGACTGCACTCAGTTTTTGGAGCACTGCATAATTTTGCACAAATGCCAGCTAATAGTTTAATTTTTAATACTCTTTTTTTAAAATTAATTTATGTTTGGCTGCTTTGGGTCTTTGTTGCTGCACGTGGGCTTTCTCTAGTTGTGGCGAGTGGGGGTTACTCTTTGTTGCAGTGCTGGACTTCTCATTGCGGTGGCTTCTCTTGTTGCGGAACTTGGGCTCTAGGCATGCAGGCTTCAGTAGTTGTGGCACACGGGCTCAGTAGTCGTGGCTTGTGGGCTCAGTAGTTGTGGCTCGCGGGTTCTAGAGCACAGGCTCAGTAGTTGTGGCGCATGGGCTTAGTTGCTCCGCGGCATGTGGGATCTTCCCGGACCAGGGCTCGAACCTGTGTCCCCTGCACTGGCAGGTGGATTCTTAACCACTGCGCCACCATAGAAGTCCCTTTAATACTCTTAATAATGTTTATTGGCCTAAGTTGGCACGGCAGCTCATTGTGTTGGTGTCTTGAGATAATTTACTGCATCTCCTAACATTGGAGCCCATCTAAAGCTTCAGTGTGTTGATTTGTAAAATGGAGGTATTAACTCCCTCATCTACCTCAAAGGATAACTGTGGTTCAAACACTTAAAGAATGCGTTTATTGAAATCCTTTACAAACTCTAAACTGTTTTATAAATATAAGGGAGAGTTATTATTCCTTGTTTGTAGCTGATAGCTTTGATCCAATCATCTTTTAAATACAGTTTAAGTATTTTTCTAAAACCTTTCCATACTGAAAATAATCCTGCCCATAGGTATAGCAATGGTAATAATTTTCAGTTTGACTAGGTACAAGAAAAATTTCTAAAGTGTGAATTATATCTTGTGGTTCCTTTTTATTCCAGACACTCTTAGAGGACTATATGACCACAGTTGCTTATTACTTCCTTTCTCCTACGAAGTTACATGTACTTGAGGATCAAGTGACTTATTTATTTATTTGGTTGCCGGGTCTTAGTTGCGGCACGTGGGATCTTCACTGAGGCATGCAAACTCTTAGTTGCTGCATGTGGGATCTAGTTCCCTGACCAGGGATCGAACCTGGGCCCCCTGCATTGGGAGCGTGGAGTCTTAGCCACTCGACCACCAGGGAAGTCTCGAGTACTGAGTGACTTTTATCCTTTATATTATCCTGGCTATTTTCTCAATATAAAAGCAAGACTCCTTAGTTTACAATCCCATGTAAAACAATTTTTGTTTTTGAACATACCTTTGTTGTTTTTGTAAAACGAACATGTAGTCATTGTATCTGTTATTGTTTCATAGGTTTTTTTTTAAACAAAGATAAGAATAAGTTACCTGAAGTTCTACTGCTTTGCTAATGCTCTGCTAACCAGTGGCAACGTTTTAGTGAACATCCTTCTAAACATCTCATGCAAACAGTCACATGTGGATATGTATTCAATTTTACATAACTGCAATCACAGAATACATCTTGTTCTGCAATCTACTTTTTTTCACTCTACAGTATACAGTAGACATTTTTCCTGTCAATAAATGAATGTATTATTAATAGCTGCATTGTTTTCCCTTATCATGATTTATATAATCTGTCCTTTATTGATATTTAGATTCTTTTAAATTTAGGGCTTCTATGACCAATGGAATACCAGGGTGCATACATCTTTTATTAACACTTGTGAAATTTCCTTTGCAGAATAAACTGTTAGGCCTGGGATTGATGGGTCAAGGGATATACACATTTTACGTTTTGATATATTTTGCTAAATTGCCCTGAAGAAAGTTGAACCATGCTGTAACCTAGTATCAGATTCCCACTGTTAGAGTTGAGAATCCTAATGGCAGTCTGCCAGTCTGTCTGCACGCTAGCTGTTTATTACAGCAGTTTTCTTATTTAGAATAGTATCACACTTTAATTTATGGGTTCCTTTAGAACTCTTGGGTAAATGCCTTCTGGTCCCAATGATCTATGTTCCTCGTCAATTGCATCTGCTATCTAGAACCCTAATAATTTGGGCAATACAGTTGTAGATGGGGTTGAAATGACAGGTTAAGGAAACATTTGACTAGCATGAATGTTCTTTTCACTATACTGCATCCTGGATCTGCTACCTCTGACATGCTTCCAAGGACACTTTTTAAGTGGGAATTTCCTTAAAGCTATCTTCTATGAAGAGCAAGATTATTTTTCAAATCTTTTATTTTTCATAAGATCAGTACTATCTTCTCCAACCCCTTGAACTGAGTTAAGATTGATGACCTTGTTGTTATATCAGCCACTAGCTGTATAGTCTTGGGCAAACTACTTAACCTCTCCAGATAGCAGTTTTCTCAATGAAACAGGTCAGTGATTTTTTTTTTTTTTTTTTTTTTGCGGTACGCGGGCCTCTCACTGTTGTGGCCTCTCCCGTTGCAGAGCACAGGCTCCAGACGCGCAGGCTCAGCGGCCATGGCTCACGGGCCCAGCTGCTCCGCGGCATGTGGGATCTTCCCGGACTGGGGCACGAACCCATGTCCCCTACATCGGCAGGCGGATTCTCAACCACTGTGCCACCAGGGAAGCCCGATTTCTTTTTTTAAGTTTTTATTTTTCATTATTTTTAACATTTTTTTGGCCATGCTGCACAGCATGCAGGATCTTAGTTTCCTGACCAGGGATAGAACCCATGCCCCCTGCAGTGGAAGCCCAGAGTCTTAACCCCTGGACTATCAGGGAAGTCCCAGGCCAGTGATTTCTGATACTCTTTCTTTTTCAACATTTTTCCCCTACGATAATTGATTGCCTGTGCTAATTGCCTTTCTTGGCTTAAATAATGTCTTATTAACTTTGGAGCCTCATAAATTTCCCACAAAATATGGCCTTCATCTTGGAAGATATCTCTCGTCATATAAGTGCAATTTTTTAAAAGATGCTTTTCTACTATTATACTTCACCTGTTCTTTCACTGGTGTTAATTTTCTTGGGCCTGCACTAAGGCATGTGTGCTCCTGCTTGGTTACTTTTTTGAATAATTCTGTATACTTTCCCCAACTTTGTTGCCGAATCCTAACCACTAGGCCACCAGGGAATTCCCTAGGGTACTTTCAGTGCTTTCATTTTACTTCCTTAGATCCTCAAAACACTGCTCTAAGGTTAGATACTATTATCCCCCATTTTACAGATGTGAAACTGAGGCTTAAACTAAGTGATATGCCCAGAGTCACTCAGTTTGTAAATGGCATAGCTATATCTATGGGTTCTAGGGACTTCCCTGGCAGCCCAGTGGTTAAGACTCCGTGCTTCCAGTGCGGGAGGTGTGGGTTCCATCCCTGTTTGGGGGAACAAAGATCCCACATGCTATGCAGTGTGGCCAAAAAGTAAATAAATAAATAAATCTATGGGTTCTACATTTAGAGCTCTGTCTGCTACACCACTGGTCCCTCTATAGTTGAAGGTTAAATATTCTTAGTTACATTTTTTTTCCTGGTAATATTTATCATATACATATGTCTATACTAATCATAAAGTAGTTATCAAATTTAAAGTTGCTGTCAAGAGAGATTTTGGAAAAGGGAAACAGAACCATGAGCACAGCTAATCTATAGGATATAATTTGACAGCCCTAAACAGATACTTTCCTTAATTCCTAACAAGGCAGTATTTTTCAACTTGTGAGTTCCCTTTAAATGTTTTTAATTTTAAGTTTGGTTTTATGTGGAAATTTTTAACTTAGTTCTCTTTCTTCTACAAAGGCTTTATCATTTCTTTGCGTATATTGGTGTTAGACCAAGAAATAAGACTACTGTGATGGTAAACGGATGCAAAAGTCTTTCTCTGCAACTTTTTAAAATCTAATGAAGGCCCTTGTTTTCAAGAATCCTCTAAATTTTATTTACTCTTCTTAAAGGAAGCTAGAATCTTTGGGAAGTCACTATTAACAGAGTGTGTGAGTTGGAAGTTATCATTTAGTAAAAAAATTCCTCATTTTACAGATAAGAAAACAGAAGAAAGAAATTTCCTTAAGGCCAGAGTCAAGAATCACATGATTTTAAATAATCACTCTGCATTCTACTTCTGTGAGAGACCTGTTCTTCTGGCCAAAATTTCTCCCTCAGGCTTGGGTTAATTCTTTTGCATTTAAATGTGGCTCTTCGAATTAGTAGTTTGTGTGGGATGAAAGGAAATTTAGGTTCCAGTCTTCCCAAGACTTTTAAGACTTTTATAACCTATAACCTTGTCAACGTTTCCTTATTTTAAACGGACTTGTAAGTCAACAAACATTTGACTGCCTATCGCGTACAAGGCATCAGGTTTGCATTTTAACAGTAAAATGCGAGGGGAGAGGAGCCCTCCCTCAAATACTTGACTGATAAACTAGTACCTTTTTATGGTATGTGTGACAAAAGGGAAAATTCTCTCTTGGCTGGACAAGTGGGTGTGTTTATTATTTGTTTTCAGTAAGCTTTAACTCCTCCATCGGTAAGAGTTCTTTGCATTTCTTCGGCTAGGGCTAGAGACGCGCCCTGGAATCATACCTTTTTGATGTGAACTTTCTCATTATGTCAGGCCTTCCGGAAGGCTATCCTTGAATAGCCTTTTCGGTCCGAGTGATGGCGAAGGCGCTGGCGGGTTTCCAAGCATTCGCCTCAATTTGCGCTGCGACTCGGACCACAAAGCTAGGTGACAAAAGCCGGCTCCGGGACCTTCGCCGGCTCCTACCCTGCAGCCTGAGCGCGCCTGCGTGTCGGAGCCCCTTTGTTGCTTGGCTGCCAGAGTCCGGTTGCGCCTGCGCGTTGGACCGGCGCCGGCAAGTGCGGTGCACCGCTGGCACCGGCTGGGGGCGGGCAGACTCCTCAGCAGCTGCAGCTGCCGCCGCCGCTGCAGCCGTTGCGACCGTCTCAGCGGAGTTCAGAGGGCCAGGCGGTGGGAGACTTCCCACAGGGTGGCTGAGATGTCGTCCACCGCGGCTTTTTACCTTCTCTCCACCCTGGGAGGGTACTTGGTGACTTCCTTCTTGTTGCTCAAATACCCGACCTTGCTGCACCAGAGAAAGAAGCAACGATTCCTCAGTAAACACATCTCTCACCGCGGAGGTGAGAGGGGTCCCCAGAACCAGGTGGCGGAGGTGGGGGAGGCTCCCCCCGCCCTTCCCCACCACGACGAGAGCTGAGGGTCCTCCGCTTTAAAAGGCAGGCGGGTGGAAATACGTGAGAGTTTGAGGAAGGATGGGCGTGTGTGGATAGAGGGCTCCCCCGGAGGTGAAGGCAGTGTGGAGGGGAGGTCGCCTGAAGGAAGGAAAGGGGTCTTGAGAGAGAGCCAAGGTGGGGACCTCTCGCGTGCAGCGATGTCAGGGGTTCTCAGAAGGAGGAAGGACCAGGGTGAGAATGAAGGGTAGATGGAGGTTTCTCGGAGGAGGGAAGGATGATCGCAAGGTACCTTCCTAGCAGTGAGGCACAAGTGGGGAGCACCGGGCCGAGCCGGGGTACCCCGCAGGGGGGAACCGGGAAAAGACTTGTTCCGAGACAGCCAGTGGCTGAGCTTGTGGGAAGATGGGGCGAACTGCTTCCAGGGCTGAGGAACTGCGTGAACCTGGAGCGTGGTGCAGCCTGGGCATCTGCAGTACCTGGGGACCGCTCCCAATTCACCCCTCCATCCCCCCATTCTAAGCATGATAATTGAGAAGAGGGGGAAACCGAGTCCCTGAGCCGCGGACACGTCCCAAGGTCACAGTTATAGCTTGGGCTGGACTGGGACAGAAACTGGAGCGTCCTGGTTCCCAAGGCTGCAAACCTCGCACCTTTTTTTTCCAACCCCACCTTGCACCCCAGCAGTGACCGGTGGATTTCCAAAGACAAAAAGATGATTTAGTTAATGACAGGACTGTATTGTTGGACGGAAACAAAGAAGTTTCTTTTGGAAGAGTGTCTTGCCAAAAGGAACAGAGATGAACCCTCTCATTTCCCAGACAGCAGGCCAAATCTTTGCCTCTTCATTATTGTGCAATAATGTCTTTATTTCATTTCAAGCATGATGTATAAAATGTTGTGAGATTGGATTATTTCAGTCAATTTTAGCTTGTTCTTTAGAGATGAATGTTAAACTAGGTTAAAATGGCTTGGAATTTACAGTCTAATACTTGAAATGGTAAAATTCTAGTTTACAGTCTAAAATTTGATTTAGTACCATGACCCCTTTGCTAACAAGAATTGGCCAGGAATAAGGGTTTTCTGGGTTTTTTTAATTTAATGAATTTATTTATTGGCTGCGTTGGGTCTTTGTTGCTGCCCGCGGGCTTTCTCTAGTTGTGGCAAGCGGGGAGCTACGCTTCGTCACGGTGCGCGGGGTTCTCATTGCGGTGGCTTCTGTTGTTGCGGACCACGGGCTCTAGGTGCGCGGGCTTCAGTAGTTGTGGCACGTGGGCTCAGTAGTTGTGGCACATGAGCTCTAGAGCGCAGGCTCAGTAGTTGTGGCACACAGGCTTAGTTGCTCCGCAGCATGTGGGATCTTCCCGGACCAGGGCTCGAACCCGTGTCCCCTGCATTGGCAGACGGATTCTTAACCACTGCATTGGCAGACGGATTCTTAACCACTGCACCACCAGGGAAGTCCCAGGAAAAAGGTTTTAAATATCACAGAAGTACATTAGCATGCTTCTGTAAAATCTGTATAATTTTATCAGTTACACGTAGTACTAAAGAGTGCCTTCAACGGTTATGCTAGTCTCCTACTCATGAAAAGTGTGAAAGGTTTTAAGGGATCTATCACCAGCTAAATGCCAAGTTATTTCTTATTTGGTTTACCTGTATTTTGATAGATACAAAGTTAAATTGTAGGATGACATATGACTACTAACGTGCCTTCAACCACTACAGCCAAAAAAGCAACTTTTAGTGTTTGAGTTGTTGCCACAGAAGTATTTTCGATGGTAGTAGTCCTACTCTGGAGAGAGTCAGTACCTTCTGCAGTTGTGTTTACTGATTTAAAAAAAAGAAAAGTGTGCTTACTAAAAACCCAAAACAAAACTAGGTCCTCTAAAAAGCTATCTAAACGGTCGTTATGGGTGATCTAGATTTTATTTTAGAAGAAATCATCTTAACTCTGTAGGCTTGAAATACGTTTACCGTCCTAAATCACTGTAGTAAATTCCTGTGTGTTAGTGCTTAATATGCTTTTGTGGAGTATGTATGCCAAATAATACAGTTGAATCCAGGATGATAGAGGATATATTTACTAAAAAACACTTTGTAACTCAAGATACTACGTTTCTGGAAAATCATAGACTAGGAAGCAGTCAGCTTCTGCTTGCTTTTTATTTTGGCTTGGACACGGATAACAGCAATCAGTGTTATCTGTGCAAACTTTTCCATGCATGTCACTAACATTTGGGCTAATTCTCTATTGCCCTAACTGCAGATGCCTGATATTCCATGAAAACCATATGTAGGATCATTCCAAGATTGAAACACTGATCATTATATATGTATAAACTATATGCATCTGAAGTGCTTTAACCTAAAACTCTTGATGTATTATGTCTGCTATGAAAGCACTGTCACCTGAGTCAGCTTCTGGACCTATCACTAGTTAACCTTGGGAATAAGCCTTGGTTTTAGTTTCCTTATCTAGAAATGGAGACCATTTACCTTGCTTCTCTTTGGGTTATTATGAGGATTAGGTGTACAGAAAGCACTCTGAACACCGTAAAATTGTTTAGAAATATAAGCATGGATACAGGGGGTCACATTTGTATTTTGCAATAGGACTTTGAGTTGAGTGAGAAAAAATGAGATCACCCTATACTTAATGTTTTAGTTTTAATGAACACTTTCGCCTTTCACTGATTGATCGTCCTTGAAAGTAGAAAATACTCTGTTTTAAAAATTAAGTGGTGTAGGCCTGCTTTGTTCTTACCTCATTAAAGCATACATTGTATTACATTATATTGTCATAGGATATCTGCTTCCCTTGTTAGACTATGAGTTCCTCAAGGGCAGATTTTAGATTTTATTAATGCTTGTGTCTCTAGCCTCTAGTACACTAACGTACGCTTAAAATAATAGCTTACTGTCTGCTAATTATCTATTGTGTGCTAGATACTTTCCATGTCTTTCCTTATCTATTTGACCAAAGAACACTTTTTGTAACTACAATGTATTGATGAAATACCAATAGGACCAAAGATGTGCCCTTTGGGTTAAATCGAGAGCAAAGGCTATTTTTATAATTCCTCTATGAAATTATGACTTTTATTAATATTTTTACAATTGCATAAGTACATGTTCATTGTAGAAAACTTGGGAAATATAGAAATGAAAAAAGAAAAAATAGTTCCTAGAACTCACCATCCAGACATAATTTCTGTTAACATTTTGAAGTATGTCTTTTTTCTTTAATATTTATTTTTATTTATTTATTTGGCTGTCAGGTCTTAGCTGCCGTACATGGGATCTTCGTTGCCGTGTGTGGGGTCTTTTAGATGTGGCATGTGAACTCTTAGTTGTGGCATGGGGGATCTAGTTCCCTGACCAGAGATTGAACCCGGGCGCACTGCACTGGGAGTGTGGAGTCTTAGCTACTGGACCACCAGGGCAGTCCCCTGAAGTGTATCCTTTAAGTACGTATTTTACTACATTTGGAATCATTCCATATATACACGTATTTCAGATGCCCACTGAGTTAACTAGAGTTAGGATAGCAGGGAGATAACTTTTTCATACTCCCTAAGCAATCTCAATGGGCCAATTGAATTAAGCAACAGGCTTTAAAAAAAGAGATTCATTTATTAGGGTTCGGTGGCCAAAGAATTAAAAAAAAATCATCAACTGATAAAATCCTCACCTTACCTTTTAATCTTTCACCCTTGGCTGCAAGACAAAGTATTGCCACAATCTGGGCATTTTGCCAGATTGATTTCGGAGGTGATAAGTTTGAGGGTAAATATTGCTCATGGACACTGGCTCCTTCTGAGTCCTAAACTTTGTTTGCTCAAAGAGGAAATTGAGGCATCAGTTTGAGTCTCAGAGTGTCAATGGAAGTATTTTGGTTTTGGTTTTGTATGAGTGTGTAAAGGGAGGGTAAACGCAGGGGTTATCTATATTTCCCTGTATTTAAAAAAAATTATACATATTACAAACTTAGAAAAATTAAATATCGTTATAGAAAAAGTTGAAAGTATGACAAGATAGCAAAAACCACTTATTGAAAAGAGCACACATATGGTGGTTAGTTGGTAAATGCTGCCGCTGTATCAATATACACTTTGAATATCATCCCTCTATGTTATTGATGTGTTTAATTTGGCTTTCACCATATGAATCTTAACAAGTAATTTGTGGGTATTATCATTGTGGGATTTATCTTCAAGCTTTACAAACAAGTATAAGAATATGGAAATAAGGACCAATATGAGTAACTTATCTGTAAAACTGAAATAAGGAGATATATGAATGGCAGCATAGAAGCTGCAGCATAGTTAGTGGTAAAAAGGGTGGGATCTGAAGTCATACTGCTTATGCTCGAAATTCAGTTCCCCTTGTTGGCTGTGTGATCTTACCCAGTTTTATTTCCGGAGATGCCAGAAATCTTGCCATGGTTGTGGGCATTTTAATGAAATAATATATAGAGTGCTAAGCACAGTATCTAGCTTCTATTAATTATTAATATCTTGACCACCTTTTCAATATTTTATTTTATTTAGTACTGGCTATTAATTTCATAAACTTATAAAGTAGATCAAAGATCTTAATAATGTTTGCATGCTTAAGCTCTTAGGTTTAAATGAATTACAAATAAAATTAATATGGAAAGGAGACATAAAAGACAAACAGGTAGACTTTAAATGTAAATATTAGTAGTAAAAATTATATTTTTTATATAATTTATAATGAAATTTATATGTTTTATATTATAAATTTTATAATATTATAATATTATAAATGTTTTATATTAAATTTATATAATATAATGAAATTTATTTCAGATTTCTGAATCTCTATTTTATATTTTTCCTAACTCCTTTCCCTCAAAACAAAAAGAGCAAACTATAAGTAACTTTTGAACTTTTTATTATGGCACATTTTAATCGTATACAAAAGTAGTAAGACTCTATGACTCAGATACAATTATCAACTCACGCCCCATGTTGTTTCATCTGTATTCCTGCCCATTCTTCTCACCTGTATTATTTTGAAACAAATATCATATTGTTTCAAACTTAATAAATATTTGTTGAACACTGTTTTGTGGAATATTCTGACACATGTGTATTACAAAGCCCTTGCTACTGAAATTTGAGAAGGCTTACTTTCCCATCCCAACTTTGGAACCAACTTAGAAATAAAATGCATGCATCAGAAAGACAGAGGTATGGGACTTCCCTGGCAGTCCAGTGGTTAAGACTCTGTGCTTCCACTGCAAGGGACTCGGGGAACTAAGATCCCGCATGCTGCGCTGAGCAGAAATTTTGTTCCTTCTGAGGGTGGGCCACTCCAAATTAAGGGGACCATGAAGGGCTGAGTCACAGATGGACGGACAGCTCTTTCTCCACGTCGCTCCTGCTCCCATGGGGAGGAGTATATGAGGGAATAAAGAAGGGTTAAAAGTGTTCCTTCCACTCTGTTCCCTCCTTGCGGACTGGAGTGGAATTTTCCTTCACTAGGTGGGAACAGGTAGCTGGGGATAGACGTTCCTCTCAATACTTGCCTTCAAAAAGCCTTCTCTGGGTTTAGGTGGTGTACCGGAATATAAAAAACATAGGACTTAGAGATAAAGGCTTTTTGAACAAACATTTAGGCATAGCATACATGTGGTAGCACTAACCTTAAGTGTACAGCTTAATATCCCTTTTAATATATGTGTACATCCAGGTAGTCATTTACTCAGATCAAGATATAGAACATTTCTAGAATCCCATAAGATTCCCTTGGTTCCCTTCCCAGGCTATCCTTCTCCATCCCCAGAGGTGACCACTCCTCTGACTTTTCTGACCATTGATTTTTAAAAATTTATTTATTTTATTTATTTTATTTTTGGCTGCGTTGGGTCTTGGTTGCTGTGCGCAGGCTTTCTCTAGTTGCGGTGAATGGGGGCTACTCTCCCTTGTATTGCCCGGGCTTCTCATTGTGGTGGCTTCTTTTGTTGCGGAGCGCGGGCTTCAGTAGTTGCGGCACGCGGGCTCTAGAGTGCAGGCTCAGTAGTTGTGGTACACGGGTTCAGTTGCTCCACGGCATGTGGGATCTTCCCGGACCAGGGCTCGAACCCATGTCCCCTGCATTGGCAGGCGGATTGTTAACCACTGAGCCACCAGGGAAGCCCTGATCATTGATTATATAAGACAGTGGTTTTCAAAGTGTGGTCTGTGGACTCCTGGGAGTCCCCAAGACCTTTCATGAGTCCACAAGATCAAAATTATTTTCATAAGACATTACTTACCTTTTTCACCTTGTTGACATTTGCACTGATGGTGCAAAAGTAGTACTCGGTAAAACTGCTGTTGCTTTAGCACAAATGAAAATACTGGTACCAAATGTACTAGTAGCCATTGTATTCCTCACCATCATGCACTCACATTTTTTTTTAAAAAGGCAGTTTCATTTAAGAATATCTTTGATGTATTAGAAAAATTATTAATTTTATTAAAGTTCAATCCTTGAGTTCAATCCTATAAGTTTTAATATTCTGTGTGACAAAATTGGGAGTACACAAAAATCACTTTTGCTGCATACCAAAGTAGGAAGATGATTGTCTTGAGGAAAAGCACTTGTGCAATTGCTTGAATTCTGAGCTGAATTAGCCTTTATTGTTTTCCACAGAACACCACTTTTACTTAAAAAACTGACTGACGAACTGGTTATTCAGCCTTGAGTATTCAGCAGATATGTTCTTGAAAATTAATAAAGTGAGTCTGTCATTAGAAGAAAAATAATCTAGCTGCCTTCTATTAAAGCAATGACAATGATTAAATTTGAGCTTTCAAGCAAAAATTAGACTTCTGAAAAACTTGTATCATCCACTGTGAGCTTGGTAGCTTTCCAATTTTTAAAGATTTTCCTGATGATATCAGGTATTAACAAATGTGATTTTTAAAAAATATTGTCTAATGAAATGTGTCAGTATTTAGAAGATCAGCATAATTCAGTGAATCAGTATTTTCCAAAAAACCATGCATGGGTGAAAGATCCATTCAAAGTTCAAGATGGGCTCATCGATTTTCATGTAGTAGAGCATGAAGAGGTCATTAATATGGTTCAGGTTCCACATTACAACTAACTTTTAAGAATCTGCCATTTGTTGAATTTTGGTGCAGTATCACAGAAGAATCTTTCTTTTCCAACTATCTGTGTGAAGGTTGATATGTACATATGAAGCAGACACGAGAATCTAGCTGCCTTCTATTAAGCCAGACATTAAAGAGATTTGCAAAAGTGTAAAGCAATGCCACTCTTAGCGTCAAATATTTTTGTCAGATCGTTATTTTTCATAAAATGTTATGTTAACATGCAATGGATTTATTATTGTTATTTTCAAAGTTTTAAAATTTAGAAGTCAAGGGCTTCCCTGGTGGTGCAGTGGTTGAGAATCTGCCTGCTGATGCAGGGGACACGGGTTCGAGCCCTGGTCTGGGAGGATCCCACATGCCGCAGAGCGGCTTGGGCCCGTGAGCCACAACTACTGAGCCTGCGCGTCTGGAGCCTGTGCTCCACAACAAGAAAGGCCGTGATAGTGAGAGGCCCGCACACCGCGATGAAGAGTGGCCCCCGCTTGCCACAACTAGAGAAAGCCCTCGCACAGAAACGAAGACCCAACACAGCAAAAAAAAAAAAAAAAAATTAATTAAAAAAAAACCCTTAGGGCCTCCCTGGTGGCGCAGTGGTTGAGAGTCCGCCTGCGGATGCAGGGGATACGGGTTCGTGCCCCGGTCTGGGAGGATCCCATATGCCGCGGAGCGGCTGGGCCCGTGAGCCATGGCCGCTGGGCCTGTGCGTCCGGAGCCTGTGCTCCGCAACGGGAGAGGCCACGACAGTGAGAGGCCCGCATACCGCAAAAAGAAAAAAAAAAAAAAGAAAAAAAAAAAAAAAAAAAAAAAAAAAAAAAAAAAACCCTTAGAAGTCAATCTCTAATATGTAATTATTAATGGATATAACCCACATAATCAAAAGCTCTTTGAGGGACTTCCCTGGCGGTGCAGTGGCTAAGAATCCTCCTGCCAGTGCTGGGGACACAGGTTCGAGCCCTGGTCCGGGAAGATCCCACATGCTGCAGAGCAACTAAGCCCCTGCGCCACAACTACCGAAGCCTGCGCGCCTAGAGCCCATGCTCTGCCACAAGACCAGCCACCACAACGAGAAGCCCGCACATCCCAATGAAGAGCAGCCCCTGCTTGCCACATCTAGACAAAGCCCTCGTGCAGCAACGAAGACCCAACGCAGCCAAAAATAAATAAATTAGTTAATTAACTTTAAAAAATATGCTTAAAAAGAAAAGCTCTTTGAGGTTCTCAGTAAGAGTCCTGAGACCAAAATGGTTAGGAACTGCTAGTTTAAGGCATTAACTCTTTTCCTTTTTATTTTTATTTATTTTTAATTAGTTTCTGCTTTATAACAAAGTGAATCAGTCATACATATACATCTGTTCCCACAGCCCTTCCCTCATGCATCTCCCTCCCTCCCACCCTCCCCATCCCATCCCTCCAGGCGGTCACAAAGCACCGAGCTGATCTCCCTGTGCTCTGCGGCTGCTTCCCACTATCTATCTACCTTACGTTTGGTAGTGTATACACGTCCATGCCTCTCTTTCGCCTTGTCACAGCCCACCCTTCCCCCTCTCCATGTCCTCAAGTCCATTCTCAAGTAGGTCTG
Source organism: Mesoplodon bidens (assembly GCF_964165515.1). Lineage (NCBI taxonomy): Eukaryota > Metazoa > Chordata > Mammalia > Artiodactyla > Ziphiidae > Mesoplodon > Mesoplodon bidens. Next base: position 5,913,368 of record NC_138179.1, read on the forward strand.
CGTCTTCATTCCCGTCTTACCCCTAGGTTCTTCATGACCATTTTTTTTTCTTAAATTCCATATATATGTGTCAGCATACAGAATTTGTCTTTCTCTTTCTGACTTACTTCACTCTGTATGACAGACTCTAGGTCCATCCACCTCGTTACAAATAGCTCAGTTTCGTTTCTTTTTATGGCTGAGTAATATTCCATTGTATATATGTGCCACATCTTCTTTATCCATTCATCCGATGATGGACACTTAGGTTGTTTCCAGCTCCGGGCTATTGTGAATAGAGCTGCAATGAACATTTTGGTACATGACTCTTTTTGAATTATGGTTTTCTCAGGGTATATGCCTAGTAGTGGGATTGCTGGGTCATATGGTAGTTCTATTTTTAGTCTTTTAAGGAACCTCCATACTGTTCTACATAGTGGCTGTACCAATTCACATTCCCACCAGCAGTGCAAGAGTGTTCCCTTTTTTCCACACCCTCTCCAGCATTTATTGTTTCTAGATTTCTTGATGATGGCCATTCTGACTGGTGTGAGATGATATCTCATTGTAGTTTTGATTTGCATTTCTCTAATGATTAATGATGTTGAGCATTCTTTCATGTGTTTCTTGGCAGTCTGTATATCTTCTTTGGAGAAATGTAAGGCATTAACTCTTGACTATAATAAGAACCATTGTAATCTGAAGTAATTTTTTAAAAAGTGCTTCACAGAGGAGTTGAGAAGTGAATTGTTCTCCCCCACTGCACGCGGCTTGTAAGATCTTAGTTCCGTGCCCTCAGCAGTGAAAACACGGAGTCTTAACCACTGGACTGCCAGGGAATTCCCAAACGGATTGTTCCTTGTACCAAAAAGCAAGGAAATTAAAAGGACACAGAGGTCAGCTTGAAGGAGCTAATGATGTTGACTTTGATTACTTGGTGAAAGTGGTGTCTGCCAGACTTTTCTGTTGTGAAGTTACTCTTTTTCTCTTTGTAGTTAGTAAGTATTTTTGTAGGAAAGTACTTTGAAACCACATAAACCCTCCATTCCTTATCAAACTTTTGGTCCATTTATTAAAATGGATTCAGAATATCCTATTTTGTTTAATGGTTTAAAGTTTGTTACTATCATCATTTTGATGCTAACATTGTCTCAGGTTTGGCCAGTGAGAGCTCCTTTAAACTGGATTCTGTGTCCTGTTAACTCCCTTGCTTTTTGGTACAACAGTCAGTAGTTTAACCTAATCTACAAGTAACCATTTTAGCACTCTTTTCTTTTTGGTAGTATTCTAGAGTGCTTTGTTCTTGAATATTGATGACCTGTTTATAACGTATTTCCTTAGTTTTTGACTAAAACAAGCACTGACTGGACTTTTAAAAGTCATTTAATGTCAAAAGAGCCCTTACTTTTGAAAAAACTTTAATCTCCATATTTGCTTCATCTGTTTTCTATTGTGCATTAACTCTAGTAATTAAAGTGGACCTAAACTCAAAGTAGTAGCTTTTTAAAATATTTATTTATTTATTTATTTATTTTGGCTCCACTGGCTCTTAGTTGCGGCACGTGGGATCTTTAGTTGCAGCATACAAACTTCTTAGTTGTGGCATGCGGACTTCATAGTTGCAGCATGTGAACTCTTAGTTGCAGCATGCATGCGGGATCTAGTTCCCTGACCAGGGATCAAACCAGGGCCCCCTGCATTGGGAGTGCGGAGTTTTACCCACTGGACCACCAGGGAAGTCCCCAAAGTAGCTTGTTTCACATACGTATCCCTTTCTCTCTGCTAAACTGATGGAATTTTTAGAACATTAGGTTAATATATTCATTTCTTCATACCTTGTGTTTCTATTGATTATTAATTAGGTTGCCATAAAAATACAATCTAACAATATAAAAGAAGAAAACTTTAATACTCTTGCAAATATGTTCAGATGTTATTGTATGTAAGACATTTTAATTCTATTATTTGAACAGCACCTTAAACTTGAATTGCCTCTTTTGTTAAGAAGAAATTGTCGGGCTTCCCTGGTGGCGCAGTGACTGAGAGTCTGCCTGCCAATGCAGAGGACAGGGGTTCGAGCCCTGGTCTGGGAGGATCCCACATGCCGTGGAGCAACTAAGCCTGTGAGCCACAACTACTGAGCCTGCGTGTCTAGAGCCTGTGCTCCATAACAAGAGAAGCTACAACAATGAGAAGCCCGCGCACCGTGATGAAGAGTAGACCCTGCTCACTGCAACTGGAGAAAGCCTGCGCACAGAAACGAAGACCCAACACAGCCAAAAATAAATAAATAAATTTATTTATTTATTTATTTATTTAAAAAATAAAAGAAAGAAATTGTCTGTTTTTCCAAGTATTTAGAAAAGCATTTCCAAAGTATGTTTCCTGTGCATTCCATTAATTATTGGGTTGGCTATTGTCTGTTTTTCCAAGTATTTAGAAAAGTATTTCCAAAGTATTTTTCCTGTGCATTCCATTAATTATTGGGTTGGCTATTGTCTGTTTTTCCAAGTATTTAGAAAAGTATTTCCAAAGTATTTTTCCTGTGCATTCCATTAGTTATTGGGTTGGCCAAAAAGTTCGTTTGGGTTTTTCTTCTCTTTTGTTTTTTTAAAAAATATTTATTTAGGCTGCTCCAGGTCTTAGTTGCATCATGTTAGCTCTTAGTTGTGGCATGCATGTAGGATCTAGTTCCCTGACCAGGCGTTGAACCCAGGCCCCCTGCATTGGAAGTATGGAGTCTTAGCCACTGGACCACCAGGGAAGTCCCTCCTCATTCTTATAGATAGGGAAGCTCAGCCATAGAAAGGTGAGACAAGTATCAAACAGACTTGAGAGCAGAGATCCTAACTCCAGAGCCCCACCCTCAACTACTACACTATACTACCCTCAGCCAAGATGATTAAAACAGTCACTTCTTTTAAGTAGTTAATGGGAAAGGGAAGAAAGAGATGGGTAAACACTTTATGCTATAAATATGATAAATGCCTTAGTAGAGAGATGCATGAGAGACCATGGGGACCCAGAGGAGAGACACTTTAACTCTGAGGAGGTGTATATGTGCAAGTCCTCCTCTGTCTTTTCTATTATAGCTTAAAAATCATGTTTAGGTTCTTGTAACCCTCCTGCGTTGCTGTGGCTGTGTTTGATCTTTGATTCTTCTTGGTGCAGCTAAAAACAATTCAAAATACCATTACATTCTTTAAAACACTTGTAATGTCTACATAATATATAAACATCATGATTCATTTGATGTATCTTTTTTAGGTGAATTTCTGGAAAAATAAAATGTTCAAATTAGCTTCAATTTAATGTTTTCACAGGTGCTGGAGAAAATTTGGAGAATACAATGGCAGCCTTTCAGCAGTAAGTATATAAAAAGGTATTCTTTTCTTTTACAGTTTATCTTTAAAGTGATGATGATTCACCAAGTGAGGATAGTACACATGTAGCATCCACTTGTGGTAGTTGTTTCTATTTTATTAAAATGGCTTTTTTTTTTTTTAGTTAGTCTGAAGTGTTACAAAGAGTGTTTGGCTTCTGCATAACTGAAAAACTAGATCAGAGTTTTGGGTAATCAAAAGATACTATAGTTCCAAAGCTGAAAGAAGACATTTGTAACAAGGCACATACTGTGTGTAATGCTAATTAGCCTCAGAGAGAAAGAGAAAAGGAGAAAATGAAAACACTGTTACATTGGCTGTTATGAGTAGGATTATGTGTCTACTCAGTAATTCTTCCACAGATCAGGTCAAGCTGTCATCTGGTCTTTCTTCTTTGAAGCCTTAGGAGTGTTGATCATATTTTTTAAAATAAGGTAAAAATTTTTTTCAATTTTTAGATTATTCACATTTCATATAGATGTCTTTTAGAGCACCTCACAGAGAAGCAGCAGGAGACACAGGAATGAAAGCTGATTGATACCTTGTTCTTTGTCTTAGAGTGAATGATTATCTTCAGTCTCTGGTAATGGTGCGAACACTGTTTTCTGTTCCCTGAAAAATGAGACGGGGAATGTGATAAGTTAGCTCCCATGAAAAACATTACTATCCATATTTAGTAAGAAAAATATTTTCTTATGTAATTTTTGAGCCATTTTATGTATATAGTTGGGGCCAATAAATCAGGATAATTTGGCTTAAGTTTTTGTTCTGCTTCTCATCATTCAAAGACACTTTAGACATTATTTTTCCTGTTATCAGGTCCCAAGGTACTGCTTTTCCATAGTCTAGTTTCGTCTAAATCCTATCCTCCTATATTTGTCATTGCTTACTCTTTTTGTTCTATAATACGATGCTTTTGACTGTAATCTCAAGTCTCTTACAGCTCTAAAATGCAAGATCTTTCCTCCTGTCACTGACTGTGAAACAGAATACTTTAATTTAAATTACTTTGTTATCTTCTCTACTGAGATTATGTAGCTAGCTCCTATAGCAAAATATATTTAACTTTATGTGAACGATTTCACTGTGATATACACACACATATGCATACCCACGCACACCCTCATTCACTATCATTTATCCAATATTTGTTGCCTGTGATATAGTAATATATATTACTTGGGGAAAAACTGCTCATAACTTTGAGTGGATTTTAGCATTCCTTTATGTAAAAGTATATTATTTTGTAAGTTTTTCTCCATATTTTTTTTTTGCTAAATCTTTACCAAACACCCTTATTTATGAAATTAAACTATTTCTAAGGATGGTACATTTGTATAATACATTATTTCTAAGGATGGTACCTAAATGTTTTTTATCTTTGAAGACTTTGATCCTCTGAAAAATTTTTTGATATGCAAAGAATAATTTAGGTGGTTTTTACTTGCTAGATACAAAATTTCATTTCCCGTCTTCAAGCAGTTCGTTTTTATATTGTTTTGGTCAAGCAGTAGCTATTGAAGAGTACTACAGTCTTCTCTATCATGTGGTAGCTTTCTAAAACTCTAGTTTTTTGGAGGTTTTTCTGGCAACTCTTCCGTATGTTATTATTAGTGTTTATTAGATATATTTATTTGTAAGGCTGTTTGCTAACTGACTTTGAAATTTATAGAAAACCTAAATCAAATAGGCTTTAATTTTAAACTTAAATTTTGTTGTTATTGTTGTTGGTGGTGATGATTTTGTTTTTTGTTTTGTTTTGTCTTATGCATCAGTGCTCTTACTTTCAATAAGTAGCTTTTTAAATTGTACTTTGTTTTCATTTATAAATATTCTATTTAACTGCTAGGACACTTAGAAAGTTTTTTTTTTAATATGCCTACTTCATGAACAACAAGAAAAACATTGTTTAAGCGTACTATTTTTAAGGTACTGTATACTAAAAAGATAAAGAGTTATAATACATAATTAACAAAAGACAGACACTGTGCTTAATTATGGTATATACTTGAAAGGATATATAGTTGAAGAAGAGATGGTAAAAAATACAATGAGCAGCTAAAACTTAGATCTTATTTATATATATGGTTAGACATATACTTCACAAAGCATGTATATTATGACATGGAGGTGAAGATGATGTTAGAGAAAGTGTAAATAGTTGGTGTGGGAAGCCTAGTTAAGATTAACCAGAAAATTGAAAAGATACCAGGATTAGAAGAGCTATCATTTGGTGGAGAGGAAGAAGCTATTTTTAAAATGTGAAATGTTTGAGGTTAAGATGTGATGGTATGTGGACAATATACATCTAGAAAATTGAAAGGACCTTAAGAATGCATGGAAAATTAATTCATTATATGTTCATTACATTATAGTAGGGCTAAAGAAATAATTAGTACTGACACAGAGAAATAGTTACATCTCACAATTTATAAAAGTTCTTTAATGTGCTTTATAAAATAATTTCACAGACACCTTAAGTTATGAATGTGGCTCTTCTGGGATTCCTTGGGAGCCAGAATCTTTCCTTATTGATTTCTCAATCCCTAACATTTAGCTCTGGTGCTAATAGGTTCTCACTAATCACTTACTGAATGATATATGGAATGCGGCACTCAAGAACAAAGCAGTATATTGGGTGGTAGGATAAATTGGAAGATTGGGATTGACATATATACACTATTGATACTATGTATAAAATAGATAACTAATGAGAACCTACTGTATAGCACAGGGAACTCTACTCAATGCTCTGTGGTGACCTAAATGGGAAGCAAATCCAAAAAAGAGGGGACATATGTATACGTATAGCTGATTCACTTTGCTGTACAGTATAAACTAACACGATATTGTGAAGCAAGTAAACTCCAATAAAAAAAAAGCAGAATTTTAACAGAAGACAGAGACAGAATCCCGTTCATAATAAACATGGAACAAAAAACTAAGGAATTGTACTACAAAGATACACACACACACACACACACACACACACAGAGTCACTAAGCCCCTGAGTATGTAAAATCTGGTTCTTAAGAGCTAATAAAACTAGGTTATTAAACCAGGCTGCCTTTGTAAATACCCATAGGACAATTTGATCCCTGTGGTATTACCACGAATGCTTAGAGAAAGAAACAAATTGTATTAGCAATAGCTGCAAGTATAAGTTGGCAGACAGTCAGAGTAATTAATCAGTGACCTGATTCTCATGATAAAATTCTTTAGAATGTCTAATTAATACACTACTAATTATCTCATCTCTGAAATGGGAATAATAATACAACCTCAATGTTTTGAGGAATAAATGAGATTCAAATAAATTGTTTAACATAGAGTCTGTTTTAAGTTATGATGCATTGTTTTTGTGAAGTTTGAAGTAATTTCACTTCTTCTTTTAGAGCTAGAGTTTTTATTTCTTCTTCTGAAAATGTTGAAGCCTTGGTTCCCTAGCTTTTTTCTGTGTTTGTCATCAGCTTATCAGAAATGCAACTATACTATGCTTGGTGTTTCAATTGAAGTAGATGCATATTGTTATTTATGGAAAAATTTGAAGGCCAAAGTGATAAAAAAAAAAGTTTTCTTGCTCTGTTCTAGCTATTTGTGTATCAAATTTGAGATAATTTTATTAGAATAATTTATAAATTGTCCTAGATACACATACTATTGTTCTAAATTTTTACTTATTAGCTTGTTAATAAGAGATAAACATACAATAAATAGAAAAAAAATTTTTATAATTCCTAAACATTTCTAAAAATATACAACATTTCAGCTAAAGGCAAACTTCATACTTAGAAAGATTTTAGGTAATATGTATAATTTTTTTTAAATACAGGAAAATATAGATAACCCCTGCTCTTACCCTCCTTTACACACTCATACAAAACCAAAACAAAAATAAAAGAAAGACATGTGACCAAAAATCAGCAGTACCAACAGTACCAATTTTTATTTTTATTTTTTAGCTATATAAAGAACGTTAAAATTTTATTTTAAAACTGTTTGCTGGCTCTGTATGTCGCTTACAGTGTCTATACATTTTTTATTCTTTTTTAAAAAAAAACTAAACACAGTTTAACAATATTCAAGGAAATTTTAAAATACAGAAAAATAGTTCTATCAACCTAAAACCTATTTTTATTTGCCTATTTGTGGGTTTTTTTTAACATTTTATATTTATTTATTTATTATTTATTTTGGCTGTGCTGGGTCTTAGTTGCGGCATGCAGACTCTTAGTTGCAGCAGGCATGTGGGATCTAGTTCCCTGACCGGGGATCGAACCCGGGCCCCCCCCCTTTTTTTTTTTTTTTTTTTTGCAGTACGCGGGCCTCTCACTGTTGTGGCCTCTCCCGTTGCGGAGCACAGGCTCCAGACCCGCAGGCTCAGCGGCCATGACTCACAGGCCCAGCCGCTCGGCGGCATGTGGGATCTTCCCGGACCGGGGCACAAACCCGTGTCCCCTGCATCGGCAGGCGGACTCTCAACCACTGTGCCACCAGGGAAGCCCGAACCCGGGCCCCTTGCATTGGGAGCACGGAGTCTTACCCACTGGGCCACCAGGGAAGTCCTTATTTGCCTATTTTTGGATTTTATTTTTACACATTTGTGGTTCTAGCAAACACACAATTGGCAAACAATCTCTTTTAAAGGTGGACGTCCTTTAGAAGAGGACATGTACAGTTAACAATGATTTGCATCTTAGTAAGAATTACATTAAGGAGCCAAGTTTGTTTGTTTTCCTCTAACAACTGGTGATAATCAGAACACTGAAAGGGAAGATTGTTTAAGGAGCAGTAGAGGAGCAGTATGAGACTTTGGCACAAGGCAGCAGGTGGCCATTGCATCTCTTGGAGTGGGATTCTGATGGACTTGGATCATCAGAAGAGACCAAGTATGAGAAAATTCCGAAGTGGTTGGCTCCAAAGGTAAATTTTGTCAGACCCATATATATATATATATATATACACACACACACACACACACACACACACACACACACATATATATATACACACACACACACACACAGACACTTTATCAATGGGATCATACCATACCTACTTTTTTTTTTCGTTTAGATTCAACAATGACATTCCATTGTTGGAATAACAACTTCATTGAATAAACTGAATACTTGATTCTTTGAAGTATGGTACTTACTATGGCTATGGATTATCATTGATGAACATTTAGGTGCTAGCTGGATGAAAATTAAAATTTAAAATGTTCATAGACATTGATAACCAAAATATGGCTTCATTCTGCTCATTTATTTTTATTATCTTAAATTAATTAATTTATTTTTGGCTGCATTGGGTCTTCTTTGCTGCACGCGGGCTTTCTCTAGTTGCGGTGAGCGGGGGCTACTCTTCATTGTGGTGCACGGGCTTCTTATTGCAGTGGCTTCTCTTGTTGCAGAGCACGGGCTCTAGGTGCACAGGCTTCAGTAGTCGTGGCTCGTGGGCTCTGGAGTGCAGGCGCAGTCGTGGCGCACAGGCTTAGTTGCTCCGTGGCATGTGGGATCTTCCTGGACCAGGGCTCGAACCCGTGTCCCCTGCACTGGCAGGTGGATTCTTAACCACTGCACCACCAGGGAAGTCCCTCTGCTCATTTAGAAATGTGTGAATGCCTGCAATATGCCCAACATTGTGAACATTGGAAAATATGGAACAGACAGATACCTTCCTCACTAGGAATTTAGTATCTAGTTGTAGAGACACGACCTTTTATGAAGTCATTTCCATTTCAAATTGTTTCCACCTTATAGGAAACAATTTGAATGTATAGGAATGTATTACACAAACTGTAATTTATCTACTTTTACATTTTCTCATTCCTGCTTTCTCACTCTGCTCACCCCAGCTCCTATTCTTTCCATGCCTGAATTTTAAAAAAGTAAAAGTTTCTTTCTAAAACTCTCTCCCTGCTGCACCCATGTTTACTTTTTTTTTCATTTTGAAATGTCACTGGTGGTAATTGATACATAAAATGCTTACAAAAACAAACAAACAAACAAGAGACTTCCCTGGAGGTCCAGTGGTTAAGACTCCGCTCTTGCACTGCAGGGGGCACGAGTTTAATCCCTGGTCAGGGAACTAAGATCCTGCATGCGGCACAACCAAAAAACAAAAACAACAACAACAAAACAAACATAAAGTGCTGTGTAGGCATTTTACATATACAGAGAGCTATCTCTTTTCATTCATTAATTCAATATTTAACAAATATGTGGGACTTCCCTGGTGGAACAGTGGTTAAGAAATCTGCCTTCCAGTGCAGGGGATGTGGGTTTGATCCCTGGTCGGGGAACTAAGATCCTACATGCTGCGGGGCAAGTAAGCCCTCGCGCCACAACTACTGAGCCTGCGTGCCTCAACTAGAGAGCCACATGCCACAAACTACAGAGCCCACGTGCTCTGGAGCCTGTGCACGGCAACCAGAGAGAAAACCTGCATGCCACAACTAGAGAGAAGCTCACGTGCTGCAATGAAGAGCCCGTGCGCTGCAAAAAAAAAATAAAAAAGATCCCACATGCCTCAGCGAAGACCTGACGCAGCCAAAAATAATAATTAAAAAATATTTTAAAAAGTAAAAAAAAAAAATACTTATGGAGTACCTGCTGTGCGCAGCCCACGTGTAGGCACTTGTTTACAATAGTAAACAAGCCATAGTCCACGAACCCTTTTGTCAAAGAGCACCTGTCTAATTGGGCAAGTAGGGGAAGATAAGTAGATGTATTCAAAACAGTGTGGTAAGTACTCTGACACAGTAAACACAGGTGCTACAGGAAGTCCTGGCAATTTGGCAAATAACTGGTAGATAGGCTACGAAATCCAGCCTGGGGTCAGGGGATTTAGGGAAGGTACCCTGAAGTGGTAGTTTTTAAGCTTACACCTGAAAGATGAATAAGTGTTATCAGATAACGGGAAGAAGAAAGACTTTTTAAAAAACTGCTGTTGTAGTATGTATAATATACATTCAGTAATATGCACAAATCTTAAGTGCACAGCCCAGAGAATTTTAATATATGTATACAGCTTTGTGACCGCCACCCAGATAAACATATACAACGTTTCTAGCACCCCTGAAGGCACCCCTGTGACCTGTCCCAGCCTGTACTCCTTTCCCCTAGATAACCATTATTTTAGTTTCTTTTACAGTAGATTGATTTTGTCTGTTCCTGATAACATAAATATCATCCTACCGTATTTACACTTCTGTCTCTGCCTTTTCTTGCTTTCAATGTATATCCGTAAGATTCATCCATGATGTGTGAAATAACCTTGTACATGTTTTTTAATGGTCAAATGCATTCATCTCTCTCAGGTATATACTTAGCAGAAGTCGAATTGCTGTGTCGTAGGGTAGGTGGATATCTCTACGTTTCAAAGGATTGTACCAACTACACTCCCACCAGCAATATGTGAGAGTCCCACGTGCTCCACTGTCTTGCTGACTTACTGTCAGTTCTTCTAAGTTTAGGCATTCGTAGTTTTAATATCCATTTCCCTGTTGAAGTTTTGTTTTTTTGGCTGCGTTGTGTCTTCGTTGCTGCGCGCGGGCTTTCTCTTGTTAGGATGAGTGGTGGCTTCTCTTGTTGCGGAGCACGGGCTCTAGGGCGTCCGGGCTTCAGTAGTTGTGGCTCACAGGCTCTAGAGCGCAGGCTCAGTAGCTGTGGCGCACGGGCTTAGTTGCTCCGAGGCATGTGGGATCTTCCTGGACCAGGGCTCGAACCCATGTCCATTGCATTGGCAGGACCACTTAACCACTGCACCACCAAGGAAGTCCTTCCTCCCTGTTGAATTTTGATGTTGAACTTGTTCGTACGTGTATTCGCCACTTGGAAATTCTCATTTGTGAAGTGAGAAAACAATTATATTGTTTTTCTGTGAAAGACATTCCAGACAGAGGAAGTATTTAGAGAGCATGGGGCTGCTTGGAGTGTAGGTGCAAGGTGGGGAGGAGGTGAAGAGAACTAATAGTATCATCACTGTTTTGCAAATAAGGAAACAAGCGTAAAGAACTTGCCCAAGTAAGTGGCAGAGGCAGGATTTGAATGCAGGCTCCAATGTCTGTGCTTCTTTTTTTTTTTTTTTCCAGCTTTATTGAGGTATAATTGACAACATTATAATATATTTAAAGTGTATAATGTGATAAATGATAATGTGTGTATACATTGTGAATACACATCCCTCACCTCACATATTTACCTTTTTTTTCCCAGTGTTTGTGCTCTTAACCACTGTGGTATACCCTCTCTAAAAGTCGAAAGATCTTAGCGGTGAGAGGAACCTTAGAGATTATCTTTTCAATGTTTTTCTTTTTTTTAAACAATTTTTAAATTGTTAAATTTAAAAATTTTTAATTTTTGTTTTATCATGGTAAAATTTGCATAACATAAAATTTGCCATTTTAACCATTTGGAAGTGTGCAGTACAGTGGCATTATGTACGTCACATTGTTATGCAGCCTACTATACCTCTCTACAACTTTTTTTTTAACCTTTTATTTTTTTCAGTTTTATTGAGAAATAATTGACATACATCACTGTATAAGAGTAAGGCATACAGCATGATGGTTTAATTTACATATATTGTGAAATGACTACCAGAGTAGGTTCAGCTAACATCCATCCCCTCATAAGGATACAATAAAAAGAATAAAGGAAAAAAATTCTCCTGTGAAAAGAACTCTTAGGATTTATCCCCTTAACAATTTTCCTATGTATCATAACAACAGTTAGCTATAGTCATCATGTACATTACATCCTTAGTACTTATTTATCTTATAACTAGAAGTTTGTACCTTTCATCTCCAGAACTTTTTAATCATCTCATACTAAAACTCTGTACCCATTAAATAATAACTACCCAACCTCCGTGTCCCACAGCCCTGGTAACCACCATTATACTTTGTCTCTGTTAATTAAACTGTTCTAGGTACCTTGTATAAGTAGAATCATAAATATTGGTACTTTTGTTTTTGTTTTCACCTACCATAATGTCTACAAGGTTCATCCATATTGTCGTATATATCAGAATTTCCTTTCTTTCTTAAGACTGAATACTATTTCATTGTATGTATATGCCACATTTTGTTTATCCATTCATCAGTTGATGGACATTGGTTGTTTCTACTTTCAGCTATTATGAATAATGCTTCTATGAACATGGGTATACAATATCTCTTCAAGTCCCTGCTTTCAATTATTTTCTATATATAACCAGAGTGGAATTACTGTATCGTATGGTAAACCTATGTTCAGTTTTTTTAGGAACTGCCATACTGTTTTCCATAGTGGCGGCACCATTTTACATTCCCACCAACAATGTATAAGGGTTCCAATTTCCTCACATCTTGGCCAATATTTGTTTTTGTTTTTTTAATATTTATTTATTTATTTATTTATTTTTGGCTGCATTGGGTCTTAGTTGTGGCAGGTGGGATCTTTCATTGCGGTGCCTGGTCTCTTCCTTGTGGCACGTGGGCTTCTCTGTAGTTGTGGCACACAGGCCCAGTAGTTGTGGCGCGTGGGCTCCAGAGCTCGTGGGCTCAGTAGTTGCAGCACGTGGGCTTAGATGCCCTGCAGCATGTGGGATCTTAGTTCCCCGACCAGGGATCGAACCTGCGTCCCCTGCATTAGAAGGCGGATTTTTAACCACTGGAACACCAGGGAAATCCCAATACTTGTTTTTTTGTTTTTCTTTTCCTCCCTTCCTTCCTTCCCTCTTTTCTTTTTTTCTTTTTTATAATAGCCATTTGAATGAGAGTGAAGTATCTCATTGTGGTTTTGATTACATTTCTCTAATGATTAATGATGTTGAGCATCTTTTCATGTGTGCTGCACACCTTCCTTGCAAAATGTCTATTCATTTCTTAGTCTGATTGTCTTGTTGCCATTGCATTTTAGGAGTTCTTTATGTATTGTGGATGTTAATTCTTTATCAGGTGATTTACAAATACATTTTCCCATTCTATGGGTTGCCTTTTTAGTCTGTGCTCTTGCTGTCATATCCAAGAAATCATTGCCAAATCCAATGTCATGAAGCTTTTTGTGTATGTTTTCTTCTGAGATTTTTTCATTTGAGTTCTTTTGGTTAGATCTTTGATCCATTTTGAGTCTATTTTTGGATATGGTTCTAGGTAAGAATTCAAATTCATTCTTTCACATGTGAATATCCAGTTTTCCCAATACCATTTGTTGAAAGGACTGCCCTTTCTCAAATTAATGGTCTTTGCATCCTTGTCAAATATCAGTTGGCCATATGTGTGCAGGTTTACTTCTGGACTCTCTCTTCTATTGGTCTATATGTTGTCTTTATGCCAGTACCGCATTGTTTTGATTACTGTAGCTTTGTAGTAAGTTTGAAATTAGGAAGTGTGAGTCTTCCAACTTTCTTACTCTTTTTCAGGATTGTTTTGGCTATTCAAGGTTCCTTGAGATTCCATATGAATTTTAGGATGGATTTTCTAATTCTGCAAAAAACATCATTGGGATTTTGATACAAGTTGCATTAAACCTGTAGATCAATGTAGTATTTACATATTAACAATATTAAGTGTTCCAATCCATGAACATGGGGTGTCTTTCCATTTATTTATATCTTTAATTTCTTTCAACAATGTTTTGTAGTTTTCATTGTACGTCTTTCACCTCTTTAGTTAACTCCTAAGTTTGTATTCTTTTTGATTCAATTGTAAATGGAATTATTTCATGATTTCCTTTTCAGATTTTCATTATTAGTGTATAGAAATAAAACTGATTTTCGTATGTTTGTTTTGTATTCCAGAACTTTACTGAGTTTGTTTATTAGTTCTGACAGTGGTGTATATGGAACCTTTATTTCTACATATAAGATTATGTCATCGGCAAATAGAGATAATTTTACTTCTTTTCCAATTTGGATGCTTTTTCTTTTTCTTATTCATTTGCCCTTCTAGAACTTATAATCCTATGCAGAATTTAAGTGGCAAAAGTGGGCATCCTTTTCTTTTTCTTTACAATTTCATTTTACAGATGTGGAAATGTGGGCTCAGAGAGCGGCAGTTACTCACCCAAAGTTACCCAGCAAGTTCATAGCAAAGCAGGACCTGGCGCCCAAATCTCAACTTCTGGTCCAGTGTTCTTTCCTTTATACTGGGTTGCCAGAATTAAGGATTGCTAGTTATGGAAAGGAGGCAACATGAGTCTTATTCTAAGTTCAGTTAGAATATTTTTATATCAATTATTCATAATAGATAACAGTCTTGAGGAGAAATTTTAGTATTATGGGATTTTCTACTATTTTGATTTGTAACTCTGAACTTTTTCATCTAATGTATGTAACCTAAATGTTTACTTATGTTTCAGAATGTCATTATTCTTCTTTGTATTTCTTCAGTGCAGTTACAGTTGGAACTGATATGTTGGAATTGGACTGCCATATCACAAAAGATGAAGAAGTTGTAGTGTCACATGATGAGAACCTAAAGAGATCAACTGGAGTCAATGTAAACATCTCTGATCTCAAGTACTGTGTAAGTGAAAATGCATGATAAACTAATAATTAGTAGATATTAGGGCCTGTAGGATTTTTAAAAACAGTGAATGACAGTACGTCAATAAGTAATATTAAAAAAAGATAGTGTCTAAATAATGAATGTCAAAGGAAAGTTAAAAAACTATTCTGACTTACAGTGAGGATTTGTATTCATTACGTACATCTGTGGAGACTTATTTTGATAACTGTTTCAACAAAATTACCGAAGTCCTCAAATGTAAAACTACTGGAGTTCAACTTGTTTGACGTATTCTACAATTTATTTGATTCAGATTAAATATATGAATTAATTTTAGTCTTCAGGTATAGGAAAGAACCCTTTAAAAATCTGATTTTAGTAGTTTACATGCTCATTATGGTAAATACTAATAAATGGAAGGAAAAATAATGCCTAATTCTACCACCTAAAAAAAACTTACGTTAACAGGATACTATCTGTATGTATACCCTGAACGTTTTTTACATAGTTATGTTCTCATTGTATATTATTTATATTGTATTTTTAAACACTCTAACATTATGGCATGATACACATTTTTTCTTTTTCTTTTTTTTAATAGACTTTTATTTTTTAGAACAGTTATAGATTCACAACAAAATTGACCAGAAAATATAGAGATTTCCCACATACTTTCTGAACTCACATAGCTACAGCCTCACCCCACTATCAACATCCTGCACCAGAGTGGTACATTTGTTACAATTGATGAACGTACACTGATACATCATCATCACCCAAAATTCATAGCTTACATTAGGATTTATTTTCGGTGTTGTACATTCTATGGGTTTTGACATGACCTTCATGAAAATGACATGTATCCACTAATATAATGTCATACAACATAGTTTCACTGCCCTAAAAATCCTCTGTGCTCTGCTTGTTCATCCTTGCTGCCCCCAACCCCTGACAATCACTAATCTTTTTACTGTCTCCATAGTTTTGCTTTTTCCAAAATGTCATATAGTTGGAATCACACAGTATTTAGCCTTTTCAGATTCTATGCTTATTTTTCATAAACATTTCAAATGACTGAAGTTATTCCATTGAGTGGATATATACTTGTCTTTAACCATTCCTCTGTTGTTGGGCATTTGAATTTGTTCTCAGTTTTCACCATTATAAATAACACTGCACTGAACATCTATGTGTGTAAAGATAAAGTTTTCTCTATATTTAAAGTTATTTCCCTATATTAACTCTCAGCAGGGAAATTATTGGGTAAAAGATTAGGAACATTATAGTTTCTTGATATATATTGAAAGTTGCTATTGCCAGCTTGCTCTTTTAAAGTGTTTAAAAGACTTTTTATATCTGATATTAAAAGAATTCCAAGTTTGCCACACCCTTACCATTTAGGGGCATTATAGCTATACCAAGAATTTCCTAATTTGCTAGATTAAATTTTAATTAGCTTTTGCTTATTAGTGAGTTTAAAGATTCTTCTTTATGATTTTTTTCCCCTTTGAATTGTCTATTCCTGACATTTGTCTACTGAGATCTTTGTGTATTTATTATTGACAAATGGTCCATATTAGACAGTACAGATTTCTTGTAGGTCATGAAAGTAACTAATTATATGGTCAGTTTGCTGTTGGGGATGTTCTACTAATAAGTTCTCTATATAAACATTTGTAGTGTTTCATTTTTGTATTTTTCAAGAAGCAAATCTTTATGTCTTAATGTAAGACACTAAAATACTTTTATTTTTTGAGAGCTAACTTTTTTCAGTCATATCTTTTAAAGGAACTCCCACCTTACCTTGGAAAACTGGATGTCTCATTTCAAAAAGGTAATAATTTACATTTGCAGATTAAACATTTACACTAAAGTGTATTCATTTATGCTGAGAATTAGAAATACATGTGCATTATTTGTGATAAGAAGTTCCAACTAAAAGTATTACCCTCAAGGCTTGTTTGCTCAGGCCTACAAATCTGAAATCTTGATGGTCATCTGACCCTGAGATTATGATGCCCAACAATTTAACTAACTCATTCTATCTAAATTTATATACAGTTCATTTAAGCCTGAATATTAATTACGAGAAACCCATACTTCTAAAGCTTGTATACTTCTAAAGCTTCAAATTCTAGAATATTACTATAACTTGTAGTAAATAATCCATCATAAATAAGAAGCATAAATGAAAAGAAATTGAAGCAACCCCTTTCAGATCCTTATTGATTCTATAATTTTTTCATTCTATGTTATTTAGCTACTCCATATTTTAAATTATTAAGAATATTCCATTACTCAAATAAACCATCCATTTCTTAGTCATCTTCACTTTTTAATCACCAGCACAGCAGTTTTGTTTTTTTTCTTTTGAGGGAACATTTCCCACAAAGAGATATGTCCCTTGGCCCAATGTGTTAGTTATGTTAGGATGGAACATGTTAGGATGGAAAATACACAACCTCGAGATACAGGTGCTGAGCTACCTCACCTTCACAATTCAGCCTCATGTTTTGAATGATTTATATGTAACTCAGGAAAAGTGCAAAATGCTCATGTTATGGTCCTTGGTATGGCTTGCATATAGTTGAAACCTTGGTTAAAGCCAAGGATATATTGATATTAATTTTCAAAAAAACTGTAACTGCTCTGTGAGCTAAATTTAAAATTGGCTGGTATAATTTCTCCTTGATTGAGAAACTTTAGAAAGCCAAATAAAAATCAGAAAACCGTTTGCATCAGTTATCTCTACAGGACGTTTTGATCTGATGTTTGTTTGACTTTGCCTTCTAGATAAGTATCATTAAGCTTTCATTGATTTGAGCAAACACCTTTTATTCTTATAATTAGTAGAATTATACTTGCAAAGCTATTCAATATTGGTGTCAGTTGTGGACTTGGGAAGGTTAAGAAAATTTCACAAGTGAAGTTTTTCCTAGTTTTCCCTTTGAAGAGAGCAAAGCCAAAGCCTCACAAAGATTAGGAGATGCTTTGAGCAAAAATATATTTTAATTTTTTTCCTGGTTTTATATCTACCACATAAAGTCATAAAACTTTTGAACTTGAAGAGACCTTTGAAACCATCTAATCCTGTCTCCTCCTGTTACAGGAAGGAAACAGAGTCCTAAAGATGTAAATGAACTTGATTAAGGTTGTACAACAAATAAATGACAGAGCTGGGATTTGAAACTAGGTCTTCTCCTTACCAGGCCAGTGTTCAGCTATCTATACTGCCTCTCTATCTGCAGAATCTCTTCAAATCCCATATTAGTGGCAATGCCACATACTCTCAAATTTAATAATTAACTTTTGTTCATATTGTATTCAACTCATATAATAATTAACTTAAAGACTATGCCTCCAATGTGAAGTTTACCGCATCTGAAACAGACTAATATATAGTACTGTAAAAACTTGACTCAGATTAGACAGAAAGTTGTTCATTTTTTTACTCTTCTATTCCCCTGCTCGGAACTCTTCTTTTCTTTAAATACTGGAGGGAGGAGGAGGAGGAGGAGGAGGAGGAGGAGAGAGAGAGAGAGAGAGTGAGAGAGAGGGAATCAACTCTCAGAGGAATACAAATTTCAGGCCTCTTGCTTTCTTTGTGGTTCACAACTTAACTGGAGAAGAATTAAGTGTTTTCTTTTAAAAGATGCTTCGATGTGCCACAGGCTACATTAAAAAGGAAACTTAAAGAAGGAACATAAAAATGTGTTAACCAAAGGGTTTGTTATTATCTATCCTGCTTACTTGAAAGCAACCTCTTTTTCATGGAAAATACATAATTTGGATAATCAGAGTTGACTATGGTGATAAGTTTTAAAGTTCTAGCATGCTCCAGAGCTACTTCACTTGTTCCATCACCCAACACATCCTATGGCATACTCCTAGTCTAGCATTCTTGTTTTCCTGTTATTTCCCTCTTTCCCTTTTGGTAGTATTTCCCAGCTGGTTATTCTCTGCCCAAAACAATACTGGGACAACTTCTTCCTCCAACTCTTTTTCTATATTCTCTGCTGGCCAAGTCATCTAATTTAAATACCTTTACATCACTTTAGCACACATTTTTCTCTTAGCACATTTTTATTTCCTTGTTTCCCCCACTGTTTGATGCAATATTATTCTTATTGTGTAATGTGTCATTTTGCTGTTCCAAAGTTAGTTTTGTCTGTTTGACCTCTTTCTAATTTGATCCTTGCATACATCTTACTTGGGTGTGAATAGCTATTGCCCATGGTAATTCTTTTGACTGCAAAGTTAATTTTTCCACACTTAATAAGCTAACAAAATTTTTATTTAACTAGAATAGCATCGTCTAAATAGAGCTCTCTATAGTGATAGAAATGTTCTACATTTGCACTGTCTGATACAAGAGTCAATAGCCACATGTGACTATTGAGCACTTGAAATGTGGCTAGTGTACCTGAATAACTGAATTTTAAATTTTATTTCATTTTAATTTAAATAGCCCTATGTGGCTAGTGGCTACCCTGTTGGACTGTGCAGATAGAACATCATGTTCAGACTTTTTAGGTTATAACTAACAGAAACCAGTTTACACTACCTTAAGGGATAAAAGACATTTATTTTATCATTAGCTCTCTAAGATGTGGTGGATCTGATATTAAACATTTTTGGATCCTTGGGTACAAAAAAGGACTCTTCTGGCTTTATTCCATTGTTCTGCTTCTCCTGGGTCTTACGGATTTTGGCCATGTGGCAGGAACATGATCACTGATAACCGTAAATTCACATCCTGCCTGTACTGTGACCCCAGGGAAAGGAAAAGTTCTAGAGAAAGAGACTGATTAGCCCAACTTGGATCATGTGTGCATCTTGAACTATTCACCGTGGACAAAGAGATAGGCTATTAGGATTGGCCAGACCTAGGTCATATGCCTACTGTGAGAGTAAGTGGGGAGTGGATCATGTTTTTGACAGCCCAACCAACCAGAACAATTTGGAATGAAGGAGATGCAGTTTTCCAAGGGAAGGAAGGATGCTAGGTAGGTAAAAACAATAGCTAATTTTTTTTTAATATATAAATTTATTTATTTATTTACTTTTGGCTGCATGGGTCTTCGTTGCTGTGCATGGGCTTTCTCTAGTTTCGGTGAGAGGGGGCTACTCTTCATTGCAGTGTGCAGGCTTCTCATTGCGGTTGCTTCTCTTGTTGTGGATCATAGGCTCTAGGTGTGCTTGCTTCAGTAGTTGTGGCACTCAGGCTCAGTAGTTGTGGCTCGTAGATCTAGAGCGCAGCCTTAGTAGTTGTGGCACAACGGCTTAGTTGCCCTGCAGCATGTGGGATCTTCCCAGACCAAGACTTGAACGCAGGCGGATTCTTAACCACTGCGCCACCAGGGAAGTCTCAATAGCTAAATTTTTACGTATTAACAATAATTAACTTTTATAGTTCAGGGACTTCCCTGGTGGCACAGTGGTTAAGAATCCGCCTGCCAATTCAGGGTGACACGGCTTTGATCCCTGCTCCGGGAAGATTCCATATGCCGTGGAGCAGCTAAAGCCCTGTGCCACAACTACTGGGCCTGTTCTCTAGAGCCTGCAAACCACAACTACTGAGCCCGTGTGCCACAACTACTGAAGCCCGCCTGCCTAGAACCCGTGCCTCACAACAAGAGAAGCCACTGCAACGAGAAGCCCACACACCGCAACGAAGAGTAGCCCCACTCGCAGCAACTAGAGAAACCCCGTGAGCAGCAACGAAGACCCAATGCAGACATAAATAAATAAATAAATAAATATTTTAAAATTAAGTTTTATAGTTCAATTCTGTAGTTTAAGTCCAAACTCTTTGAGTTTTAAGTACTTGAAATCCATCTCAAGATAGTTTGTTGTATTTTTTTTAATCTGGATTTTTTTTTAATTTATTTATTTTTAGCTGCATTGGGTCTTTGTTGCTGCATGTGGGCTTTCTCTAGTTGTGGTGTGTGGGCTCCTCACTGCAGTGGCTTCTCTTGTTGCGGAGCACGGACTCTAGGTGTGTGGGCTTCAGTCGTTGTGGCTCGTGGGCTCTAGAGCCCAGGCTCAGTAGTTGTGGCACATGGGCTTAGTTGCTCCGCTGCATGTGAGATCTTACCAGACCAGGGATCGAACCCATGTAACCCTGCATTGGCAGGTGGATTCTTAACCACTGCTCCACCAGGGAAGCCCTCAAGATAGCTTAAGAAAAGTTTATGACAAAGAATTTTTTTCTTCTCATAACTAAAAAGTGTAGAGGTTATATGCATTCAAACA
This sequence comes from Mesoplodon bidens, assembly GCF_964165515.1. Lineage (NCBI taxonomy): Eukaryota > Metazoa > Chordata > Mammalia > Artiodactyla > Ziphiidae > Mesoplodon > Mesoplodon bidens. Next base: position 5,934,482 of record NC_138179.1, read on the forward strand.
TAACTGATTCCAGTTGCTTAAGCAATAATTCGTCTCTCTTATCTCCATTTCTTGGGTCTACTTTCATCGATGTTAGCTTTGTTCTCAGGCACACCTTCTCCACATAAAGATGGACCTCTGATAACATCAAAAGTACATGATCCATTCAGCTGAGGATTTCAGACAACATCACCTGTGGTCCATATTGTTATGCTTAAAAGGTCATGTGCTTTCTCTGTGGCCAGGGAGGCAAAGCCAAATGATTGACAGTCCCATCAGAATGACCCAGAGCCCTATCTGAATTACAAGAGGTAGTAAAAAGGTGATAAGAATAGAATACAGAGCAGACAAAACAGTAACAGATTTTTTCTTTTATTTTCCCCCCATTCACATCCTGCTTTTCACATGAGTCTTTATTAAAAAAAAGTTTTCTGACATGGATTTAATTTACTTTTTTTTGATATGCTTCTTTGTTTTGATTTGTCATACAATGAGGATGAAATAAAGGATCTTCCACCATTTTGTTATTCACAGATTAGTGGAATTCACGTTTCAGGTGGAAGGGGAAATTTTATAATCGTATATAGTATGTATAGTATATTATAGAAGTGATTAGAGGCAAAAGGAACTAGAGAAAGAATAAAGAAAATGACCCACAGGAAATAAAAAGAATGATTAAAATCCTCTTCTGATTTTTTCATGACTCAGTTTTCTTTGAATAACTGCATTGATATAATTCTTCAACCCATTGCTGATTAGCATGTATTTCCCTTGCCTAAACATATTCTCACTCTCTGAAAAATTCAATGATGATGTTATAGCAAAACTTTAGAAACAATCTCAGTATCCACTAGTAGGGTCAAGGGGATGAAAAGAATTTTTTTTCTTCTATCCTTTTAGGTTCTCAGCTGGACTCTGTAACAAAAAAAGAGATTAACAAGAGAAAAACAGAAGTTTATTAATATGTATGTGTCATAGGAGAAACTCAGGGATAAATTATTCAAAGGCATGGCTAGAACTTGAGTTTATATAGCATCTTAAACAAATATACAAAACAAACAAAAAAACCCAATAAATTTTGAGTGTCCAGGGTGGCAAATTGTGGAAAGGTAAATATATAGGGGATTAATGGAAGATAAAGGCTAGTCAGTAGTTTGTTATGTAGAGTCCTTTGGTGCTGACAAGGGTCTAGGGTTGCTGTTGATTAATTTTTGTATAATTTAAGTCTTATTTTTAGGCAGATAGGGGAAGGGCAGAGAGCTTTTCTTGTATCTGCTGCTTCTCAATTGCCTTCACTTCAAAATAATCCTTATGCCAAAATGGCAGATTTTGGAGTGGCAAACTATGTTCCCCTTCAAGGGGAATGGTTAAATTTTAAAAATTAAATTGTTGTATAGCTACTCAGTGGAGTATTTTAAAACCTTTTAAAATAATAATTACAGAATAGGATCAGTGGATTATATCAATGTCAATATCATGGTTATGATATTGTACTGTAGTTTTGCAAGAGGTTACCACTGGGGAATCTGGGTAAAGCCTGCACAGATCTCTGTATTATTTCTTACAACTGCATGTGAATCTACAGTTATCTCAAAAAACTTAATGGAAAAAAATGTTAATCATAATCATAAATACAGCATATTAACATGCAATACTTATTTTTACTTATGTGAAAAAATCAGCTTAAAATCTGAAGGGACCCTATATTATAACTCTATTAGATTATGCATAGGAAGAAGAGAGGAGAGAAAATACACCAAATGATCACAATGGTTTTATCTAAGTTGTTGGATTTTTAGATGATTTTTCTTTTCTTCTTTATATTTTTCATCATTTTGTAAGTGTCCTACTATGACTACATACTATAACTTTTCTAATCATCAGAAAACTGTAAGTTATCTTTTAAAAATACATTTAAAAATCTTGCTTTCTCAGCATGCCAATGTGAAGGAAAAGATAACCGAATTCCATTACTGAAGGAAGTTTTTGAGGCCTTTCCTAACACTCCTATTAACATCGATATCAAAGTCAACAACAATTTGCTGATTAAGAAGGTACTTAAGGCATTGTGTCCTCTGAGTGTGTTGCATCCGATTTCATCCAAACTAAATAAGGCTAGAGTAGGTGCCTGCATAGATTGATAATGTTCAAGTAAATGTGATACTCTAGGGATCAGTACTGTTTCAAATACTGCCCTGGTAGAAGACATCACTGTACTGTAGGAAAGCCTGTTTCAGAGTGACTTGTCATGTCGCAGTCATGGATAAAAGTGAGCTTCTGTGAACCCATTGCTCTGGCATTTACCTAATTAACTTCTTCTAGTTTCACTTGTTTCACTTGTACTTAGTTTATAGCAAATTACTAAACAGTTGTATTCTATTAAATAAATCATATAATGGTAAAATGTAATTTCTTGTACTTTATAAAATAATCTGACTTTATGTATCAGTTCTTCCAAAATTTTATAGTATGCACTGGCAGATAGTCAGTTGTAATCCATTTTTTAAGTGAAATCATGTAAGTGGATTTACAAATAGGCACATGCATAAAATTTTGAATTTTCACATGTAGGTTTCAGAGTTGGTGAAGCAGTACAGACGAGAACACATAACAGTGTGGGGTAATGCCAGTTATGAAATTGTAGAAAAGTGCTACAAAGAGGTAAGCTTCATAAATGATACAGAATGATCTATTTTTTTTGCTGTTGTGTATCTTTAAATATTAAGTAAATACAGTAATAATTTTTTTAATATCTTATTTCATAGCCTTGATGCAAAGGCAGACGGTACTGGATGGAAGCAACTAACCAGAAATTTACTAATAAATATGATGAATTTATAGATAATGAATTTAGTAGAGATAATGGACCTTGCAATTTAAGTTCAATGTAATTGGACTGGCTCACAGAATTATTATTTTCACATGGTAATATTAGTTGTTTGCCAACATTTAATTAATTTTATTATGTATATTATAAAACAAAATATGATTTCTATTTTTTAGTGTCTAGTTTTTGTTAGTTAATCAAAATTTTTTGTGTAATTTTGAATTAAGGGAAGTATTTAGTCCTTCAACTCTATAGCTCAAGCTTTCTTTACCCTACCTCCCAAATAGAATTCATCAAATTAAGCCAGGATCATGATTATCAGGTAGTATATAAAAGTAGGGCCATCCACCAACTGAAATTTTTCTGTTTGAAGAAAATATATCTATAAAAAATTAAGTTAATATAGTTTGAAATGGTACACTAAGCCTCTATAAGCAAATTTAGCTATATAATCAGCTAAGAGGATTTGGAATTCAAAGTGTTAAAAAACCTTAAACACAAGATTCTCTTTCAGAATGCAAGTGATAGTGCAGAAGGAATATCATGACACAAGTAGCAATTCTAAAATACAAAGAGTTCTTTTGAGAAGGCGTTCCTTCCTGGCAAAGAAGCCAAAGGCATAGATCCAAGAACCATTACAATTAAAAGTACAATTAAAAGTAATGAGGCTCTCATTAAGGCAAGTAAGTTTTATTTATGTGCAGCAGGCTCTGTGAGATCCCAAGGTATCTGTGTACAAAAGGAGAGAACAGAATAATCAATGGGCTCAGTGGCTTCAGATCTCCAAGAATTTAGGACTGAGACTTCCATAACTAATCATTGTCTGATAGTATTTTCACATGTCATTAAAAGGGAGCTAGTATACTGGAGGCTTCATGACCTGCTGATCTTTTTACATCATTCAGAATTTTTCTTCAAATTAAAAAATAGTGATAATAGCTAGAGAAGAAGAGGACAAATTGGATCTCACCTGTGTTGCTGGTGGGAACGTAAAACAGAACAGCCACTCTGTTAATTAGTTGGGTAGTTTCTTACAAAACTAAGCATGCACTTATCATATTAACCAGCAATCTTACTCTTGGGCATTTATCTCAGAAAAATGAAAACTATGCACACAAAAACCTATACATGAATGTTTATAGCAGATTTATTCACAATACCAAAATACTAGAAACAAGCCAAATGCCCTTCAGTGGGTACGTGGCTGAACAAACTAACACATCCATACAATGTAATACTATTCAGCAGGAACAGGGAATGAATTACTGGCACACGCAACAACCTGGATGGTCCTAGAAGGCATTTTGCTTAGTGAAAAAAATTAACCTCAAATGGTTATACGATTACATTTATATAACATTCTCAAGACTACAGACATGAAGAGCAGATTCGTGGCTCCCAGAGGACAGGGACTGGGTGTGGGTGCAAATACAAAGAAGTAGCAGGAGGGAGTTTCTGTGTGGTGATGGAACAGTTCTGTACCTTGATTGTGGTCGAGGTTACACAAATCTATACATGGGTTAAAATTGCATCGAACTATACACATGCACAAATGAGCACAGGTTTTAAAAATGGTGAAAACCGAATAAGGTCTACAGTCTAATTAACAGTAATATATCAATGTCAATTCCTGGTTTTGATACATCTGGCTACATCAAATTTTACCATTTGGGGCAGCTGGATTAAGGATATACAAGCCTCTACTGTATTTTTATAACTTCCTGTGACTCTATAATTATTTCAAAATTAAAAGTTCACTTTTGGTCCAGAATCACAGAACTTTTCCCTTGATTCACATATTTTCCTAGAAGCCTCTGGCTTTCTGTCACTTTAGAATTTAAAAACTCCAAAATTTTCAGCAGCAATTTTCAAACACTGCGGTAAGAATGTCTCAACAATAATTGTCATTCGTATTATGAACATGCTATATAATTAAGTCATGTATCTTTTACAATTCTTAAAGTATGATTTATGAGAATTTCATATTAGCTCTTTAATTCCCAGATGCTAGAAACTAAAAATATAAAAATAAAAGAGGGCTTCCCTGGTGGCGCAGTGGTTGAGAGTCCGCCTGCCGATGCAGGGGACACGGGTTCGTGCCCCTATCCCGGAAGATCCCACATGCCGCGCAGCGGCTGGGCCCGCGAGCCATGGCCGCGGAGCCTGTGTGTCCGGAGCCTGTGCTCCGCAACGGGAGAGGCCACAGCAGTGAGAGGCCCGCGTACAGCAAAAAAAAAAAATAAAAAAAAAAAAATAAAAATAAAAGAAAGTGGGGGACACAGTGGTGCTAGGAAAAATACGTGGCGCTTATTCTCATCTAATGACTTTTTATTCACTCATACTTAATGAAGCTGTTTTTATCCTTGGTTGTGTATTGAAATTACTGGAATTGTTTCAAAAAGTACTAATGCATGGGTCCCATTCCAGATATTCTAATTTAATACAGGAACAACCAGTTATTATGCCAACTGTATGCCAGCATACCGCTCCTAGCCCTCTTCCTACCAGTGACCTTGCATGGCTCTCCAGAGGTACCAGTTACTGTTTTTAGTTCTCTGGTTTCAAAGTTGCATAAGTTTTGAGGGTCAGCCCCTAGCCCTATTTCCTCCTATGAGCTCTGTTATTCTTAGTGTATGAATTTGCAGAAATCGAAGTGATTTTTTTGCGGTACACGGGCCTCTCACTGTTGTGGCCTCTCCCGTCGCGGAGCACAGGCTCTGGACGTGCAGGCCCAGCGGCCACGGCTCACGGGCCTAGCCACTCCGCAGCATATGGGATCTTCCCAGACCGGGGCACGAACCCGTTTCCCCTGCATCGGCAGGCAGACTCTCAACCACTGCGCCACCGGGGAAGCCCTTGCAGAAATCAAAGTTTCTTTCAGGGACTTGTATACTGTGTTGCAGCTGGAACACCTGTATATAAATAAACTGAAAATATTACAAAGCAGCATGTGAACTTAGGAGCAAAAGAAGTCCTCACACTTATTTAGTCCATTTTTAAAAAAATAAAGAAGTAGGTAATTTAGAGCTAATATTTAAAATAAATTATGTTTTTGCATGATTTTTTCAATATATTACTTTTATTCAGAAATATTCAAATTTATTATAATATTTATTTGTTTTAAAGACAGACATAGGAGGAGCTGGAGGAGGCGGGCATGGGGAGTTGTTTACTGGGTACAGAGTTTCAGTTTTGCAAGATGAAAAGAGTTCACATATATATGAAGCTTGCAGTTGAAGGGTTTGGGGATCTTGATGAACACATTTTGTAATAGAAACTTAGAAGGGTGGTTAGATTCTTGGACTAGTTTACAAAGTCCTATTTACATTTGAAAATATGTATATGTAGCTGAAAGGTGACATTTGCAACACCATTAATATATATCTATATTCATATCTGTATCATATACTGTTTAAAAATTTATTATATATATGGTTATTGACTATATAGAAGGTTACTGAATATTTCATTTCTTTATCTTGTTCCATTAAATTTGGTATGTTTAATCTCTACTGATAAGGACTAGCAATAACAGACAGAAATGGTATTGAAAAAGCAGAGAGTAGGGAATAGAGAAACTTGAGTATCAATTAATACTATAGGCCTCCAAGATAGATCCTGAGCCATTTGTCAAGGACTAGTCATTTCTAAGTGTGGTGTGTTAGAAATGGATATTGATAATTCAGGGAGTACTTTTAACAGATGTCAAGGTACAGTCTTGGGAAATTTTGAAGGTTGTGAAATAAACCTCTTTATTTGAACAGTTATAAAGTAACATACAATATTGATTGTGTCTTTTAGAATTCAGACATTCCTATACTCTTCAGTTTACAACGTGTTCTGCTCATTCTTGGCCTGTTCTTCACTGGCCTCCTGCCCTTCGTGCCCATTCGAGAACAGTTTTTTGAAATCCCAATGCCTTCTATCATACTGAAGTAAGTGGTTACCCTGTTTTCATCAGTTCTCAATTACAGGAAAACTAAGACGAAGACTTCTTGATCTCAATGATAAAGAATAGATTGCTCTAGTTATTTCCATATTTGATATAATTAAGATGCATTCTCTAAAATGAATAATAAAGGTTTTAAAGTATTTACCTGACCCATTTCAGGTAACAATGACTTTCAGTGCCTGTGTACTCAGAAGTCAGGTAAAAAGAATTGAACTTAATCATTGAAACGCCTAATAACAATTGCCCTACAACTTCCCTTACTTCTTTCTGCTTGATTGACAACTATACCCAGCTGAAATTCCATTAAGCTCCAAATTCACCACTAGTATTAAATCACCACCACCACCACAACAACAACAATGCAAAAAAACCTCTGGAGGTGGGAGAAAGAAAAGGATGGAGTTAGTTTTTATAAGATAGTTCCATATTTATGTAATTTATCTGCTGGGTATAAAGCCTTGCTTTTCACACACTAATTTACTACAAAGATAAAAATATATAAAACACTTAGCATTGCCTGGAAAATAATAAGCAGTCAATAAATGATAACTTTTTTTTTTTTTCTTTTTTTTGGCGGTACGTGGGCCTCTCACTGTTGTGGCCTCTCCCGTTGCGGAGCACAGGCTCCGGACGCGCAGGCTCAGCGGCCATGGCTTACGGGCCCAGCCGCTCTGCGGCATGTGGGATCTTCCCAGACTGGGGCATGAACCCGTGTCCCCTGCATCGGCAGGCGGACTCTCAACCACTGCGCCAATAAATGATAACTTTTATTGTTAAATTATCTTTATCATTGTTATTAGAGAGCTTCATCTCTTCATCTCACAATCCCCTACCCTTATAATGTCATTTCTAGCTATACATTTCTAATAATAACTGAGCCATGACAAAGGAATTCAGAGCTTCTGAGGAGATCATTTAAATGTGATTTCAGGGCTTCCCGGGTGGCGCAGTGGTTGAGAGTCCGCCTGCCGATGCAGGGGACACGGTTTCGTGCCCCGGTCTGGGAGGATCCCACATGCCGCGGAGCGGCTGGGCCCGTGAGCCATGGCCGCTGAGCCTGCGCATCCGGAGCCTGTGCTCCGCAATGGGAGAGGCCACAACAGTGAGAGGCTCGCGTACCACAAAAAAAAAAAAAAAAAAAATGTGATTTCACCTGCATAAAAACTCTTTTCATCCCCACAGAACTTCAAAAAAAATTAAGCTGAACATTAGTACATCAGTCATTAGGAAATATCATTAAGAGAAACAAGTTGATCAGCACCCCTGTACTCAGTCAGCATCTATGTTTCATGCTTGTCTTCCAGTTTGAGTTTGTTAGTGATGAGTATGTTTATTTTATCTATTCCCAATTATATTTACTAGCAGTGTTTGTAGCTGTTTCTGAAATGAAACAGCAGAAATCATTCTTGTCTACAAACAAACCATTTTTGCTTGCTGGATTAAAATAATTCCTAACCATTTATTCCTAAAGTACTTAGCTTTCCTCTGGTTAAGAGTGTACTGTTGTGCTCTCTAGATCATCTCCATGTGTTCCTTTTAGAAGCAAATATTATTAAAAAATAGACATATGAACAAACTTCCTAGAATTAATTTTTTTCTCTAAAAAATGATTATGGATTAAGACACTGGTAGGATATTATGTGTTTGTATGTTTTATTATTATTTTTTTAATTTATTTTTGGCTGCACTGGGTCTTTGTTGCTGCGCGCAGGCTTTCTCTAGTTGTGGCGAGCGGGGGCTACTCTTCATTGCGGTGTGCGGGCTTCTCATTGCGGTGGCTTCTCTTGTTGCAGAGCACAAGCCCTAGAGTGCGTGGGCTTCAGTAGTTGTGGCTCACAGGCTCAGTAGTTGTGGCTCACGGGCTTAGTTACTCCGTGGCATGTGGGATCTTCCTGGACCAGGGATAGAACCCGTGTTCCCTGCATTGGCAGGCGGATTCTTAACCACTGCGCCACCAGGGAAGTCCCTATTATTTTTTTTAATGAAAGACGGTACTTCCTAAGACAACATAATCATTTGTGTTTAATGAGGTAACTAGTATTTTGGGTTATTAAATTCTTGGGATTCCTGAAATTGCAATCAGGACTTTCTACCTGGGCTAGAGTTAGTGAGAAAAGAGGAGTCTATTTAGAGAGCTTCAAATAAAAACTGAATTCAGAGAAAAAGACAAAAAATGAATTTAGTGGGCTTCCCTGGTGGCGCAGTGGTTGAGAGTTCGCCTGCCAATGCAGGGGACATGGGTTCGATCCCTGGCCCAGGAAGATCCCACATGTCACAGAGCAACTAGGCCCATGCACCACAGCTGCTGAGTCTGTGCTCTAGAGCCCGTGAGCCACAACTACTGAGCCCACGTGCCACAACTACTGAAGCCTACGCGCCTAGAGCCCGTGCTCTGCAACAAGAGAAGCCATGACAATGAGAGGCCGCGCACCGCAACAAGGAGTAGCCCCCGCTCGCCACAACTAGAGAAAGCCTGCGCGCAGCAACGAAGACCCAACACAGCCAAAAATAAAAACAAATAAATTTATTTTTTTTAAAAATGAATTTAGTGTAGATAGGAGGAGTTAGAAAGGAAATAAGAAATGAAGATCTGGGGAGAATAAAAATCACTCTGTGCTGTTTAACTTAGAAAGAAGCTGAGGAATCTTCATAGTAGAGAGACTGACTAATCAGAGATGTCTCTGGACACAACCCAGAGTTAATGACACAGGTGCTGCTCTAGGCATCAAAGAGGTTGAAGAAGGAGCTCAGCTTAGGTCTAAAAGTCATGTATACTCTTTCAGTAGGAAAGATATTTTAAAAGGACAGGGCCTAGGTCTTAAAACATTGAAAGTGAAAGAAAAAAAATGCCTTTAGGGTTTTTTTAGTCTCATTTTTACCCCAAATATCTTTTAATCCATAGTAAAGTTTGGCTGTGTGTTTAAATCTACTACATAACAAAATTACAGCAGACAAAGCAAAAGAAAGAGGCTTCACCAGAAAAGAGAAGAGACATGAGTTCTGGGCACCCAGGGTCTCTGGAAAGATAACTTATTAATTTTAACCTTTGAATTGTGGTAGCAAAAAATTAGCTTGAAATCAATGAAAATAGAAAACCCAAATGGGCTTTGTTCGAATTTATTTTTGCCTTTTTCCAAATATTTTTTAAACATATACTAAATGCAGGCAAGGCACTCTTTTTGTTTTTGTACTTGTTTTATTTTATCACACTGATATATTCCTGTGTTTCTAATTTATGATTTAAATTTTATTTTGCCTCAGGCTAAAAGAACCACACACCATGTCCAGAAGTCAAAAGTTTCTCATCTGGCTTTCTGATGTGTAAGAATTTTAGTTTCTTGATATACAAGTTATTGTTTTAACTCTATTAAATACGATGCTTATAATTTAGAGCAGGTTTTCTACATGTAATTTGTAACAGGGATGTGTTGAACATCTACTATACAAATGGATGATGTATGAATCATTTAGAACTAGCTTCATTGCTAGTCACAAAACCTTAAGAAGAATTGAGAGATAATCTCATCAAACTCAGGAGAAAACTGAGCACCCACCTACCCGAAGTTAGATGATTTACGGTACTTGGCATTATGTAGCTGGTTAGTAGCAGAGCCGGGGATATATACCCATCCCCTCTACTTAGTCACTGTTTCCATGAGCCTGCAGTCAAAAATACGGTGAAAAGAAGTGTGTATAGCAATGCAATATATGTAAGAGTATATAATGGCACATTTCTCAGGAAAATCTGCAGCGAGACTTAACAGCAAAAAGGAAGCCCTATCTATACGGTGGGCATCTACTTTAGATAAAATGACTTAAATTCTAAGACATGTTGAGTTTAATGTTAGGTAAAACCCACAAAGTTATTGTGCTATACTTTGCTTTAAAGTGGAACCTTGAATGCTTAAATAATAGTCATAAATCACCACCTTTTATTACTAGCTCCTCTTTCATAGAGTTGGAAAACTAGTTGTATCTTTTCTCTGTGCCACAGGGTTTCTTCTTTTTTGCTGTATTCCTAATTTAATTTCTAGTTTTTAAGGATGCATTTTTAATTGGTGCTAAATGCATATGATTTTTAGTTTCTGTTACTTAATCATTCTAATAGACATAAACAGAATAGAAATAGTATGTATAGCTTTTCAGTACAGTAAGTTCCCATCTTGCTCAAGTGATTTGTATTCTAAAAGTGCACTTTTAAGTTAGTTATTTGGAACTGAAAAAAAATGCTTTTCTTTTTTCCTATATAAAGGATAGTGTAATTAATGGACATTAGGTTTCTTTTTTTAATATATATATACACATTTATTTATTTATTTATTTATTTATTCATGGCTGTATTGGGTCTTTGTTGCTGCCCGGGGGCTTTCTCTAGTTGTGGTGAGCGGGGGCTACTCTTAGTTGTGGTGGGTGGGCTTCTCATTGTGGTGGCTTCTCTTGTTGCGGAGCATGGGCTCTAGGCACGTGGGCTCCAGTAGTTGTGGCACGCAGGCTCAGTAGTTGTGGTGCACAGGCTTAGTAGCTCTGTGACATGTGGGATCTTCCCAAACCAGGGCTCGAACCTGTGTCCCCTGCACTGGCAGGCGGATTCTTAACCACTGCGCCACCAGGGAAGTCCTGAACATTAGGTTTCTAAAATAGCTCACAAAAGACTAATTCATTTTGTAAATGGACTGTGATGTTATAGAATTTGACCCAAGTTCACTGCCTTAGTTTAACTTGGAAAGCTAGGAACACCGACTTCCCAGTTATTTCTCACTCTCATTATGGTGCCAGCAAGGAAAGTGAGGAAGCCCCTTCTGCACTGAGCTGCTTCAATAAGAATACATCCCCTGGGGATATAATGGCAGCAAGGAGTAGAAAGGAGTTTCAGCAGTTAAGATACAAATGCATCCACAGCAGCTATTATTGCTTGAGGCCGTTGGTTATATTGCCAAAACGTTGGGATTAAGTTCAACTAGGAATGATAAACTCTAAATTGACTAAGTTAGGACTGAGGACTAATTTTAGTGCTTCTTTAGGGCTAAGGAGTACCTAAATCTGTTGTGCTTTTCTTTTCTAGTCTCCTAATGAGAAAAGCTTTGTTCAACCACCTCACTGCCCGAGGCATTCAGGTAAGTTTTTGGAATGGTGCATTTTAGAAACAGCATAGTTTAGCAGTTTAACAGAAGTTTAAGGGGCAGGAACTTTTAACTGACTTAATATGGTCCTGACTCTGCTTCTGCTGCTTTACTGGTTCTCATATGAAGACCTTAAGCTCTGCCTTACAGTTAACAAGAAAGTATCGACATTTCAGAATTCACCTATGTATTGGTGAGAATAGCTGAAGCTGAGGTGTGGGACGGTCATATTTAATGAGCAAAGTGGAATTTGTTTAAAGGGCTCAACGATTTCTTAAAATTGCAGGTTATTAAAAGGTTATTTTTAAGTGTGCTGAGATTGTAGTGGATAAATGCTACCATAAAAATAATTTTCTATTTTAACATTTCTTCTCATATTTCTCATGTTTCTAATTTTCAGGTGTATGTTTGGGTATTAAATGAAGAGCAGGAATACAAAAGAGCTTTTGATTTGGGAGCAACTGGGGTGATGACAGACTATCCAACAAAACTTAAGGATTTTTTACATAATTTTTCAGAATAGAAAAGGAGGTACTCAGAAGCGTTCAAAGAAAACATGAAAAGACCTAAGAAAAAAAATTGTTATTATTTCCCTAAGCCATTTCTGGAATGGTAAAAGGTTTAATCAGTTAAGTGTTTATTACCTCATTTTTAAGCCTGTCTGAGAATGTAGAAACTATATATTGTATATCTATTTTAAACAATATTCCAAATTTTACATTTGTAAATAGTTTGTTTAGAAAGAAAACTGGTTATGAGATGTAAGTAGAAGATTATCGATCAAGATTTCTGTATATGATGCAGTATTCTACTATTATAAGTAACTCTGAAATCGGAGACTATTGGATAAATTTGACATTAGCCTTCACTGGAATAAGATCAACTAATTAGTAAGACAGAATTATTGAAGGCCATTACAGCTATCCGAGTTGTCTTCTTATTTCTAGGCATATCTTAGTTAAAGGGGAAAAATACAGTGAAAGGAGAGCTCGGAAATCAGTGATGTAATTATCTGACAAGTTGAACATTGTTAGCAGAAAGCAGACTCAAAGAAATAACTGAAAGTTTATTACATGATCAGAAATAAAATCTGTAGACTAAATTCGAATTTCTTGGTTGCTGTTGTCAATAGGGACATTCTATTTGGAATCTTTTTCAGGTATGTAACAATGCTACTGTGTCTTTTTTTTTTGTAAACATTAAAATTGGACTTAATTGTAAATTAAGACAAGATGCAAATAGTCACATTTTTGTTTCCTCTAAAGAAATGTAAATTTTCCATTGTTGGCAATGACTAACTGTCTGGACCTACATCTAGATTTTAAATAACATTCTGAATCCTAACAATCATATGAAACTGATGAAAGTGTGTATCACTGTGTCTAAAACTTATAGTATAAGCCACCTCCTCCTGATCTTTAAGAATCTATTCTTCTGAGTATTAGTGGAAACAGAATTTCCCAAAGCATTAAGCATCACTTTCTCAGATTTTCTGATGTGACTTCATGTAAATCTGTTTCTAATCTTTTTGACTTATTTTCGTTATCTCTCTGGGAGGTAAATATAATCTGGAACATTTGAAGTTTGCCAGCTAACAGCTACAAAGGATGATCATACTCTCCCACCTGTCCCTGGATGACATAAATGACATTTGTTTTTTTGTTTACACTGAAATAAAATTTTCAGAAACAAAATAAGGGTTCTTCATTGGTGGTGTTTTTGTTTTGCAGTCATAATTCCAAATATGCTTTATAATTTTTTGTCAGAATTTAATGAGATGGTAAATTGATAGTGTAACTAAATACACCTGAGACTTCTCTCTAGTGTAAGGAAAATAAAATATAGAAACACTTTTATGGTAAAGAAATTGCCTCTTGGTATTTGAGTAAATAACTTGGGAAGGTAATCCATTAAATCCATCATTTTCACTTTCGCTTATAGTAATTTATGATTACAGTTGCTAGAGATCTTTTTTTGTTTTTTGTTTTTTTTGCGGTACGCGGGCCTCTCACTGTTGTGTCCTCTCCCGTTGCGGAGCACAGGCTCCGGATGCGCAGGCTCAGCGGCCATGGTTCACGGGCCCAGCCCCTCTGCGGCATGTGGGATCTTCCCGGACTGGGGCACGAACCCGTGTCCCCTGCATCGGCAGGCGGACTCTCAACCACTGCGCCACCAGGGAAGCCCTAGAGATCTTTTTGATCATCTTTGATATAATTCTTTCTGCAATTTCCCCTTTCCAAATTTTGCTTTGTTATGATTCAGTTATGATGCAGTTCATATTATAAGGCCAGCATATATTTTGTGTCAATCAGTAGAAGATAAAGTACCCAGCATGGTAAAGATGTTTAGAAAGTCATGTTTTAAAAGTTTGATGATTTTATAGTCAAGGTGACTTCAATTCATTTAATAAAAGTATAGTATCTATAACAAGAGAGTTATCAGATAACATCTGAATATTGCTTTTCTGATTGGGGCATCACGTTTTAAAAGAGGTTAGATACCCTTTCATTTTGAGAGAGATATTGCTAGGCATTGCATGGTAGGGAAGGCTAGAGAAGTGGTCAAAAGATGGGATTAGACCCTTTGCCTGGGATGAAGCTGGCACTAGATTTGACATACCCAGGGACTTCCCTGGTGGTCCAGTTGTTAAGACTCTGCACTCCTAAAATGTAGGGGGCACGGGTTCAGTCCCTGGCTGGGGAACTAACATCCCCACAAGCCATGAGGCGTGGCCTAAAAAAAAAAAAAAGATTTGACAGACCTATAGTCCAGCATGCTAGTAGAATCCTAAATACATGGCAGTGGACAGCATTTGACAGGTAGGTATTTCAGTAGGCAATTGGCATGAGGGAATTTTATTTTCTTACTATCTTTTTTTTTTTTTTTTTTTTTTTTTTGGCCACGTTGCATGGCATGCGGGATCTTTCCCAACCAGGGATTGAAACTGTGTCCCCTGCATTGGGAGTGTGGAGTCATAACCACTGGACCACCCAGGAAGTCCTGCCGGAATTTGGGAATTTTAACTTGAAGTAGTAAGAGTTTCTCTATAGGACTAGGGTCCGAGGCATGTTACCAAGGCAGAACAGGACACAAGTTACAAGAACTAGGACCCAGATCTTGGAAAGAAGCTCATTTAATAGAACCGAAGAACAGAGTGATAACACTGGACTAATTACAGTAGTAAGTTGACACTGAGTCCCAGAGCTGTTCAACCTCTCATTTCTGGCCAGGACTTGTTCTAGAAATTGGGGTGTGGCCCTGGCTACAGGTGGGCATCTAGTAGCCCAACTGTGGAGAAAGAATGGCTGCAGTGGGGTAGGAAAAGAGAACATAAAACATAAATCATCGTATGTTCTAGTATGGGAAATCATTGACACAAAATACAATGTGAATGATTCTGCTTAGAGTTGTGCAACATGGTGGGCCTGAAAAGGTTAAAAAAATATATCAAGAGAGAATCTGCCATAGATAAAAAAAAGTTTCCTTTCCAATTAAGGAAAGCCATGAATGCCAGGTTGAAGAGTTTGTTCTGAATCAAAAGTCGTGTGTCAAGTAGGTGGCTAAACTTGAGATGTTAAAAACAAGAACTGAAACTGCCAGACAATAATATATCAGAATCATTTCAGTACCAAAGGGAAAATGTAAATAGCAGTCAGAGACCAGGCACTAAAACAAGATCAGGACCAAAGTGGTCAGATCAAAGAGTCAAAGAGATCAGAATGCTGGGAGCATACCAAAATAATTCATAAAGCCACTAGTGATGTTTAGCTTTTTCTGCCTTTTTTGTATAACATTGACAAACTATTGTTTGGTAAGTTGGATCATCCTATAAGCTGAAAGAAAGATATAAGCCTAGACCAGAGAATAGTCCAGAAACCAGGTCAGAGGCTATACAGATCCAATTAACATTAGATTGCATAAAAATTAATTTGGCAATAGTCTACAAGATGGAAACTCTTGCAGCAATCCAGGAATGAAGTAATACGTGTCCAGATGAAAGCAGTGGCAATATAAATAGGGAAACAATCAATCTAAGCATCTGTGTAATGGAAAAATTAATAAGTGACCAGATGAGCTTAAAAGGAGAAGAGAAAGTTCATTACTAACTCCAAAGCTGCAGGAAAATGGGGAACTTGGAGAGGGGTCCAGTTTGGTGGTAGAAATAACATATATGGGTACTCTTTGAAATGACAGAAAGGTGTTCGAGTTTAGGTATATTAACCCTAGGATGAAAGGATAGGTCTGGAAGAATAGATTTAGGAGTTTTGTGTACTTATAGGTATTGTGAAGCTAACACTTTAGTTTTTAGCATAAATTTCAGCTGTTTTTATTTTTATTTTATTTACTTTTTAATGTTTATGTTTTTAATTTATTTTTTTATTGTTATGTATTTATTTTATTTTTGGTTGCATTGGGTCTTCGTTGCTGCATGTGGGCTTTCTCTAGTTGTGTTGAGCGGGGGCTACTCTTCGTTGTGGTGAGCGGGCTTTTCATCGCGGTGGCTTCTCCCGCTGCGGAGCATGGGCTCTAGAGCTCAGGCTCAGTAGTTGTGGCACAGGGGCTTAGATGCTCTGTGGCATGTGGGATCTTTCCGGACCAGGGATCAAACCCATGTCCCCTGCATTGGCAGGCAGATTCTTAACCACTGAGCCACCAGGGAAGTCCCGAAGCTAGCACTTTAAACGTGATATTAGTTCCTTCTCAGTATTCTACTTGCAATTTGAATAGGTTGCTATGCCACCAGATGCCTACGTTGTGAATAGCATGCTTCATACCACAGTGAGACTGAATGATAACATTTTTCCCCACTCATTTATGCCCTCTTCTTTCAAAAGTAGAGAAGTCTATAAAAAAAAAGGCATAATTTTAACTCATTGCTTATGAAAATAATACAAATACATTGGTCTTGTTTGCCCACTACTTTTAAATTTTAGTTCCTTGAAGCCCCAAGACGGGGCCTAGGCAGCTTCTGCTGGGTGAGTTGGGATGGTTATGCTAAGAGGGGGCTGAGCAGGTATAGCTGGGTGTTACCCCTTCCCAGTTGACAAGCGCTGCTTCACTTTTTTCTGTTTCATATGTGAGTTCCACATAAAGTTTGACTTAAAAAAGGAGTTTTCTGCAAAAAAATTTTTTCTTTGCTTCTGTAATCTTTGATCTAAGACCTTTCCCCCCTTCAGCCTTGAGTAGAACCTCTCTTTCTTCCTTCCTTCCTAACTTACTCTAAGCCTTTTTCATTCAGTCAGTTCCTCAAGGGGTTATGGTCCTTTCTGGTCAAAAGCTTTTCAAGAACAATGAGTTGGGGATATGAACAGGTAATCCACAAATATAAAAAGCAAACAATCAAAAAATGTTTCACCTCACTCATAATCCAAGACCTATAAATTAAAACAACATTGAGTGAGATACCAATTTCTAACTCTTAGAAGGGCAAGAGTGAAAGCATTGGTGAGGGGCATGGGGAGACAGGCACTCATGAGCTGTTGGTGGGAATATAAATTGGCAGAACACTTTCAGGATTAATTTGACAGTATCCTTATTTATTTATTTTTTAATTAATTAATTTATTTATTTATTTTTGCTGTGTTGGGTCTTCGTTTCTGTGCGAGGGCTTTCTCTAGTTGTGGCAAGCGGGGGCCACTCTTCATCACGGTGCGTGGGCCTCTCACTATCGCGGCCTCTCTTGTTGCGGAGCGCAGGCTCCAGACGCGCAGGCTCAGTAGTTGTGGCTCACGGGCCCAGTTGCTCCGCGGCATGTGGGATCCTCCCAGACCAGGGCTCGAACCCGTGTCCCCTGCATTAGCAGGCAGGTTCTCAACCACTGTGCCACCAGGGAAGCCCTGACAGTATCTGTAAATATATCCTTTCACTCCGAAGTTCCAGTGCTAGGAATAATATCCTAAGAAAATAGCAGGACAAGTACCCAAAGGTACATATGCATAGTGAAAAGTTAGAAACAATCTAAGTATGCAGCATGAAGGAACTGGTTACATAAATTATGATAAATCCAAATAATGATATTATTAAAATATTAATGTTCTGTGGGTACTGATGTGAGATATTATTAAGTAAAAAGACTAAGCCATAAGACCATATACTCTATAATCAAAAAATATTTATACATATTCACTTAAAAAGTGAATGATAGCTACCAAAGTGTTAGTTGTGGTTTTTATGATGATGGGATTATGAGTGACTTATTTTTACTTGTCTGTGTTTTCTGATTTTTCTACAATTAATAGAGATCAATTATTTTTAAAATAATTTAAAAATAAAAGCCTTTCTAGCTACCACAGACTTGTTAGATGTCCAGGGCCTTAGCAGGTGACTTTTGTCCAAATTCTTGAGAAGAGAAACCTTTAACTGCCAACTTGGAGTTGACCAAAGAATCCAGCTTTTCTGCTTAACCACTTCTTTCCAAATCAGGAAAGAGGGATTATGGCTTTGCTTTGGATATGATCCAGAAATTATCTGGACATTTTTTTTTTTTTTTTTTTTTTTTTTTGGCGGTACGCGGGCCTCTCACTGTTGTGGCCTCTCCCGTTGCGGAGCACAGGCTCCGGACGCACAGGCTCAGCGACCATGGCTGACGGGCCCAGCCGCTCCGTGGCATGTGGGATCTTCCCGGACCGGGGCACGAACCCGTGTCCCCTGCATCGGCAGGCGGACTCTCAACCACTGCGCCACCAGGGAGGCCCTGGACATTTTTTAAAAGTTCATAATTCCAGGTACTTCCCTGGTGGTGCAGTGGTTAAGAATCCACCTGCCAATGCAGGGGACACGGGTTTGAGCCCTGGTCCGGGAAGATCCCACCTGCCACGGAGCAACTAAGCCCGTGCACCACAACTACTGAGCCTGCACTCTAGAGCCCGCGAGCCACAACTACTGAGCTTGCATGCCACAACTACTGAAGCCCACGTGCCTAGAGCCCATGCTCCGCAACAAGAGAAGCTACTGCAATGAGAAGCCTGCACACCACAACTGGGGTAGCCCCCGCTCGCCACACCTAGAGAAAGCCTGCGTGCAGCAACAAAGACCCAATGCAGCCAAAAATAAATAAATAAAATAAATAAAATAATTTTTAAAAATTCATAACTCCACAACTCAAAGACATTTACTTTTTATTAATTTTTTGCTCTATTTTCTTCTATCTTTTTTTTTTTTTTTTTTTTTTTTTTTTTTGCTGTACGTGGGCCTCTCACTGTTGTGGCCCCTCCCATCGCGGAGCACAGGCTCCGGACGCGCAGGCTCAGCGGCCATGGCTCACGGACCCAGCCGCTCCGTGGCATGTGGGATCCTCCCGGACCAGGGCACGAACCCGCGTCTCCTGCATCGGCAGGCGGACTCCCAACCACTGCGCCACCAGGGAAGCCCCTCTTCTATCTTTTTACAGTGCATAGTTTTTGGGGTTTCTACATGGTAATGATTACACTGTTATATGTACTTTTACATTTTGGGTTTTTTCCCACTTAATTTTACATGAACAGTTTCCCATGTTATAAATTCTTTTAAAAAGGTAGAATGCTATTTAACCGAGTAGATGTGCCATGATTTACTGAACTATTTCCCTGTCACTGGAAATTTGTTTCCAATTATTCATTATTATAAATAATGCTGTGATGAACATTCTTATGTATACCTCACCCCCTTATACCCAAACAGTCATGAAATCCTAGATATCAAATCTATTTATTGATATTTCTTTTCAACCCCACTGCCACCAGCCTAGTACAAGCTACCATCATCTATAGACTGGAACAGTACAACTGCTTTCTTTTTTCTAAATTTAACGTAATTTATTTTGAATAGGTAATATACTCACTGGCTCATAGAGTACAAAAGGATATACGGTGAAATTTCTCTTTCCCATTCCTATCCTCCAATCACTGAATTCCCTCTCTGGAGGAAGTAGGAAATCAATATGATCACATATTTATGCAGTGGGTATTTATTGAGCACCTCCTGTAGGTCAGTCACTTATTAGACCTGGAGGTATAATGGTAAGCTAGATAGACATCGTATATAGACTCATGGATCTTACATTCAGTTTGAGAATACAAACAAAAAAGTGAACAAATGTTAATTTCAAGTTGAAGCAAATATTATGGACATAAACAAGGGACTGAGATAAGGAAGAACAAAGTCAAGCTTATTCTAGGTAAAATGGTCAAGTTAGGCCTCTTTGAGGAGGTGGCATTTATACTGGGATCTAAAGCAAGAGGAATGAACCAGTCAAAGAATAGGAGGAAGAGCGCTCTAAGCAGATGGAAGAGCTTATGCAAAGGCCCTGAGGCAGGAAAGAGCTTGGTGGGTACTAAGAATAAAAAGAAGAGGCGGGGCTTTCCTGGTGGTCCAGTGGTTAAGACTTGGCACTTCCAAAACAGGGGGTGCAGGTTCGATCCCTGGTTGCGGGACTAGAATCCCACATGCCGCCGGGGGCGGCCAAAAAATAAAATTAAGGGCTTCCCTGGTGGCGCAGTGGTTGAGAGTCCGCCTGCCGATGCAGGGGACGCGGGTTCGTGACCCAGGTTTGGGAAGGTCCCCCATGCCGCGGAGCGGCTGGGCCCGTGAGCCATGGCCGCTGAGCCTGCGCGACCGGAGCCTGGGCTCCGCAACGGGAGAGGCCACAACAGTGAGAGGCCCGCGTACCGAAAAAACAAAACAAAAACCACAGGAAAAATAAAAATTAAAAAAAAAGAGGAGCGGGATGTGACATAGTGAAGAGCTTAGCTATTCATGGGAAGAAGGACACTTCCTCCATTGTAAGTGAAAAAAATCAAGGTACAAATAAAAGCAGGGCTTTGTTCTTTGTTGGTGGGAAGATTAGAGTTTTCATCCAATGGTTTCTAATTTCTCGATGACAGGTGAGACAAGGTCTTTGCTAAAAATGGGAATGGAGAAAGGGGTGCAAAAGTTTTGAGGAAACAGGAGCCTTTCTGTCCTAGTCACCTTGGGAAGTGGGAATGTGTTCCTGTTAGAGAAACATAGTGGGATTCTTGGGATGTTCTGAGTGCTAATTTGAGGCTTGAGATTCTGCATTTAAAATGAAATCAGTTCAGCTGTGATTTATCAAGAGTCAAACGTGTTGATCATTTGAATTAGGAGAGGAAAAAAACTTGAAAAAAGTGAGTAGGGGAAAAGAGTGAGCAGAGAGTTAAGCCTTAGAATACGCTCAAAAGAAACAGAGAATCTGTGGCCTGAGACGTAGGGAAGTAGAGTGTCCTCAACCGCATGAAAGAAGAGAATTTTAAAAAGTGGTTATCAGCAGTGTCCCTAATAGGACATTGAGGTCAAGGAAGGCAAGGGCTGGAAAGGATGACTGCACCTGGTTTAAAAGGAGGCCTCCTTAACTGGGGTTTATTTATCCCTATAGTTGATGGAATTGATACCAGACTGCAAGAGGGAAGAGGACTGAATGGTACTAAGTGAGGCTACTAAAAATCAGCCACTTATTCAAAGAAACTGGAGAACCAAGACGTTTGAAAAGGCAGCAGTATCAAGTGAGTGGTGTCCTAAATGGGGAGGCTTATAAATGTGTGAAAATGTGAAGGAGCTAGTGGAGAGAGACTGGAAATATTGGAGAGAGAAGAATGTGGGCAAAGATCCCTTTCAAGACTGAATAGGTTGTAATTTATCCAACAAATATTGATGAATGCCTGCCAAGCCAGGTGCTTGGGTTACAGATGTATGTAAACCATACAGAACAATTCTTGCCCTCCTTGGTATGTACGGCTTAGTTAGTAGGTAATCGAAAGCTGAGAGAAGAGGAGGAAGAGGTATCTTTCTTTCTTATACTCCAGGGTAGACTGGGAGTGTACAACACTGGCATGATTTTGCACTTGAAAGAAAATAGAAGAACTAAAGGTAGTATATTAGTCTGCTCAGGCTGCCATAGCAAAATACCACAGATTGGGAGGCTTAAATGACGGAAGTTAATTTTCTCAGTTCTGGAGGCTAGAAGTCCAAGATCAAGGTACAAGGAGGGGTGGTGTCTGGTGAGACCTTTCTTCCTGGCTTACAGATGGCTCCTTCTTGCTATATCCCCACATGGCCTTTTCTCTATATGCACACAGAGAGGTCTCTGGTGTCTCTTTCTCCTATAAGGCATCCGTCCTATCAGATTAGGGCCCTAGTTTTATGACTTCATTTAATCTTAATTACTTCCTTAAAGGCCCTAATTCCAAATGCAGCCACACTGAGGTTTAGAGCTTCAACATAGGAACTTGGAGGGGGGACACAATTCAGTCCATAACAGGGGGGGATGGGGGATCAAAGTGGAAGAGCTGGAGATTGGTTACCTGTGGGAGGAGGTGGAGATAGGATGGGTAAATTGAGGAAATCTGAGACAGCTGGAGAAGGAAGCACTTGTAGCTGACCATGGAGGGGCTCAAATCGGAAATCTAGTGTGGCCTGGAATTGTCAGAGAGGAGCTGCTGTGTATTTCTTAGTTTCCTAGGATACCTACTTGGAAATTTACATAGACAGATGATACCGAAGGAGCCCATAGGCTGTTAGAGAAGGAGAAAAAAAAAAAAAAAAAAAAAAAAAACCCAAACGCCTTTTCAAACGTTTAAATTTAACTTAAGCTTCAAGTATCAGTGGGTTCAAAAGTTTTGGTACTGCTGAATAATGGTAATATGTTACATTTATATAGCTATTTCGATTTTATTCACTTTTACATACATTCTCATGTGTTTCTCACAAAAACCTGGTAGAGTAGTTGATATTATTACCTCCCTGTTTTTTAGATGAAACTAAAATTGGGGGAATTTATAAGGTCCCCCGGCTAGAATTGGTGTGATTGGGTCTTCTTAACTTTTACACTCACTCTGATTTTTCTAACTTGTCTTCAATTCACTATTCAGTGCTGAGAGAAATATCAAAAACCAGGTAGAAGGGGAGGTCATAATGTGATCCTATGAAAAGTAAAATTTCCAAATAAAAGCTACAGAAGAGAAAATTCCCACATGTCAAATGTATGTTCTGTTCTCTGACATGACAATTTTTTTAAAATTGGAGTATAGTTGATTTAAAATGTTGTGTTAGTTTCTGCTGTACAACAAAGCGAATCAGTTATACAGATACATATATGCACTCTTTTTTAGATTCTTTTCCCATATAGGTCATTACAGAGTATTGAGAAGAGTTCCCTGTGCTCTACAGTAGATCCTTATTAGTTATCTGTTTTATATATAGTAGTGTTACTTAAACAATGTTGACAGCACCGTGGAGATGGGAATCAATGGTTGATATTCCATCACTAACCGAAACTGTTAAACATGGAAGTAAATGGAAAACTACCACCACTTTTCTGAGAAATTCAGAAATCTCAGATAAAAACAAAAACTAATATTAAACATTTGTGAAACTAACACCCAGAACTGACATTATATTTCATTTTATATGCTTTACCACCACTTTTCTGAGAAATTCAGAAATCTCAGATAAAACAAAAACTAATATTAAACATTTGTGAAACTAACACCCAGAACTGACATTATATTTCATTTTTTATGCTTTACCACCACTTTTCTGAGAAATTCAGAAATCTCAGATAAAAACAAAAACTAATATTAAACATTTGTGAAACTAACACCCAGAACTGACATTATATTTCATTTTATATGCTTTACCACCACTTTTCTGAGAAATTCAGAAATCTCAGATAAAAACAAAAACTAATATTAAGCATTTGTGAAACTAACACCCAGAACCGACATTATATTTCATTTTATATGCTTTACCACCACTTTTCTGAGAAATTCAGAAATCTCAGATAAAAACAAAAACTAATATTAAACATTTGTGAAACTAACACCCAGAACCGACATTATATTTCATTTTTTATGCTTTACCACCACTTTTCTGAGAAATTCAGAAATCTCAGATAAAAACAGAAACTAATATTAAACATTTGTGAAACTAACACCCAGAACCGACATTATATTTCATTTTTTATGCTTTACCACCACTTTTCTGAGAAATTCAGAAATCTCAGATAAAAACAAAAACTAATATTAAACATTTGTGAAACTAACACCCAGAACCGACATTATATTTCATTTTTTATGCTTTACCACCACTTTTCTGAGAAATTCAGAAATCTCAGATAAAAACAAAAACTAATATTAAACATTTGTGAAACTAACACCCAGAACCGACATTATATTTCATTTTTTATGCTTTAGTTTTTTCTAACAGAAGCAATAAAACCTTACAGGCAAAATGGTATCTGATCCCTAACCCCAGCCAGAATCTCCTTCCAGTTTGGCCAGTGGGGAGCCCTAGTATGAGCTGAGACAGAGAGAAGAGAGAGAGAATGGTATTGTTTTTCCCAGGTTCCTTTCTATAAAGTCGGTTTGGGCTGACTGAGTCCTTTAACTGAAGGGCAAGTTTATTTCAAGGTGGCCCTGTCTCTAGGACACTCTCCTTCCAGGTTCCAGTAAGAGCTCCCAAACTTTCTCCATTCTATGGGTGGTAAGGGCACTATTACTAGTCCTTGGACATTTTATTATCCTTGTGGTTTTCTCATACCGTTGTAGATTATGTCTTATTAAATAATCCT
Source organism: Mesoplodon bidens (assembly GCF_964165515.1). Taxonomy (NCBI): domain Eukaryota; kingdom Metazoa; phylum Chordata; class Mammalia; order Artiodactyla; family Ziphiidae; genus Mesoplodon; species Mesoplodon bidens. The sequence continues at coordinate 5,958,922 of NC_138179.1, forward strand.
CAAACTAGTCTAATTTGAGTATGCATCTGCTTCCTGTTTCTTCCCTGACCGATTCACTGGGGAAGCTAGCCAAAATGCAGCTTTTCAAGCCTTTGCCCCCTTTCTTTTCATTAATTCACTTAGTTATTCATTCATTCAACAACTCTTTAAGTGCCCCATGTGCCCGGCACCAGGTAAGACGTTATGGGTACAAAGGTAACAAGACACAGTTCCTGCCCTTGAGAGAAGACACGCAACAAGGAAGCAACTTAATCATGGCTAATGATGATGTGTTAGAGGGTGAAGGGAGCAGGTGGTAACTTTAGATTCAGGGACCAGGGGAGGCCTCTCTGTGGAGGTGGCATTTCAGCCTGAAACATGAGATAAAACCTGAAGGAAGGGCGTTTGAGGCAGAAGAAACCACAAGTGCAAAAGGTGGGGGAGTGCTTGGTGTTTTCAAAGAGTAGAAAGGAAACCAGCGTGCTTGGAGCAAAGTAAACTGGAGATGTACCATAAGGCTGGAGAGCTGGGCAGGAATCAGATGGTGTAGGGCCTTCTGGGCAGGCCATGGTAAAGAATTTGCATTTTGTTCCAAGGGCAATGAGGAACCATGAAGTATTTTAAGCAGACGAGGGATGTATATGTTTCAAGATTCTTCTTGCTGCTGAGTAGGAATAGATAGGAAAAGGACAAGATGGAAGTAGAACCACAAATAACAAATGATGATGAGGTTGTGGAGAAAAAGGAAGGCTTGTATTACATGGTTGGTGGGAATGTAAATTGGTGCAGCCACTGTGGAAATTAGTATGGAGGTTCCTCAAAAAACTATAAATAGAGTCCGATTGGGACTTCCCTGGGGACGTAGTGGATAAGACTCTGTGCTCCCAATGCAGGGGGCCTGGGTTCGATCCCTGGTCAGGGAACTAGATCACACATGCATGTCGCAACTAAGAGTTCACATGCCACAACCAAGGAGCCCATGGGCCACAGCTAAGGAGCCTGCCTGCCACAACTAAGGTGTCGGTGCAACCAAATAAATAAATAAATAAATAAATATTGAATAAATAAATAAAAATAGAGTATGATCCATCAGTTCCACTCCTTGGTATATATCCAAACAAAGACACTAATTTGGTAAGATACATGCATCCTAATGTTCACAGCAGCACTATTTACAATAGCCAAGATATAGAAACAACCTAAGTGTCCATCAACAGATGAATGGATAAAGAAGAAGTGGTATATATGTATATATATATATATATATATATATATATATATATATATATATATATATATATATATATATGTATATATATAATGGAATAGTTCTCAGCCATTAAAAAGAAGGAAATTTTGCCATTTACAACAACATGGATGGACTTGGAGGGCATTATGTTTAGTGAAATAAGTCAGAGAAAGATACTGAATGTTATCATTTATTTGTGGAATCTAAAAACTAAACTAGTGAATATAACAAAAAAGAAAAAAAAACATGGAAATAGAGATATGGCAGTGAGACCGAAGATGGAGAGAACTGGCTGGATTTGAGATGTATTTTGGAGGTAGAACCAGTGGACTTGGTGGAGGAAGGAAGGGGAAAAACTCTAGGCTGACTGGTAGATTTGACTTCTACAAGTGGATCATTGAATAGTGGAGCCCTTTACTGAGATTGGAAAGAAACATATTTCTGGAGGGAATATGAAAAATTCTGATTCAAGTCATTCTTTGAGAAACACTATCCAGAGCCTGAGTATGCATGCTTAAAGCTCTACAAAATAACTAGGCAACTCCGACCCTACTGTGGAAAAAGGAATGAAGTTAACATTTATCCAATATGTTTTGTTTGCCAGGTGCCATCATACCTATCATCTTATTTAATCTTTATCATAGTCCTGTGATGTTATCTCTGGTTTACAGATGAGGAAACAGAAGCTCAGATGGGTTAAGTGACTCATAAAAGATTGCACAGCTAGTGAGGTGATAAACTTGATATGCAAGCCTATTTCTTCAGAGACCAAGTTCAAAGCTGTTTCACCACACAACACTGCTGTTAACAGGTGGGTTCTTTCCTCATAACTTTTGTCACTGAATTTCTTAAATATGACCATGGAAAGAGTGTGGTAAAAAGAATTAAATTAGCTCTTATGTAATTGTTTTCCTTTCTTTTCCAAGCAAGACTTTTGATTAAACAAATTCATGTTTGATATACATCAGTGCTGTTCCCCTTCCAACTGTTGTATGGTGTTACACAGGAGATTTTTTTTCATTTCCTCATTCTAACCATTTTCACCATATTATGAAATAAAGAGATTTGAGTTTTTAAAAATTCAGGAATTTCACCATTTCTCTCTTCTGCAATCTTTGAGGTCAAATATTAAAACTTACCAATGAAGAAACTACAGTTCTGGGTACTTAAGTAAAAGTTCAGATGAACTGTATAACTCTTTACAAGTTTTGCCCAGTGCCTTCTCTGTAGCTGATTTATTTCCCCTTTTCTTGGTTATATTCCTGCAGTCATCATTTTTAGGTCATGTGATTCTGAAATAAGAAACATTTAGGCAGTTTTGCAAAATGTAACAGGATACACTTTGTCCTATTAACCACTAACAGCGATCCAAATGTGATCTATCAAAAACTTAGATAAATGATATCATCTTGGATATACCTCTTGGCTCAATTGGGAAATGTTGAGAAGAACTATGGCAAGTTTTTTCTCAAGAAAAAATTGTCATTTTCCAAATTCACCAGTTTTTTAAATAACTTCACCCAAACAACTTGTTTTAAAAACTTATCATAAGAATCCGCCTGTCAATGCATGAGACACGGGTTTGAGCCCTGATCCGGGAAGATCTCACATGCCGTGGAGCAACTAAGTCCATGCGCCACAACTACTGAGCCTGTGTGCCACAACTACTGAGCCTGTGCTCTAGAGCCCATGCTCTGCAACAAGAGAAGCCACCACAATGAGAAGCCCACGCAGGGCAACGGAGAGTAGCCCCCGCTCGCTGCAACTAGAGAAAGCCTGCATGCAGCAATGAAGACCCAACACAGCCATAAATAAATAAATAAATAAATTTATTTTTTTAAAAGTTATCAGAACCACCTCATAATCATTAGAATGACTACTATTTAAGAAAATCCAGAAAATAACAAGTAGTGAAGAGGCTGTGGAGAAATTGGAACCCTCATGCACTGTTGGGAATGCAAAATGGTGTGACTGCTATAGAAAAAGAATAGGGCAATTCCTCAAAAAATTAGAACTAGTGTTACCTATGATCAACAATTCCATTTCTGGCTAAATATACAAAAGAATTGAAAGCAGGGACTTGTCAAGATATTTGTACACCCATGTTCACAGGAGCATTATTCACATTATTCAAGGGGTGGAAGCAACCCAAGTGGCCATCAAGAGATGAATGGAGGGGCTTCCCTTGTCGCGCAGTGGTTGAGAGTCCGCCTGCCGATGCAGGGGACACGGGTTCGTGCCTCGGTCCGGGAAGATCCCACATGCCGCGGAGCGGCTGGGCCCATGAACCATGGCCGCTGAGCCTGCGCGTCCGGAGCCTGTGCTCCGCAACGGGAGAGGCCACAACAGTGAGAGGCCCGCGTACCGCAAAAAAGAAAAAGAGATGAATGGATAAACAAAATGTGGTGTATACATACAATGGAATATTACTCAGCCTTAAAAAGGAAGGAAATTCTGCAATATGCTACAACATAGATGAACCTTGAGGACATTATGTTAAGTGAAATAAGCCAGTCACAAAAATACAAATACTGTATGAGTCCACTTAATATGAAGTACCTAGAGTAATCAAATTCATGGAGACAGAAAGTAGAATGGTGGTTGCCAGGGACTGGGGCAGAAAGGAATGAGGAGCTTTTGTTTAATGGATAGAGTTTCAGTTTTGTAAGATGAAAGAAGTTCTGGAAATAGGTGGTAGTGATGGATGTACAACAATGTGAATAGATTTAATGCCACTGAACTGTACACTTAAAAATAGTTAAGATGGGCTTACCTGGTGGCGCAGTGGATGAGAGCCCACCTGCCAATGCAGGGGACACGGGTTCGTGCCCCAGTCCGGGAAGATCCCACATGCCGCGGAGGGGCTGGGCCCATGAACCATGGCTGCTGAGCCTGTGCGTCCGGAGCCTGTGCTCTGCGAAGGGAGAGAGCACAACAGTGAGAGGCCCGCGTACCGCAAAAAATAAATAAATAAATAAATAAATAAATAAACAAATAAATAAAATGTATTATTTACCTGTAAATTATCTGACTAGTGTTATGGGATAAGTGATTTTAAAATGATATATAAATTGTATTAAAAGAAAAGACAATTGTCTGTCGTGTGTTTGGAATATTTTCAAGTATAAACAAATCATTCCATTTTTATCACACATATCACACTATTCATATTGTTCTGTAGCTTACTTTTCTCATTTTGCAATCTAGTCTGTGTTAATTATCCAAACGTATTCTATTCATGGGATATTTTGAGGCATTAGTGAAAGCATAGTGTAGGCTACAACAATGCATTGGGAAGGATTTTCCTGATACTGCTCTGTCTTACCTCTTCTTTATTCAAATGTGATAATTTTCTCACAAAACAAGACTGATTTGAATAATATCTAAACCTGAGCTCTAGTAAAACAAATTGAAAATCTGGCAAGTTGCTTTTGAAGAGCTCCTATAGGAAACCATCAAAGTTAATGCGTTTTACTGTATTCTGAATTTCTGGTGTCTTTCTTTTGAGTTCTTTTTTTAAAAAAACTTATTTATTTATTTATTTATTTATTTGGCTGCCTTGGGTCTTAGTTGCAGCATGCAGGATCTTCGTTCTGGCGCATGGCTTCTCTCTAGCTGTGGCGCTCGGGCTCTAGAGCACACGGGCTCAGTAGTTGCTGTATGTGGGCTTAGTTGCCCCACGACATGTGGGATCTTAGTTCCCCAACCAGGGATCGAACCCAAGACCCCTGCATTAGAAGCCGAATTCTTAACCACCAGGTCACTGGGGAAGTCCCTCTTCTGAGTTCTTGAAACTATTAGCACCAATTCTTGAAAAATCCCTCACCAACAGAGAAGTCCTGTAGCCTCACTAGTACCCTGTTTTCTTCTGAGGATATTAATTGCTTCTTCCTGAAGGATCGGGTAGAGGTCACTTCTTTGCTCCATGTTCTTCCTCTGCATTCTCTTTGAAATGGTCATATTTTGCTCCTTGACGTCTACATTCCTATGCAACTGGTATTTGTTTTAGGGTCAAGTCGGAGATTCTGCCAGGCTTGGTAGAAACACCTATGACACTCCTGACATATAATGCTTCAGATTGTAGGTGGAAACATCATTATGTACTCCAGGAACAAACTCTCAAGGACTGGGGGAGGATCCCCAGAGACTTTACTGTGCCAGTGAAGATCTGCACTGTGCTTCCACTTCATGAAGTTTAAGACCCTTATGGGATATAACACCCAGATGTGTGGTTCTGGATGAAATCCTGTTCTTTGTTTGTTGGTTTTTGTTTTTTACATAAATGTATGTAGGTGTTTATTTATTTATTTATTGGCTGTATTGGGTCTTCGTTGCTGCTCAAGGACTTTCTCTAGTTGCGGTGAGCGGGGGCTACTCTTCCTTGTGGTGTGCGGGCTTCTCATTGCAGTGGCTTCTCTTGTTGTGGAGCACGGGCTCTAGGCGTGTGGGCTTCCGTAGTTGTGGCTTGTGGGCTCAATAGTTGTGGCTCGTGGGCTTAGTTGCTCCACGGCATGTGGGATCCTCCCAGACCGGGGATTGAACCATGTCCCCTGCATTAGCAGGTGGATTCCCAACCACCGTGCCACCAGGGAAGTCCCTAAATCCCAGTTTTGATAAACCAGCTGTAAAGGCCATTTTGAGGTTGGTAAAATTTGTATATGGGTGTTAAATGAGGTGAAGAATTATTGAAATGAATAGGTGGAGGTTAATAAATTGAAGGTCAGGGGCTTCCCTGGTGGCGCAGTGGTTGAGAGTCCGCCTGCCGATGCAGGGGACACGGGTTCGTGCCCCGGTCTGGGAGGATCCCACATGCCGCGGAGCGGTTGGGCCCGTGAGCCGTGGCCGTTGAGCCTGCGCGTCCGGAGCCTGTGCTCCGCAACGGGAGAGGCCACAACAGTGAGAGGCCCACGTACAGCAAAAAAAAAAAAAAAAAAAAAAAAGGAAAAAAAAAATAAATTGAAGGTCATAAAGCAACATGTATATAATCCCATCTGGTAAGAATGCATATATCTGTATATCTTTCCACAGAAAACTATCTCAATGGGATGTACAGGACTTCCCTGGTGGTCCAGTGGTTAAGACTCCATGCTTCCACTTCAGGGGCCGTGGGTTCAATCTCTGGTCAGGGAAGTTCTGCATGCTTGTATGGTGCAGCCAAAAAAAAAAAAAAAAGAATATACACTAAGGTAATCTTTGGTTGTGTTAGTGTAACGTTTTTATATTTTCTACAATGCTCATAAACTGATTTTTGTATAGTAAAACCTTATTGTTTATTAAAAAATAAAACAACTATAGGTTCTAGAAAAAATATAAATGTGAATTAAGTTCATTATAAAGATAATATTTCAAACCAGTGAGAAAATGTGGAATATTATATTTATGGTATTGTGACATCTGCTAATTACATGGGAAATAAAAAATAAAGAAGAATCCCTGTCACATATCTTATTATAAAATAAATTCTAAATTTATTTTAAATGTCATAAAATGAAACCATAAGAATTCTTTTTTTAAAAAAATAGGCTGAATTTATATGCTACCTCAAATTTTAAAAGTCTTAAAAAAAAATAAAATCCAGGGGACTTCCCTGGTGGTCCAGTGAGTAAGACTCCACGTTTCCAATGCAGGGGACCCAGGTTTGATTCCTGGTTGGGGAACTAGATCCTGCAGGCATGACGCAACTAAGAGTTCGCATGCTGCAACTAAGAGTCCGCATGCCTGGTGAGGATCCCGTGTGCCGCAACTAAGACCCGGCACAGCCAAAATAAACAAACAAACAAACAAATAAAATAAAAATAAAATCCAGAGGCTTGGGCCAAGACGGTGGAGTAGGAAAACCCTGAGCTCACCTCCTCCCTTGGGCACTTCAAAGTTACAAGTATTTACAGAGCAGCTACTGGTGAGAAAGACCTGAAGCTTGGCAGAAAATATCTTCGACAACTAAAGATATAAAGAAGGAACTACAACAAGCTGGGTAGAGGAGCAGAGATTTGTAGAGTCAAGACCCAAACCCGTAGGGCGATGACCCACAAATGGGAGGAGAATGTCAATTGCAGAGGTTCTCTGCAAGGAGTGAGAGGTCCGAGCCACACATCAGGCTCCCCAGCCCAGGGGTCCTCACTGGGAAGATGAGCCCCAGAACATTTGGCTTTGAAGGCCAGTAGGGCTTACTTTTGGGAGAGCCAGAGGGCTGTAGGAAATAGAAACTCCCCTCTTAAAGAACTCACTCAAAGTCTCACATGCTCTGAAACCCAGGACAGAAGCAGTAACTTAAAGAAGCCCGAGTCAGATCCACCTGCTGATCTTGGAGAGCCTCCTATAGAGGCAGGAGGCAACTGGAGCCCACCCTGGGAACATAGATGCTGGTGGCAGCCATTTTGGGATCTCACTCTATCACTTTGCTGACAAACCCCATTCTGGAATCTTCCTCTAGCTTATTAGTGCTGTGACCTGGCCCCACCCACCAGCCTGTTGGCACCATAACTGGGACACCTCAGGCCAAGCATCTAGCCAGGTGGGGACATAGCCACACCCATCAGCAGGCTGGCTGCCATAGGACCCTGTCACTGTTTGCAGATGACATTACACTATACATAGAAAATTCTGAAGATGCCACCAAAAAACTATAGAACTCCTCAATAAATTCGGTAAAGTTTCAGGGTACAAAATTAATATACAGAAATCTGTTGCATCTCTATACATTTATAACTAACTCTCAGAAAGAGAAATTAGGAAAACAAGCCCATTGACAATTGCATCAAAGAGAATAAGATTCCAGGATTCCCTGGTGACTCAGTGGTTAAGAATCTGCCCCCCAATGTAGGGGACACGGGTTCGAGCCCTGATCCGGGAAGATCCCACATGCCATGGAGCAACTAAGCCCATGCACCACAACTATTGAGCCTGTGCTCTAGAGCCCATGAGCCACAACTACTGAGCCTGCGTGCTACAACTACTGAAGCCCGTGCACCTAGAGCCCATGCTCCACAACAAGAGAAGCCACCACAATGAGAAGCCCGTGCACCACAACAAATAGTAGCCCACATTCACCACAACTAGAGAAAGACTGCATGCAGCAACGAAGACCCAATTCTGCCAACAATAAAGAAATAAACTGAAAAAAAAAAGAATAAAGTTCCTAGGACTAAATCTAACTAAGGAGGTAAACGACCTGTACTCAAAGAACTATAAGACAATGATGAAAGAAATTGAAGAAGACACAAAAAAATGTAAAGATATACCCTGCTTATGGATTGGAAGAATTAATACTTTTAAAATGACCATACTACCCAAGGCAATCTACAGATTCAATGCAATCCCTATCAAAATACTATGACATTTCTCACAAAACCAGAACAAATAATTCTAAAATTTGTATGGAAACACAAAAGATCCCCAAAAGCCAAAACAATCTTGAGAAAGAACAAAGCTGGAGGTATCACACTCCCTGATTATGAACTATACTACAAAGCTACAGTAATTAAAACAGTTTGGTATTGGCACAAAAACAGACACATAGGTAAACGGGACAGAATAGAGAGCCCACTTGAATGGGCAATTAATCTATGACAAAGGAGGCAAGAATATACAGCGGGGGGAAGAAAACCTCTTCAATGAATTGTGTTGGGAAAATTGGACAGCTACATGCAAAAGAATAAAACTAAACTATTTTCTCACACTGTACATAAAAATAGATTTTAAATGGATTAAAGACTTAAATGTAAGATGTTAAACAATAAAAGTTCTAGAAGAAAACATAGGCAGTAGACTCTTTGACATTGGTCTTAGTGATTTTTTTTTTTTTTGGATATGTCTCCTCAAGCAAGGGAAACAAAAGCAAAAATAATCAAATGGGGTGACATCAAACTAAAAAGCTTTTGCACAGCAAACTACAACAAAACAAAAAGGCACTTTTTAATGGGAGAAGATATCTGCAGATAACATATCTAAGAGGTTAATATCCAAAATATACAAAGAACTCATACAACTCACATCAAAAAAATAAACAACCTGATTAAAAAATGGGCAGAGGATCTGAAGAGATATTTTTCCAAAGAAGACATACAGATGGGCAACAGATGCATGAGCATCCTTGCTCAACATCACTAATCATCAGGGAAATGCAAAACCACAATGAGATATCACCTCATAACTGTCAGAAGGCTGTTATCAAAAAGGCAACAAATAACAAACGTTGGCAACAGATGTGAAGAAAAGAGAACACTCATGCACTGTTGGGTGGGAATGAAAATTTGTGCATCCACTATGGGAAACAGTATGGAGATTACTCAAAAAATTAAAAATAGAACTACCGTATAATCCAATAATTTCACTCCTGGATATTTATGTGAAGAAAATGAAAACACTAATTAGAACAGATATATGCACCCCTATGTTCATTGCAACATTATTTACAATAGCCATGACGTGGAAGCAACCTAAGTACCCATCAATAGATGAATGGATAAAGGTGTAGCATATATATACAATGGAATATTATTCAGCCATGAAAAAAGAATGAAGTCTTGCCATTTGTGACAACATGAATGGACCTAGAGGGTGTTACGCTAAGAGAAATAAGTCAGACAATTACTATATGATTTCACTTATATGTGAAATCTAAAAAGTAAAACAAATGAACAAACATAAAACAGAAATAGAGTCATAGATACAGAGAATAAACAGGTGGTTGCCAGTGGCAGGGGAGGGGAGGAAAGAAATAGGTGAGGGAGATTAAAGGTACAAATTTCTAGTTGCAAAATAAATGAGTCATGGGTATGAAATGTACAGTGTTGAGAATATAGTTTATAACTATGTAATATCTTTGTATGGTGACAGACTGTAACTAGACTTACTGTGGTAATCATTGTGAAATGTATAAAAACATGAAATCACCATGTGTAACAGGAACTAACATAGTGTTGTAGGTCAATTATACTTCAGAAACAAACTCATATAAAAGGAGATCAGGGCTTCACTGGTGGCGCAGTGGTTAACAATCCGCCTGTCAATGCAGGGGACACGGGTGTTCAAGCCCTGGTCCGGGAAGATCCCACATGCCATGGAGCAACTAAGCCTGTGTGCCACAACTACTGAGGCTGCGTGCCACAACTACTGAAGCCCGTGCACCTAGAGCCCATGCTCCGCACCAAGAGAAGCCACCGCAACAAAGAGTAGCTTCCACTCGCCGCAACTAGAGAAAAGCCCACGCGCAGCAACAAAGACCCAATACAGCCAAAAATGAAATAAATAAATAAGAAAAAAATGGAGATCAGATTTGTGGTTACCTGAGATGGCGAGGGTTGGGGGGAATTGGATGAAGGTGGTCAAATGGTACAAACTTCCAGTTATAAGATAAATAAGTACTAGGGATGTAATGTACCACATGATAAACACAATTAACACTGCTCTATGTTATATATAAAAGTTGTTAAGAGTGTAAATCCTAAGAGTTCTCATCACATGGAAACATTTTTTTCTATTTTTAAAAATTTGTATCTATGTGAGATGATGAATGTTCACCAAACTTACTGTGATAATCATTTCATGATGTATATAAGTCAAATCATTGCTGTATACCTTAAACATATATAGTGCTGTATGTCAATTATACCTCAATAAAACTGGAAGAAAATAAATAAAATCAAAATGCAAAGAAGAACATTGATACTTTTGACTATATAAAAATCAAATCTTCTGGAATTGTATGATACATGAGTTATATCCCAATGAAGTATTAAAAATTTAAATTTCCTTTGTGTCCAAAAATACCCTCAAGTCAAACTGTGAAAAATATTTGCAGCACATATGGTAGTTGAAGGATTAAGTTCTTTAGTGTACACAGAGCTCATACAAATGGTGAAAAAAAAATCCAAAAGAAATAGCAGCAAATAGTATAAATAGACAAGTTAGAGAAAATCAAAAAACTTTGAAAGTAAATTTTTTGTTTTAAACAAAACGTTTTGAAGGTATTTGATCTTTAGAATTTATCCATGCTGCTTTTCATCCCCAGAGCCTCCAATCCTACCTGATCTTTTAATTGCCTGATATCTCTGCCATTTTACTCTCTGGTTAGTTTAATTAATTGGAACCTGAGTTAATGAGACAACAGTGTGACTTTGAGCCCTATCAGAATTTGCCACTTCTTGAGGAGAAGAACTGTTTCATGTCACTGAACTCTGACAAGCTGCTTCACAAGTGTGTGCCATTATTCTCAGAAAATCTGAGAGAAATGTGGCTGGGTCGCTGCAAACTGCTGAGAAAGCTCTAAGCACAATATCCAACTGATATTGTTATAAAATTATCTTCAAAATAATAGGCATCAGCACTATCAGCCTCGGAGTGACATTTTTCCTTAAAAGTGCACATTCAATTTCCTTTATTCATTTATTTATTTATTTGGCTGCATCACGCAGCTTGCAGGATCTTATTTCCCCAGCCAGGGATTGAACCTGTAGCCCCTGCATTAACTCTTGACTGTAATAAGAACCATTGTAATCTGAAGTAATTTTTTTAAAAGTGCTTCACGGAGGAGTTGAGAAGTGCATTTCCCCCCCCACCCCCACCCCCCGCCAACTGCACACAGCTTGCAGGATCTTAGTTCCCAGCCTTCAGCAGTGAAAACATGGAGTCCTAACCACTGGACCACCAGGGAATTCCCTCAATTTCCTTAATTTAATACACACATGTGGAGTGTCTAATGTGTACAAAGCTCTGTGGTTGGACCCTACCCTCAGGAAAATCATATTTTATTTATTTAGGTTTCTGTATCTTTAATATTTTTTAATTTATTTTTTTTATTGAAGTGTAGTTGATTTACAAAGTTGTGCTAATTTCTGCTGTATAGCAAAGTGACTCAGTTATACACATATATACATTCTTTTTTATACTCTTTTCCATTATGGTTCATCCCAGGATATTAGATATAGTTCCCTGTGCTATACAGTAGGACCTTGTTATTTAAGGAAAATCATCTTTTAGAGAGAAAGACTCAGAATAAGAGTTTAATGGTCCAAGGACAGTTTCTAACTTGGCGTCTTATATTCGGTTACTACCCTGTTATTAATCCACAAGCTATAGTAAAAGTTGCTACATAATAACTGATACTTATATAGTAAAGCATTCCTTCAGTCAAAATTAAGTGTCTTCTACATACCAGGCACTGTCCTAGACATTGGGGATTTGATAAGGAATAAGGTGCAGTTCTTACTCTCAAGGGATTGGAGAGGAATTAAAATTTATAAGGCATTTTTATATACGTTTGTCTTCCTTGATTCTCGCAGAAGTCCTGTGAGGTAATCATGAAGAGACAAAGGCTCAGAGAGTGCCAAGAATTGCCCAAGGTCGATGATCAAATAAATCACAGAGTATTCACAGAGGTTTTCAAAGGCAAAGCTCATGATATATGCAATAAGGATTTAGTATCTGAACTTGGAGAGAATCTGGAGATCTGACTTAGTTCTCTGTATTTCCCGTCTTGTTATGGTAGGCAAAAGGAAAATTTTTATTCTTAGCTGGTAGTGCATTTGTACTTAATATTTTGGAGAACCAGCAGTGTTCTGGCTGTTTATCTCTTGAGACTACTTAGACAACGATCTTTGAAAGGTCTTCAATGATAGCATAAACGCTCCAAAGTGCTCTCGTTGGAATTTTTGTTGGTGTCATAAAACTGAAGTAAATTCTGTCCAGTGGAGTAGAGATTTCTTACATTTTTCTTTTTGTCTGCAATGTGTAGCGAAGGCACATATTTCACTTTCCCTTGGGGTTACAGCCACACACACAAAACAGCTTTTATTGCCTTGAGCTTCTGGAGTACAGGAAACTCATCTCATTCCCCTCTGCTATTTACCTCTTTCCCAACTTGGCAAAACGCATAGGAGGTACATGATAGATCTTCATTAAAACGTCAAGTTGAAAAGAGTTAGGAAAGAGAAACTGAATTATGGAAACTCTCTTTTTGGATAGACAACAACAACGACAACATACTTCAGGGTTAATATTTCAGATAATTTAGATAATCCCATATTTGCAATTTAAAAAAATTAGGTAAGGGATCTATGAATTTCTTTCCGTATTTATTGAAGATAAAATGGCTTCTTGTGTGTTAATAAGAGCATTCTGGTTGGTTTTGTTTTGTTCTGGTCTTTGAAAAACTCTTCAAGAAGGAAAGAGCTTTGACTGCAGAAAGAGGAGGTATAGAGGTTGAGCAGTGTCGTCAACATGACTGTTTATACTGGCCCAAGGCTTGTCTGATGTTGGCCAACCCAGTAAGTTGGAACCAGAAATAAATCTTCCTGTGGAGACTTCACTCAATAATAACTATACTTGCCCTTTGACATAAGCAGAGAGAGGGAGACAAGGGGCCACTAGATTCCTGAGGACTCTAATCCTGAAACTGAGCAGAGGTCTCAAGTGTTGCTGGTTCAGTTTCCCCAAAACAATCAGAGGCCAAGAACCAAATGGCTCATTTGTTGCTTGAAGAAAGTATGAGATATAGTAGCCAACTTTCTTCATAAGTATGTGCAGATATTTGAGTGCTCACAAGTATTTGACAAATATTGGAGTGCTCACATGTAAAGGTTCTAGTGTACCATAGTGAAAAAAGACAGGCAAGGTCTCTGTTCTGAAAATCCATTCTAAAATTTTAACCCACCTGTGTGCACGTTGACTGAATCATCACTGTCTATTTTCTGTCTCTAAGCACCCTTTTGTCTTTTACTAACTCACCATGGAAAAGAACAATCTGAGAGCAGAAAACATGAATAGTATCTGATTCTAGCTGATTAAATGGATTAGTATCCCTTTCCTTACTTGGAAAAGTGATCACTCCCCTTTCTACTGCCTGGAAAGAATGAACACCAAGTGCTGCAAGTAAAAGCTATATACATGCAACATTAAAGAGTTTTGTTTCTGTGCTTTTCCATTTCTACGATGTGTCCTCAATTGCATTTTGGAAATATAAATTCCTTCAACTGTGATTTCTACCTTGTATATACTGGTGTGATATCGAGTAGGTAGTTGGCAAACTTTCTGTAAAGAACTAGATAGTAAATATTTTAGGCTTTGCAGGCTATAGGGTCTCTGTCATGACTACTCAACTTTGCTGTTACAGTGCAAAAGCAACCAGAGAGCCTACCTAGATGGATAAGTAGGATTGTGTTCCAATTTAAATTTATTTATGAACACTGAAATTTGCATTTTATGTAATTTTCCAATTTCACAAAATATTCTTCTCCTTTTGATTTTTTCAACCATCTAAAAATGTAGAAACCATTCTTAGCTTGTGGGCTATCCAAACCACCCCCCCCGCCCCGCCCTAAAACAACCCGAGCAATATTTAGCCCATGAGTCATACTTTGCTAATCCCTGACATAAAGGACTAGTTAGTTCAGTTAATTAGGACCTGGTGATGAAGCCAAGTTTGTGGATTTAATCCTCATGTGAATGATCAAACCAGCTTTGCACTGGTGAACCTGTAGCAATCTCAAGTTCCACCCTCAGTTCTGGCTGCTGACTTGAAGATGTGGGCCCCAGGACAAGCCAGCAAAAGATGCCATTTCCTCATTCTTTCATTTCTAGTGTGGCTTGCTGATGATTATTCACACTTTTCCTGTCACTTGAAAGTTTTTGAATTCCACGTTTTCAGAGTAGAGTGACACAAATTGTAGTGTGCACTTATCTTACCCCCTTATTAAGGCAATAAAGATGGAAATCCATGGGGTTTTGCTGTTGTCATGTAGGAAAACTGGCTCATAAGCATTTTGGATAATTTTCTGAGAAAGCCCAACAGCTGTGTTGTGCATATTTAATATTAATCTTGAACTTTTTATTGACCAGGATCATTTCGTTCTGTGAATGCCCTAAGCAATTCCCTTAATTTTGCTCTTGCAGTAGGAAATCAGAGGAGTACTGCTGTTTCTTGTTTAGGTCATTTTTGAACAGTTTTGTAAGACCCAGAGTTCTATTTACCTTAACTAAGCATTGCAGATAGCTTTGCCCTATTTTCTTAGGAGACGGCGTTAGCTTTCCTGACCTAGATTCTCATGCCTCTTTCACACCTCTTAATTCTCTGTTTTTGAAATGGCTTTGTAGTTGAGGTGAAGCAGCTGGCCATGGGGGATTTGTGAAACATTTAGAGCCCTTGGAGGAGACATAAACAAAGCCACTCTTTGTCAGTTATAATTGTAAACTGGCTTAAATTCCTCCAGTAGAAATGATTTTTTTGATTACAGGTGTAAGTAGGTTCAAGGCTATTACAGAAAAGTTTTCACATGGAATATTCACATGGAATAGTTCCTAAACTTTATGTTACTACTTTGAGGTTTGAAGGATTGACTCCTGCCGGGTTCTCTGTGTGATCAATTATACCAAAAAGTTTGTGCAAAAAATCTGGAACCATGCTCGATACTCTCTTTTTCTTCTACCACAATCCCATGAAAGAGTCCTGTCAAATCTACCTTCAAAATGTATGCAAAGTCAGATCCCTTCTGACTTTTTCCTGTATTGCTGCAACCCTGACCCAAGCCCAAACCATCCCTCTCCTGGGTTACCGCAGAAGCTTTCCCTGCTTCTTCTATTGCTCTTCTTCAGTCTTTTCTCAACAGAGCAGCCAAACTGGTCCAGTTAAAAACTTAAGTCGGGCTTCCCTGGTGGCACAGTGGTTGAGAGCCCGCCTGCCGATGCAGGGGACGCGGGTTCGTGCCCCGGTCCGGGAAGATCCCACGTGCCGCGGAGCGGCTGGGCCCGTGAGCCATGGCCGCTGGGCCTGCGCGTCCAGAGCCTGTGCTCCGCAACGGGAGAGGCCACAACAGTGAGAGGCCCGCGGTAAAAGGACACATGCACCCCAGTGTTCACTGCAGCACTATTTACAATAGCCAGGTCATGGAAGCAACCTAAATGCCCATCGACAGATGAATGGATAAAGAAGATGTGGTACATATATTGGGCTTCCCTGGTGGCGCAGTGGTTGAGAGTCCGCCTGCCGATGCAGGGGACACGGGTTCGTGCCCTGATCCGGGAAGATCCCACATGCCGCGGAGCGGCTAGGCCCGTGAGCCATGGCTGCTGAGCCTGCGCGTCCGGAGCAACGGGAGAGGCCACAACAGTGAGAGGCCCGCATACCGCAAAAAAAAGAAGATGTGGTACATATATACAATGGAATATTACTCAGCCGTAAAAAGGAATGAAA
This sequence comes from Mesoplodon bidens, assembly GCF_964165515.1. Taxonomy (NCBI): domain Eukaryota; kingdom Metazoa; phylum Chordata; class Mammalia; order Artiodactyla; family Ziphiidae; genus Mesoplodon; species Mesoplodon bidens. The sequence goes on from NC_138179.1 coordinate 5,975,337, forward strand.
TTGGGTCATTTGTTGAGACATGGATGGATCTAGAGACTGTCATACAGAGTGAAATAAGTCAGAAAGAGAAAAACAAATATCGTATATTAATGCATATATGTGGAACCTAGAAAAATGATACAGATGAACCGGTTTGCAGGGCAGAAATTGAGACACAGATGTAGAGAACAAACATATGGACACCAAGGGGGGAAAGCAGCAGCGGGTGGGGAGGGGGTGGCGGTGGGGGTGGGGGTGTGATGAATTGGGAGATTGGGATTGACATGTATACACTGATGTGTATAAAATGGATGACTAATAAGAACCTGCTGTATAAAAAATAAATAAAATAAAATTCAAAAATTCAAAAAAAAGAAAGGTAAAACACAGGGAGAAGATAAGGGATACACAACAAAAAGTAATTTTTAGGTAAAAACTAAGGTAGAATTTAAGTGTCAGAATGTAGACATGAGAAATGAAATGGATAGAGGATTTTGAGAAATACAGGAGCATGAAAACAGTGATAAGAAATAATGCAAATTTCTCAACTATAAGCTCAATTAGGGTAGGAACTGGCACAGTTGGAAATAATGTTTATTGAGTACATACTATGTGTTTGGTATTTAATAGGTTTTTTCATATAGTACTTGCAACAAGTATTTAGGTATTACTGGCCTCATTATTTATTAGAGGTCAGGAAATTGAGGCTCAAAGGGCTACAGAATTTGTTCACAGATGATGAGTGGAAGAGCTGGGATTCCTACACAGATCTGACTTCAAAGACAAGATTACCCTCCTGTTTGGTGATAACTCCCTCCCCTGAAAGCCTACAGTTAATACTATCTGTGCCATTCATCATCACAGAATATTTTACTACTTTATTACTTGATTTTTTTTTTGGCCATGCCCCACGGCTTGTGGGATTTTAGTTCCCCGACCAGGAATCGAATCTGGGCCCTGGCAATTAAAGCGCTGAGTCCTAACCAATGGACTGCCAGGGGATTCCCACTACTTCATTACTTATTTGATCTTATCACTTCATTATCTGCGGGTTAAGGTCCAGAAGGCGGGTTTAGCTCCCTATATGGCATGCAATGCCCTTCACAACCAGACTCTCACCATCTTTCCAGCCTTCTCTCTTCCCATTCTTGGTGCCAGAATTATTTTTTTTTGTCAAAATCTAATTCTGGGGTACTTCCCTGGTGGCGCAGTGGTTAAGACTCTGTGCTCCCAATGCAGGGGGCCCGGGTTCAATCCCTGCTCTGGGAACGAGATCTCACATGCATGCCACAACTAAGGAGCCGGCAAGCCACAATTAAGGAGTTTGAACTTTATCAGAAAAGTTGTGGGGTAAGCAAAGGTTTTGAACCAGGAGTTTTGATCAGAATTAGATTTTTTAAAAAATATTTATTTATTTACTTGGTTGCACTGGGTCTTATTTGCGGCGGGTGGGCTCAACAACAACAGTAACAGTAATTTGTTAATAACAACAGTAATATGTCTATTTGCCAGGATCTGTGCCATGTACTTGGCATACAGGATCATAACCTCAGTCCCCAGAGGATCTGAGAGCTTTAAGCAAATCATTCAAGTCATGTAGGTGGTAATGGGCAGGAGTGAATTTTGTACCCAGGTTGTGTAATTTCAAATTCTGTGTTCCTATCCACTCTGCTACGTTGCCATACTGTTCATACTTTTTCACCCTAGACTCTGACTCCTAGAAAGGAAACCTAAGGAAACACTTTAACTGTAGAAAAACACTATGTTGCAGTGTTAGAAAAGGGAAAAGTTGACACAATGTTATTGTCTAACAATAGAAGAATGCCTGTAGTATGTTGCAACTATGTTATGGAATATCATAAAGACATTAAAAAAGATAATGGAGACTCTAGGAATATGAAAAAAATTTCAGATAAAATATTCAGTGAAAAAAGCAGAATATGGATGGTCATATTCATCAATTGCCACAGTATAAAAATATGTATGTATAGGAAATACATTTGAAAGTATTTGTGGATTGTGGTTGTTCAATTGGACTGGCTAAAATTTTTTCCCTCAAGACTGTTCTTAGTTTTAAAACAATTATCTGAAATGAACAATTTTATCACATAATCCCCTTCTCAGAACACTGGCCCCAGTCCAATTTCTTTCCTACCTGTACCTCTTCTGCTCAGAACAGCTCCCCGTTTCCATTTGCTTCTGTTGAGCTCCGTAGCACGAGCTCTTGCCACTCAGGTCCATGTGCACAAAATTGGCCCCAAAGGAAACTGCACATTTCCAAAAAAAAAAAAAAAAGAAAGAAAGAAAGAAAGAAAAGAAAAGAAACTGCACATGTCCAGAAGTCACTTCACCATTTCTTCTATCTCTGTTGTGATCAGTAGTGTTGAGCTGCATATTTTATTGAAGAATTTGTTCTTTTTCTTTTCCCACATAACAGGGTCTTCCCCCCGTCCCTGTTAAAACAATATTCCTTTGAGCATAGCTGTCACCTTTATACACCTGTATACAGCTGTTGGCCACAGGGCTTCTCAACCTCAGCATTATTGATATGTCAGCTCAGATAATTCTTTGTTGTATGTGTCCTGTGCATTGTAGGATGCTTAGCAGAATCCCTGCCCTCTTCATACTAGATGGCAGTAGCGTCACCCCCGAAAAGTGTGACAACCAAAGACATCTCCAGATATTGCCAAATGTTCCCTGGGGCTGGGGGGCAAAATCGCTCTTGACTGAGAACCACCGGACGACTGGAGGGATGGTGGCATAGCGAGAACCTGTAGCTGACCGGTTATGCCCTTATTTAGCCACAAGAGGTCTCCCTAGACCGCATTATGGTTCTATTCTGGACCATACAGGGCTATGGCCACTACCAAGTAGGTTAATTGTCATGACTTGGTGGCTGACGACAGCAAAAGGTTTATGAACAAAAGCGTTTGATCAATCTTCTGTGCGGAAGAATTCCAAATAAACTACGTAGATATGCCACTCTAAAGGAGGGGAGCTTAATTCCCATAGTGTAGTTTGTACGTACTAATTTGCTGCCAAAGAAAGGGGAGTGTGGAGTAACTGCAGTGAAGAAACCTGACTAACAGTGGGTCCAGCGGTTAAGACTCTGCGCTTCCACTGTAGGGGGCACGGGTTCGATCCCTGGTCAGGGAACTAAGATCCCACATGCCATGTGGTATGGCCAAAAAAAAAGCACCGATCAAGCCCTGCCTTGGTAAAATAAACGAAGAAAAATTTAAAATGGTGGCTTTGCTAGAATTCTGCTTTCCGATTTAAAAGGAATCATTTGATGACTGTAGTGAGAAATGCCACTATCAAGTACCAATCAAGCCCCTCATTTTCTGCAGAGTATCAGGTAAGAAAGCCAAAGATTGATACTGCAGAGAACTTTGACTAAAGGAGCCCAACTAGTTTAAATAATTCTTTTTTTTAAAAATTATTTATTTATTTATTTTTGGCTGCGTTGGGTCTTTGTTGCTGCACATGGGCTTTCAGGGTTGCGGCAAGCGGGGGCTATTTGTTGCGGTGTGTGGACTTCTCATTGCAGTGGCTTCTCTTGCTGCGGAGCATGGGCTCTAGGCACGTGGGCTTCAGTAGTTGTGGCATGTGGGCTCAGTAGTTGTGGCTCACGGGCTCTAGAGTGCAGGCTCAGTAGTTGTGGTTCACGGGCTTAGTTGCTCCATAGCATGTGGGATTTTCCCGGACCAGGGATTGAACCCGTGTCCCCTGCATTGGCAGGAGGATTCTTAACCACTGTGCCACCAGGGAAGTCCTAACTTTAAATAATTCTTGGAAATTATTTCTATCCTCACAAGTAGGTCAATGTGTCATGATCATATAATGAGAATATCAACAATTATATCTCACTGATACCCCTTTGAAGGTGGTATTCCAGGACTATATCCAGTAGAGGAAAATTGAGTCTCAGAGAGATTATATATCTGCCCAATATCATAAAACTAATATGTGAGAAAACTAAAACTCAAATTTTTACATCTGATTTTACAGTCTTTGCTTTTAACTCTTGTGCAATATTTCCCCCCATATGTGACAGCTGAGGTTATGCATGTCACTGTAGAGTATATATTACGTAATTTAAAAAGTGCTAAACAGGGCTTCCCTGGTGGCGCAGTGGTTAAGAATCTGCCTGCCAATGCAGGGGACACGGGTTCAAGCCCTGGTCTGGGAAGATCCCACACGCTGCAGAGCAACTAAGCCCGTGCGCCACAGCTACTGAGCCTGCGTGCCGCAACTACTGAAGCCTGTGTGCCTAGAGCCTGTGCTCTGCAACAAGAGAAGCCACCACAATGAGAAGGCCGCGCACCACAATGACGAATAGTCCCCGCTTGCCACAACTAGAGAAAGCCTGAGTGCAGCCACGAAGACCCAATGCAGCCAAAAAAAAAAAAAAGTGTTGAACAAAACCCAGAAGTCTGTGTCCTCAGTTGGCTCAGGATACCAATTTCCTTACCAGAAAATTGTGGATAATAATACCTGTCCTGTTTACCTCACTGGGTTATTTTGAGTCAAAGGAAAGAATATATGAGATGTCTTGGAACCTGTGAAGTGTGGCATTGTATCATTAACACATGTTTACTTGTGCAGCTTTTTGCAAATATGTCTGTGAGCGAATTGCAAAATGGAATTTGTGGAGATGATGGAGGGAGCTTTAGACTAGAAGCTTTTTTTCTAGCTTTAGCTTAGAAAAGAGTTGTATCAGCCTCAAATCCTCCCTTGGAGGATAAGATCCCAAGTCTGTGGTCTTCACCACTGACTGCACTTATCACCTGGGGAGCTTTTAAAGGCATCCATGCCCAGGTTCCACTCCAGACTAATTAAATCACAATTGCTAGGAGTTCAGCACAGGCATTGCTATGTTTGAAAAGCTCTCCAGGTGACTCTAATATTCAACCAAGGCTGAGAACAGCCGGCAGTCCTAATTGATCTAAAGTCAGCCTAGTTCCATGGTGCCCACCCTACCTTTCCTGCATAGGTTGCTCTTCACTCCTAGAAATTGCTGGAGTTGGAATATTGCCATCAGGCAGTGAGGCAAAAATAAAAGTCTGGTCAGCCAAGCTGCTGAGACAGCTGATGATATTGTCATTTGACTAAAGGAAATGGATCTATGTCAGTTTTATTCAAAGAAGGAAGAGTCCGGGAGGGAGAATGCTTCGGAGTCTGGCTGTGCAATCATCTAGCAGTCTGCTGCAGCAGCAGGCCAGGAGAGCAGAGAGGCAGCTTGGAGCCTATGTAAACTCAGCTCTGCGGGTCAGTTTATCTTGGCTATTGTGTTGTCTGAAGAGCCTTTGTTGGGAGCCTGGGCCTTGGTGCCTGGCAGACCAAAGCAACAATCAGCTTTCAAGTTAGTGAATTAACACTGTTCAAAAACTGAGAGCACAGAAGAAAAAGCTGTTGAGCAAGAATAGCATTAGATGTGCTACAGAATGAATACAATTCAGAGCTAGAAACTCCCTTCTTTTAGAAACAAGGCCCAGGTTCCTATATGTATTACTTTTCAGGGTCTTTGGTAAAAGAATTTAGGTTACAGCACTGCCAGAAGAGAGTACTGAGATGAAGTCATCTGGGGAAACTGAGGGTCCCTGTCTTCTAGGGTCTGGGCATCATTCTGACAAATCCAGGAATTCATTTTGTCATAACACTTAGAGGTGAGCAGTCTCTCGGGGTTGGACCCACATTAACCAAGCTCACAAGAGTCCAATATTGGAATAATGCAATGACCAGGCATTGACACTGTATGGTACGTTCTCAAACATCTGTAAGAAAGACAACATGTGGAGCCACATCAGAACCATAAATTATACTTGAAAATCAAGAATATAATTAAGGGGACTTCCCTGGCGGTTCAGTGGTTAAGACTCCGCACTTCCAATGCAGGGGGAGTGGGTTCGATCACTGGTCAGGGAACTAAGATCCCACATGACGCTTGGCGTGGCCAAAAAATAAAAAAATGAAAAGAATATAATTGAGAAATGAGTTAGGTGATCTTACAAGACGGTATCATCAAGCTACAATAGCTGGATTCATTCAGCCTCTCTGTAGGGGTGACCCATTAAGCAGAATAAAATATCCCAGATTCTGGCTGGGCACCTTCTGTCTGAATCACATTGGAGAGTCACTGACAAATTCTTGCTCTTCAGGGGTCATTTTTTCAAACCAGGGGTCTCCAAACATTTCTGGTTATATGTTCCTTACAGCAACAACAACAACAAAAAAATCCATTTTTTCAAATCATCTGTGGATAATTTTGAATTTTTTTGGTATCTTCTTGTCAGATCCGACAAGAGGTTATTGCTTTTTACTGAGTAATGTGGCTGACAGCTTATATTAAAGGTAAGAGAAATGTCAACCCCACCACTTTCTTGCTGGCTTGGGCTTTAGTTATTAGCATTATCTTTAATTTGCTGTTTCTTTGCAGGAAACTCGGGACGCTCTTGTCCTTCTTATGAGGGTTCACTTAGTGAAAACTGAACACCGTAGTATAATACAATCTGTAAATCCATTAAACAGGGCACATTAAACTGCAAGTTTCCCCAGGCTCTGCTGAGAGGAAACCATTGAGTGAGGTGCCACTGTCAACCCTCCAGTCGTGGAATTCCCATTCTTTGCTGGGATATCTCAGTAATGAAGGAGGCTATTCTTCAGACAATGTATAACACAACGCATTCACTCAGAGACTAGACTATTTTACAGCTTTGGATACAATAGCAATACGTATACAATCGTTCTTACTTAGAAATTATGCCCTAATCCCTAATTGGATGTGGACACTCCTAAATCTCTATCTACCCATTTGCTGACGAAGGGAGTCTTTTGTGTAGATGTCCAATCTCTTCCATCACATTTTGATTCTCCTTATTGTTACTGCTGGAGGGGAACTTTACCTGAAGCTCTGAGGGTGCCTAAGGATTGTACTGCTCCACACAGAACCACAAAGTGAGTATGAGAGAGCTATAGTCATCACCTCATTTTACTATTAGGAGAAGGGTTTTATTTAAACTCAGAAGCCAAACAGCTAAAAGCAGAGCTAATTTGGTTGAAAGGATCAGGATGAACTAGCTTCACCCCTCTCTCTTCAGAGACTTCCATTCCTGAAGCTTTCCACTGGGTTTGAAAATTATGCTTCTGGAACATTTAAAAATTGGCTGAGATGGAATTTTATTGTAATTGGTGTGGTGCTATAGGTGAGTCTGCAAGAACTTGAAACAAAGGAGATGCCATGCACGGTTTGTCTGTGATGAATTAAGAACAAAAGGAAGTCTTCTCATCCATGGCTTTCTCCCAAAGATATCATAACGTAGGGTTTTAGTGTTTGGACTCTACAGTCAGATTGTGTTGGATTGTTCTTTTTATTTCCTCTGTAGAGAAGTTAACTTTATTTTTTAATAGGTAATACATACACATGATACTAAATGGTAAGCCTCCCTCCCATTCCTCGCCCCCAGGCTCCCAGTTCTTCTCCCAGCAGCAACCACAGGTACCAGCTTCTTGAGGTTTCTCCTAGAGATAGTAAAGGCATATTCAAGCATACTTCTATACATTCTCTATATATTTATATTAAAAAAATAAATGGTGGCATACTTTGTACCATAGGTCTGCCCCATGCCTTTTTCTCCCCCTGAATCCTTGGAGTTTGTTCATTCAATTCATTCATTTAACACATATTTATTGAGCATTATCCTAGATTGAAATATTGTTCTCCACTCCTCATAAGAGGGTTATACATCCTGCTCTCTGCCATGTGACTTTTTTTTTTTTTTTACTTGTTGACAGTTTTGCTTTATTTATTTATTTATTTTTGGCTGTGTTGGGTCTTCGTTTCTGTGCGAGGGCTTTCTCTAGTTGTGGCGAGCGGGGGCCACTCTTCATCGTGGTGCACGGGCCTCTCACTATCGCGGCCTCTCTTGTTGCGGAGCACAGGCTCCAGACGCACAGGCTCAGTAATTTTGGCTCATGGGCCCAGTTGCTCCGCGGCATGTGGGATCTTCCCAGACCGGGGCACGAACCCGTGTCCCCTGCATCGGCAGGCAGACTCTCAACCACTGCGCCACCAGGGAAGCCCCCGCCATGTGACTTTTGAGGCCCTTTCTGTCTTTCTGTAAAGAAGGTAAAGTATACTTCTCTCTTGACTTTGGACTTGGCCATATGATTTTCTTTGACCAGTGGATTGCAGGCCTAAGTGACAATGTGTCACTCAAAGTAGAGGCTTTAAGAGACATTGTATGTTACCATGTACTTACACATCCGTGGTCCCTAAACAAGAAGACACTAGAAGACAACCTCAACCCAGCCTGTGACCCTCAGCCTGGAGCAGTGCCACCATAGCTACCTGACATATCCATGAGAAAAAAATAAATGTGTTTTGTGTGTATGCGTGGGTTAGCCACTGATACTTTGGAATTGTTTGTTATCACAGCCAGAAGCAAACTAAGAACACTATGTGCCCAGGTACTATTCTAGGTGCTTAGGTTCATTGGGGAACCAAACAAAGATCCTTGCCCCCATGTATAAACCTGCTATGTATAAACCTGCCTCTTTTTATAGGCTGCAGAGTATTCCTTCATGTAGAGGCATTGTAATGTATTCAACCAGTCCTTTATGGATGGATTTAGGTTATTTCAAAGTATTAGTTTTAAAAGATGAAAATCATACTTCCAATATAAATGCACAGAAACTATATATTAAAGTTTTATTTAACTCATTAATGAAGAAACCACCAGGATGACAAGTGAGTTCAAAACATATTATGCAAGTTGAAAAGCGTAAAGTCAGTGGATAAAAAGAAATTCTGAAATAACTTTGCTAATTTTGGTAGATAACTGGCTAATATAGGGTGAAAATATAGGGTGAAAATAATAACATTTGAGGTTCTCGTCTATTGAACAGAAAAAATAATCATCCCCCATTATCAGTTTTAGAGCATTGTAAAATTTCTGGGCTTTAATCAACTGCAAAGTTACATTTCCCAGAGAGTCAGAGTTTTTGCTAATACTAACAATGTTACAATATCCTTTAATATCATCTTTGTGCACATGCGTGAGTCTATTTTAAAGACAAATTCCTACAAGTGAAATTTCTGAGTATATTAATTTCTTATTTTGAGAGAGGTTATCAAATTGCCCTTCATAGAAATTGTACCAATTTACCTTACTGCAAACAACATATACGTGGCTATTTTGTCACATCTTCTCCAACACAGTGTTACTGAGCTTTTTACTACTTTCCAATCTGATAAGATAAAAATAGTACCTCATTGTAATTTTAATTTACTTTTTTTCTTGTTATAACTATAGCTGAATATTTTTTCACATCTTTACAAGTTATTTTTTTCCTCTACTGTGAATTGTCACTTCCTATTTTTGCCTTCAGAAGAATTAGCCCTTAGTCTTTCACATGTGTTCCAAATTTTTTTTTCATAGATTCAGACATATTTCTTTTTTTTTTTTTTTGCGGTACGTGGGCCTCTCACTGTTGCGGCCTCTCCCGTTGCGGAGCACAGGCTCTGGATGCGCAGGCTCAGCGGCCATGGCTCACGGGCCTAGCCACTCTGCGGCATGTGGGATCTTCCTGGACCGGGGCACGAACCCATGTCCCCTGCATCGGCAGGCGGACTCTCAACCACTGCGCCACCAGGGAAGCCCCAGACATATTTCTAATTGTAGTTCTACTATTTCCTAGCTGTGTCACTTTGGGCAAGTTACTTAACCTCTCTGAACCTAAGTTACTTATCTGTAAAGTAAGGATAATAATATAGTCCTCAACCCCATATTTGAAACCCTGGCATAGATGTGTTTTAGATTCTAGAAACTTTCAGTGCATATACCGTATATTACATAAAACACTAGGGAGTATGAGCTCTTCTGAACATTAATATTCCTCTAAGAAACATATGAACATACTAGATGAGATTAATAAAGCCTATGAATGACCTCATGTCAGCTGAAGTTTGCCATCAAATGAGCTATGTCAAATTTTTTTGTTTTTTGAAAGTGGAGCATAAGAAAATCTTCTATGGTTTATTACATCAATTTAAAAATTGTGCAGGGAACTTCCCCGGTGGCACAGTGGTTAAGAATCCACCTGCCAATGCAGGGGACACGGGTTTGATCCCTGGTCTGGGAAGATCCCACATGCCAGGGAGCAACTAAGCCCCTGTGCCACAACTACTGAGCCTGCGCTCTAGAGCCCGTGAGCCACAACTACTGAGCCCGAGTGCCACAACTACTGAAGCCTGCGCACCTAGAGCCTGTGCTCCGCAACAAGAGAAGCCACCACAATGAGAAGCCTGCGCACTGCAATGAAGAGTAGCCCCCGCTCGCCACAACTAGAGAAAGCCCACACGCAGCAACGAAGACCCAATGCAGCCAAAAATAAAAATAAAAATAATTTTTTTAAAATTGTGCAGAAGAGAGACATCCTCAATGGTACTGTAACTGATTATAACATGTAACATATTGATTAGACAAATACTGAGACTAGCCCACATGGGAAGGACTGGAAATTAAAAGATACTCAATGAGAGTACTATTAGTAGCTTATGAAAATAAAGAAGGAGAATACAATTCCTTGTATCCTCCCAAATATTTTTTACCCTACAGATTTTAGTTATTTTATTTTTTATAAATTTATTTATTATTTATTTTTGGCTGTGTTGGGTCTTTGTTGAGGTGTGTGGGCTTCTCACTGTGTGGCTTCTCTTGCTGCAGAGCACGGGCCCACTGGCTTCAGTACTGTATCACTCAGGCTCAGTAGTTGTGGCACACGGGCTTAGTTGTTCCACGGCATGTGGGATCTTCCCGGTCCAGGGCTCAAACCCATGTACCCTGCATTGGCAGGTGGATTCTTAACCACTGCGCCAACAGGGAAGTCCCCAGATTTTAGTTATTGAATACTATTAACTTGTTATTGTTCCATATGAGCTGTGTCAAACTTACTTTTAATTTTTCGAGCTTTTTGAATTTTGGAACTGTGGTTAAGGTATGTAGACCCAGTGGTATCTTCCTCATAAGGTTGTTGTGAAGATTGGATTAAATTAAGCAATGCATGTAAAGTGTCTGTACCAGCTCCTAGAACATAGGAAACACCACGTAAATATTATAGTTTCTATTGTTGTTTTTAGGATGGAAGTGCTAAGCCCTTACACCTCTTGTTTCTGGGCACTCTGAATTTTGCTTTGTTGGGTAGTCTGATGTTCGGATGAGTTTCCTTGTAAAAGGGATTGGGATATTTGAAGAGAAGAGGGGAGAAGCATTTGTTCTCTTTGATGGTGTAGAAGAAAGAGAATGAATGGGATTTGAAGCCAGATAGATTAGGGTTCAAATTCCATAGGATCAGCTTCTTTAAAAAATGGGGGAAAATACCTATCTTGCAGGTTGCTTTGAGGATTAAATATAACAAGATAGAATAGAAACTGCTCTGTCCACAACATGTGCTCAATAAATTAGAGCAGCTGTTTTGTTCAGAGTGTGTTCAGGAGGGCTGATGTATAACCCTTACCCACTTACAGTCTGAAAAGCACATAATCAGCCACTTTCATGACTGAAAGTGAGGAACTTGGACAAGGATCAGAGAAAGCATTTATTGTACATAAAGAAACAAAGCACTGTTGCCATGATGCGTCTGCAGGAAAATGGCACCAGGCCCCCCTCTGTGATGTAATGTCATGGGACTTTCCTTGTCGGGGGAGATGGGAGTGAAGCCTGGGAGGAGCAACTCCCCCTCCCCAGACAGGCAGAGGGGAATGTTTTCCCAGGTGGTATGGTAGTGTGAGAGCCTGTAGCCTTTAGCGTTCAGGAAGTTTCCATTGTGCTGTGATTTTAAAATGTAGGCAGCTCCTTTCATTATAGACCATCCTAAAGTTTCAGGTTAATCTTTTCATACTATGAAGTAAGACTGTTATCTGTTAATCAGTGGATTCTGAGGACAGAACCTATCCATTCCTGCTTGGATCCCTACTGGATTCAACTCAAATATAAACCTGGAGGGAGGGCCTGCCATGTGCCAGGTGCTAAACATACAAAGACGATCTGATAAGGTTCCAGCCCAGGAGGAACTGGCAGAGAGAATGGATAACTGACAACTCTTATTAAGGAGTGCAGAGTGCTGAGTGATGTAATAGAGTTATGAATACAGTGCTATGGAAGGTATTGAGAAGAGAAAGATTAGTTTTTCTAGAGAGGTTAGGGGAAACTCTTCCAGAAAAGTGACATTTGATCTGATCTTTGGATTGAGTCATCAAACAAAAGGCTTTGAGATGGAATGAGGAAAGAGCAAAGAGGGAAAAGAGATAAAGGAAAGTGAAAGAAACTGCAGGAGATGGTGTAGGAGGTGATGCGCTATTCATTCATTTGTTCAGTTATTTATTCAACAAGTATTGGTCGAGTGCCAGACACTGTTGCTGGCACTGGGGATACAACAGGAAGCAAGACAGACAAAGTCCCAGACGCTCTCATGGAGTTTACACTTCAGAGGTGGGTGAGACAGAAAACAAATAAAAACACGAAGAAAGTAATTTCAGGGAGAGATATGTGTTATGCAAAGTTGGGGGACTTCCCTGGTAGCGCAGTGGTTAAGAATCCGCCTGCCAATGCAGGGGACACAGGTTCGAGCCCTGGTCCGGGAGGATCCCACATGCCGCGGACCAACTAAGCCCGTGCGCCACAACTACTGAGCCTGCAAGCCACAACTACTGACTCCGGCGCCCCTAGAGCCCATGCTCCGCAACAAGAGAAGCCATGGCCGTGAGAAGCCAGCGCACCGCAACTAGAGAAAGCCCGCACGCAGCAACGAAGACCCAAGGCAGCCAAAAATAAATAAATAAATAAAATTAAAAAAGAAAAAAGAAAGAAAAGTTGGGAGTAGGTAGAATAGAGGGTACCCTGGTGGGCATGTAAGTATCAGGGGGGCCTCTATGGAGGAAATGTTTGACTTGAAAACCAAGTGGTGAGGAGGCAGCCTTCTGGAGACAGTGTTCTAGGTGGAGGGAACAGCAAATACAAACACTATAACAAGACCAGGCCCAGTGTACCTGAGGAGCAGAAAGGTGGCCAGCTTGACTGGAACGGCATGAGCAAAGGAGCGACAGGGAAAGACCAGAGAGGTTGGCTTAGTAGGGCCTTGTGGCCATCGTAAGGAGTTTGTTTTGAGGAACTACCATCTGGCTGCTGTGTAGAGACTGGAAGCAGGGAGGTGGGTTGGCAGGCCGTTGCAACATCTAGGCAAGAGATGTTGGTGGCTCTGAGCAGGGGGATAGCAGCAGAGACAGACGTGTTCAGAGCAAATGTATTTTGTTGAAGTAGAGCTGACGGGACCTGCTGATGCACTGTTGGGGGGGGTGGTGAGGGAAAAGAGGGTGTAATCAGGTCAAACGCTATGAGAGGTTGAGATGAGCACGTGAAAGTGACCTTTCCACGGCAGTAGTGATGTCAGTGTGGCAACGGCAGGAATGTGGGATTGGAGAAAGGGGACGCTGGAAAAGAACTGCTGTGAAGGCTTTGGGAATGAATGAATTTGCCCACACACAGAGGAGACAAGGGTCCTGGGCCACTGACAAAGCCAAGCTGATAACGTGTCTGTGAGGCTAGGAACTTCTCAAACTTTTACTGCTAGGGGGGAAAAAAAGCCCTCTGGCTAAATCTGAACAAATTTCCTTACTTCTCTCCCTATATGTTTCCACCTCTTTTTTTGCCCTATGGGATGAATATCTGTCAGTTCTCACACACTCTCCCTAGGCCTCAGGGTCTCTCCTCTTGGTAGATTCTTCAGGAAACTACCATCCAAGCCAAGCAGGAAATTCTGCACAGAATAGGCACTGAGTAAATGTGTACTGAGGGGCCATTAGAGGTGCTTTCAGAGAGGAAGAGAAGTTGCTTCTACTACTTTGTTTCACGTCTACCTTCTGGCCTAACAACTCACAGTGCTTGGCTCTTTTGTCTGGGAGGAGGCACCCTCAGCCTTATTACCTCCTTTTTTTGGTTGGTTGCCGGCAGGGTCTATTGTCTCCAGGTCTTGCAAGTCCCGCTGCCTCTTCCAGTTCCCTGCATACACACGGCAGGCCTGCAGGGGTCCTCACCTCTCCCTCTTGAACCACCCCACCAGGCTTGTCCTCCTGAGCTCACATTATCTCTTATTTAAACAGAAAACAGTAGCCACCAATCTTGTTACATAACATACCAATATCCTAGGGTGTTAAACTAATGTAACATCTACTGTTGGGGAGTGGTGATCTGGCAACATGAAGACTCACTAGGAGAATATTGCTGAAACGTTGTAATGAGTTTGACTTTCGGGCCCTGATTAGACTTTGGAGAGGTAAGGGACTTTAGAGATCATCCTAGTTCAATTTTCTTTGTTTTAAACTGTGGAAACCAAGGCCTAGAGAGACAAAGAAATTTTCCCAAGAGGCAGATGAGCGCAGAAATCAAACGAAAGAATCTACCACCTCTTCATAGATTAAGTATTAAATGTTTCTTGTTCATGATTCTTTCTCACCTGAAAGTCATTTTTAAAAAATCTGTTTTAAACTTTCCAACTTTGTCAGCTGTGAACAGTGACAAGGTGTTCTTGCTTACACTGAGACTGATACATGGGTATGATACCGATTTTTTGAGGTCTTTTTTGTTGTTTTTACTAACATTTTATTAACATTAGGACTGGATTCACATCCAACCATGCAAGGTATATTAACTGAATACAATTTGAATGCAAAATATATTAACTGAATCAAATGTCTATCTATCTATCTATCTCCGACCAGGGATCAAACCCATGCCCCCTGGATTGGGAGCAGTCTTAACCCCTGGACCGTCTGGGAAGTCCCTGAATCAAATATATTTTAAAGACTGCCAGGTGGAGTTGCGGTGAAGTTTGAGCCACCTGGGGATCTACCCCGTACCATTCTCCATTTATGTGCAAACCAGTGGGGAAGGGGGCTGAAGTCTGCAGCACCTCCAGAAGCATCTCACATTCAGACAGCAGCTCAATAAAACATCGCATTTCCTACCGCTCTCTGAGGAACTGCAGAACTAACAGTGGCCAACTGAAAAGGCTGGGTTGCTCTCTGCCCCTGATCCCTGCCAGCATTCTTTCTCAAACTGACCTGTTTTCTTGCTGGGAGACTGCCCCACTCCACCCACCTGGTGCCTCCCTAGATTTCCTGACTGCCCTGGGCTTATTTTTTTAACCTTCTCTTCCCTGAAAAGCACTACTCCACTGACCCAGAACGTAGGCGCCTCCCCTATGATCACTGACCATCCTACTCTCAGGGGCATATCATTTCTCTTTAAAAGCCTTGGAAAATCAGCAGCAGCTGGGGGCTAGGTACCTTCCAATTCCTGTAATGCCTCGTTCCTACTTTTAATTCGCCAAATTTCAGCAGAGAGAAAAGGGGAAATGCTTTGCTTCTGAGTAGGTCCTGGCTGGGCCCCGTCGGGCTGGCACTGTCTTATTTAATTCAACTGTCCCAGTTCCCGAGAGCTTCCTCAGGTAACTTAGCCTCTGAGTTAGGGATACCTAAGGTGGGAGGAGGGACTTAGAGAGTAGAAGAAGCACTATAAAGCTTCCCCTCTCCCTACCCCGGGGTCTGGAAATCCCAGCCTGGAAGCGGGGACAAACTCCAAACCCAAATAGACGGCCTCCTCCCGGGCGCCGAGAGCCTACCCATCCTCATCACCCTTTCTCCCTCTTCCTCCGGCCAGTTGCCCTGCTTGGCCAGGCTCTGCTGGCTGAGCCTCATAAGGCCTGGCCCGGCACTCGCCACACTCCCCTCACCCAAGCCCGGCCAGGGCCGAGAGGTGGGGGGTGGGAGGTAGGGGAAGCAGGGGGCGGAGTTCCGTCCTTCGCTGATTGGCTCAAGACGGATGGGCTGCGGCCGGGCCCAGCCAACCCGCGGCGTGTTGCTATGTGCTGAGCCGAGGGGATAGGCGCGGGGGCGCGTCCGTCACCAGGCAGCCCCCGGCCCCGACCCGGAGGGATGCGGAGTGGCGGCGGCGGCAGTGGCGGAGACTGTGGCTTTAAGAGCGCGCCCAGAGCCCGGGATCCGGCCGGGCGGTCCTTTGCTGCTGCGCACCCCCGCGGAGCCAAGCTCAGAGCTGGCCGGACCGGGCTGCCTGCTGCCCGGTAAGCAGACGTGAGCACTGCGCGAGCCAGGCGTGCGTAGGCGTGGGGCGCGCTGTCAGCGCTGGCGCCCGACCCCCCGTCACTGGGCGCAGGTCCCGTGGTCCTTGCGGCCCGGCTTCCCCAGAGCGCGCGGCACCCTCTGCCCTGCGCGGCCGAGGCGGGGTCCGGTGGGGGGTCACCCTGGGGGCCGCGAGCACAGGGGGCGGGGAGCGGGCCGCCGGGGCCACGTGACCGGTTTGTTTACAAACACTGCCGGGGCCCTGGCGGCGGCCCGCGGCGGGAGCCGAGAAGGCACCGGTTCCCGGGTCGGGGGCCGGGGACCTGTGCGAAGAGCGGGACTAGGCGGGCGCGCGCGGTTTGGCGGGGCGGTAGGGGGGTGACCTGGAGACCTGGTTGCTGCTTCTTCCTGAGCATAGTTCCCGCGGGTTCGGAGTCTGTGGGGGGCAGGGTGGGAGCTTCGGGCGTTTTCTGTCCCCGGTGTCGCTGGGTGTCCGCTGGAGACACTGGGTCCGGGGGCGCCGCCCTCGGTGCCCCCGCCTTTGGGGGACTGGCTGCCTTCAAGACTCCGAGGAGCGCTTGGCCGGCCCCGGGCCGAGGTAACCGCAGCCGAGTTCCTGCCTGGCCGCTTCCCGGCGCCTCCCCAGGGCCCTTGCCAAAGGGGTGGGCGCGAGTTCACTCCTGCCCGACGGAATTAAGGGGCCTCTCCAGCGAGTACCTTTCGGGAACTTGCGCTGAGGGGCAGCGCCGATCTCTCACTGCTTCCAGTTCACCCTCCTTGGCCGCTGACTTCCTCTGGATGTCTTTACCCAAGTGGTGGCTTTTCTCTCGTTGGCGGGTGGGGGGAACCACCTGTTCTTTTGGACCCAGCCCAGGAGACTGCCACCTCTGACTTCACTCTCAGCTTACGAGAGCTTACAAAGCCAAGTGAGTGAGTGTCCTCCGTTTTTTTCTGTTATGTAGCTGACCCTCCCGCACTCCCGCGGCTGTGAATGGCACGGGAAAACGCTCCTGGGCTTCGCTGGGTTTTTTGCTCTCTGGCCTCCTTGTCAGTTTGCTCTCCTCGGGTCTTGAGGCTCTTGTCAGTACGTCCTTGCTTCTGGTGAGTCTGAAAGCTAACAACACAGCTAGCTACCATCTTTTTCCCCTTGCGCTTCCTCCCATGTTCCTCTCTTCTGTTCCGGCAAGATGTGCAAGATGGGACTCCCTGTCCTAGAGCCTTGGGCAAGGGAAGCTCTCTGATTGCCTGTGCCCCACTTGCTCCCAGAACATTAGCCATGCATGGAACCTAGGGAACTGAGAGGTTACGCGACTTGCCCAAGGCAACTCATGTCGCTGGTTCTGGGGTGAGACTTGACCATTCACCCTTTCCTGACTTTGCCTTGACCTAGTCACTGCCACAGGACTGCAAAGATGGGTTGAACCTGACTTGTCTATCCCTTATACTGAGACTGAGCCTCCTCTGACCCCCCCCACTCCCCCGCATGGGGAACATTTTAATTCCTCTAAACTGTGACAATGAGTGGCTACAGGTTCTTCACCAAGGAACAGGTCCAGCCTGAGGAGAGTTGTGCAAATTTCTCTTTGGCACCTTTCCTTATCCCCAGGTCCATGATAAGGGTCTCAGGCAGGAGCAGAGTGTTGGCCGTGGGCTTATCCCCCTCCTCAGTTTGGCTTTGCCTTATCAATTTAGGATTTGATAACAGCCTTTCTGTCTTGATATCTTGTGCTTGAACTAAACTCCAGAAGCTTGGAATTAGGGGTGAAAAATGAAAACGCATGTGCAAGAATATCATTTTCCTTTTTCCCTCTAGGATAGTGGTTTTCAAACTCTGAGTGGGATCCACAGTGAGGAATACATTTTACATCCCTGCACAGAGGTCCACAAGCGCATAAGTTCCCAGAAACAATAATTGCCCTGACTACCTGCAGTGTGTTCTATTTATAATTTTTTCCTACTTACTTAAAAAAAAATCAACTGCTGGTCATGACTCATTAATTTGGTTTCTTGACCAAACGGGTCACGGCCCACAGTTTAAGAAACATTGCTGTAGAACAGAGGTCCTCAAACTTAAATGTGCATAAAGATGACCCAGGTAGTGTTTAAAAATGCAGTATGTAAGTCCAGTCTGGAGATGTTTATTCTCAGTGGGGCACATTTTTAATAAATGGGCCATGAGGTTGTGAGACAGGTGGTTGATAAGAAACCCTGAACTAGTGGGAGTTGGGGGCAATGAACAGTGAAAGGCATTAACTTAGATATGAAGAATGCAAAGCCTTAGTCAGATATGTGAGCCATACTCTATGCAAACCCAGGATCCCTCATCTGTCACACTAGCCCAGGCTAGTCTAAGGGTATAGTGTTGTTTGATTTCCACTGTCATGAGGCATTGGCTCCAAGAGATAGCCCAGCCCCGCTTCCCTCCCCACACCACTCCGCTCCAGCCCACTTGAGGGCTGCTGTTCATGGTTCTGTACCGCTGGATGTTTCTAGGTGTGTGGGGTTGGGGTCATGAGTCGTGCTGTTGAGCCTGCTGTATTATTCACAGATTTATGTGAATTTTCACTATTTTAATGATTTGAATGGTTTTGAGTCAATGACACAGTCATTGTGCCTGGGACATTAACAGTTTGGGCAGCAGAAAAGGTTGATTTTAATACCTGGGTATTCCAGGCTGTGTAGTCTAGGGGGAGGGCAGACTGGTGATTTTATTTTTGTTAGGCGTGGGGAGGGGAGCCGGGGGCTTGTCTGTCAACAGTTAATAAGAAGAGGCGCAGGTTTCCCCACCTCCTCGCCTGCCTCAGCCCTGGTGCTTTCCTGTGTAACAGCTCCGCTCCTGTGTGCAGGTGGATCTTGTTAGTATTCCGGTTTCTGATTCTGTTACCTCTGTCTCTACTTTCAAGCATAAACATACACACACCTGATGCTTCCACATGTTGTATGTTTCCCTCTTAGGTATTGTGTCCAAACGTGTTGGTAAAAGAAATGTCCTTGAATTTATCAAAGCTGCAATTTAGCTTCAAAAAGAACTCTAAATTATCCAAATTCAAATGCAACTGTGGTCCTTCTGCCAAGGGTATGCCTTATATGGGAACACTAACTGTAGGATTGTTGAAATTAACTTTAATAATGTTCAGTTTGGTCAAGCAGCTCACATTAACGTTTAGTTTTGAGCCTATGGAGAAAAAGGAAACAACAAAAGGATGGCATATCCTAGGATAGGAAAAGCAGGTGGGATTCAAATTGAGGTCTGGATCAATTTTCTTGGTAAATTATCGTGGCATTTCCCTAGGGTCTGTCAACCAAACCACAGTTGCATTCCCTTAGCATGATGAGGGGGTATAAAGCTCTGGAAAAGGAAGTGTCTTTTTGAATTTTAGCATCCAATGATGGAAAGCCAGGGCCTACAGGCTAAAGGGATTCTGTTAAGATTAGTGATATTATCCCTAACAAAAGGTGATACTGCACCTACCTGAATTTCCCTGGGAGCTAGGAATACAGCCCTGGAGGTTTATAAGGTAAATAGGATTATGCCACTCCCATGTTTACAACTTTCACATTGCCCTTCAGAAATAATCCACCCCTTTTCCCTGTAGGCATTGCAGACCTCTCCCCCGTCCCATCCCAACTTCTCCCCCCACAGCTCCTACCGGCCCTCACCTGGTCCATTCTGCTTCAGTCCAGCTCCGACTGCACTAGCCTTCCTGAGATTTCTAAAACACGTAAGGTTTGTTTTTGTCCTTGGGCCTTTCTACTGGTAGTCACTGGTCTCCAAATTTTTGCATGATTGGCTTCCTACACTTGGGTCTCAGAGAGCCCCTCCCTAACCTGTTATCTAGAACAGTCTTCCACCCCTGCCCCTCAGCCCTTCTTAATCCCCTTAATTTTTTTTTTCAAAGCACTTTAATACCATCTGGAAATGCATTGTCTACTTGATGGCTGGATTGGAAGCACCTCTGTCTTGCTCACTGCTGACAGTGCCTAGCAGGGAGTAGCACAGGATAAATATCTAATTGTTGGTGGAATGAATGAATGACCAAGAGAGCCAAGGTTTAGAGTCTTTTAAGAGTAAGAAATAATACTTCATTTTCAAGAGAAGAGGAGGAAAAGAAGTTTTCTCTCTCTTCCTCGGAATTCCTGTTCCCTTGGAATTACTTTCTTTTGAGATTTCTGCTTTTCACAATATTTTTCATCCTTTTATTTTTTTTTATGGGTTGCCAAAGTCTCTAAAAGCTCCATTGTTATTTTGTTGTTGTTAATAACTCTTGCCTCCCCTACAAGCCTTACTCTAGGCTTCACTGTTCTCCTGGCAAACAAGCATTTCTATCAGTAATCACATTTCATTAATACTAGGCGCTATAAGTAGAGCTAAGAGCCTTGGCTTCGGAACCAGAAAGATCTGAATAATTAGCTCTGTGACCCAGGCCAATTTGCTAAAATTCTCTACATCTCTGTTCCTTATTTGTAAAATGGGACTAATAATAGTTACTATCACACAGGATTGATGGGACGATTAAATGAGAGAATGCACAGGAACCCAGACACAGAGCCTGGCACATAAGCGCTTGGTATTAGCTATTAATAACAAGACTAATATTAATAGTTAGATTCCCTCTCTCACTGGCAGGAATTCCCTATCCATTGATTTGGGAGTGGGCAGTAAGAGGGGGAAAACTCCCAAATTTTAAATTAGTGTAAGTAAATGAAGACCCAAAATGTCACTTAGATTTATCAGAACTGGAATGGAATTTAGAAGTCATCTAATTGCACACTGCTACCCAACTCTTAATAAACATCCCATGTGGAAGAAGTAATATTCATAGAAGTGTTTGGAAGAATATGTTGTCTACCTGGTCTTAGTTTTATCCTTGAATTAAGCCGGGCCAACTGAAAGCTGCATACTTGGGCCATGTTAGCTCAGCCCCTCCAGAACTGTTTTCACTGAGATGAACTTGGGTGTCCTGCCCTTTGCTTTATGGAGGGACGCTGTCCAAAATAGCTTTATATAAGTTGCTACTACATTTCTTATAATAATTTATATTGTTGGAGACTTAAGCTACCACTTCACTTAATGTCTGTTAAGTTAATCAGAGAAGTTGCTTTCAGAACCCAGTGCTAGGAAAAGCTTTGCCTCTCCCAAGGAACTGGCATGATTTTTCTTTGTGGACAATTGGATATAACTGATCATATTTCTCTTTTTTGCTTTGGCTGCCAGGAAGCAGAGAAACAAATTTGTGGCTTGACTTTAGTAACTGTCGGGCCCTGCATCCCAATTTTTTCCAGTGTTAACCTTATAATTTTATTTTCTCTACTTTCAAGTTAATGGTTTATAACTCTATTGATTAGATATATGCTGGATTGGGTATTAAAATCCATTTTAGGTGTTACATTTTAGAGGTATAAACATTGAGGCTCAGACAGGCAAAAAGGACTTGCTTAGGACAGAACTAATTTGGGCAAAGCACAGACTGTAAACCATATCTTTTATTTCTCAGGTCCAAGGCTCTTACTACTCCTGTACATTCTGGAAAAGTACCAACTTCTGACTTAAACTCTAAATAACCCATAACGTCTCAATACTAGGCAAAGCCTACCTTCCCTCTGTGATGGGACAAAGCAACATCTGCCAATGAGGTGTGGCACTGCCACTCTCATTCCTGTTTCCTGGCTGGGTCAGCAGCACTGAGCTCTCCTGTCTCCTGAGTTGCAGGGCAGTCAGCCCTCCCCCATGGTCTTGAGAATGTAGTATGTCCAGACTTAGTGGGTTTTATGTGAAATTAGCTTGCCTGCTCAGAATGAAGTTAGCCTCTAGTGTCTGGAGTTCCCTTGGCTACTTCTTGCCATGAAAGGAAGGCTTGATATCCAGATGGCCTATGGATGCCACCGAAGCTCAAACAGGATCTGCTGGGTGTGAACAGTGGTTGAGTTTGGTTGGGCAGAAGAAAGTGGTTTTATTCTATCTGATACGGAATTTAGTTATAGGAAATATTGACCTGCCTAATGATTTGTTTTGTTTTCCCATGGTGTTCTGGGTGGGAGTACCTGGGGCAAGAGAGCACAGGCTTGGAACATATCCTGCCTGAGTCAGGAAAATTTTGATTCCTATTTTGAGATAGAGAAGAGGAACCTCTGGCCTGGGGCTGAAACTCAACTTTTTATTTGGTTTTATTTTATTTTTGTTTTGTTTTATTTTCCTGGGTATTCGTCATTCAACAGATAATAAGACCTTTGGGAGAAAAAGTCATAATATGGCCCCTGTCCCTAAGAGCATATCCTCAAATAGGAGTGATTAAGACATCTATGTCAATAACCAGAGTACAAGGTAGAAAGAGTTTAAGTTCATTACAGAGATACAGAAAGAAGGGTAGGCATTTTGGAGATGTGGCTGGGAAGAATGAAGAGGATTTAAACATGCAGAAACACGCCAGGGGAAACAGTGTGTGCAAAGGCACTGAGGTAATGACATGACAGGTAATGTATGAGGAATGCTCAGGAGGCATATGAGATGCAGGAAGGAGATATTGCTTGGGCTACCATTGCTACAGTTTAGAGGAGCTCCATAGATGTGGACTGTGACTTACATTCACAGTAGAACTCTGGAGGATGAAGGCTAGCCGACATAGATAATAGGCATCCTCAAAAGCGAGACTATCCCTAGGGATTCTCACACCTGGTTGCCTTAAGAATTCCTGGCCCAGCCAAAAGCCTATAAAATCAGAATTTAATACCTACACTTCCCCCTCACCCCAATGTCCCAGGTTTTCCTAATTCAGACCACCCCACGCATGTCTGAGGTCTGGAAATCACTAAGGTAGTTGCTCTCCCTGGCAGATACCAACTACTAAACACCCTTAACCTTTGGCCTCCTTTCCCTTAGTTTCTATTTTTGCCTCTTCCTTTTCTTCTTTTGTTTGTATGTTCCTGTGTGTCATCCACTATATTTGTTTTCCCTTTATCTCTTCTTTTATCACCATTTTGGTCTTTGTCTTTTGGGGGTCCCTACCTAAGGTGACCCACCACCAAATGGACCATAAAGTAGAAATGAATTCTCTTTCAGCATTTGCTGTGCTAATGGTATAAACATGTGTATTATGTAAATGTAAATTAGATAGGGCTTCTGGTTAGTTTTGCTTGCACAATTCTTAATTTGTTTTCTTTAGGATTTGAGGGAAAAAGTATCCCCGCACATGACTGCAGCCTTAAAGCTAAATATCCCATCAGCATGAAGAGATGATAAGAACTGAAAACTAGCTTTTTCTTGTGCCTAATCTGTTGTCCCACCTTCTGGTTCAGGTTATTCCCTTCCCTCATTTGTTTTCTCAGGTTTCTGCAATTAAAAGTTGATGCACTGAGCCAACCCTGACAGCCTGAAGATGTTTTAAGAGAACTTGACATCTTTGTTTTGCATTGTAATTAATTGACTTAGACTCTCCCTCTGGGAGATATTCTGCTTGTTTTAGAGGGCTCAAGTACCAAGGATGCACATCTTCAGACCCCTCTCTGTCATGTCTTGGTTGAAGGATCCCCTGGGGGGTGGAGGTTGAGGGGGGCTGTTCCCAGGATCCCAGTTATGGTACTTTCTAGTAGAGTGACCTTGGGCAAATTGCTTAACTTCTCTTGAGCTTTTTCCTCGTCTTTCAAATAGGAGTAATCATAATAATGCCTGCCTCTCTGGGTTGTTGTGAGGATTGAGATAATGCATATCAAGTACTTGGCCCCTTATGGGCCCATAGTACGAAATTAATAAATTGTAGAGTCCTGGAGGCTTGCTGACAGTTGCTGAAGGGCCTCAGATGACTCTCCCTATCTCCTCCCCCGCTTTCCCACCCTCCTTCAACCAACACGTTCTGAGCTTAGTGCCAGTGGAGCTTTGGGCTAGCTATGATGGATGATTAACCAGACATGGTCTCTGGATGTGGTCAGGAACGGCACACAATCTAGTGGGAAGATTGACCCATAAACTGCTAGCTTTGTGGAGGTTTCTAAATTATATGAAAAAGCTGCACTGGCAATGTGCATGGCTCCCCTTAGTGTGCCAGGCCTGAAAGGAAAAGAAGCTGTCTTTCTTTTTTTTTTTTTTTTTTTGCGGTACACAGGCCCCTCACTGCTGTGGCCTCTCCCGTTGCGGAGCACAGGCTCCGGACGCGCAGGCTCAGCGGCCGTGGCTCACGGGCCCAGCCGCTCCGCGGCATGTGGGATCCTCCCGGACCGGGGCCCGAACCCGTGTCCCCTGCATCGGCAGGCGGACTCTCACCCACTGCGCCACCAGGGAAGCCCAGAAGCTGTCTTTCTTATTAAAATCTATCTCCCGTTCCCATAATAGGAGAAGTCCAGAAATTTGCTCTAGAATCAGTCTGTCTTCCCCACCCTATTCCTTTTCCGCTGCTTCAATAAATGGCAACGCTAGATGACAGTTTAATTCTTAGAACAAAATGCATCCATCTTTGGGTTGGTGATGGCTGGGACTTTGGACATACAACAGGCATCCTTTTGAAAGTGCCTCTGCCCTTTTTTTCTCTTGAGTTTTAAGTTCAATTTCCAAATTCCAGTCGTGGAAAGGCAGGGAGCCCAGCCACAGATGTGAGAGTCTAGAGTTTTGGATTTATTTGAAATGGGAGATTAAAGTGAGAAAGCCAAAGGCATGCTGACAGCTGAACAATAGAATTGTGTTGGCAGATTTGGGATGGATGGTTTGTAATTAATTGGGGCCCCAGCTGTGCCCTCGGGGAGCAGCAGTTAAAGAGAAATCAAGGTCACACAGTGCCCATATTCCAAAAGACATTCACTTAGTCAGTAAATAATATTGGATATTTGAGTGTGTGGGACACAGATGACAAATAATCATCTCAATAAAACAACAACTGTGAAAAGTGCTATGCCTCTGGAATTGGGGGCCTGACTTAGTGGGCGTTGGAGGAGGCTAAAGGGAGGGTTCCCTGGTGAAGTAACCTGAAGACTGGCCATCTCTTACTCTGCTTTTCAAGATGTTGTTTTCTTGATAGATCTTCTAAATGGCTGTTTTTACATTACAGTTCAAGAGTAGCCTTGTCTGGGGACAGAGGCATGGACCCAATCTCTCTTTGGGTCCCAGATCATGGGAAGAAAGTATTCGCTTTGTTTTGACCAGGATTATCATCTCTGACCATGGCCAAATACAACATGCAGGACTGACGCCGAGGACGGCAGTCTCTGGGGGCTGCAGAAAAGGGTGGATCTGGTTTCTTTGAAATGTGGAGCAAAGGCAGGGTCGAGGGACCCCTTCCCTCTTAGCCGGCACCAAGTCTACCACTGCGTTTCCCCTGGCTCAGTCTTGCCTAGAACAGCAGCTCAGACTGCCGTGGGGGGTTTGTGGGGATCAACCTGGAAGGGTTTCTCTAGGGGTCCAGAAGCCACTGCCAGCCTGGGGAGGGTCCCTCGGGAAGCTGCCCTAGGTGACACACAGAAATGGTGCGAAGGGCCAGGTGAGACAGAATGGGAAATATTTCTGCCGTCAGACAGCAGCTGGGTAAAACCACCAGAGGGTCTTGTGGTGTGGCCCATCGGAGATGTGGCTCCACAGTCCTGAGTTGCAGACTCTACCTGCCAGCCCAAGTAAGTTTACGTCATAAGAGTTTGCTAGTTTTCAAACTTTGTGGAGCATTAATGGTGTGTGAGTCCCATGTAATGCTCAGAATTCAGTATTTCAAATCGTACTGGATAGTGACAAAGTAAGGAGACTAAAAAATATCAGCTTTACAGGGCAGCACAGTGCCAGTGATGATCATTCATTTTCCTCAGTTAATTAATAATTATCAAGAATCTCCAATGTGCTGGATACTAGGAGTCCTGGGGAACCAAGCGGGGTAAAGACTGGACTTCTGACTGCAGGAATTTTCCAGTCTGGGAGACACACAACAATGGTGTGTTAAAGTGCCATTCCAGAGGATAGGTTTTTGCATGCTGGAAGAAGGGGGTCCCCAGCTCTGCTTAGGGTCTTATTTGAGCTGGATATTAGGGGATGAGCAGGCATTTACCGGGCAGAGAAGACAGGTGAAGGCTTTGCAGGAGGCTGAAATAACTTGAGAAAAGGTAGTGAACGAGCTTGGTCAGCTGGGGAAGCGGGTTTGGAGTGGGGTGGGAAGGTGATGAGAAGATAAGGAGAATTGGGCCCAGGTTCTCGGTGCCGCCTAACGGGTTGGACCTTGTCCTGTAGGCTGCTAGGAAACCACTGGAGGCTTTGAAACATGAGAGAGATGTGATCAGATTGTGCTGTATAAATAGAATTCTAGAATGGGCTGGAGAGGTAAGAGCTGAGTCAGGGAGACCCGTTTAGGAGGTTCAGGATGGGAGAGGACGGGGCTCACACAATGTGCTGCCTGTGACTGGGGATGGCAACGGGGGGTGGATTGAGAGGCACAACCGTGTAGGGGACAGATGGAGTGCGACATAGAAGGGAGAGAGAATAAAGGGTGTTTCCTGCTTGGGCAGCTGGGCCTTCAGGAGGAAGGAACAGAAAGGGGGTGAAGGGGATAGGATCAGGGGGAAGGGAAAAGATGGTGCCGGCTTTGGGAGTTTGAAGTGCCTTCCTAGGAGCCAGAAAGAGGCCCCCTTTAGAAAGGAGTCCAGGTCCAGGAGCAGGGGACAGAGGTGCTTAGAAGACTTGGGTATGGGTGAGAATGCTGGGGGCGGGGAGCGCCTAGGCATACGGTGGAAGCACCTCGAAGGAGGAGGAGGATGGAAGAGCAGCCAGGGAGATTGAGGCTCAGTCAGAGACACAGAAGAACCCAGAGAGACAAGATGACACCCATAAGGGAGAGTTTCAGAGAAAACACAGCCCATGAGAGAGCTGGATGTAGCACCAGGGCCAAATAGTGTTAGCGTTCAAAAGTATTAGTGTTTGGACCTGGCATGCTGGAGGCCTGGTTGTGATCAGTGATATTCATGGAGCATTGCCAGAAGGCTCTGTAGCTCTTCCATTCCTCTGGAGAGCCGATATCACTGGATCCAGCCAGACCGTCAGGATCTGGGTCCTTGGGCTGCCACGTCCTTGGGCTGCCCTGATTTGACCCCATGTAGAATCGCTTTCACTGAATTGCCCTCTGGTGTCCATTTTCACGGAGGGGCCTCTAAGAAAGTCATGCAAGAGGGTGACACGGCGGGAAGGGCTGATGTGCGCTGGGGCTCTGTCCGCGGGGTTGCTTACTGTCTCCCGTGACCACCCACGGGAGAAATAAACGTCTCTCACAAAATCTGTATCCTGAACCACCAAGATGCTTTTATTTCATAGGAAATATAAACCTTATAACTGCTGGTATTTTCTTTCCTGCCTTGGTTACTGGGGAGCTCAAAGCCAAATTTGCAGTTGGAATTCAGTAAATATTAAGCAATTTAATAGTATGCATTTCTGTGTCCTAACCCTCCTTTTGTTCTTTTATTCCTCCTACCATAATTTCTTAGTCTATTTTAATAGTATAGTATTGTTTATGTTTTTATAAGCCACCTTAAATCCTTTTTGCATCTTGGAGTTGTATAAGGAAAAGAAGGAAGCCATTGATGAACTTTAGCCAAGTGTCCTTGGCAATAAATCTTCGGACAGATCATTTTTGGTTGAAATTGTACAAACAACCCAAATGGTATCTGATCTCTTCATAGCCAGCTAGCAACAGCTACTTCTATGTAATAACTAGTAAATTACATGTAAGTTTCAGAATGTTCAAGGGGAAGTGCCTCTTCTCTATGCCATGTTCTAACAGAGGTCAGCCTCATCTGGGGGCCTCACAGGCAGAGTGCTGAACTAAGGACCATGTGATAAGTATATTGCTTTGCTAACAGATGTTGCAAAGCACCGTCCAGCCATATCCAAGTGGACTCTGCGAGACTGGCAGGTCCTGTGACCTCGCTGAAATCAAGGTCTTAACAGAATAAAGGTGGGTGGATGGGTACTCAGTTCTGGGGCAGGGTTCAGCTGGCAGAGACATCATTACAACACGAAATCAGGACTTCAGGAGCTGAAGGAATCCTAGAGATCATGTAGGATTATCATCTGACAGATAAGCCTCCTGAAATCAAGACTAGGCCCTGTATCCAGCACAGAGATGAATGGTTGGTTTTGTTTATGAAAGAGAGTGGTTTCTCTCTTTTTTTTAATTAGTTAATTTATTTTTATTTGTTGATTTTTGGCTGCGTTGGGTCTTCGTTGCTGCGTGCGGGCTTTCCCTAGTTGTGGCGAGCCGGGGCTACTCTTTGTTGTGGTGCGCGGGCTTCTCATTGCGGTGGCTTCTCTTGTTTTGGAGCTCGGGCTCTAGGTGCGCGGGCTTCAGTAGTTGTGGCATGTGGGCTCAATAGTTGTGGCTCGTGGGCTCAAGAGCGCAGACTCAGTAGTTGTGGCGCACGGGCTTAGTCGCTCCGCGGCACGTGGGATCTTCCTGGACCACGGCTCAAACCCGTGTCCCCTGCATTGGCAGGCAGATTCTTAACCACTGTGTCACCAGGGAAGCCCGGGAGTGGTTTCTTGACTATCCAAACTGGTTTTTCTTATCAACTGGATGGATTTGCAGTACCAGCTGGGTCCAGAGCTATAAAGTTGTTAACTATGAAGTGATATAGCATTGCTTTCCCAGTACATCAGCTCGTGGCAGTTTTGATAGCGGAGTTTCAGTAAAGTTTTCAATAGTGGCCTCATCCTGGGATTAGTAGAGTCAGTGCAGACTGCAGAGGTAACTTCCACTGCACTAAGTAAGTGATGGAGTGGCCTATTGTTTGGAATGATACTGCAATAATGTCAGATCCCCAGCTAAGCCACCAAAACCTACTAAAACCACAGTATACCTTTAAGTGGATTAATTTAGGCCTAACCCTCTAGCCACCATGAGTCAACCTGGCAGACAGGAGCACTGCTCATTTGGGTCTTGTGAACAGGAACAGTTCCCACGCTTTTTCTCCCTTGCTGGTAAGGGTGATCACAGCTAATCAAGGTTATTGAGTACTAATGACGTGCCAGGTGCTATGCTGAATGCTTCACTTGCCTTATGTCATTTGATGCTTTTGTCTCCTCCATAAAGTAGGCACTGTTATTCCCTTTCAGGCAACTTGCCCAGTGGCGATGCAGCTAGTGAGAAGAACCAAAACAGAATCCAAGTCCATCTGTCTCTAATCCTGTCCTCCTCACCAGTGGACGACACCACCACCCACTTCTCTTTGTGGCGGCCCAGGGAAACTGGGTCTCTATGCTCCCTGGTCTGAGTCCAGGATTCTGGTGAGATGAGGAATGGGGAAGGAGGACTACCCTCTTGGGATAGGGGCTTTCCACAGCCATTCTGTCTCTTTGGGTTTTTTTTCTGTCTCCAGTCCCAGAAATGGCTTACCTATCCCCTTTCCACTGCCACCTATTTATTGCCTCCAATCAGGGCTTCTCTCTTTGCTCCTGGAACAGACTGCTCAGTCATGCTCCTACCCTCCTGTCCTTAAAGTCAGCATAAAGTCCTCTTCAGGCTTTCTGAGAGTTCCTACAATAAGTAAGAGATGGAGAAAGCTGGAAAATGGTTAAGCTGTTACCTCAACACATATATATATATGTGTGTATATATGTATATCTCTCTATATTAATATTTACTATAGTATATTTTAACCTAGACCCTGTGAGTGTGAAAAATGGGCATGGATGCCAATGACAGGCCTTTGATTAACATCCAGGACTTAGAAAAATCTTCTGTTGCCTAGAAGAACTGTAGTTATGGGCATCTCAGCACAGGATCTGAGTGGGGGCTATGGGGGAGAATAGGGTTCCATGGGGCCAGGGTCATTCTGCATCCTGCCTCGTTACTGGCAGGGGGAAGGGAGGAACCTCAATCATTTGTGCTACCCACATGGATGAGTAGACTGGTCTAGTCAGCAGCCCAAGGGGAAGCAGGGGTAGTTTAGTCCAACAGTGGCCGCTACTGTGTGCTCTGTGCTGCCAAGTTCAGGGGGTACAGAAACAACTAAAATGTGGTCCCTACTCTTGGCACTTACCTCTCGTAGAGGATACAGAGGCAGAAGAGAATAATTTCAGTTTCAATAGGGTAAATGTTAAGATGGAGGTGAGCACAGAGGATGGGTCAATAAGTCCAATGCTGAGGGGATATTTGAGCTGAGTCTTAATGGACAAGTAAGGGCCTGGTGAGGAGGTGGGAAGGATATGTCAGATGGAGGGAATGGCATCAACAAAACCATGGAAGGGTGAAATGCAGGTGTGGTGTATTCGGGGGAACTACAGAGAGTTTGGTTGGCAAATCTGAACACTTAGGAGACTGTTCCTGACACACAGTAGACCCTTAAATATCAGTTCAAAAAATGGAGTATATAGAGTATGAGAGATGAGTCTCTCATGGATGCCATTCATGGATGTCAATGGTTGTCAGCAATAATACACACTTGGAATTTATTGTGTGCTTTACTACATGCCAGGTGCATATGCTGAGTACTGTATATGTATTAGCTTAGTTAATTCTCACAAGAGCCTTAGGAGGTCAGTATTAGTGTTCCTAGGTTTTGATGAGGAGAGCAAGGTCCAGAGAGGTTAAGTAAGTTGTTCAAGGTCGCACAGCTAGAAAATTGTAGAACTGAGATATGAAACCCTCGGAGTCTGATTTCAGAACCCGTCTTTTTAAAAAAATTGAGTTATAATTAACGTACAGTATTATATTCATTTTCTGTGTACAACATAGTGATTCAATATGTTTATACATTATGAAATGATCACCACAGTAAGACCTGTTACCATCCGTCACCATACAAAGTAATTACAGTATTGTTGACTATATTCCCTATGTGTACATTTCATCCTCCTGACATTTATTTTACAGCTGGAAGTTTGTACCTCACCTATTTCATTTGTCCCCCCACTCCTCTCCTCTCTGGCAACCACCAGTTTGTTCTCTGTATCTATGACTCTGTTTTATTATGTTGGTTTATTTGCTTTGTTTTTTAGACATGTAAGTGAAATCATATGGTATTTGTTTTTCTCTGACTTATTTTACCTTGCACAATACCCTCCAGGTCCAACCGTGTAGCTGCAGATGGCAAGATTTCATTTGTCTCTATGGCTGAGTAATAGTCCATTTTATATAGATTTATATACATACACCACATTCCTATTCATCTATCGATGGACACTTACATTGCTTCCATGTCTTGGCTATTGTAAATAGTGTTGCAATGAACATAGAGGTACATAGATCTTTTTGAATTAGTGTTTTTGTTTTCTTTAGTTAAATATCCAGAACCCATCTGCTTACCCACTGTCCTGTATTGCCTTTTTTTTTTTTTTTGCGGTATGTGGGCCTCTCACTGTTGTGGCCTCTCCCGTTGCGGAGCACAGGCTCCGGACGCGCAGGCCCAACGGCCATGGCTCACGGGCCCAGCCGCTCCGTGGCATGTGGGATCTTCCCGGACCGGGGCACGAACCCGTTTCCCCTGCATCGGCAGGCGGACTCCCAACCACTGCGCCACCAGGGAAGCCCCCTCGTATTGCCTTTCTGAAGGACATGAAAGTGATGATATGGTGAGATCTGCTTTTTTTTGTTTTTTTTCCTCCTCCTTTAGTTCGTTCTTTCTTTCTTTTTAACGTTTTTATTGGAGTATAATTGGTTACAATGGTGTGTTAGTTTCTGCTGTATAACAAAGTGAATCAGTTATACATATACATATATCCCCCTAACTCCTCCCTCTTGCATCTCCCTCCCACCCTCCCTATCCCACCCCTCTAGGTGGTCACAAAGCACCGAGCTGATCTCCCTGTGCTATGCAATCTGCGTCTTTATTCCTGTTCTGCCCCTAGGTTCTTCACAACCATTTTTTTCCCTTTTTTTTTAGATTCCACATATATGTGTTAGCATACAGTATTTGTTTTATCTCTTTCTGACTTACTTCACTCTGTATGACAGACTCTAGGGCATCCACCTCACTACAGATAACTCAATTTCATTTCTTTTTATGGCTGAGTAATATTCCATTGTATATTGAAGATGTGTGACATCTTCTTTATCCATTCATCTGTTGATGGACACTTAGGTTGCTTCCATCTCCTGGCTATTGTAAATAGAGCTGCAATGAACATTGTGGTACACGACTCTTTTTCAATTATGGTTTTCTCAGGGTATATGCCCAGTAGTGGGATTGCTGGGTCATATGGTAATTCTATTTTTAGTTTTTTAAGGAACCTCCATACTGTTCCATACATTCCCACCAACAGTGTATGAGGGTTCCCTTTTCTCCACACCCTCTCCAGCATTTATTGTTTGTGAGATCTGCTTTTTAAATACATAACACTGGCTGAAATGCAGAGGGTGGATTTAAGGGGGAAAGGAGGCTCAGGGGCCTGCCAGGGCTGTGTGAATCAGAGACGCTGTGTTCCTGGCCGTGCTTTTAGGGCCTTTGGGAGCGTGACCACTGGGGAAGCCACCTCTTAGGGGGGGATACTCCTGTGGTTCCTCCAGTGTCATCATCACCTTGTCTTACCTTGAGAATTCGAGGTTTAGAGAAATGTCATCCCAGTAGTACCATCTACCTTGCTTGAAGACAAGCTAGAGAGTCCTAATGGAAGTGGCAGGAAAACTATGTATGTCTCTGAACTCTTCGGCCTCCTTTTTCTTTTTCTTCTCTTTCTAAGTAGCAACATATATTTTTAAAAATTCATTAACCACTAAAAATAATAATAGCTCCAATGTTGGTGTGTTTTGTGTGCCAGCACTGTGTGTGTACTTACATCAATCTCAGTTAATCCTCATAACCCTGTGTATGTTGGTCTTCTTAGAATTGGGGAAGCTGAGGGTCAGAGTGGTTGAATAACTTGACAAAGTCACTCATTTAGAACGGAGTCGAACTGGCTTCTGATTCCAGAGCCCACTTCTTTTCCAGACAGTCTTTACCTACCCTCCTCCAATACACCCCACAAAAACAGCAACGCTGAGGCACATCTAGGGGTGGTCCTGTCCTGTGGCTGGAGGTGTCACTTCCCCTGGCAAGTTCTGCCTTCTCGGTTTCTGTGGCTCTGTGTGTGGCGGTACAATCTTGTTCCCACATCATTTTTCCATTTCCTTCCTGACTTATCTGAGGAATTCGTACCTCCTACCCCTCCATCCTGGGGACACTCAGAAGGTTCTGTTTTGAGTTCCACCTGCAATTGTGGCTCCTTTTGGAAAAGGCCAGTCCGTGAGGTGGGATGGCCAGGTTTGCTGTGCGCTCCCTATGCATTTGGCTCTCAGAGTGGTGTGCCTAAGGTCTTTGTTTTTAATCATAATAGTTCACACCTTTGCTTTCCGTGCTGCCCAGCGGGAGCCAGCTGGAGGTGGTGGCAAATCTTCCTTTAATTTCCACTGTGATGGATTCTTACTTCATGTAAAATGGTGTTTAATTTGTACACGTGCCCTGAGGCTTTAAAAAAGCGAGCTCATTTGATTATTGTTGGAAATCAGTTTAGACTCCACAGTATGTTCAGCGGGTTGGACTCATGAAGCCCCATGGAGCCTGTGGCCCCGTTAACAGGTACCAGAGTCCAAAAATTAAAATGTGGTGAGTTCTACAGCCCCATACCCTTAATTTCTTCCATAAAACAACAACAACAACATCTGTTTCATCTTCCTTCCTAAAAACTGACTTCTTTTTTACTTCCTTTTTAAAAACAGACTTCTTTTTTAAAGAAGCCGCTTTTAATATTTTCTCTTAAGAGGGAAGAAGACAGTAACGGGTGATTATTTTTCGGCCCCCAGCTCCCACGTTTTTTCTCACTCACCCCGTTCTCTCCTTTATTCTCAGGCACGAGGACCCCCGCTTGATCCTCCTTCACTTTGCTTTCCACTTTCCCTCTCTCATTCCTTCTTGATTGCCCTGTACCAGTGGGACAAGATTCATATTACAGCAAGCCACTTTTTCTTTTCTTCCTTCTCGGGTAAGGAGTCAGTTTTGTGGGTGCCTGTCAATCCCTAGCGAAGAGTGAGAGGACCAGAATGGCCATAGGGCAAAGTCCAAGGCCTGCAGCCTAGGCTCTCTGGGGCTTTTCCAGCGCCAGGCAGCCTGGGATGTTGCTTGCAGGGTCTCTTTTTCTCTTTTTAAGTTCTGAGCTGTGGTGTGCAATGAATGTGTTTGTATGTGACATACTCACATTTAATGCAGACTATGAATGTTGATTTCTCCAAAGGTAGCTATGAATAAGTTTTGAGATTCACATTTGAAGCTGAGCATAACCAGAAACCCCTGCCGGTGAACTTTTTTTGGGTTTCCTACAGAAGAGGAGTGAGAAAAGAAATAATTCTACTCTGGGGAAAGGCATAATTTAGAAGCCATCTGCATGTGTAAGAAAACAGACTCTGTGGCTGCTCTATAAACCCAGACTGGCAGCCAGGGCTCATTGTTGCCTTTCCTTCCCTCAGCGTTTGTATAAGGCGAATGGGGCCAGTGCCCCTCCAGCTCCCCACCGGGCTGCTGAGGCTGTGGACTTCAGAAGTGGCTGGCCTGGGGCAAGCCTCCCGCTTGCTTCCCCTGCCTCCGTCTTTCCTGTTCCTTACCCCCTGACCTATCACCCCTTCCTTTCCTGGAAATACTGTCCTTCCTGAGAGTGGAACAGGAGTATTGGAAGGTTCAAGGATATTTCGGGAAACCCCAAGTGGGCTATTTAGCTCTTTCTACCACCTCTTCCACTTCAACACCCAACAACATTGGTCTACCATGGCTTTTTTTTTTTTTTTTTTTTTTGCGATACGCGGGCCTCTCACTGCTGTGGCCTCTCCCGTTGCGGGGCACAGGCTCCGGACGCACAGGCCCAGCGGCCATGGCTCACGGGCCCAGCCGCTCCGCGGCATGTGGGATCTTCCCGGACCGGGGCACGAACCCGTGTCCCCTGCATTGGCAGGCGGACTCTCAACCACTGCGCCACCAGGGAAGCCCTGGGCTTTCATTTTGACCACTCACCTTCCACTTCCACTTCCACTTCCACTGTGCCTGGGTGAGACGCAGGGGTTCTGATCCAAGGGGTCGTGTTACCTCTTGTTATGGCCAGGCCTATCTCTGAGGCAAAGCTGGGGAGGTTAATTCTCACCCCCGTATTCTTGAAGTATTTCTGTGATGTTCAGTTTAATCTGATTACTCATCTTTAAAATTAGTGGTGGGAGACCGAGCAGGGAAGACCTTATGCCTGGGCCCCTGTAGGTCTGAATCCCTTCAACAGTTGGACATCTTGGGGCTTCCCTGGTGGCGCAGTGGTTGAGGGTCTGCCTGCCCATGCGGAGGACGCAGGTTCGTGCCCCAGTCCGGGAAGATCCCACATGCCACGGAGCGGCTGGGCCCGTGAGTCATGGCCGCTGAGCCTGTGCGTCCGGAGCCTGTGCTCCGTGATGGGAGAGGCCACGGCAGTGAGAGGCCCGCGTACCGCAAAAAAAAAACAAAAAAAACCAGTTGGACATCTTGTGTAATTGGTCACCCTGGATATGGAGCTTGCTTGGCTCAGTTCCTCAAGGGACATGCAGGGTAAAGGATAGTGACCACTGCTGTCCTTCAGCCTAGTGCTGGCCAGTGGTGTTGGCCACTCAGGAAGCTCTGCGGAGTCCCAGGGGTATAGTGGCCTTCAGTGACATTATGGTGGGAAGGCTGTCGGGGAAGAGGGCAGCTTCCCTGCTGAAGATTCGGTTCCAGTGAGGTTCAGAGGAAAAAGAGGACTATGCTTTGTGGGCTTTGTCCAAGCATCCAGATGGATCCCAGGCATAATCCAGCAAGGAAGATCTGATTTTGTTTGTCTTCCTCCCCTGTCTCTCTAAATAATTTTATCTTCAAAGCGTGACGCAGGCGTTAATTAACATTCTGGCTCTCCTGGGAGGTAGGCAAGTGGGAACGCCACCCCCGTTAGTGAAGCCCAGGGAATAGGTAGGTCCAGAAGCCTCAGGTATGTGAGCCACAGAGAAGCGGAGTGGATCTCACACCTTGGGGTTTTGCCCTCAGACCTCTACTTGGACATACCCTAGGTGGCCCTAGGAGCCACCCGGCTATCTCAGTGTCCTTTCCCATTAGAAGAAAAAAGCTGAGGCTATGGAAGGAAAAATGCTTCGTACTGTGGGATGAGTAATGGAAAATTTGAGAGTTGAAGAGAAATTCTGGTCAGATTCACTGTCGTTGTGAATTTTAGATGCAGGATCCTGATTATGCCATTAGTTTCATTAATTTACTTGCTTTAAAAAAATGTGCTGAGCATCTATTTCTGGGCAAGGTATTACAAACAGAATCACTTCTCCTAGAAGTACTGGCTAGCCACGAGGGATCCTGCTGGTTGGGAACTTGATCCTTTGTATCCCATGCTTAGTTCATAAGCAAAAGGTGGTGTGGGGTTTGTTGCCTCTGCAGATGGTGGTTTCAAGTGCTGGAGGACTCCTGGCATCTGGAAATGGATGAGAAATCCACTTGTGATTGTTGATGTAGCAGATCTCTAGAGACTAAAATTTTTTTTTTTTTTTTGCGGTACTTGGGCCTCTCACTGTTGTGGCCTCTCCCGTTGCGGAGCACAGGCTCTGGACACGCAGGCTCAGTGGCCATGGCTCACGGGCCCAGCCGCTCCGCAGCATGTGGGATCCTCCCGGACCGGGGCACGAACCCGTGTCCCCTGCATCGGCAGGCGGACTCTCAACCACTGTGCCGCCAGGGAAGCCCGAGACTGAACTTTTTAAGCCATTTATCTTGGTTGGATCAGGAGAAGGGGCCCCTTGGGAGTCCTCTCCCTGGGGTTGGAGGTAGCACATCTTTAAGCCTGGCCTTTTCTAGGGCTCCCTAGGAATGGTGATCGTGCCGGTTTGCTAGATGTTGGTAGGGTAACTCCTGAGAGCCCTGAGTTGATACTGAACCTCCGACTCTAGAATTGCAGCAATGTTGGGATCTCCATTGGTTTCTTTCTTATTCGTGGGGCATCTTGGCACAGTGTAAGAACAGAGGGGGGGGTCATTTTATCCTGTAAATGTTGCCCTCTCTCGGGTGGCAGTTGGACTCTACTGTACTGGCTTTGCAGGAAGCCCAGCTCCATCAGCTAATGATATTCCTTATCTTGGCACTGCAGGCTGCTGAGAACCAGCCCTAGACCTCTGCTTGAGGGTCCTTCCTCTGAAGACATCACCAGTGTGTGGAGCCCGCCCCACACCCACCCCCTGCCAAACCACGGCCTTTACCTGTGTCTTCCGGTGTTTCCCGTGCGACCCATCCTGTGGGAGTGCCTCGTGGGCCGCCCCAGAGTTCACCCCACACTCAGCAGCGCCAATGGTGAAGATGACAAGATCCAAGACTTTCCAGGCATATCTGCCCTCTTGCCACCGGACCTACAGCTGCATTCACTGCAGAGCCCACTTGGCCAATCATGATGAACTAATTTCCAAGGTACATGTTCCCTGCAGGCCTTCCTTGCCTACCTTGGGGGAGGGCACTTCTGGCTCCTAGGTTTGCAGACGTTTATGAGCTCTGCCAAAGGGCCCGGAACATTTGTATTCCTTCTTTTGTCCAGGGAGGGCTGACCCAAATGGCTGTCTCGCTCAGCTGAGAAATAACTCAGAGTTAGGGGGAGAGTGTACTCGTTTAATCTGTAACTTTGGAAAGTAAATGTCATCCCTGTTGAGTCTGTGGGGGCTGGGGGCTCGCGAGCCAGAGGGGAGAGGGGCTGAAAAGGGGTTGGAGCCTTGCACTCTGCTCGCCTGGGCTGTGTTGGCAGATGCATGCGATGTAGGGTGCTGCCTGCCTAGAAAGGAATTCTGAGAAAGGTGGTCTCTTGTAGGAGAGGTTAATGGCTGAAATGAGGGAGGGGAATATTGCTTTTTAAGCCCCTAGGGAAGGTTACCAGATGATTTAGTTACTAAAATGGGTGGCCTTTGGAGGACCAAAAGTGGCTTGGTGAAGAGCTGACCCACTGGCTTGTTGGGACCTTTTGGGCTTCTACGTGAGGTGAAATGGCATGACGTTTGGTCACAATCAGAAGAAAGAGTGGAACCCCATTTTCCCTGAGGAGCCTTGGCACCTGCTTCCTGAAGTTGGGGTGGGGGGATTATTAACAAATAAATAAACCTAATGTCCCATTGAGCAGTCCAGACACTGGCTGCTTCAGACAGCATTCAGAGGGGAGCTGCTCCCTCCTGGCCCCAAGCTCCTTGCCAAGGGAGGGGAAACAGCTTTACTAGCCTGCAGGAAAAGGAGAAAGAGCTCACGGGGGACTTTCGCTTTAGAAAGCATCCTTTTCAGAACCTGGACTTCATGCCATTAAAGTAAAAAAACAAACAAACAAACAAACAAAAAACCTTTATGCGGACTCAGACAAAGTTTAAAAAAAAAAAAAATTGAGTGTTCTTGATCTGTTTACAAGAACTGCTAAAAAAGGTGGCATCACTTTCCCTGCCTCTGGCTCGGTAGCCCCAGGCAGAGCAGGAGGAAGGATCAGCAGTTACAGAACAGTCCTGTCCAGCTGGCTGATCTGACAGGAAGTGGAGAAGCTGCTTGAACAACCACGTCTGTTAGTGGGGATTCTCAAATCAGGACTGCAGATGGAAGAACTCCTCCTTCTAGGCCTCTTCTAGGGTCTAGGGTTACCAAAAGGCTTGAACCCTGCAGCCCTCAGAGTCCTGGTCTCTGGCCCACTTTCCCTTCTCTAGGTTTCTGCTAATTACTCTCCTCTGTGCTATTTGTGTTCCAGCCAGCCTATAGCTTCCTCCTCTGTCAGCTAACTCATCTTGTCTCAGATTCCTCTTGGACCTTTGGGGAACCCCTGGAGCCTGGAAGTTTGGATGTGGGGAGGCTATGTCAGTGAGAGGAGAGGGGAGTCAGTCCTCTTCACTTTGGAAGCTTGGAGGGAAAATATGAGTTGTTCTACTTCTGGAAATCTCCAGAGGAGTAGAAAACAAGACATCTTTTTAATATCCAGAAGTACTGTGGGGACTTCCCTGGTGGTGCAGTGGTTAAGAATCTGCCTGCTAGTGCAGGGGACACGGGTTCAAGCCCTGGTCCGGGAAGATCCCACACGCCACAGAACAGCTAAGCCCGTGCGCCACAACTGCTGAGCCTGTGCTCTAGAGCCCGCGAGCCACAGCTACTGAGCCCACGTGCCACAACTACTGAAGCCCACGCACCTAGAGCCCGTGCTCCGCAACAAGAGAAGCCACCACAATGAGAAGCCCGTGCACTTCAATGAAGAGTAGCCCCCGCTTGCCGCAACTAGAGAGAAAGCCTGCGCGCAGCAATGAAGACCCAACGCAGCCAAAAATAAATAAATAAATAACTAAATTTATTAAAAGAAAAAAAAAGAAGTACTGCGTATCGTAAGAAGTGGAGGTAACCATAAACTGTATTTAAGCACCTTCTGTGTACTAAAAACTGCTACTTAACACTTTATAAATATTATCTCACTTAATCCTCGTAAGAAGCCTTTAAGGTAGGTGATGTTAGTCATATATTTCATGGATGGAGAAGCTGAGACTCATACAAGTTGTCTAAGAACTCAGGTCTTGAGTTCTCAAAGAAGAGAGAGCAATTACTTTGAGCGTGTTCAAGAAAAATTTCTGGAAGAGGTGGTATTTAAGCTGGGCCTTGTGAAATGGTCAGAAGGGAGTATGTGGGGATGACAGTGGCCTTCAGAGTTGATGTCTTACCTCTTTGGCTTGGTGCACAGGGTCTTGGATGATCTGGCAGAGCCTAGCTTTTGAGTTAGGGTCCCTGCCGCTTCCTTGCTTTATGTTCCAACCACTTGGAACTAAGCAACAGTTCCCTGAATATGCAGATAGGGGTTTTTCGGGCCTCTG
Source organism: Mesoplodon bidens (assembly GCF_964165515.1). Lineage (NCBI taxonomy): Eukaryota > Metazoa > Chordata > Mammalia > Artiodactyla > Ziphiidae > Mesoplodon > Mesoplodon bidens. The sequence continues at coordinate 6,015,216 of NC_138179.1, forward strand.
TGCTTCAGCCAAAAGCATCCATTTTTCTTTACCTCCTTCCTCTCTCACAGGAGCTCTTACACATCCTTTTCCTCCTGGGGCCATGTCCGATTAGCTTTGTATCTCTGGGTCAGAATCTGACCCATGGCAAGAGCTCAATAAATGGTCAGATAAACAGATGGATGGCCCTTGAGCCTTGGGAGAAGACAAGTGATGAGCAAAAAAGACTGTTGGCCTCATGTCCTCCTTTCTGCCCCTTTTGGGGCAGAAAGGCTCCTTCACAAGTCCAGGCCAAAGTCAGCACAGGCTGCAGTTTCATTGGCTACAACCAGTGCACAGATGGGGTGCATTAGAGCTGGATGATTAAAGAGTTGTGTTAAATGCCTGACCGTGGGGAGAGAGTGAGGGAACTGTGGCTGGCATTGCACAAAGATTCCTTTATTTCATTCCACAGCCACCCCCGGCGTTAAATAATCTATAGATTCTTATGCAGGTCCACTTAATGGGAAGATCATTGCCCCAGCCCCCTCCTTGGAAAATGGGCCTTTCATTTTGTTCCTCTCTTCCATTTAAGAAAGTTCAGGGAGAGAATGTTTCTCCTGTTCTCCCCTCTTGACATAATCTCCTATGCGGTTTCAGAATCCACCCAGTGGGAGTTAGGAGCTGGGAAGCAGCTAACTGGAGCAGCAGTGTAATTAAATGATACTTTGTACTTGTAACAGAGCCTTTCATCTGGAAGCTTGACATTCCATTGTTTGTTGTTTTTTTTTTTTAAAAAAGTGAGTCTGCCTTCATTATGGAGAAGCCAACACAAAGGTCCAGAGAACTGAAGCTCAGAGCACGTGGCTAGCAGAGAACTGGGAACAGAATCAGGACTTCGGGCTCCCTTCTTATCAGCGTGGCTGAGCCTCCGTGGAAGTGGGTAGTTGTCAAGTTTTAAACAGTTAGGGTCTGTATTGATGTGGTGGAAAGACTCCTGCACTAGGTTCCCAGCTTGCTTCAGATTCCTAGAGGCCTGGAGTCAGCTGTCCAACCTCTGAGTCTCAGCTTCTCACTAATAAAATGAGTTAAATAATATTTGCTGTGTCTAATGGCTAGTAGTTAGCACTCGTGTGCTTACTGTGTGCCACGGCTGGAACAGTCCTAGGAGGTAGCCCTACCTTATTTGAGTGTAGGGGGTGTAGGCTTACCTCATTGGGTTGTTAGGAGGCTGGATGAGATCATCGATGTGTGGGTGGCTTGCAAATCACAAAGCTCTATGCAAATGTAAAGTAGTCCCTTTGCTTCTCTTGGCCTTGATGTCCAAAAAAAAAGGCAAGGAGGTGGGGTGGAGGGGATTGTTACTGCCTAAGCAAATTTACTTTAGCCAAGATAGTTTCACTTTAGAACCTGGAGCACAGGAGTTGGATTTGAGAGAATAAGGCAGTGGAAGAGGAGGACAGCCAAGTTGTGTGTGTTGGCAGAAAGGTAAGAGCATTTGCTCTGTAGGACGCTGGGGGGTGCGGGGCGTTGGGGGTGCTTTTTGAATCGATGACAGAACTATCTAGGGAATGTGCTGAGGCCTCCTACAATTTCTTTCTTCGGGGGTGCTGTGGTCTAAATGCTGAAGTGTTTGCACGCAGAGGTATTTTGAGTTGGCACGAGGAATTGCTCACGCTGTTGTTTCTCACTTAATGGTGCAAGTCACAGTATAAAAATATACTTTGGTTATAAAATAATAATAGTTTCAATTGGAACAGCTAGTTGCCCCCAGTGAAAACAATCTAATGCTCATTTCAGTGGACACTATCTATTATGGAAACCTGGACCTTTGCAAAGCTTTCCATAAAAATTACCTGTAGTCAGTCCTTCCCTTGCCTCCCTACTGCTAGCCCTCAGTGGTGTTGCAAGTAGGCCATTTAAGAATGGTGAATTGATTGGATTAATCTATCATGAACCCACTTTGGGGACGGTGGCTTCATTCCAAGACACAGGTTGCTCTGAGTGCCCTGGGTCCTTAGAGGGAAGGTGTTGGAGGCTGTGGAGTGGGCAACTCAGTGACAGCCTGAGGTTACACAGCCTCAGGGCCGGGCTTCTCTACCTCACACCCCTCAGCTGCTGTCTGTGTGAAGAGCTGGGCCTCCTTAGGGGCTGCAGTCTAATTAGGAGGCAGGTTCTTTTTGTTCCCTGTGGGGTTCCATTGGGCTCACAGTGGTGACATTTTGGTTTTTCCTTCCTGCCTAGACATTAGCTGCAGCATAGCTTTGAGAAAAGTGTCAGGGAGGGAGATGCTGTGAAGCCTGAAGACTTGTATTGATCTGGTGGCTGCTGAGAGGCCCACTCTGCCCTCGGCCTCCCACCTCTGCTCTGAGCACTAGCGTTCTACACCAGTGGCTCTCAAAAAGTCTTGTACCCCAACACAGTGACTTAGAGGCTGTGGGCAAAGAGGGAGTACCATCCTATCCTGTCAGCTCTACGTGTCAGGGATTTGTTTCTCTTAATCCCCACCACCCACCAGCTTGTCTTTAATGTGCAATAAAACTAACTTTCCAAAATATGAATGCAGTTATTTGTGTCCTGAAAAAACTTCATGTAAAAAATAAATACAGGAACAGAACTTCTAAAAATCTACTCATTTCTTTTCCTCTAGGTGCCCTGGAAAATGTTACAGTGAGCATCAGATTGTATTAGTTGTGTTAGTGACCTCTGTGTCACATTAAAAGGCATAATTCCTAAAGAACGTATACAATAAGATGCGGCTTTTGAAGATAATTCTGTGAGCTTATCTATCTTGCAAAATATATGTCATATTGTAGTTTTATTAACTGAGAGGTTTTGGCATCCAGTGGATGACAATTGTTTTTACAAAAACCATAATTCAGTAAAATTAGTTTTTCTATTCTAGCAGGAGGGGGGAAAAAGCCAGATTGCATGTAAACCTATAAATGTCTGTCTCATTAAAAGTGTCCATTTTTTTGTTTCCAGAATAGTGGAAACCTAGGGCCAGAGTGATTGTTAGGTTTTAAGAAACAAAAGGTTGAGAACAATCACCGTTGCAGGACCCATACCATATAGCGGGCACCTTTGCTTCTTTTGCAATGTTTGCAAGACACTGTTGTGTGTTTGTCAGTTTCCTAAAGAGCATTTCTGAGGTGCAGTAAAGGCAGAATTAATAAATTATGGAAGAGTTCCAACATAAACTAATAAGCCCAGTTTAAAAACACATTCAATCAATTTAGCTTTTGTAAAGAAAATCACATATCCAACCTAAAACTACTTACTTCTTTCCCTCAGCTGTTTGATCTTTGAAAGCCCTAATCTCCTACTAATGAAGTGTTAGTTCTGGAGGGGTACAGGTGAGCTATCTGTCGACCACCCAGGAAGGGTGACAGGTGAACCACGTCTACAGCAAATCTCCAAAGGAATGTGGTTAGATTACAGTGTTTCTTGGTGAAAAGAAACTATTTAGAATTCGTAAGATAGAACATCTTATGATATCTTCTCCTCATGGGCGCAGAGATTGAATCAAGTCAGGGTGAGATAAACCATAAATTAGGCTGGTACAATTTGTACAGCATAATTGTTCAAAGTTGGGACCACCTTAACTGGATCTCAGAGGCCTCTGGTACATGTGGGTGATGGCAGTGGGGACTGTGCCTATAACTTGCTCTTTTGTCTCATTGGCTCTGTTCTATTATTGCACGAATACAAAATATGTAATGGGGTGGGGTGCACTGTACTAGATATGATACTACCCTTGAGGATTTTACCCTCAAGAACTTTCACTCTAGTCGGGGAGATAAAAGGTTCATAAGTCATCCCTTTTTTTTCCCCTTAGAACAATGTAACACAAAATATACACATGTATAGCTCCTGAGATGTTACAACAAATTTAAAATATGTAGATCAACATGATCCAAATCGTTTCCAAGACACCATTATGGTGGTTCAACAACCATTTTATAGTGTATACTGAATGGATGTCCACATCATGCCACAAAACCCTACTCTTTGTTTCCAAATTTGAAAGCTAGTCCTCCAGAGCAGGGGGCCAGTCTGCCTCTATAGACACAACATCCAGCTCAGGAATGTCTGCAGTCACATTAATCAGAGTCAGTGTTCGGCTTGGTTCTTCCAAAGCCTCCGTGTACAAACTCTTTATTGTAGGTTCCAACTTGAGTCTTTAGATAGAGGCAAAAACGATGCTCATCCACGTAGCATGTCTCCATAGAGTCAATGGTGTGAGTTCTCACAGCTAAGGGCCTCTGGTAAAGGACCCGTAAAAGTGTTTTCTGGGCGCTCTTCAAGTCCCATCTGGTTGTGGTTCCTTCTTTATACGTTTAGTTGTAGAAGATCCTTTCTGCTAGTCTTCAGGTCATTCCCCAGGTCATTATAGCTGCTCTATAAATAGTTGTAATTTAGGTGTGCCCATGGGAGGAGGTGAGCTCAGGGGCTTCCTACTCCACCGTCTTGGCCCCTCCCCCATAAGTTGTCCCTTCTTGAAGTTTGTATGGTCAACCCTCTGTATCCACAGTTCCATATCCAAGGATTCAACCAACAGTGGATCAAAAATAATTCAGGGGCTTCCCTGGTGGTGCAGTGGTTGAGAGTCCACCTGCCGATGCAGGGGACACGGGTTCGTGCCCCAGTCTGGGAAGATCCCACATGCTGTGGAGCGCCTGGGCCTGTGAGCCATGGCCGCTGAGCCTGCGCATCCGGAGCCTGTGCCCTGCAACGGGAGAGGCCACAACAGTGAGAGGCCCGCGTAACGCAAAAAAAAAATAAAATAAAATTCAGGAAAAAAATTCCAGAAAGTTCCAAAAGCAAAACTTGAATTTGCTACATGCACACTGGCAACTATTTACATAGCATTTACATTGTGTTAGGTGTTATAAATAATCTAGAGATGATTTAAAGTATAGTAGTTTATATGCAAATACCATGTCATTTTATATAAGGGACTTGAGCATCCTTGAATTTTGGTATCTGAGGTGGGTTCTGGGACCAGTCCCCTGTGGACACAGTGGGATGACTGTCCTTCACCTTACAGTTATCTTAGGTGGTCTCTTTCTTTTTTGGGGGGCCACACTGCGTGGCTTGTGGGATCTTAGGTCCCCAACCAGGGATTGAACCCAGGCCCTGGCAATGAAAGCACCGAGTCCTAACCACTGGATGGCCAGGAAATTCCCCACCTTATGTTTATCTTAAACCATTTATCACAGTATAACGATGAATGTCTCCCATTAGCCTGTGAACTACTTGTGGAGATAATTGTGACATCATCTTTGTGTCTCTAGCACCCAGCACAGCTCCTAAAGACTGGTAAATTTTCAATGAATATCTGAGCGAGTAACTTAGTTCTCTAAGATAGAGACAGAATAAGGGGCTCTTAATCTGGGGTCCATGGGCTGGCTTCAACGGATTTCTGAAATTGTATGTTTAATTCTATGTGTATGTATATTTTTCTAGGGAGGGTTCCATAGCTTTCATTAGGTTCTCAAAGGATTGTTGTTCAAAAAAATGCCCTTAAGATCCATCTGTCTAGAAACAGAAGTTCTGGGAAGACTTGGTAGAAGTGACACTGAGATGTACCTTGAGGCAAGAACCTAGACGTGTGGAAATGGATGGGGAGGGACTGGTAAAAGGAGCATCACGAACAAGGAAGTAGAGGCCAAGAGTGTGTGGGGAGGAGCCACTCTTTTGGGTAACATTGAGAACTGTGTGAAAACAGATTGAAAGGGTAGGCTGAAGCCAGGTTGTTGGGAGAATAGAAGTTCGGACTTTATTTTGCTGGCAGTTGGGCGCCACTGAAGACTTTTTTTTTTTTAATTAGGTTGCGCTGGGTCTTAGTTGCAGCAGGCGGGCTCCTTAGTTGCGGCTCACCAGCTCCTTAGTTGTGGCATGCAAACTCTTAGTTGCGGCATGCATCTGGGAGTTAGTTCCCTGACCAGGGATCGAACCTGGGCCCCCTGCATTGGGAGTGCAGAGTCTTAACCACTGCACCATCAGGGAAGTCCCATCACTGAAGACTTTTGAGCAAGTAATGACATGACCAGAGCTTTGCTTTCAGATGGCAGCTGTCGTGGTATCCTAGGTGAACTGCTGAAGAAGAGACTAGAATTGGGGATACGAGTGTATATGCACCTCAGTGGTCTGCAGGTGGTCCAGGCACATGGTGGTCATTCAGTACATACTTGTTGATCACCACTTGGGAAAGAACTACAAGCATTCTAGGGCTTAGAAAAATTCTCTCTATCATTTATAGCCATGAACAAGAGGAATTGAGTTCAGGAAGTCACACTCTTTGGTTGGGAGGCAGACCTTTCCTACAGTCTGTGAAAATTAATGATCTGGGTGGGCATAAGTAGAATTGTTCACCAATTTATTACCAAATGAACTGCTGGGGACCAAGTCGAGTGAATCATCTGTGTTTTTTGCTGTGGACTGCAGGCAGCTGGAGCACAAATCTGCTCAAATGTGGTCCTTTCTATGTGGTTGCTTTAAATACCAAAAGGAAATGTTGACTTGAGCTATGAGGCATACCCTGAAAATTAATTCTGTGGTTTGCAAATGCCTGTAAGATTCCAGTCCTTATTAACAAGTTGAAGGAGAAAAACCATATGATCATCTCAATAGATGCAGAGAAAGCTTTCGACAAAATTCAACACCCATTTATGATAAAAACCCTGCAGAAAGTAGGTATAGAGGGATCTTTCCTCAACATAATAAAGGCCATATGTGACAAACCCACAGCCAACATTGTCCTCAATGGTGAAAAACTGAAACCATTTCCACTAAGATCAGGAACAAGACAAGGCTGCCCACTCTCACCACTCTTATTCAACATAGTTTTGGAAGTTTTAGCCACAGCAATCAGAGAAGAAAAGGAAATAAAAGGAATCCAAATTGGAAAAGAAGAAGTAAAGCTGTCACTGTTTGCAGATGACATGATACTATACATAGAGAATCCTAAAGATGCTACCGAAAAACTACTAGAGCTAATCAATGAATTTGGTAAAGTAGCAGGATATAAAATTAATGTACAGAAATCTCTGGCATTCCTGTACACTAATGATGAAAAATCTGAAAATGAAATCAAGAAAACACTCCCATTTACCATCGCAACAAAAAGAATAAAATATCTAGGAATAAACCTACCTAAGGAGACAAAAGACCTGTATGCAGAAAACTATAAGACACTGATGAAAGAAATTAAAGATGATACAAATAGATGGAGAGATATACCATGCTCCTGGATTGGAAGAATCAATATTGTGAAAATGACTCTACTACCGAAAGCAATCTACAGATTCAATGCAATCCCTATCAAACTACCACTGGCATTTTTCACAGAACTAGAACAAAAAATTTCAAAATTTGTTTGGAAAAACAAAAGGCCCCGAATAGCTAAAGCAATCTTGAGAACGAAAAACGGAGCTGGAGGAATCAGGCTCCCTGACTTCAGACTATACTACAAAGCTACAGTAATTAAGACAGTCTGGTACTGGCATAAAAACAGAAAGATCAGTGGATCAGGATAGAAAGCCCAGAGATAAACCCACGCACATATGGCCAACTTATCTTTGATAAAGGAGGCAGGAATGTACAGTGGAGAAAGGACAGCCTCTTCAATAAGTGGTGCTGGGAAAACTGGACAGGGACATGTAAAACTTTGAGATTAGATCATTCCCTAGCACCATACACAAAAATAAGCTCAAAATGGATTAAAGACTTAAATGTAAGGCCAGAAACTATCAAACTCTTAGAGGAAAACATAGGTAGAACACTCTATGACATAAATCACAGCAAGATCCTTTTGGACCCACCTCCTAGAGAAATGGAAATAAAAACAAAGATAAACAAATGGGACCTCATGAAACTTCAAAGCTTTTGCACAGCAAAGGAAACCATAAAGAAGACCAAAAGACAACCCTCAGAATGGGAGAAAATATTTGCAAATGAAGCAACTGACAAAGGATTAATCTCCAAAATTTATAAACAGCTCATGCAGCTCAATAGCAAAAAAACAAACAACCCAATCCAAAAATGGGCAGAAGACTTAAATAGGAATTTCTCCAAAGAAGATATACAGACTGCCAACAAACACATGAAAGAATGCTCAACATCATTAATCATTAGAGAAATGCAAATCAAAACTACTATGAGATATCATCTCACACCAGTCAGAATGGCCATCATCAAGAAATCTAGAAACAATAAATGCTGGAGAGGGTGTGGAGAAAAGGGAACCCTCTTGCACTGCTGGTGGGAATGTGAATTGGTACAGCCACTATGGAGAACGGTATGGAGGTTCCTTAAAAAACTACAAATAGAACTACCATATGACCCAGCAATCCCACTACTGGGCATATACCCTGAGAAAACCATAATTCAAAAAGAGACATGTACCAAAATGTTCATTGCAGCTCTATTCACAATAGCCCGGAGCTGGAAACAACCTAAGTGTCCATCATCGGATGAATGGATAAAGAAGATGTGGCACATATATACAATGGAATATTACTCAGCCATAAAAAGAAACGAAACTGAGCTATTTGTAATGAGGTGGATAGACCTAGAGTCTGTCATACAGAGTGAAGTTAGTCAGAAAGAGAAAGACAAATACCGTATGCTAACACATATATACGGAATTTTAAAAAAAAGGAATGTCATGAAGAACCTAGGGGTAGAACGGGAATGAAGACACAGACCTGCTTGAGAGTGGACTTGAGGATGTGGGGAGGGGGGAGGGTAAGCTGTGACAAAGTGAAGGAGAGGCATGGACATATATACACTACCAAACGTGGGGTAGATAGGTGGTGGGAAGCAGCCGCAGAGCGCGGGGAGATCAGCTCGGTGCTTTGTGACCGCCTGGAGGGGTGGGATGGGGAGGGTGGGAGGGAGGGAGATGCATGGGGGAAGGGATGTGGGAACAGATGTATATGTATGACTGATTCACTTTGTTATAAAGCAGAAACTAATTTAAAAAATAAATAAATAAACTTTAAAATCAAAAAAAAAAAAAAAAGATTCCAGTCCTAAGATTGGTTTGTACGTTCGTGCCTCAGCATTCAGCAAGGACGCTGGTGATTGCAAGCCTGTGTTTCTCGTGAAAATCCGGACTCTTTTCAGCAGGGTGTTCTCCCTGGGAAGCAAGAAGTAGATGCAGAACCCCTGCCCCTGTGTTTTTATTTGAGCACCAGCACTCCCTAGGTCTCTGGAATGGTAAAGCTGCACCATTGCTTCTTTGGCTGTTTGTATTTTGGGGTCTGACTGGAATCTACCATTATACACTAATTGTTCAGTTCAATTATATATATATATATATATATATATATATATATATATATATATATTTGTATTTTAAGGATATACATTAAATTTTTATTATGAAATATACAGAAAAAGATTCATAGAACACAAATGTATGGCTTAAAGAATTGCTCATCTCACCACCACCCAGTTGAAGTAACTGAATGTAGATCATTGACAGAACTCTAAAAGACGACAGTTATTCTCAACCTTCCCCTTGAATGTTACCATTCTCCTGATTTGTGTAGGAATTTCCTCCTTTCTCTTCATATTTTAACCACCAAGGTGTATATTCAGTACTTTACCATTTAGATTTGCCTGTTTCTGAAATGTACCTAAATAAAATTATTCTGTATAAATCTTTCATGTCTTACTTCCTTTGCTCAATATTACATTTTAAAGATTTATTCATCTTGTTATGTGTAGCCGTAGCTTTTGGTCGTTGGTGGTGATGCTGTATAGAGTTCAATAATATTTTTTGTGTTTCAAACAACATGCCAGGCCTAGGCTGGGTGCTAGGGATAGAGAGAAGCCAACATGATTCCTACACTCAGAGAGCCTGTGATCTTTGGGGTGCATGGGAATGGAAGGCTCACTACGGAGGGCAGAAAAGAATGGTACAGATGAGGTTGTACTGGTGCCAGGATGAAAAATCTACGTTGCTGCTGTTAACTACTATTTATTGAAGATCTGCTGTGTGTTAGGGACTCCTTACTTTACAACATCCCTTCAAGGTGGGGATTAAGTGACTTGCCTAAAGCCATGGGGTAGCAAAAAGCCATATGGGATACAGGTCTAGATAGGTCTGTGCCCTCTATATCATAGCTTGACCTAGGCAGCTCCTTTTGGCATTGACTGTTTTCTGGGTCTCAGTGCTATTGGTGGTAAATCCTACCCCGTCTCCCCTCCTATCATTTCTCTTGCCTGGAGAATGCTTCTTTTTCTCTATTCAGTTTCTACCCATTCTTGAAGACCAGCTTAAGTATTTTTTTCTAGGATGTCTTCCTGGACTATAGGATTCTCTCCCTCCACTGTACTCACTGCCTGGTTGTTCATTTGGCAATTAGTAATGACTCTTGTAAGAATATGGTCTATGTTATGTGGTTACATGCACTTTTATGTGTAATTGTCTTGTTCCCTAATAAGATTCTAAATGACCTGGAGTCACAGGCTTTCCGAATGCCTTTGGCCCTGGGTTTTTCTAGTTCAACTCCTCATTTTACAGAGTAGGAAACCGAGTGCCTCTTAACTTTGTGCTTTGCCACCTCCTCCCTGCCACACACGCCACCTACTGCCTTACACAGAGGGGGTGCTTGAAAATGCTAGAGGCAGCCCTGGAAGAGAGAGGGCTGGCAGCCGGGATAATGAAAGTATCAAGCTGTGAGATCTTGGGCAAGATTGTTCTCTCAGGCTCTCCCTTTTCTTCATCCATCCAATCCAAATGAGGCATTAGATTAGACTGTCATTAAAGGTACCTTCCACCTCCCCCATCCTCTGATTCTAGTATAGCAGCAGAAGATGATACAAAGCAACATAACTTAGTGGTTAACAGTGTAACGTCTGAGTCAGGCTACCTGGGTTCAAACCTTGGCTTCTTTGCCTATTAGTTATGCAAGTTAAGTAACCTCTCTGTGTCTTCGTGCCCTCATTGGGAAAAGGGGAATCATATTAATCTTAGATACCTGTAAGATTTTTGTGGCAATTAAGTGAGGCAATCAATATAAAGTACTTCTCACAGTGCCTGACATATAGTAAATGCTCAGTAAATGTTCTATCTATGAATATCGTTAAGCAGAAAACAGAAAGTGGCACTCAAACATAATCAGGTCCTGGCACCCGTAACAGTTCTGGTATATTTGCTCCTTCCTTTTTTTGAGTCTCAGGTATTGCCCTTTAGCTATACGGTGTTGTCGGTGGTCTTCTGAGACCCGTATAAGTCTCTGGTTCTTTATAGTAATTCCAAAGGGACCAGCACGTTTCTGGAGGTAATTGAATAGCAGCAGCAGCAGCTTCCATTCTGCTCTTGGGGGGGCTTACCTGCAAGTAGCTGGGAGGCCTCTCTAGAATTTAAATGGAAAAATCTGCCCCCTACCCCCCTTCCCTTCCAGTCTGACAGGTGGTTATTTTGCCCGTGAACCACATGTCAACCAGTTACGGAAACCTCAAACTACCGTGACAACAGCAGCCTGGGCAGCTCGAAGAGAATTCCGGGCCTGAGTGTTGCAGCTGTAGCTGAGAGTTGCTTCTCAGTTTGGTTCACCCTGTGATGCTCCACGGTGGGGGGGCGGGGCAAGGTTCTTTTGAATGAAGCCATTTTTCTTTCTTTCCTTTTTTGTTACAGAAAGGTTGTTTTTATTATTAATTAATTAATTAATTTATTTATTTAGGCTGCGTTGGGTCTTTGTTGCTGCGTGCGGGCTTTTTTCTAGTTGAGGTGAGCGGGGGCTACTCTCTGTTGAGGCGCACAGGCTTCTCTTTGCGGTGGCTTCTCTTGTTGCGGAGCACAGGCTCTAGGTGCGCGTGCTTTAATAGTTGTAGTTCTTGGGCTCATTAGTTGTGGCTCGCAGGCCCTAGAGCGCAGGCTCAGTAGTTGTGGCACACGGGCTTAGTTGCTCCGCGGCATGTGGGATCTTCCCGGACCAGGTCTTGAACCCGTGTCCACTGCATTGGCAGGTGGATACTTAACCACTGTGCCACCAGGGAAGTCCCTGCCATTTTTCTTATCTTTGAAAACAAACCCAAAAAAGAATCTCTGATGCCTTTGTTTCCAAAGCACTCAGCCACCTCCTGAGGGGAGGGTTTGACCTGGTGACCCAGAGTATTGTCTCTGGGGTCAGGGCTGCTTAGCCAAGGAGAGCCTTAGCTCTCTGCTTCCCTCTCCTCCCTGCCTGTTGCTGGTGGCTGGACAGTGACTCAGGGGAGGAGGAGAGAGGAGAGGAAGAGAGGAGACAGCTCCACCAGCTGCTGCTAAAAACAACAGCATCTCATCAGTCCATACGCTCCCTCCCCTCCAGAGCACAGTGATGTCAACAGGCAGAGCAGGTGGCATGGACTCTCCCCTCCCCCAGCCCCTAATGCCTTTGGGTCTCTGAAGGGACAATGTATGGTTGTCACAAGGAAAGTTATCTCTCTTTGCGGGGGAGGAGTGGCAGGAAATTCCTTCTCTTCCCTTTTAGGACTGGTCCCACCAAGAGCATCCACTGTAACTTCAACTCGAACAGATAAATGAGGGGCCTGGAAGAGCATTCCCTTGCCCAAACAAAAGATCCTGGTGTGAAGCCTACTGCACTAAGCCCCACCAGTTCTGCTTTCAGCGAGCTCCTCTGACCTGTTAGATACTAGGGATACAGTGGCAAACAGATGTATAACGTGCCCTCACCCAACTTGTGCCCAGAATCCAGTCTGAAGAAGCAGCTAGCAGCAGTGCAAGTGGGGAGATCCATCCTGAGCCTGGTACCCAGGGCTGTCTGGAGCAGCTGAGAGGCCAGCATATTGTTCCATATTGTTTTCTACCCAACTTGCCTGATTTTCATGAGATGCCCAAGTGTGTACAGCTTTCCCCCTGACTCCCCCTGCTTCCCCTGCAGTGTCAGCCCAAGCTGTAAAACTGCCAGCTGGGCTCTTGCAGCTTGAGGTGGCCAGCAAATCAGACCCGCTGTTCTCTGATTTATCTTTGGAGGAATGTCTGTTCTTAGGACCAGGCCTGTCACCATTGGGTGGTGGCTGCTTTGCTTCCTTTACCCACAGCTGGTCCCTCCCCTCTACATGCTGAATGTTCCAAATGACAGGTAAGGCTCTGAGGAACCTTTAAGGTTCATCCTAGACAGATTCACCCAGGAAACCTAAGGAGAGAGGAAGTGAGAAAAAATAGACTTCTTGGAGCTCCTTTAAGCTCCAAGTCAGCCGTATATCTTGATCCTCCCCTTAGCAGGAGAAAGAAAAACAGCAGAGCGTATAGGTGGGGGAGGAGAGTTCCTCCCAGTCTGTCTCCTTCTCTAGAAGAACAACAGGCCAGTCTGCCCTGGGCACTGTGGGGCCAGGTGCTGGGTAAGTACACGAGGAAGGAGAGCTGATAAGATAAGGTCTGACAAATCTAGGTCACCAGGCTGCTCCAGGCACCTGTGTGACTAGTCACCTTGAAACGACAGGAGGGAGGATGGACTTTTGCTCAGGGCACAGACTAGCTGACTTCCCAGGCCTTTGTTTGTTTGTTTATTTAATACACATTTCTTGATCACCATTAAATGCCAGGTCATGTGCTTAGGTGTTCCAGGCCCCTGTGTGTCTCTGGTAGGCAAAATCTCCTCGTGGATCCCAGGCCTGTAACCAGTGCTAAAAAAAGAAATGACATCATGCAAAAGCCAGTTGGTCCACTGACTTCCAGAGTGGGAGCAGCCAGACGCTTGGTAGAAGGGAAGGGCTGTTTGGAGTCTTCATTCCCTTCAGCTCGATCAGGGGTCAGCAAAACTTTACCTGTAAAGGCCAGATAATAGTATTTTAGGCTATGCTGGCCATAGGGTTTCAACTCTGCAGCCATAGTGAATACCTAAACAAATGAGCCTGACTATGTTCTAGTAACACTTTACTTACAAAACAGGTGAGAGGCCCCATTTGGCCCTAGTGCGTTGTTCGCTGACCCCTGAATAGAAGATTGGAATGAGAGTTGTGAAATGGGTGTTGGAGAAATGAGTTTATGTGATTTCAGGAGGCATCCCAGATCAACACAGTGGCTTCATTTGGTAGGGATAGTATAGGAGTTGATGCACTATGCTCAGTGGCAAGGTCTGATTGACACCAGAGAATTCTACTGCACGGGCCAAACTTCAACCTCAGCCATCTAGCACACTGGTTCCCACCAGAGGTTACAGGGTAACCAAGCCAGACAGAGCACACAATTTCGTACAATCTCATCACTTATGTGGGAAAACAATATGGGGCCCTGTGGATGGCGAGTCATTGGCACCACCTTAAAAGCCCTGAATAAAGGGTCAGGCCACCTCTGCTCTAGGGCCTGGCCCTGCCACTAACTTATTTATTTATTTATTTATTTGGCTGCGTCGGGTCTTAGTTGCGGCACGTGGGATCTTCGTTGTGGCGTGCAGGGTCTTTCATTGTGGCACGTGGGCTCTTCACTGTGGCGCGTGGGAACTTCTCTCTAGTTGTGGTGCACGGGCTCAGTAGTTGTGGCGCGTGGGCTTAGTTGTCTCGTGGCATGTGGGATCTTAGTTCCCTGACCAGGGATTGAACTCATGTCCCCTGCATTGGAAGGTGGATTCTTAACCACTGGACCACCAGGGAAATCCTGCCACTAACTGTGGAGGGTGGCATTGGATAATGACCGCTCTCTGGCCATTTAGCATATACTGAGTTCTACTGTATGAGGCACTGGGGCTACAGAAATGGACACAACAAAATTCTTGCCCTTAAGTAGCTCATGATCTAGTGGGGAAGACAAATAGGTGAACTATTATACGATGTAGTGAAACACAGGCTTTGAGTAGGTGATTAGTCAGGCTGCTATGGGGCCAAAGAGCAAGATGAGTGTTTATTAAGTGAAGAAGAAAGGGGAGTCCATCCTGAGCAGAGGCATAGAAACATTCTAGAGGAGATCCAGCCTAGGGGGCCACAGGTAAGAGATGGAGAGGGCATGTAGAGGGAAGCAGGAGGTCAGCAGGGATGGGTCACATAGGGCCCAGAAGGCCCAGCTAAGGTGTTTAGACTCAATTTTGTATGCTGCATGCTCTGGGAAGCCACAAAAAGTTTTTAAGCAAGGGAGTAATAGCGTTTGGTTCACATTGCGCTCAACTTCTCTCTAACTTCTACAGACTGTATATCCATGAGCTTTGTGTGAAGAGGAATGTTGATATTGTATAAAGTTAATAAGCACCGATAATTAAACCAGTGGCTGTAATTAATAACCGGGGTCAGTCCCTTCCTGGTGATGCCTTCAGCTAAACAGCAACCAGATAAATCATTGGCAAACACCAGGCACCCATAACTGAGAAGAGGGGCTTTCATAGTGCTCCAGGACCTGGATTCCCTGCTTTTCTGGGTGAGATGCTCTCTCTCATGTGACCCTCCTGGCTTCTTGAGGCTCACTCACTGAGTCATCATAAGCTGGCAGTTGCAACCCCACATGTCTGAGTTTTTCTGTTACTTTAATGGGAGAACTGAGTTGCAGAATTCAGATGCCTTTGATGTAGTTTTGAAGTTTAGGACAGGGAAAAGTGAAGGCAGAAAATAAGTGGCTTCTGCAGTATTCATGTCTTTTAGGGCCTAAGAGTAGTTGAAACTGGCATTGGAAAATGGGGATTCTTAGGCAGCGATTCCCGAATCTGACAGTACATCAGAAAAAGCTGGGATAAAAAGGCTGGTTTTTATCAAAAGGTCCCACCTCCAGAAATTCCTATTCTGTAGGTCTGAATGTGACTGGGAATCAGAGCCCCTAGTGGGGGAAGGAAACAAGTCACCTAGGACACCAGATGTAAGGAGGCACTCACTCCATTATATGTCATTACAGGATATTGAGTACAGTTCCCTGTGCTATACAATAGGTCCTTGTTGTTTACCTATTTTATATTTAGTAGTATGTATCTGTTAATCCCAAATTCCTAACTTATCTCACTCCCCACCCACCCCCACCCCACCCCCGCTATCCCTTTAAGTAACCATAAGTTTGTTTTCTCTGTCTGAGTCTATTTGTGTTTTGTAAATAAGTTCATTTGTATCATGTTTTTAGATTCCACATGTAAATGATATCATATGGTATTTGTCTTTCTCTGACTTGCTTCACTTAGCATAATGCCTCCAAGTTCATCCATGTTGCTGCAAATGGCGTTATTTCATTATTTCTTTATTGTTGAGTAGTATTCCATTGTATATATGTACCACATCTTCTTTATCCATTCATTTGTCGTAGACATTTAGGTTGCTTCCATGTCTTGCCCATTGTAAATAGTGCCGCTATGACCATTGGGGTGCATGTATCTTTTTGAATTAGAATTTTCTCCAGATATATGCCCAGGAGTGGGATTGCTGGACCTTACAGCAACTCTATTTTTAGTTTTTTAAGGAACCTCCATACTGTTTTCCGTAGTGGCTGCACCAATTTACATTTCCCACCAACAGTGTAGAAGGGTTCCCTTTTCTCCTGTTGTTCCCATGTTCAGATGAAGAAAGTGAGGCTTAGGCACATTACGTTGATCAAGGGGACTCCTCTTGGAAATGGTAGAACCGGAGTTGTGGTGTGACCACACCAGGCCACTCCCCTAAGTGCTCTAACACAGGGCCTATTTCTTGCTCTGAATTAGCAAAGGAGCTTAGCCCAGCCCCCTCTCTTGGTCCTTCCCAGGCAGTCTGCCTGGCTCTGAAATCTCCAGGTAACTTCCTATACCTGGGGTTTAGTACTTGGACCAAACATGACACCCCAGCTCTCCTTTGGGTGTTTTTTTGTTTGTGTGAATGGGTTTCCTGACACGTACAGCCATGGCAGACTGGGGAAAGGGCAGAGGAAGCACACAGGTGATCTTTGGCAGGAGCAGCAGAAGAGTTATTCTTTCTTAAGCTGTTCACTGATTAACTCCCTTTGCTCCTGCAACCAGAAAGAAGAGGAACTCAAGACTCAGCAGGGCTCAGAAGCCCTAATTGATTTGTGGTCCAACTGGGTCAGGGAGAGTGACCCTGTGCAGTGGCCTTTTTTTCCTTCCCCCCAGGGACCTGTATGCCACAGCTCACTAGAGCAGAGTTCCATGCCACTGGGGGGAGGGATTTCAGCCTTGCTCCCTTCCCCCACACTCCCAGCCCCCCAGCCCAGAGGGGTTAGATCTCCTGTGAGGCACATGTCTACCTATTCAGTCCCTTCCTCCCTGGCCCTCTGGCTGGGCTCCTACTGGTGTTAAGTTGCCCCAAATACCCAGTCTCTTATTTCACATCCTCAGGCAAAGATCCCACAGCCAAGGTGCCCTTTCAGCTTAGCTTTCCCATCGGCTGCTCACTGACAGATAAGCTTCTAAGAGGAGGGAAGAGGGAGGGTGGAGAGGTGGGTAAAACCTGGGGCAGACCCCTTTGTCCCTTTGTCATGGGGTGCAGTGGGTCCTGTAGCTCCCCAGTCTTGTGTTTGGCGGGGCAAGCCCTGGGTGGTGGCTAGCTGCCTGGCCCCCGTCCTTTATTGGCAAATGGAACTTGACTTGGCTGAGGCATACTTGTACATATGCTAAGCTTTACCTTAGGCTAGAAATTGGAGGCTGAAAGTTTGTAAGTGTCAAGAGACAAGGAAACTCTGTGTTCAGTGTGTGGGCTGGGAGAATGCAGGGGTTCCTGAGCCAGGCTCTGTTTCTGTATAATCTGCAATGGCCGTGCCAGACTCCCTGTCCAGACCTCGCAGAGAGGTTTCATTCCTCAGGCAGAATGGAACTGAGACACGAGTGCTGCTGCGAGTTGGGAGGGGGATGAAGCCAGTGGACAAACGTTCCTGCGCCTGGGCGGACCAGCACGGCACAGGCCGGGCCTCTGGGAGGAGAGATGAAGCCTTTCTCCTTTCTTTAGCCAGTCCATATCTTGAGTCACAAATGAGTTACTGCCAGATGAACTGGTGTTAGTTTACCTTTCTGAAGTGATAGATGCACTTAAACTAAACATGAGTGGCCGGGGGCTTCCCTGTGGCGCAGTGGTGGGGAGTCCGCCTGCCGATGCGGGGGACGCGGGTTCGTGCCCCGGTCCGGGAGGATCCCGCATGCCGCGGAGCGGCTGGGCCCGTGAGCCATGGCCGCTGAGCCTGCACGTCCGGAGCCTGTGCTCCGCAACGGGAGAGGCCACAACAGTGAGAGGCCCGTGTACTGCAAAAAAAAAAAAAAAAAAAAATGAGTGACCAGGAAGTTTGCACCGTTAGGTTTGCCAGTCTCACTGCTTTGGGAAATGAACCCTGGAGTTAGTACACTCACTCCATTATAGAACTGGGCCTCTGTGTACAAGTTGGTGTCCAGAATATACTTAAAATGATATCCAGAGTACCCAGAGACTCTTTTAAAAATGTGTACAGAAAGGTAGCAATTAAATGTTTCTCTTGGAGTAAGCCTGGCCTCTGCATTCTCCCAGGAACCCTTGCCTAGGGAAGATGATTAAAAATAGATCTGAGTAGCACTTCCTGCTTGGCAGATGGCTGATAGCAAATGCTAGGGCTTGCAGCTGACCTTTCCTTTCTGAAATCTGCTCTGTGTTTCCATGATGCTAATTGAGTCCCTCTCTAGACCTAATCAAAGTGCTGGTTGCAAAAAAACGCGGCTTGCTGTCCTGGCTGGGCTCAGTTCAGGGAGCAACTTGAAAGTGCTGGGATTTGCATGGGGACACCCACTCTGTGGTCCAACTGGCTGATCCTTGTTTAAAAACTAACAAGTTCTGCTTTCAAATTTGCTGTCTAGTGCTCTTAAGGATCCCACACCCTCTCCACCCCCATCAACAGGAAAGATCAGTGGATAGGGGAGTGATGTGTACACAATGGACAATGCTCACACACACTTCCAAACGAAGTAGCTGCCCAAAAGAGAGACCAGGGCCTTTCTGAGATTTAACTTCCAGGTGTGGCTCTGTTCCCATCAGCTGCCTTATAAAACAGGAATAATACCTGAGACAATGCCCTGACGAGGTATCCAACTATGGGAGATACAAGATACCACTGTTTTTCTTATTATGTAGCAAATATCTGGGGACCACTGCTGACTTCTCACTGAGTTATTATCCTCCCCTGGGAAAGAGATGGGCATATAGACAGGCTGTGCTGAGGCTGTGCTAAGTCCTCACCATCTTCTTCACCCTACTTTCTCTCCCAGGAGAGCCCTCTGCTGGAATTTAAGCATCTTCTGGGCAGAGCTGCTCACTACACACTCTGGGGCTGAGCAAGGTCTGGGACATTAAATATTTGTTGATTTAGATCTCCCTCCTTCCCCCGCCCCCCATTTAAAAACTGTCATAGACTGCTTTAGTGTGACAAAACCTTTCTGCCTGGGAGATGATTTTCTAGTGCCTGATATTTCACAATGTGCCTCAGGTTTTTCTGTTGGCCAGGGGAAAATGTTGATCACCAGAATAGGTGAAAGGGATTTAAGTCTCTATGTCTTGAGGATGAGTCTTAGCCAGGACTTAGATAAGATAGCCCAGCCGATGAGCAGAAAAGCCCTTTTATGCAGACCAACAGGAAGTTTAAAAACACAAGAAAAGAGGTCTAACTCTGACTCAGAAATGTTCATTTACTGTGCAAGGCGTCTCCTCTCTTGAGAATATGGCCTCATGGGATATCCACCCTCGTAAGAAACCTCAGTCAACCTCCTCTTTTCACAGATGATACAACTCCCAGTTCAGGGAATCAGGGGTCTGCCTGAGGAAGTCATGCCGGTCAGAGGCAGATGATCTAGCCTTGCCTGGCACGGGTGGGAGGGGGTCAGCTCGATGTTCTGACCCAGTCGTGATCTGTTTCTAGAGGGAGTACTGAGAATCACCAGTGCCCAACTTTCGCACGTTGGCAAGCCCTTTATGCTCACATCTTTCTAACATTTGTATGCTCAAGTCTCTTTCATAAGAGCTCTTTGGCTGTGATTTCTTCAAGCCCTTTTAAATACCATTGTCTCTTCCTTCGTAACTATTTCAATAACTCTCTACTCCTAACTCAGCCCCGTCCCTGGGGGTATATGAATACAGAGGTTAAATGTAGATACATGCGAATACGCCACAGGTGGAAGGTCTAGTGCTGGACATCTGCCATGAGGGGTGGGGGAGAGCACAGCACCTGGCCTACTTCAGTTTGTATGTACAACCTGAAGCCCGACTGTTTAAGCAAGGCCTTGTGGGGTTTTTTTTGTTTTTTTTTTTTGCGGTATGCGGGCCTCTCCCTGTTGTGGCCTCTCCCGTTGCGGAGCACAGGCTCCGGACACGCAGGCTCAGCGGCCATGGCTCACGGGCTCAGCCGCTCGGCGGCATGTGGGATCTTCCCGGACCGGGGCATGAACCCGCGTCCCCTGCGTCGGCAGGCGGACTCCCAACCACTGCGCCACCAGGGAAGCCCCAAGGCCTTGTGTTTTGATTAGCATTTCCAGGAGAGGAAAGTGTTGAAAGTGTTTAGGGAACACCTAGTATGAAATGAAAAATCAGGTTAAAAACACGGTGGTTTTTAACTCCCCCAGTGAAGGGGGCCCGGGTTCGATCCCTGGTCAGGGAACTAGATCCCACATGCTGCAACTAAGAGTTCCTATGCTGCAGCTGAGGATCCTGCATGCCGCAACGAAGATCATGCGTGCCGCAACTAAGACCCAATGCAGCCAAATAAATAAATAAAACAAAGCAACAACAACAAAAAACACAGTGGTAGACTCAACGAGTGTGAAACCGTGCTGTGTGCAGGAAATTTGAAGGAGCTGGTAGAAGGAAGGATGCTACTGCTTCTCGAGGGCCTGGCGTATCGTATGCCAGGCACTTTACTATCTGTGAGGTGGGTGTTATTAGCCCATTTGACAGGTGAGGAACTTGAGAACAGAGAGGTGAATGTACCTAAGAGCATACAGTAGAGAAAGTGCCAGAACTGGGATTTGAATCTAGTTCATCTACTAAACTGGGAGAAGCTTAGCCCACAGAAGGAGACCTTGGTATGGGCAAGACAAAAGCTGTAAAGTTATTTGGCACCAAAGGATGTAAAGATGAAGGATTCAGGGAGCTCTCAGGAGTTGAGCTCGTAGAAGGAGTTCTGGTACTGTCAGAACGGCTGGCAGTGGAATGGGCTTCCCGAGGAGGCATTCCCTATCCCTGAAAGTATTTAAGCAGAGGTTTGGTAGAAATGTGGACAAGAGCTTTGCATCAGGTGTGTAACTGACCTTGGGGCTCCTCAAATTCCAGTGGCCTATGAAATTAAAACTGGATAAAGCCATAAGTATATTTTGTTTTGTTTTGAGATCCTCCACGCTACCCAACCTGCAATCCACTGCATGGGATTCCTGCAGACTGCAATTAGTTAAGTATTTCTCTTTTTGAAAACTCCCCAAAGCATTCTTCTGGGTTCTCTGCTCATTCTTTGCCATGAAGTCCAGGTGCCAAAAAAAAGGGGGGGAGATTTTAAAGGGCTTCTTTGCTTTAATTATTTTTTCCCACGTGTTTTGAAGTGAGAATCATTCATTCAGTAGTTAGCTGGGAAGGCTGTTTTCAGGTTAGGTTGCAGAGAACATTCTCTTGGTGGTCCTGTCAGCCTTAAGCATTATAAGTTTACAAATTAAATTTTATCCATTCACCCAAGAGTGACCAAGCTCTGGTGAAGTGATTCACCCTAACACAACTCATAGGAAGCTAATTGGTAGACCAGAATTCTAATTAATTTACAGTGGAGCAGATAATCCCGAAAGCTTGGACTGTGTGTTGTTATCTTCCTTGAAGGTAAACCCACTGAGCGAGAGAATTAAATTTAGGCAGTTGCTAAGTAAATATGGAGTCAGGGCAGAGGAAGGTGAATAGCCTAAGAGACTTTCATCAGTTCTGACAGCTTAATCCATCCTTCTTCTTCGAAGAGACACATTTTCCAAGTGAACACATTCTAGAAAAATCTTGACCTGGAGTCAGAAGCTGTAGTTTAAGTTCTGACCTTGACTTACAAGCTTTGTGAAACTGGGTAAGTCATTCAACAGCTCTGGACCTCAGATTCCTCCTCTGTTGGTTTGAAGGTTAATCAGTTAATATATGTGAAAGTGCTTTGTACGTTCTGAGGTCCTGTAAATGTGTCAGTATTAGTCTAATTCTGTTGAGCTCCTTTCTTTTAGGGAGTCATTTGGACAACACCCTTGTCATCCCATCTTCATTTTCCCCCTAGATTTTGGAGTCACACTGCCTGGGTCTCTGTCATGTATTTGTATTTGATGCTGGGCATATGTCTTAACCTCTCTTTGCCTTGCTTTCCTCATCTGTAAAATGGGAACGATGAAAGTACCTCCTTCATCAGATTGTTGAGAGGATTAAATTACTTGGTTTATGTAAAACAGTTTGAATCTGTCTGGCATATAGTAAGCACTATATAAATGTGAGCTGTGACTGTTGTTATTTCACCATTTCCAATTTATTTTAATGAGCCACCTCAATCTCATCTGTAAACTGCCTCCAATTTCACTGTAGTGATTGCTTGTTAGAAAATATTTAAAAGGCAATCCCCTCCATGGCATGTGGCTTTAGTCTTGGAGGAAAACCTTTTCTGGCCTTTTTGCCTGGATTGGGTTACAGGGGAAGACTTGCCTTGAGAGTCTGTAGGTTTTGCCCACTGACTTTGCAGAAATCCTTTGTAGTGTCAGGACATTTTCATTTGCCAATGGCCAGTTGCCTTTGGGAGCAGAAGTGTAGATTGAAACATAAATCCAGGAAATTGATTATGTTCTTCTTAGGTGTATTAACTTGCATTGTCTTCTTAACTTCAGCAGCTCATAGTGAATTGTTTTCAAAAGCCTGATGATTTTCAAAAGTTTCACACACATGATTTCATATAATCCCATAATAACCCTTTTTTAAAAAATCCTACCCCTATATTGCCCCTCCTCCCTCCCTCTCCCCACTGGTAACCACTAGGTTGTTCTCTGTATCTGTGAGTCTGCTGCTTTTTTGTTGTATTTGCTAGTTTGTTGTGTTTTTAAGATTCCACATATAAGTGATACACAGTATGTCTTTTTCTGTCTGACTTACTTCACTTAGAATAATACACTCCAAGTCCATCCATTTTGCTGCAAATGGCAAAATTTCATTCTTTTTTTACAGCTGAGTAGTATTCCATTGTGTATCTATATCACATCTTTTTTTTTTAACATCTTTATTGGAGTAT
This sequence comes from Mesoplodon bidens, assembly GCF_964165515.1. Lineage (NCBI taxonomy): Eukaryota > Metazoa > Chordata > Mammalia > Artiodactyla > Ziphiidae > Mesoplodon > Mesoplodon bidens. The sequence goes on from NC_138179.1 coordinate 6,038,317, forward strand.
AATTGCTTTACAATGGTGTGTTAGCTTCTGCTGTATAACAAAGTGAATCAGTTATACATATACATATGTTCCCATATCCCCTCCCTCTTGCATCTCCCTCCCACCCTCCCTATCCCACCCCTCTAGGTGGTCACAGAGCACCGAGCTGATCTCCCTGTGCTATGCAACTGCTTCCCACTAGCTGTCTATTTTACATCTGGTAGTGTATATATGTCCATGCCACTCTCTCACTTCGTCCCAGCTTACCCTTGCCCCTCCCCGTGTCCTCAAGTCCATTCTCTACGTTCGTGTCTTTATTCCTGTCCTGCCCCTAGGTTCTTCAGAACAATTTTTTTTTTTTTTAGATTCCATATGTATACCACATCTTCTTTATCCATTCATCTGTTGATGGACATTTAGGTTGCTTCCATACCTTGGCTATTGCAGGTAATGCTGCTATGAACATTGGGATGCAGGTATCTTTTCAAATTAGTGTTTTGGTTTTTTCAAATATATACCTGATGGTGGAAGTGGAAGGGCCTGGTGTTTTTTTTTTTAATCGATTTATTTATTCACTTAATTTTTTGTTCTTTGGCTGCATTGTGTCTTCGCTTGCATGTGGGTTTTCTCTAGTTGCTATGGGGGGGGCTACTCTTTGTTGTGGTGCGCAGGCTTCTCACTGCGGTGGCTTCTCTTGTTGCAGAGCACAGGCTCTAGGCGCACGGGCTTCAGTAGTTGTGGCTCACGGGCTTCAGTAGTTGGTGCTCGCAGACTCTAGCACGCAGGCTCAGTAGTTGTGGCGCACGGGCTTAGTCGCTCGGCGGCATGTGGGATCTTCCCAGACCAGGGCTCGAACCCATGTCCCCTGCATTGGCAGGCGGATTCTTAACCACTGCACCACCAGGGAAGCCTGGCCTGATGGTTTTGAGAGAAATTTGAGCTCCATTATTTCAGCCCTTAAAGGTTTTAGTTTTATATTTGAACTGCAAAGGACTCAGCTAGCTATTAACTGGCTGCCATTACATCCTGATTCCACCTGTTCACTCTCTAACTCAGAAGCCAGTCTCCCGGAACAGACATGTCAGCCTTTCTTCTGTAGAGGATGGGGCTTGTCTGATCATACGAATCCCCTGCTCTTTATCCCTGTGGAGAATGCCTGTTTTCCAGGCCTTCTCTATGGAGAACAGGAGGGAGTGCAGGTTGTTGAGAGCTGATGGCACCTGCTGAATTGAAAGGTCTGATCATTAAGTGACTTAAGTGACTTAGATACCGAAATCTCCACGTTTCAGCAATTAAATGTGGCCCCCAGGCCCCAGGCCCTACACCACCTTTTGTTTTTGCCATTCGGTTCCTTGCATAGTTTGCATCGTGTATGCTCCCATGCCCTTGGAATTTTATGACTCCACACAGCAGATATTTCCTCCTTTAGAGCCAGTCCTTTCCCTGCCCCTCCCTCCATCTGTTTCAGGAACGGGAGAGCGAGTTGAGATCTACCAAAGCTCAAAGGCAGCCAGAGAGGGCTGGAAGCAGCCATGCTTCTGCCCCGAGGCAACACACATGGCTTTTTACCCCATCTTGAGGTTTCTAGACAGATGTGTGAAAACTTGCTGTAAGCCATGGACACATACAAATGGCTTTGTTCTTTCCTAGTCTTTCCCGGTGACCTGTGTCCTAGTGTGGAAGTCATACAGAGTCAGGAAATTCTTCCCTTATAATTAACCCAAGTCTCTCTTATTTCCGTCTGTTTCCTCTTGTTCTTATTGCAGAGAAGATGGAAGAAATCCCCTTTAATCTTCTTTCCTCTTAGCTCACTGTTCAGTTTCTTTAAACTGCACCAGGTTCTCATTGTGGAAGTTTTCATCATTTTCATTGTTCTTTTTTTTTTTTTGCGGTACGCAGGCCTCTCACTGTTGTGGCCTCTCCCGTTGTGGAGCACAGGCTCCGGACGCGCAGGCTCAGCGGCCATGGCTCACGGGCCCAGCCGCTCCGCGGCATGTGGGATCCTCCCGGACCGGGGCACGAACCTGTGTCCCCTGCATCGGCAGGCGGACTCTCAACCACTGCGCCACCAGGGAAGCCCTCATTGTTCTTTATTACCACCCTTCCCACTTTCTCCATGTGCTTCCTCAAGGGTGAAATCCAAACAAGATCCAGTATTATTTTGCTTGGGTTTCAGCTCTTTGGAATGGAGCCTGTGGTTTACTTTGACCCTGAATAGCAAACTCCACCAGGCTTAACCATGGATGCAGAAAGGAATGAGAAAGGAAAAGGGACTGCCCTGACCTTCCCCAGCAAAATGTTGAGGTGGGGTATTTACCCAACACCCCAAGGCAGCAGTTTTTCAAATTCTCCATTGTATCTCTATCTAATACCTCTGTTACCTTCTCACTGAGATGGTACATAGTATAGCATATAGTACGTTGAGCAAATCCATAGAGACAGAAAGTAGGTCTGTGATTGCCAGGGACAGGGGAAATGGAAGGTGACTGGTAATGATGCAAGATTTCTTTTTGGAGTGTGAAAATGCTCTGGAATTAGATAGTGGTGTGGTTGCACAATCTTGTGAATATACCAAGAGCCCCTGAATTGTATACATTAAGAGTGACTTTTGGGACTTCTCTGGTGGCCCAGTGGTTAAGACTCTGAGCTCCCAATGCAGGGGGCCCGGGTTTGACCCCTGGTCAGGGAACTAAGATCCCACATACCACAACTAAGCCTGCGCTCCACAACTACTGAGCCTGTGTGCTCTAGAGCCCGCATGCCACAACTAGGGAAGCCTGCGTGCTGCAGTGAAGACCCAGCACAGCCATAATAAATAAATAAATAAATTTTTTAAAAAGGTAACTTTTATGGTAAGGTTCTATCTATCTATCATATCTTGAAGTTTATGAATTACCTCTTTCATATATAGTATCTCATTTATTTCTTATACAGATCTGGTGTGGGTGTAAATACTATATTATTGTGCCCATTTTACAGGTTTGGAAATTGAGTCTCAGAGAAATTAATTGGCTTGACCAAGTTAGTAACATAGCAAGTATATGGCCAAGCTGGGGCTCAAAGTCTGGCAGTCCTGCCTCTTCAAAGCCCATGTAATGAACACTGTGCCTATGGATGGTAGGTTGGAGAAGTAAGCACTAGGTGCTTTAAAAGACTCATATTATTACAAGTGGAAAGGATCATGGGGAGCTTCAGTTCCATCCCTACATTTTTATGGATATTGAGTTACAAAGAGTGGAAGAGTGGCCTTATGCCATAATACAGAGAAAGGGGGACACCAAAGTCACTGAAGAAAAGAAGTTTGAAGAACCAAATAGATTAGAGTCAACCTTTTCTTCTCTCTTCTCCAGGCTCCTGAAAAGGCCAAAAAGGAAAGGTAGGGAACTGATCTTTTTACTCTGCACTTTTGTTTACCTTGTTTTACTTCTTGTTCTCAACAACTTGGAAAATAGGCGTGGTTTCCATCTGCAGATGTAAAACATGTGGAAGCCGAGAGAGGCTAAATAATTCTCCCAAGGTCAAGTAGCTATTAAGTTGAAGTTGTAAAACCAGGGTCTTATCCTGAATTTCTGAGCCAAGATGAGATCCTCTTATCATATGAAGATATGCAAGGGCTTGTCTAGCTCCCAGATGTTACAGCTGAGTAGTCAGGTGGGCATCTGCTTCCTTCATCTCTGGGCACTTCCTGGGGCACATACTCGGTTGATAATGGTTGACGTTCCCAGAGAGAGGAGATTGAGAGGCTCTGCTTCATGCTAGGAGGACTTCATGCCTGAGCCTGTTCAAGTGAAGGAGGAACCCACATGTTTGCTCTGTTGCCACCTCCCCCCACAAGTATTCATTTTTTCAATGGTCCTCCTACTTTGAAAAGGAATTGCTGCCTTCCAGACTTTCAAAGGGGCCAGAAATCGGTGGTTTTGGCTACTAAACAGGAAACTCAAAGCCCTTTCCGTTCCTTTGAGCTGGCTGGAAGGGCTGGGCCTGGAACTATTACCTTCCTTTAAAGGACAGAAGAAAAGTTTTTGTATAATTTAAAAAACAAAAAAAAACCTTTTCTGGAGTCCTGAATACCAGCCTTCATTGATACACAACATGGAAAAGAGCTGCCTTGTTGCCTGGCAGTAATGACAGCAAACAAATGTGTCCAACAGTCTGTTTGGGATCTCCTGGTCTGAGATTCTGTTTGCTTCATTCTAATTGCTTCCTTCACTTCCTTTCAGTCTCCCCACCTTGGGTACCACCCTCACTCAAGGGAGCGCCAGACCGTGCCTCGTTGTGCCAGGCTGGGCTGGGCCCACAGGAGACAGCGACCCAGCCGGGCTATTCTTGTCTCTATTTGCAAGATGCCTGTTGTTCTCTGTGAATGTTTTTCTCATCATAAATGTTGGCTTGGCAGGGGCCCAGTGTGGAAGCCACGGTGGAAAAGCTTCCAGAATCCTGCCCCAGAGATTCAGCTGGTCCTGAGTGCCAGGCTGAGGAGACAGGCTCATAGGTACTGTCGCTGGGGAGGTACCTCTGTAGGTATTGCCTCCGAGACAGACCTGATTGGCTTCGGCACCCTTTGCAGAGTGTGGACCTCTGCCAGCACTCTCTCTCGAAGAATAGGCCTGGAGGAGGAACCGTGGTGGCCTTGTGAGGCGCCTCTGGGCCTGACTGGCAACTCTCTTCCCTGCCATGTGCCCTCCCCCACCCTACTCTCTAGGAATTCAAATCTGTGTCAGGCCAGAGAAAGTGACTCTCAGGCCCTGCCTGAAACAGATTGGAGCCCCCAGAACAGTGACCTCCAAACCTTTAAAATCACATACCCCTACCAGTAAAGTGTTTGAGCATGTATTCCTAATATGTCTACTTACTTATAAGTGGTATACATGTGTTGCTATGTAATACCTACATTATAAACAAATATTAGAAAATTTTAGTAATTTCTGTAATTTAAAAGGATGGAAGAAAAAATAAAACAATTGTAAATTTGCTTTTAATCTTATTTTGTTGAAGGTATATACGATTGAATATGCTCTCTTTTTAGGAAAAAAAAGAATCTTGGTTTATCACTTTGTGATTCAGTAATTCAGAGGTGTGTCCCTAGGAGAGTATACTTCTGTACTTCATTTTAACAGTTGCCCTTAATGAAAACTTCCTTACAAAGGTAGATTCAAATGGAACATTTGCATCCTTGAGCTTACAAAAATCATGATCCCCATTTTCCAACCCACCCACCAGTTATACAAAGGTTTTTGCTGAACTTTGTAGTTTAGAAAAGTACCTTTTAACGAGACTTCAAACTCCTCTGAAGCACTTTGTTTGGAATACTTTTAAATAGATCAGGAAATTTTTTACAATTCCTAATTGTACAAATATAGGAGTACGGTGTTCAGATATAGGAGAGTTTAGAGATGGCTTATTTTAAAATTTTTATTGGATTTCACCAACAAGAGTGATTTTACTGTATGTAAAATTAAAAATTAAAAAATCCAATGAGTTTTGACAAATGCATAGTCTTATGCACCGCTGAAATCAAGATAAGAAAATTCCAACTCCTGTGTTACCCCTATGTAGTCACACTTTCCCCTTACCTATAACCTTTGGCAACCAATGATCTTCTTAGCTAAAGCATTTCAGATTCATCCATGTTATGTGTATTTACATAGGTTTTCATTTCGTTTGAGTAATTGAAACTGCCAAACTCTTATCCAAATGGCTGTGCCATTTTGCAATGTCTGAATTCCAGTTGCTAGACATTCTTGAGTGCACTTAGTTTTGTCACTTAAAAATTTTTTTTGGACCATTTTAATATGTGTATAGTGATATCTTAATTATGTTTTTCAATTTGCATTCCCCTAATGACTAGTGATGTTGAGCATCTTTTCATGGGTCTGTTTCCCATCTGTTTATATTTGGTGAAGTCTGTTCAAATCTTTGCCCATTTTAAAATTGGGTTTCTTGTTTTATTATTGAATTTTGAGAGTTCTTTGTATATTTTAGATACAAGTCCTTTGTTAGACAAGTGATTTGTAGATATTTTCTCCCAGTCTATGGCTTATCTTTTCATTCTCTTAAAAGTGTTTTTTTTTTTTGTTTGTTTGTTTGTTTGTTTGTTTTGCAGTACATGGGCCTCTAACTGTTGTGGCCTCTCCCGTTGCGGAGCACAGGCTCCGGACGCGCAGGCTCAGCGGCCATGGCTCACAGGCCCAGCCGCTCCGCAGCATGTGGGATCCTCCCGGACCGGGACACGAACCCATGTCCCCGGCATCGGCAGGCGGACCCCTCAACCACTGCGCCACCTGGGAAGCCCTAAAAGTGTTTTTCAGAGCAAAAGTTTAAAATTTTGATGAAATTTAGCAGTTTTTTCTTTTATAAATTGTGTTCCTGGTGTAGCTTCTAAGAAATCTTTTCTAACGCAAGGCCACAAAGATTTTCTCCTGCATTTTCTTCTGAATATCCTCCATTTTAATTTTTGTACAGGCATATCAATTCTGAACTCCAAAGGTCATATAAAATGAAAACATTGCTAAATACTGTTTAGTGAAACTTTTTTTTAAAGATAAAATTAAATAGATAAAATTTCTAGTATTTTCCCCCTACCCTGAAGGATTGTCTTGTGTACCTTCTGGGGGGACTGCTGCCCTGAAAAGCTTTACAGTGCTACCTCTCTCCCTGCATTCCCATTGTGCCCAGCAGATAGCAGGTGATCTATGAGTCTTTGAGAAGTGAATGTCTTTTCCTGCCATAAATGGTGAAGCTGTGTTACTTCATGTTGTCATTTTCCAGTCTGCTTTCTTCTAGAATTTGTTTTCCCATAACCACCTTCTTCTAAGCTCTAACTTGAAGATCTTGATAGAAGTTTCCTCGAGGGTGGCACTCCCAATTATCCATAACGTAGGACCACAGAATTATAGGAGAATATAATTTTGGAGCTGGAAGGAGACTTGGAGGTCAACTAGTCCAAATCCCTTATTAAAATCAAACCAGGGCCTCCCTGGTGGCGCAGTGGTTGAGAGTCCGCCTGCCGATGCAGGGGATACGGGTTCGTGCCCCGGTCTGGGAGGATCCCATATGCCGCGGAGCGGCTGGGCCCGTGAGCCATGGCCGCTGGGCCTGCGCGTCCGGAGCCTGTGCTCCGCAACGGGGAGAGGCCACAACAGTGAGAGGCCCGCATACCGCAAAAAGAAAAAAAAAAAAAAAAAAAAAAAAAAATCAAACCAAAGATAAATTAACTCTGGTAAATTCACAGACTGGAATATGACTCAGCAATGAAAAGAGAATGAACTATTGATATATACAGCAAATAGATGAATCTTTAAAGAATTATGCTGTGTGAAAGAAGCCAGGCAAGAAACACTACATGCTGTATGATTTCATTTATTAAAAATTATGGAAAATACAAACTATAGTGACAGGAGGCAGTGGCTGCCTGAGGATGAGTGGGAAGAGAGTGAGGAGAGAAGAGATGGCCGGACCGAGGGATGTGAGGAACCTTCTGGATGTGACAAATAGTCCATAATATTGGTTGTGGTGATGATTCCACAGGTATATGCAGGTATCAAAACGCATCACATAGTACACTGTAAATATACACACTTTATTATTGTATGTCAGATATATACACCAATAAAGCCATTTAAAGAAAAAAAAAAGGAAATGAGAGGCAATTGACTCATGCAATAAATATTTTATAAATGATGCCAGATTCATGCTATGTGTTGTGGGTTCAGAGAGAGATTGAAGACATGGTTGATGCCTTCAGGGAGCTCACAATCTAGTGAGTGAGTTAGACAGAGAGACAGTTTAAATCCAGTATGCTAAGAGCTAAGAAAAAGGAACAGGCAGGGAACAAGAGGAGTCCAGTACATGGGTACCAATGGGTACCTCTTCCTGAGGAGGTCAGAGACAGCTTTACGAAAGAGAGGAAGCTGAGCTGAGGCTTAGGATGGGTCAAGTGGAGGAGCCTCCCCATCTCAGGGAAGATGGTGGTCAGAGTTGGTGAAATGCAAGTTCCAGGAATTGCAAGTGGTTCGGCCTGACTAGAGCAAAGGACACAGTGGGAAAGTAGCAAGAGAAGAGACTGCAGAGGTTGGTGGGACCAGATCGTGAAGCCTTTGCTATCCTGGCGGTGCTTGGATGTCTTGTGCTCCAAAGTTGAACTAACGGGTTGGCCAAATATAGGGTCTGTGTTGCTGGGACATTGTCTCATCCAAACACTTGGCATGGACTTCCAGGTTCCAGGTTTCGAGGCTGTGACTGACACTCCTATTCATGCTCAGTGCTAGCCTGGAGCTCTTACGTTCCCCGGAGATGTTTCAAGACCCAAAGGAAAGAGATCTGGTTTCAGCCTGAGCAGCAGCTGGGGAACATCTGCTTGCTCCTCAGCGCTGCACCTGGGAGCCAAGGCTTCTGGTACATTTGTATGTTGGAGGCAACCAACAATTTAGCTTCCCCAAAGGCAGTTTTTCCACAAGTCAAGAATCTTACCTTTCTCTCTGGCTGGCAGCACTGATCCCTAAAGTCCTGTGCTTCTGACAGCAGCTGTCTCATGGGCAGTGATCTGTGTCCTGTCTGGTTCTCTCCTACCCTTTGGTCATCTGGTAACCAGTCACCCATAGACTTCTCCAGCCACTGAATAGCAGAGGTCATGGGAGAGTCCTTTATTTGTTTGTTTGTTTATTTTAAGAGTGGTCTTCAGAGCAGACCAGGATGTTTAATTCAGGGTACAGTTGTCAGGCCACATTAAACATGCAGGCAGAAATGCAGTACATGGACGGCTCATGTCAGCCAGACGTTTCAGTGTAACCAGAGGAGGAAAACACGGATAGGGCCTGTGTTCATGGAAGCAGATGCCAAATCGCACGGCAAGCTCTGGCTCCTGTTCCCTGCCATCCTCCAGCCAGAAGAAAGAAGCTCCTCTTTCAGCTAGAAGTTAAAGTGGGATTACTGCTTAATGAGCATTCCTGTGATCTAGAGATGAAGTTGCTTACACCTCAAAAGGAGAGCTTTCGAGCTGCCCTTTAGGAGGATGGTAACTCTTCTAGCAGTTAGGATCTCCAAGAAAGCAAGACCTGTGCGAAGTGTGGGTTTGGTGGTTTATTCTTACCTTGGGGATTCTCTGCTGTCTTCTGCAGGGTTGAACCAAGAGTGCAAGCAGAGGTGCTTGTGCTGGTTTCCATGCCGTAGCCGACTTGAAAGCTGTGGGCAGTACAGGTGGCTGAAATCAAGTGGGTCCAGGAAAGGCCAGTGTGGATTAATGATATTTTCTTACCTGGGCTGGTGAAAACAGTCCGAGTGTGGGCTGACCCGGGCTCTGTAGCTCTGTTTATTCTGCCTTCTCCTCCTCCCACCATGCCATCTGCTAGCTGGAGGGTTAACTGGCTCGCTGCTCCCTTTTAGCCGTGTCAGCCCTGCAAGGTCAAATGATTGTTGTGCTTTGGGGCTGGTTTCCCGAATGGGTGGGTGAAATGGATCTCTAACTATCGATTTGTCTTCTTGCATTTCAGTCGTTCCAAGGAAGTCAAGGACGAGCATACCTCTTTAACTCAGTGTGAGTGTCTCTGAATGGTACATCCATTGTTCGGTGCAAATTTTGAGGGGTGGGGAAAAGCAACGCTCAGTGATAATTAAACAGTGGAACCTGTCCTCTCTGACACACACACACACACACACTCACACGGAGCGTTATTTACCACAAGTGGTAGCCAGTTATCCTTGGGGACTTTGGGGGGTGGCATCATCTTTGGCTAAAAATAATATAGTCACTACCCCCAGTAAGTACAGAGGGCTGTAGTCTCCTAGGGAAGAAGCTGAAGTGCTTCTGAGAGCTTCAACACGGGGAGGTCTCATAACTAGACCTGAGACGTGTCTCTGGGGAAGAGAAGGAGGGCGAACATAGGACGCCAGGATCTGCTGGAGGACTAAGGTTGGAGGAACCTTCATAAAGTGGAGTGAGTGAAGAGCCTCCATCCCTCCTACAGACGCACAGTCTGCCACAGCGCTCAGCCTTATGTACAGCTTTCTCTAGGAAAGCAAGCCTGATGAACTGTGAAAATGGAAATCTAGCGTGTTCAGTCTAAAATAATAGGTGCTCTCTGAAGGAGTCTATGTATTTGGTAGATGGGGCTCCCCCATCCTTGTGATCAGGACAGGACTGTGCCGTCATGACTGACATCTCTGGCTGCAGTCAGTCCTCAGGAAGCTCTGAGGACCTGTGCTCGTGGCTGTGGACTTCGGTGTGGTTGTCGGTTTGTCCCCTTAAATCACAAGGCTAAAAGCATTTGTTAGAAAAATTCTGAGCAAAGTCTCAACCATAAAAGACTTCTTCTAGTAGACTCATTGAATCAGAGCTTGCAGATCTGAAATGCATCTCAACGGAGACGTTTCCATGTGGCTACCTTTTGGGAGGTTATTCCTGGTTTCAGTTAGAGATGATGCTCTTCTCAGTGCTGGCTTCCCTTCAGGCAGCTGTACTCAGTTAATTTTTTGCTGGAAGTCCAGCTTGAACAACTGATGGTGAGCATGTGCCTGACGCCCCGCTCTCTCTCTCTGTCCCTTGGCACAGAGTTAACGTGGGCTGCGGGCCGGCAGAAGAGCGCGTGTTGCTAACAGGACTGCACGCCGTCGCAGACATTTACTGTGAAAACTGCAAAACCACTCTGGGCTGGAAATATGTAAGTACCAAGGAGTCTGACTGGTGGAGAGAGGGCCATGAAGGAACTAGCTGAGAGCCACACATTAGAAGAATGTTTTCTTCAGCTTGCCTCCCGTGGCCTTGTGGGATTATCTTTGACCAGGATGGGAAACTGAGCTCAAAGAGCAGTTCCTGGCACACTTCTGCTTGCCACACTCATCCCCTTTTCACTGACAGTCCACCCCTCCTACTCCTTTCTTCACCTGCTCCTGATACATGCGTGCGCGCACACACACACACCCTCTCAATTTAATTAATAATAATAATAGTAATGGTAATAATAACAATGGCACATAACATTTCCTGACAACTTACTGCGTTCCAGACGTACATTATTTTATTTACTCTTTGCAGAATCCTTAGAGGATAAGGATTTACCCATTTTAATCCCTAGTTTACAGATGAGGAAACTGAGGCTTAGGGAGGTTAATAGTATGTCCAGTGTTGTCTAGCCATTACATGGCCAAATGAGGATAGCAGTCCAGGTGGTGGTCCGACTGCAGAGCCCATGTTCTTTGATGCTCCAGTAAATGTCCCCAAAACATCTCTTAGGTCCCAGACCCTGTGCTAGGCATCATCAAATATTGTGTTAATTAATGTCCACTGTCAGATATAGTCATGGCTGGACCTGCCCAACTGGACATTTATTCCTGCACTGTTTGACTCAACAGATATTTTTAACATCTCCTTGGTACCTAGGAGAGTAGGCGGTCCCTTGCCAGGGTGAGAGGACGTATATGTGTTCAGTGAAAGTCAACTTGTATTATTGTTATTATATTATTGGCAGATCTTTTCACAGTGCTTTTCTCTGTCCTCTCTCTCATTGTGGGAATATTGAAAAATGAGTCTTCCTGTTTCTGGGAGGGCAATTTATTCCATATAAAATGCTTCAAATTCCCTGTCCTGTCCATTGCAGAGCATCAGTGTGGGGCTGGCTCATAGGACCTGCCGTTAGCTAGCCTTGGGAAGGAGCCTGAAGGAGTAGTCAGAACCGCCCACAGAGTGATGAGCACACATCAGTGTAGGTTTGTTGACTGCAGTAAATGCCCCACTCTGCAGGACTTTGATAGTGGGGGAGCTCGTGCATATGTGGGAGCAGGGAGCACAGGGGAAATCTCTGTGCCTCGTGCTCCTTTTTGTGATGGACCTAAAACTGCTCTAAAAATATGAGTGTATGTGAAAAAAGATGTTGAACCAAAGAAGCCAGACATGAAAGTATGATTCCATTTAAATAAAGTTCAGGGGCTTCCCTGGTGGCGCAGTGGTTGAGAGTCCGCCTGCCGATGCAGGGGACGCGGGTTCGTGCCCCGGTCCGGGAAGATCCCACATGCCGCGGAGCGGCTGGGCCCGTGAGCCATGGCCGCGGAGCCTGCACGTCCGGAGCCTGTGCTCCACAACGGGAGAGGCCACAACAGTGAGAGGCCCGCGTACCACAAAAAAAAAATAAAATAAAATAAAAATAAAAAATAAAAAAATAAAGTTCAAAAATGTGCAGATCTTGGGGAGTTACCTGGTGGCCTAGTGGTTAGGATTCCGGGCTTTCACTGCCATGGCCTGGTTTCAGTCCCTGGGTGGAGAACTGAGATCCCACAAGCTCCGTGGCTTGGCCAAAAAAAAAAAAAAAAAAGTGCAGATCTAAAAAACAGCTGCCGGTGGAGTCTGCAGTGCAGCAGCATGGCCTTTAGATTCCATCTTTTCACGTCTTCCTTGAAATGTTCAGAATGAGAACGAAAAAACCTGGACACTGTGTTTCATGATACCAAGAGGGTTTAACCACAGCTTCCTACGGGAGAAACTGGCCTTGGCCCTTCTCCCCCTGTATGGCCACTGGACCCCTCTGAGTGACCTGGGGGCCACAGTTCTGGTTTTGATTATCCAAAAGTGTTCTGCTGCTGCTTTGTTTCCCAACTTCTTGGCTGTCTTATTCCTTGAACATGTGCTGGATTTATATACAGAAGATAAATCTGACTTGGCTGGTTTTGCTCCTTTCTTCAGGTAAAATGATTCAGTCCTTTGACAAAGCTTTATTAAGAACCTTTGTGCTGGATACAAAAGTGAATGAGATCTAGTTCTTGCCCTCAGGGTGTTTATAGTCATGATACCAAGGGGGAAAACCACAGGTGAAGTTACAACAGCTGGACAGGACAACAGAGGAACATCCATCTCCCCAAACATTCATTGATCACCTCTCACATGCCAGGCCCAGTGCTCCAACCTTTCATTCTATTATCCCTTCCGACCCTTATAATAACCCTGTGAAGTACTTGTGATTATCCCAATTTTGTAAATAGAAAGTTTATAATTTTGTAAATTGTAAAAGGAAGTCAGATGCTTAAATGATGCTTCTGATGCTAGGAAGCAGTAGACGTGGGGTTTAGGGGGGATGTTTGTTTCAATTCCAGATCTAGCGCTGTCTACTGGAATCCAGTTGTGACATTTTGCAAGTGCCCTGTGGCTTGGGGGGTGTTGACTTTTTCCTTTCTTCTTTTTTTGTTTAATAGGGACAGACACACTGTCACTTTGCTAGTTTTGTTTTTTCCTCCTCTCTATCCTGAATACACTCCTATGGAACAATAGGTCCTATTCCCAAACCACATTCCTCTGGTTGTGTACACATCACACACACACACACACACACACACAGAGACACACACACAGACGGAGCCGGGGAATAATGAGGTGTCAGGGAAATTACTGCTGAGCCCACAGCTCTTGTATGTGTGTGGTGTGTTTGCACTTTCTCTCGGTGCCCCTCCCCTCTCCGCTATGTGGAATGATTCCTCTCTCAACAAGAGGCTAGTCTGAACTCTTGTTCTGAGACCCGGAGCCCCTGAGCTCTAGAACAGAAGATACAGTCCATACAAATGCTGCCCAGAATCTATCGACTGTAGGATTTATTTAACTCCTTCCTAATTTAGGGACTCGGGAGGGAGAGCTGATGTCCACTGCTCTGCACATTGAGCTTTGCCATCTGATGACCCTTATACCCAGTGTTTTTCAGATGATATACCAAGATGGTTTTTTGTATCTGTGTCTGCAAATAGAATGTCACCTTGATCCTACACCTATGCAGGACTTATTTCTGTGGGGCTTATTAGCTGGGAGAGCCTGCAGTGCTGTAAGTTTCAGGTGGTAACCTCCCAGCGGGTTTGCCCTTCTCTGGAGGCCTGGCAGCTGGGTAGGGCTCAAGGGCTGCCAGGTTCTTCAGCCTGGAGTTCATACAGCTCCTTTTTCCCTGGAGAAAAGCAATGACGGAAAAACAAACTTAACACATCTGACATGGAAATAGCAAGATAAGAATTAAAAGAGAGACCTGTTTGGCCTCACAATCTATTTTGTTCCTGTCCCTGAATGTCTTTTCTCTAAGCCTAACAAGCACACTTTAAAATAATGACACAGTGGGAATTCCCTGGCAATCCAGTGTTTAGGACTCCGGGCTTTCACTGCCGAGGGCTCGAGTTTAATCTCTGGTCGGGGAACTAAGATCCCAGAAGCCACACAGACCGGCCAAAAAATAATAATAAAATAAAATAATGACACAGAAACTTTATGGATACCTCCGTAGGGCAGATTTTTGGTAAACATCAGAAACCAAGTGCCCCTAAGATTTTACACACACACACAGACACACACACACATAGATGGATCTGTCAATGAACAAAACATGAAGTTTATCTTGTGGTAGTGGGAGACAGACAAAACACAAAATAGATATGCAAGTTATACTGCATGTTTGAATGTGGTAAGTGCTGTGGAGAAAAATAAAGCAGGAAAAGAGGGGGGCAGGGAGGGATTGCTGCCTGGGAAGTTGTGATTTTCAGTAAAGACCTTACTGAGATGGGGACGTTTGGCCAGAGACTTGAATGAGCAAAGATCCTGAAGAAATGCTCTTGCAAATACTGAGAACATATTTAGAATATTTAAATTCAGAACATTTAAATTTAAAACTATTTAAATTCTATTGTAAATATTGAGAAAGTCCTGCTGATCCCTCAGTCAGTGCTGCAGTTAAGCCAAGGGGACATAGTGTGCTGAGTGGTAGGAATTCTCAGTGAGTCTGGGTGACGCCAGAGCCAGACTTCAGTGGTCCTGATACCTGTCGTTGGCCCCGCCTTGGCCCCTACGCTCCAAAAGTCATCTGCTTGTCTTTGGTCATTCAGTGTCTTTTCTCTTCCTTTGTGTTTCCTAGGAACACGCCTTTGAAAGCAGCCAGAAATATAAAGAAGGCAAATACATCATTGAGCTGGCACACATGATCAAAGACAATGGCTGGGACTGACTGGAGAGCGTCTGCCCACCCCAGTGTCCACGTGAACGCCATCCAACCGAACATTCTGCCCAAGCGTGAGAGCGTGACTGAACACTTGGTTCCATCCGTTTAGGGGCCTTGCCATCTGGGGCATGCTCCCCCCCTGCCACCATCTTCCTGGTGACCAGCCTCTAAAATGCTGTCTCTCTGTCTCTTTGCTTTGTGTCTGTTTGTGAGTTGATCCTGGCTTCTCTCTCTGTTCTAGTGTTGGCTGAAAGCAAAACAACAAAAGGAACAGATGCCTGCCCGCATGGCGGCAGCCCACTTTGATAAAGGCCCCAGGGCCCTTGAAGAGCTGCCCGATGGCCTCTTGTCAGGAGGACAGTGGCACAGCACAGGGGTGTGAGGAAGAGGGGAACCAGGAGGGTCCCGGGTGGGTAGGGGACGGGAGGGTAGAGGTAGGAACAAACTTGTGCTGCGCCTGGAGACCTGGGAACTTAGGCTTGAAATAATCGACTTGTCTAAAAGGACAAAGAGAAAAAAAAAAAATACCTCATGACTGCATTCTCTCTGATCCGAAGCTTCTGTTCCTGACACCAAATGTGCCAGGTTAGCAAATGAGCACAAGAAGTGGCCCTAATTGTAGCTGGCAGGGCAGGGGCCGGCCTGGTTCCCCTGGGCCGAGCTGGGGAGTGTCCTGGCAGCAATGAGTGACTCGGGAAAAGCCCAGATGGTTTTGATGACTCTGATGCCACACTGTTCCTCTGGGTAATCATCTTTGCCTCTTCAGCCACTGTAGGTGACAGGAGAGGGGACTGCCATTTGCAATGGGTGCAAGAGCCAAACGTCCCAAAGGCTTTGACCAGCAACCAAGTAAAATCAGTGATTGAGGATAACAGGGAACAAAAGGGGGATGCAGCTTAGGAGCTCCTGCAGAAATGGCTCTGATATTGGGCCAGAGAAAATAAAAAGTAGAACCAGTTAGCAGTTCTGACTGACCTTTTTTTCTGAACCTTAGTAAGAGAAGAGCATTGTGGTAAGGAAGGGAGGGTGGGGCGGGGCAGTGCCGGGAATAGTTCAGGTTTGAACCATAACAGGTTAAGTGCATCTTTCTTCTTTGGTATGCAATGGCTTCACCGAGATCAGCAATTCTTTGTACGTAGAGTTTGGGGTGTTTTTCTCCAGTTCTATCATTGTAGATCGTGGAAAACAAAGTCCCAAGGCTTCGAGCTTAGTGATAACCTGGCCGGTAGATTCCTCATGCCCCTAGCTATTCTCTTTTACTTGAATGTGTTGTGTGGAGACAAATCTGTCAATGGGATCCAGCGATGGGAAGGTCTCAGATTTGATGTCAAACGGCAAGTTATAAATTCCAGTGTTACACCCCACTCCCCGCCTCCCCATCCAAAGTTCATTATATTAGGGAAGTGGAGAACAAATCCCTGTAAGGCTCTTGAGAGAGAGAGGCGTTTGTTACGTTTAATCAACACTGTGAAGTC
This sequence comes from Mesoplodon bidens, assembly GCF_964165515.1. Taxonomy (NCBI): domain Eukaryota; kingdom Metazoa; phylum Chordata; class Mammalia; order Artiodactyla; family Ziphiidae; genus Mesoplodon; species Mesoplodon bidens. The sequence continues at coordinate 6,054,719 of NC_138179.1, forward strand.
TGTTGTACAGCAATTTAGCCAGTACGCGGTGCATGACCGAAACTCATTTAACTGAGTTAATTTCACTGCTTAGACTGAAAATATTATTATTGCTAAGATAGGTGTAGGTTATGTTAGGTAATTCTCAGCACCTCATTCCCCAAGTAGGCTGATCCCATAGGAAAATTCACCTTAGAAGTCACAAAAGAGTGAGTTCATGGAGATGAGAACCTGTAAAATTCTTAACCAAGATTAAAGCGGCCAACCCAGGACATTTTCAGAATTGAGCCAAATTCCCAGAGGGGGCGAGTCTGTTGTGGAAATGCCTTTTTGAGTTTCTGTGTGCTGATTGTGGAACAGGGGCTGAGATGGGTGTGGTCCTGCCCAGCCCCACGTTTAGCAGCAGACAGCTTCTGTAAGACAAAGAGGATTCTTACAAATCTTTTGTTCCCGAAGGCTTCTTGCCCACATCTTTTGGTGCTTTTAGTAGCCTGGGAGATTAAGTTGTTCTCTCCACGTTACTAGAAAGCAGACTGAGGTTCAGAAGAAGTCTTTTCATTTCCGATCCCAGAGAAATAGTTCCTCTGGCTCCCAGGCCCCAGATCTCAATTAAAAAAAAAAAAAAAAAAAAAAATTCAACTTTCACATTCCTAAGCTGGCTTGCCAGCATAGAAATCATGGGTTGCCCTCCCCATCCCTGCTGAAGGGATAACAAAATCATTTCTGTATTTTGATTAGCCCCTTGACTCAGGAAATGTCCTGGCTATTGATAATCCTTTGCATAAAAAGAAGACGGTATGGGGGGTTGGGGAGGACATGGGTAGGTGTGTAAAAACGGAGCGTGGTGACATAGAAACCGGACATGAGGTCCCCTAGAATTTTCAAGGGGCAGAGGAGACTGATGTGCCACTGTGTCTGTGGGGATGGGGCCTCTGACTCTTACATAGATCAGAGCAGGCTCCAGTTAGACCCTGGTTCTGGTATTTTTTTCAATTACTATCCCTTGAACATCCAATGGGCGCATGGCACCGTACTTGGTGCCAGAGATCTGAGCAGAATGTTGCAACAGGGGAAGAAAACCCAACTCATTAGGCATTCCCTTTGTGTCAACCAAAAGTGCTTCTTATAACTTCAGCTTCATTCATGGCTTGTCTATCTACCGTCTATAGTATTGGAGAGACCGCAGCTGAGTGATGGAGATGCATCAACTCAAGGCCTCAGTCAGTTCATTTCTTAATTTCCTCACCAAATTATTGACTCAGAGCATAACCAAAGACCTCATCCATTCACCCCTGGGAGGTTCGGGGAATTGGAGTTCAATGATAAAGCTAGCGTGGGGTGCAGGGAGTAGGGAAGGCGAGAAGAAGTGAGAAAGGAAAAGGTATACAACCTTTTAGTTATACTGAGGTTCAGAAGAAGTTTTATACCTCAGCCAGCAGCTGCCTTCATTTTCAACTGAAGTCCAACCGGCAGACTCTAGTTCCATCTCCCCTGTACCTCCCTAGGTCATACGGCCTCGGCGGTCCTGGATTACACCCAGCCTCCCGGTCGGGGTGTTAGTCTCAGGCTGCTGATGTCAACCTGTCGTCAGCTGGGCCTGCCTGCGTGCTCCCCCAGTTCCCCTGACAGCAGAGTAAATCTTTACTGGTGGATCAGTGTGTAAAAGAGAGGTGTCCCCTTGACAAAAAGATTTTCAAGTGGATATATAAGAAGCAGTTGCTTGTGAAATATACTTCTGTAAATAATATTTAATTTTTTAAATAATATATTTGGTGCTGTTTTCTCAGATCCCCTGAGAGCACTTTTTATTTTCATTTTTAAATGCTGTGGTTTCCTCTGCATTTCTTGAAGTATATCTTAAGGGAAACAGTGATCACCAATATACTCTTAAAAAAGAAAAAAGAAAAAAAAAGATCTCCATTACTTTAGTCTGGACAGAGGCAATAAAGCAATGCCTCTCTGCATTTCTTCCCAATGGAACAGACTCTGCAGTACATTACCAAGTTGAGAAGTGAAATATTTTCTTGCACCACTATTGGCTAGAAAAGAAAATAGATAAAATCAAATAAATTTAGTAACAAATTAGAGTGATTCCTCTTGTTAGAAGAATTTCCAACAGATTGGAGTCTTGGAGTCTTGTTTTTAATTTGTGTGTGTGTGTGTGTGTGTGTGTGTGTGTGTGTGTGTGTGTGTGTGTGTGTAAAGCACTTTGGATTGTGCCTCCTGTTTTTGTTTTTATTGGGGACACTGTACCTACAGTTTACACCTTGGGCACATAAGATTTTTCTTCTCTTTTTCTCTGGTGGTTTTGTTTCTGAGTGGACCAACAGCACAACCCTCGAGGATTTTGTTTTCCTGAGCATGGAGCTGTTGCCTGTTTGCTCCTTTGTCTTTCTTTGTGTGCTCAACTTTTACAGACTGTAAAGGAAATCTGTTGTTGTGAAGATCAAGCAGAGTCAAAGCTGTGTTTCTCACTGAGATGTGAGTGTATTCATCATGAACCCAGGGCTCCAGCTGTTGTGGAAGCCACATCATGTTAAACATTAAACTGGTTTGGGTAGAAAGAACGTCAATAAAATAATACACATACCTTGGAGGTAAACACCTTTTTTTTTTTTTTTTTTTAAGGTCAGATTGCCTCAGGTTCAGGAAGAGGCTGGGAAATCAAATCTTGAACACAATCATGTTACATGTTTTAAAAAAGAGTCTGCTCAAATGAGAAAACATGCTAGTGGTCTAGTTCAAGGAAAGAGATATTTAATATTTAAAAATAAAATACAGTCGTGAAATTGGCCAGCAGTGAAAGGTAAAGCCAAGAAGAAACAAGCTGTTTTCATATTACCAAATTCTATCTGTCCATGTGTTTTTGTATAACATTTTGGTGAAAGTGAGAGTCAGTTCCCTTTTCCAACCTGCAGAGACTATCTTTCAATACAGATTCTATTTATGCTTGTGTTTACAAACTGTATTTGTTGGGTTTGGGTTTTGTTTTTCTTTTTTTTTTTTTAATTAAAAATTTTTTTCAGTGGCATTTTCAGGTCACTTTGCTTCAATAACAAAGATAATTATTTTCAAGTAATTTGTCTTCACCTTTTCCTGTATTTGTACATAGTGATTCAATATTAGAGAAAAGTGCATTGTTTCTGTCATATTTCCAATCTGTGTCGGTGCTCATTTGAGAAAATAAAGTTTTCAAATATTAATTCTTTGGAGGGCTCATCTGTCTTAATTGGCCCAGCATGTTTTATCTTGACATTTAACATTTAAAGTAACTGACAGACCTGTAGGTGGTCATCTGTCTAACCCTATTCACAGATCTGTCAACTGAGGCCCTGAGGGGTTATTTTCCCTAAGGACACTTGGCTGATTAATGAATACAAATCAGGTCTTCTGTTTATCTACAAACATTTCTCCTGACTTTGGAGATCAGAAATGCAGAAATGTATCATTTCTGTCTACTAAGCCCCATATTCTTAGACTCTGCAAGCTTTTCTGTTTATACCAGTTTTCTTTAGAGATAGAATTACATTAGGTGAAGGGAAAAAAAAGTAAAACAACAAAATAATGTCAAAAAGAGGCAACATTATCTCTGAATGGTTGGCTAACAAAGGGAGATAAATATTCACAGTTATAATATATGGAAAATCAAGTCTTCTCACTCACTGGACAAATATTAAACATCTATTAGGTTCTAGCCACTGAGTAAGGCAATTCGATCATCCTAATGAAGCAGCTGTTTTTTTCCCCAAGTACCTTTCCTCTAGTCTCGTCCATATGCACACACAACCTTGCATAGCCAGTCATTATAAGTACAGTTGTAACAAGGCTAAACATATTTGCCTAGACATCATCAATTTGTACTATATATATATATTTTTAAATTTTATTTATTTATTTATTCATTTACTTTTGGCTGTGTTGGGTCTTCGTTTCTGTGCGTGGGCTTTCTCTAGTTGTGGCGAGCGGGGTCGCGGCCTCTCTTGTTGCGGAGCACAAGCTCCAGACGCGCAGGCTCAGTAGTTGTGGCTCATGGGCCCAGTTGCTCCGCGGCATGTGGGATCCTCCCAGACCAGGGCTCGAACCCATGTCCCCTGCATTGGCAGGCAGATTCTCAACCACTGTGCCACCAGGGAAGCCCTATGCTGTATTTTAAAGCACTTTTTCAAAAGCTTGCATCCATAACTTACAGAGTTCCCACTTTGTGCAGTCAACCGAAATAGCAAAGAGAATATTAAAGCCACACGAGTGTATGTGTTTGTGAGTTTTCACATTGGTGATAATATTTGAAAAGCCTATTCCCTATAAAATAGGAAATACCTTCTCTACTTCCCTAGACTTTTTACTTACCTATTCTGGGCCCAGCTACAGGTAACTTTTATTTGTCCTTGAGTGCATTATCTTATTCCTGTGACCTGTTTTGCTTCAATGCCTATGCCTGTTATCATTTCATTCTTGTTTGCCTTTGGCAGGCAGGGAGGAGAGAAAAGATAACATGTGCAGGAGACAGCCAGTCTCAGACCAGCAGCCCTTGGATCCTCCTCACCTTTCCAAGCTCTCGTAGCCCACAGTGGCTGTTGAGGAGATTACTCTGGAAGAAAGGAAGGGGAGAGCAAGGATGTTCATGGAGCGCTTGGTTTGCGTGAGACCCTGTGTTGGGTGCTTTGCTTCTGTGACCTCATGTAGGATCTTCACAATGAGGCACTTCCTCATATCATTCTAGGAGTCCTTCCCACCCTGTGGGAAAACAGTGACCAATGCTGATCATCCTCAATTTGTAGATGACAGAATTGAGGTTTGCTAGTGACAGGGTCAGGAATCATAGTCCGTCTGACTTCACAGCCCTATGTTCTTTGTTCTTTCCCTACACCATGTTCCAAATTTCAGCCTCTCTCTTCTCCAGCCTTCTTTCTTTCTTTTTTTTTTTTTTTTGGGCCACGCCATGTGGCATGCAGGATGTTAGTTCTCAGACCAGGGATTGAACCCAGGCCCCCTACAGTGGAAGCGTGGAGTCGTAACCACTGGACCGCCAGGGAATTCCTCTCTAGCCTTAATTCTAGTGTGGTTTCACAAGACACTTTCCCAGTACTGATGAACCTATTTGCAGGGTGGAAAAAGAGACAGACGTAGAGAACAGACTTGTGGACCCGGGAGTGGTGGGGGTGGGGGGGGATACGAATTGAGAGAGTAGCATTGACATATATACAAGTACCAAATGTAAAACAGGTAGCTAGTGGGAAGCTGCTGTATAGGACAGGGAGCTCAGCTCTGTGCTCTGTGCTGACCAGAGGGGTGGGATAGGGGGAGTGGGAGGGACTCTCAAGAGAGGGGTTATATGTATACGCATAGCTGATTCACTTTGTTGTACAGCAGAAACTAAATACAACATTGTATGTAAAGCAATTATACTCCAGAAAAAAAAAAAAAGACACTTTCCCAGTCTGCCTACCATGACTGCCTAATAAATAGGGTTCAGGGAATGCAAATTAGAAAATTAAACAAAGCCACAAAGGTCAATGCTACCTACAAAGTATTGTGTATTCCACAGCTGAATATAAGCAGGGCTTTGTTGTTTTTTAATACTCGGTAATGGATTACATATGTAATCCTTGGCCCCTTGATTAGTAGTAGGTACTTAATAAGTGCTTGGTGAACACTGAATTAATGTGGAGACTTAACGGGTTAAGAAAAAATCTCTTTAACATGTTAGTTTCCCTAAGAGAAGAATGGAGAAGAGGTTAGCATTAAATATTACATAAAGTAAATGGTTATACCATGAGCAATCAGTTTACTAATTTGCATTTATTTATTCAGCAAGTACTTTGGGGGCATCTATTATGTGCCTAGTCTAGTCAGGAAACTAACCCCAGGGAGCAGAAAAGCAGAGGTACTAATTGTGCTGAGTGAGAACAAAGGATTATGCATGGCTTTCCCTACTGTTGGCCAAATATCTAACCACATGGACCACGACCCTCAGGCAGCTGTTTCCTGCAGAAGCAATTGCTCATAAATCCTTTAATCTGAACCCAATAATAGTGTACCAGAGCAGGGCACAGGGCAAGCCCTGGAATTAGAACACGTGGTTTCAAATACTGGTTTCCCTTAATAAAAAGGTAATCTATGGAAAGGGCTAGCCCAGTGCCAGTAAAGCGTCAATGATAATAAAATGATTGTTATCATTATGAATTGCTCAAGTCTGTTTTGCATTTGGAGTGGGGTAAAGAAGACTATTGTATTTTGCTCTTTATGTATATTTTTTGTTTAATTTCAAAACAATCCCACGAAGCATCCCCATTTTACAGAGGAAGAAACTGAGGTTCAGAGAGCATAAATAACATGTCCATGGAAGAGCTGGGATTTTTTTTTAACTCTGATTCTGAAGCCCACACCCTATCTGTGTCCCCAGCCTGCTGTTCAGGAAAAACGAATAACTACCAAATAGGAAACTTTCTGGCAGATCTGACTAAGCACACACCCAAAATGTCATGGCTATTTTGCTCTCTCATATTTTACTCTTTTTTCATGAAATGAAAACCCTGGCTTTTCCACTGGAAGCCAAGAGCTTAGAACCGAGGAAGAGTTGTTGTATTATACCTTTATTTTTACAGGATTTCATGGCTGTTGATTGCAGCACTATTATTTTTCATTTCTTTTGAGGGGAAATAAAAGTGTTACTTTCAGTTGCTCAGACTGATTTAAAAGATAGAAACCCAAAAACATACCCATGCAGAAGTGACTAAAGTATCCTAACACATGGCATTTCTATGGGGCCATTGGGGGTGATGCTCCAGGCCAGCTTGAATAAGCCAAGGATTAAAAGTTCATGTTGCATGAAGATTCTTCTAATTCCCAAGTGATGTGGGATCATTTTTTTATGAGAGAAAGAATGGCTAGAGACGCTGAATTTTTCAAGGCATGAGCAAATTATTTGAAAACTATGATAGAACTAGCGAGTTATATTTACTTTGAATTAAAATCATGTTAATGATTTATCCCAAGCTCAGGAATTAGCAAGGTCAAATAGAAAGAAGGTTACTTTGGAGTTGGACAGATGGGGATTTGAAGCCTGACTGCATGCTTAGCCATTGATCACTTTGAGGAAGTCACTGCAATTCTCAGGACTAGTTTCCATCATTTGTAAATTGGGGGTACCAGCAACGATGCATAAGTTACGGTGAGGATCAAATAACAGCCACAAAGGGCCCAGCACATTGCCCAGACCAAATAGGGCTTAACATGTGTCACTTGTCCTTTTTTATTTGCTGAGTGACTGGAACTCACTGTTATGGGCACTACTAGCACATAGGATATTTAGGATCCAACAGTCATCCCTCCACCAAGGAGGCTGACACCCAGGAAGGTTAAGTAACCAACACTTGGTCACGGGCCTGGTAAGTATCCAGAACTGGAACTGAAACCCAGGGCACCTAGGCAATCAGGTGAGTGGTCCCTGCACCACGCTGCTTGCTTTTATTTCGAGAGAAGAGTGTGTACTTTTATGAAAAAAAAAAAAAAAGGGTGTCAGCTAGAAAAACATCCTTGCATTTTAGGATCCTGTTTGAAATGTTTGTAGTAACCATCCTTGGGTCGTCTTCAATAAAGCAAAATTTGCTCATTATCCTTACACCCTGGACTGATGTGCTATAGCAACTTGTGGGAGAAGAAGCAGGATGTTCTCACCTCCCCAGCCTCCCTGGACTGCCTGCCTCCAATTCTGAGCCACTTCTCCAAAGCGCGGCCACACAAGCACAGCAACCAAGCAGCTGAATCAGGGATGTTTTATTTATGGCTTTAATAATGGAGTCTCTTGGGAAAACTTTGGTTTCCCATTCCCAGAAGCAAAAATTCATCTACAGAATGTTCTTGAAATTTATTACTGTTTTTTTTTTTCTACCATAGTCTTTGAGCCACCTTAATAGTGTTTAAAACATCCCTTCACAAAAGAAGGATAATTTGAACTGATGTTCATTGGGCTGGTATGTTCTGAACCAAGCCAGCACAGTGTCAGAAATTGAGAATATAGGTTGGTCACCCTGCTGATGACACAGTCCTATATTGAACATGGTATTTATTACCAAAACTCCCATGAGTCCAACAGGGGCTTGTTTTAGCTTTGTCCAGTTCCCAGATCCTTATTTCCACGGCCATTGGAAGAATAGCACCCACATCTCCTGGAGGCACTCAGGCTTGAAGTCGTTTCCATGGTGACGAGACATACCCAGGGCTCAGGTTTCATTTCGTGTATATATCTCAACAATATTATACAGAAATAGTACCAGCAAGCATGTCAGCCACATGAGGGAGGCAGGTTGAGGAAAGGGAAAGCCACTAACCTTCTGGTGCCCTGGCTATAGGAGGGAGCTCTGGGAGTTTCTGCTTAACCAGGGGGAGTTGGGTAGTCATCTTGCAAAGAAAAGATCAGTTACCACTGACATAACTGGTTTGGACCTGTTGTGTCCAATGTATCAGATATTTCATCTTGCCTTGGGTAGAGCTAGATTCAGCCTGAGGGAGACTTACCTGAAAAAGCAGATAAGGCAGGCAGAACTCAACAGAGGAATTCCTGGAGAGAGCTTTTCTGCCTGTGGGCATGAGACTACCAGGCACTTGGGGATTAAAAAGCAGGCTTCTAGGCTCTAGTTAGCTGTGTGACTTTGGATAGGCTGGTTACCTTTTGAGGCTCAGCTGACTCATCTGTAAAAGAGGGTTGTTGTAAGGACTAAGTGAAGTGATGTGCATTAAGTACCTGGCACCCCAGAGCTAAAGAAATGTTGGTTATTGTTACTTAAATAGTGGTAAAGGCAAAGCACGGATGTGTGCTATTCAAAGTGGAAAAATGCATGTGCACCAATAGTCAAATGACAAGGATTATTAGTAGGCTGGTTTATAATTATCCTTTTTCTTTGCATGCACTTTCTGAACATGTTTTATCTTATATTTCTTTATTTCTGTATATTTGGCAAATATTAAATATCCCCAAGGACAATAACTTACCCATTCTTTCAACAAGTCTTTTGTTTCTTTTATAAATTATTTTATTTATTTTATTTTTGGCTGTGTTGGGTCTTGGTTGCTGTGTGCGGGCTTTCTCTAGTTGCGGTGAGTGGGGGCTACTCTTCGCTGCGGTGCGCAGGCTTCTCATTGCGGTGGCTTCTCTTGTTGCGGAGCATGGGCTCTAGGCGTGCGAGCTTCAGTAGCTGTGGCACATGGGCTCAGTAGTTGTGGCTTGCGGGCTCTAGAGCACAGGCTCAGTAGTTGTGGCACACGAGCTTAGTTGCTCTGCAGCATGTGGGATCTTCCCGGACCAGGGCTAGAACCTGTGTCCCCTGCATTGGCAGGGGGACTCTTAACTACTGCGCCACCAGGGAAGCCCCAGCAAGTCTTTTTTTTTTTTTAGATGTTGGGGGTAGGAGTTTATTTTATTAATTAATTTATTTATTTTTGCTGTGTTGGGTCTTCGTTTCTGTGCGAGGGCTTTCTCTAGTTGTGGCAAGCGAGAGCCACTCTACACCGCGGTGCGCGGGCCTCTCACTGTCACGGCCTCTCTTGTTGTGGAGCACAGGCTCCAGACGCGCAGGCTTAGTAGTTGTGGCTCACGGGCTTAGTTGCTCTGCGGCATGTGGGATCCTCCCAGACCAGGGCTCGAATCCGTGTCCCCCTGCATTAGCAGGCAGATTCTCTACCACTGCACCACCAGGGAAGCCCCCCAGCAAGTCTTTTTTGAGCCAGGCATTGTGCTAGGGATAACTAGACTAGGTCCCTGCCCTCAGGGAGTTTTCTTAATCTCTTTAGGGAGTGCTTGTGTGACAAGGGAGAGAGGTTGCCCAGTAAAGAAAAGCTCAGAGTTACCACAGCAATTACTGGCTTGGACTAGAGAGTATAGTTCTAGAAAGGCTGCACAGCGGCCCCTTGCTGCCTGTCTCCCACTGGGTCCTTGTAGCACTTGACTCAGGCCTCTTCAATGGCCCTTACCAAGTTTATTGTCTATCTCCTTCCTTAGGACTCCTTCCTGGGCAGGGACCCAGACTCTTTATAGCCGAGCAGTGAATGTTTAATGAACAAATAATCGTGGGGAGTTCCCTGGTGGCCTAGTGGTTAGGATTGCGGGCTTTCACAGCCATGGCCCAGGTTCAATACTTGATGGGGGAACTGAGATCCCGCAAGCCACGTGGCCAGAAAAAAAACAAAAATTGTGTGGATGTAAGGGGTAGTCAGCCAGCCAACAAAAGTATTCTTCCTTTCAATCCCAACCCAAAAGGAAACATGATATTTATTGAACATACGTGGAAGAAAGGAAAGATTGCTTCACCTTTTACCTTCCTTCCACTGGAAACAATAAGGTAAATGAGAGTTTACTTTTTATTTATTTATTTTTGGCCATGCCACACGGCTTGCAGGATCTTTGTTCCCAGATCAGGAATTGAACCCAGGTCCTAACCACTGGACCGCCAGGGAATTCCTGAGAAAAGTTTAGAAGACAGGAAAGGTAACTAAAGTGGGCATGTTTTACATCTCCTGGTGGGAGTGAAGGTTCTTAAATGGTTTCATTCAGTCTAACCAACTACAAGTGGTAGGGAGCATGGGGTGGCGGGCAGTCACTCATGTAATAACAAGGCAGGAGGATTTCTCCACCTGGGGTAAGCCGGACAGAGAGCTGGGCCAAGTCTTGGGGGAACAAACATGAGTCATTTCAGCTGTCTGGTCAGAGGGTGATGAGCAATCTGCTGCCCAAGGAAAGTCCTCACCAGTATGGCCTGGATGCCAACAAGTTGTGGTTCCCTATCACTCAGTCACAGGCTGGGAAGCTGGTGAACAGGGACTCTAATCCTTCTTGTGGGTCCCATTAAGTTCAGCCTCTACATCTCCAGGCACCGCTAATCATTTCCTCTTCCTCTCTCTTCCCTATCTCTCAGGGTCTAGGGAATCCCTTTCAAGTGAAGGACACAAGTGAGGACATCTTGCTTTCATTTGTGGTGTTTTCTCCCACATACCTTGTTCTGGCCTAAAGTCCTTTTTTCTTACCCTTGATGACCTAGGATTTTGAAACTCGAAACTCAAAAGCTAAAGAAATACAAATATTTTTTCAAATCAGATGTAATTTAGAGACAGCAAAATTTACTTTGTTAGGTATACAGTTCTATGAGTTTTGACAAATGTGTACGGTCATGTAGCTAATCATCACCACAATCAAGACAGAGAATATTTCCATCACCTCAAAAAGTTCCTTCATGTCCCTCTTCTAATGAACCCACTTCTCCCATCCCCAGCCCCTGACAACCACTGATGTGTTTTCTGTTCCTGTAGTTTTGCCTTTTCCAGAAGGCCATGGGATAAGTAGCCTTCTGAATCTGGCTTCTTTCCTAATGCTTTAACATAATACTTTAGAGGTTCGTCCACGCTATTGCATGTATCTGTAAGTCATTCCTTTTTATTGCTTAATAGTATTTCATACTATGGATATACTACAGTATTTTCACCAGTTGATGAAAGTTTGTGTTGTTTCCAGTTTCTGGCTGCTATGAAAAAGCTGCTATTAAGATCTGTGGACAGGTTTTGTTATGTATTTTGTATATATTTTCACTTTTTTGGGTAAATGCTTAGATGTAAGATTGTTAGGTCATATGGCAAGTGGATGTTTAAATTTAGAAGAAACCATCAAACTTTTTCCAAAGGGGCTGTGCCATTTTGCATTCCCGCCAGCACTGCGTGGGAGATCTGGTTGCTCCATGTCTGTGTCAGTACTCAGAATTGTCTGTCTGTCTGTTTATTTTTCAATTTAATCGTTCTGATAGATGTGGATACTCATTTTTTTTTCTTTCTGATTTCTACTGACACATTTCTCCTTTGGGATAAATGTGCAGAAAATCCTATCTGACCAAATAAAGCCAAGAGGAAATTTAAGAGGAAATTTACATAATAAGCAAAAATATATTTTGCTTCATAAGAAAACACAAAGATAAGAATGAAAAAATGAAGATGTGAGGAGCAGGTGTTGGGAAGAGGGACCGAGGTATGGGGTCTCATAACCTTTCCAGTATGGTTCCTTTTTGTTACCCATCTAGGTAGGACATATACCTTTGGCCAAATTTTCTGATTAATCCATTTGGAAAAATTCACTTCTGCTCTCAGCATAGATTATAAAACCCACCACTTTTTGTTAACTCCTGTTTTCCACCTTAGTCTCCTTTAAACCAGAAATGCCAGCTCTCACAGAAAGATGGGTGGGACAATGGCATTGCTAAAATAGCCACATGGAAAATGATTATAAAAGATTACACATTCAGAGGAAGACCTCACCCTTGACCCAAAATTATGTTATTTTTTAGTTCTTTAGAAAGTGATTTGACATGAAGAGTCTTTGAATTCTTTTGAGGACTCGTTCTTTTCCTTGTCACTCCTCATTCAGTTCATTGGCACACACATTTTCAGGATAATCTTCCAATTTATATCTCGGCCATTTAGTTCCAGTCTCCATTGAGACTATTATGGCCTCTGAAAGAGGCTGTTTGAATCGAGATCCAGAAAACTCAGGTCTGAAATAGAGACTACAACCCCCTCCTTATGCATGAAAATTGAAAGGAAGGCATTTCTTCCAGCTGTATTTGAGACACACACCAGGGGCTTTGTTTATCCATGGTTGCTTTGTACACCTCTGTGCAGCCAGCAAAAGGGACAAAACACCCCACATCCTACCCTGACAGTCTACGTCCCACTTCCTTTCATCCAAGGAGAAATTGCTGCTTGTATCCAAAGCTGCTTACACCCATCACCTCTCTTTTACCAAATGCAAGGGACAACAAGGGGGCGGGTTGGGGGATTTTGAAGAATTCAGGTAATCTGCTGACTGGTTGGCAAGGCTTATTTTTGGTTTCTAGGAAATAAATCATGACTTACAAGCAGAAGGCTACTCCTGGCTTCAGCCATCATCTGCAACCATACTCCCCAAGGCCCTGTATCCAGGGTGACCCAATACTTTGGCAAATGGAGAGCATGCTGAAACTGAGCATTCATGTTTGAGAACCAGGCTCTAGACATTTAGTTCAAAAAGTGATGGTGACACAATGGGGTCAAGCAATGCTATCAGGAAAATAGCTACTAATAATAGCTCATATGTATTGAGCACTTGCTCTGTGCCAACCACCAGACGCTCCACATGGTCTTTTTTTTTTTGGCCACACCACACAGCTTATGGGATTTTACTTCCCTGACTAGGGATCGAACCTGGGGCCAAGGCAGTGAGATCGCTGAGTCCTAACCACTGAACCGACAGGGTATTCCCATGTTCTTTTTTTTTTTTTTTTTTTTTTAATTATTTATGGCTGTGTTGGGTCTTCATTTCTGTACGAGGGCTTTCTCTAGTTGCGGCAAGTGGGGGCCACTCTTCATGGCCGTGTGTGAGCCTCTCACTATCACGGCCTCTCTTGTTGCGGAGCACAGGCTCCAGACGCGCAGGCTCAGTAGTTGTGGCTCACGGGCCTAGTTGCTCCGCGGCATGTGGGATCCTTCCAGACCAGGGCTCGAACCCGTGTCCCCTGCATTGGCAGGCAGATTCTCAACCACTGCGCCACCAGGGAAGCCCACCTGTTCTTTTTTTTTTTAATTAACCCTCTCATTAGCCCTATGATAGGTCCTATTGATATTATTAACTCAGTTTTACTGAGGCTTAGTGAGAGAGTGACTTTTACCTAAGGGCCCATAGCAGATGGTAGAGCCAAGTTAAAACCAAGTAATGTGAGGGACTTCCCTGGTGGTCCAGTGGGTAAGGCTCTGTGCTCCCAAGGCAGGGAGCCCGGGTTCAATCCCTGGTCGGGGAACTAGATCCTGCAGGCATGCTGCAACTAAGACCCAGTGCAGCCAAAAGAAACAAATAAATAAATGAATTTTTTTTTTTAATGTTAAAACCAGGGCTTCCCTGGTGGCGTAGTGGTTGAGAGTCCGCCTGCCGATGCAGGGGACACGGGTTCATGCCCCGGTCCGGGAAGATCCCACATGCCGCAGAGCGGCTGGCCCGTGAGCCATGGCCGCTGAGCCTGCTCGTCCAGAGCCTGTGCTCCGCAACGGGAGAGGCCACAACAGTGAGAGGCCCGTGTACCACAAAAAAAAAAAGTTAAAACCAGGTGATGTGAGTCTTCATTCTTAACAACTACTAAATTCTATCTCAACTAGAGCCCCATTGCAGCAAAAATCCACAGGTAGATAAGTCTAACAATGGGAAAATGTGGGGACCAAAATTTCCCAGATTTTGAATTCTACTTCGAAAATCAATTCATTTCAACAAGTCATTCATTTATTCATTTAACAAAGATTTATGAACATGTAAAGATGCTGGGCATACAATAGTAACAAGATAACTATGGTTCCTGCCCTCATGGACCTTACAATCTTAAAGAGAAAGAGTTTGTAGAGAGACAATTACAGTAAAAAATGATGTATTTCATCAAAGCTATGAAGGCACAATGCCAAAGGAAAAGAAGAGGAGCCTATATCTGATTGTGAGAGTGAGGAAAAGCAGCCGAGTCTCAAAGAATAAAGAGAAATCACCCAGCAGACAAAGTGTGTATTTGTGTGTGTGCCTGCACACATGTGTGCACAGGTGCTCGTGCATATGAGGTGGGGTACTGCACAGAGGGGAAAAGGAAGCATAGTACTCATACCTGAGAGCAGGTGTTTGGTGTGCCTGGAACACAGGGTTCAAGGGAAACAGCAGGAGAGGAGGATGAGGCTGCACAAGGAGGTCAGGACCAGGTCTTTGAAGGGCCTTATAAGGGCCTTTAACTCACAGGCAACAAGAAACGAATAAAGGATTTTGAGCAGAAGCATGACATAGTCAGATGGGTATCAAGGGATTTCCCTGGTGGTCTAGTGGTTAGGACTCTGAGCTTTCACTACTGTGTGCCCAGGTTCAATCCCTGGTTGGGGAACTAAGATCCAGCAAGTCAAATGGTGCGGCCAAAAAAAAAGGATGGCTATCAAATCCAACTTGGTCAGTTATGGAAGGAGGCATGGGGGCAGGGAGATAATTTAGGACAATGGGGCAATTTCAAAGATGAGAAAAGATAAACTGCCTAACCTGGGGCCGTGCCCCTGGAGGAGGAGGAGGCAACGGGAGTAGGATTAAGGAGACAGAATCCCTGGAGTTGAGGACTGTTTCACCATGAGGTAATGTAGTGGTTAACTGCATGTGGCTCCAGACTGCACCATTTGCATTCACTTCATAGCAATGTGACTTGACCAAGGTATTAATACTTAAACCCATCTGCCTCGGTCTCCTCATCTGTAACATGAGGACACAATAGTACTTACAGCAAAGGGTTGTGGCTAACATCAGGTGAGATCCATGCATCGAGAACAGTGTCTGGCACCGTAAGTGCTCAACAAGTTTTCTGTATACATCATTTTAGTATGAGAAGGGGAGGAATCTAGGCTGGCTCCCGGGTTCCTGACCTGGGTCACTGTCAACGTCAACTAGGTGCCGGTTACTCTCCCTGAGAAGGTTGTAATCTTATAGAGCACCTACTGAAAAAACATTGTGCAACTGTTCCTAATGGGCCACAACTAAGATCTGATGTACTTGTTGAGCCGTGGAAGTAATAAGTGACACTCCTGAGTAGCTCCAGGTTCTGGGCTGCCTGACTCATAGCAAGATTTTCTGCCTTTGTTCTCAGAAGCTATTTTTCAAATATCAAAAGTATTTCATGTGATCCTAATGCTCTTAAAGTAATCCCAGATCATTGAAAAAAGTACTAGGTACTAGGAAATGCTCCCTGAAAAGATAATTTCTTCGACTATCTAAGTTTTTAAAAAAAATTTAACAAAGCTTTCTAGAACTTTCTCTGTCTCCCCTGCGCGCCCCTCCCCCAAGTGGATTCTATCTCCTCTGCATTCCTGGGAATAACTTTAGTGGGAATTCATGCTTGGCTCGTCTAGTGTTTCCTTTCAGGCGTAGATCTGAATCTACTCCTTCCAGTTGGAATCTCTTTTACTTTCAGAGAGACACTATGGTATAAATGATTTTCAGCATGTGATGTTGCCTTCTAGCCATCCATCTATTCATCCATCCTTGGGTCCATCCATCCACCCACCCACCCATCCATATACCCACCCAGACTCTTTGACTGTGTGGTACACTGGCGAAGAGCCTAGAGTTTGGAGCCAGAAACACCACTATTACACTTTACCACTTAGTACCTATGAGACCTTGAGGCTGTCATGTGATCTCTCTGAACCCAACTTCTTGTTTGTAAAATGAGGATACAAACAAGTATCTCCTCGCATTTCTCTTGTGAGAATTAAATGAGCATGACTATTAAGCATGAAGCACAGCACTGGGCATGGACTACACGCTCAGTCATTGGTATGTGTTTGCCTTTATTATTCTGCAAACCAGATGTTGTGCCAGTCACTGAGCACACAGCAGTGAACAAGAGAGTTAGGGGCCCGGCCTTCATGGAATGTATAGTCTAGAAGAGGAGAAAGACATGGAATTAGTCATTTCTCCCAAACAATCCCATCTCATTAAACAGTACTACTATTCTCCCAGTTTATTAGGTTCAAAATCTAGGAGTCATCTTTGGTTCCTATCAACCCCTCCTTCCCCCTCCCTGCACACCCAGCCCCCATATCTAACCCATAGCTAAGTCCTGTTAGCTGTACCCTCAAAAGATATCTCAAATCTGGCCAGTTTTTACCATCTCCTCTTGCCTGGACTCATGGCAACGACCTCCTTAACTGGTCTCCTTACTTTTATTCACGCACCTTATAGCACATTTCCAAGAATAGCCACAGGGATCTTTTCAAAGCTTAAACAGGGACTTCCCTGGTGGCTCAGTGCTTAAGAATCTGCCTGCAAATGCAAGGGACACGGGTGCGGGCCCTGGTCCGGGAAGATCCCACATGCCGCGGAGCGACTAAGCCTGTGCGCCACAACTACTGAGCCTGTGCTCTAGAGCCCGTGAGCCACAACTACTGAGCCCATGTGCCACAACGACGGAAGCCCGCGCACCTAGAGCCTGTGCTCCACAACAAGAGAAGCCACCGCAATGAGAAGCCCACGCACCGCAAAGAAGAGTAGCCCCCGCTCGCCGCAGCTGGAGAAAGCCCGCGCACAGCAACGAAGACCCAACGCAGCCAAAAAAAAAAAAAAAAAATCAAAGTATAAATCAGATGTTGCCGGTCCTCTGCTTAAAACCCTGCAGTTAGAATAAAATTCAACCTTCAAGGCCCTACTTGCTCTCATACCTGCGGTTGCACTACCACAGCCACCTGGACAATCATTCTGTGCCTTGAAGCATGAAGCTCTTCCCATCCTCCTATGCCTGCCTCCTCCTCACCCACCAGGTCTCTGCTCAGATGGCATCTCCTCAAAGGGGCGTCTCTGACCACTGCACCTCATTACCCCCACCCCATCTCTCTATCCTCCTACCTTGTTTTATTTTCTTGATATCACTTCTCTTTTTTTCTCTCTTCCTCCCTCCCACCCTTCCTTCCTTCCTTCCTTCCTTCCTTCCTCTCTCTCCCTCCCTCTTTTAAAAATCTCTGCATATAACTGGTCTCCATGAGGGACAGGCCTTTGTCTTCTTGCCTCCATATCTATGTGCCTTGAGTAGTACTCGGCACATAGTAACTGCTCCATAAATATTTTCTGAATTAATGATTAAAGGACTGAGTGAATAGTCAAGTCTGTGTGATCACAAGAACAGTACGGCTGGGGCAGCGTGGTGATGCCTGCTCAACTATGTACTGGAAAAGACTTCCATCTGTCTCAAACTGAAATTCAGTCCTGCCTGATAGCAAGAACTTGGACTAGAATTTTCTTAGGATTCCTTCCAATCCGAGATTCTGGGATCCATGCCTTTTACTGTGTCCTGAAGTGTCCTCCTTTCACCTGGTTCTTAGCAATACTCGTATTAAAGAGCTGCTGTGGCCAAATGGTTGGTGAAATGGAGACCTGGCCACCATTCTTGAAAGAGCCATGGACCACCTTCCTAAAAGAGGCACTGCCAAAACTCCACTGAGGTTATTTTATAGCTGATATCATGACAAAGGCTCCCATTTGTCCTGCACTGCTACCTTGCATCCACCCTGCCTCCCTCTTGGCTAATTCTTACATCCAGTCTGCAGAGTAAGCAATTTCCCCCTCCTCGTCGTGCATGTCAGGAACCTGAGGCCCAGAGAAGACTCCTGACTTGCCCAAGGTCACAGAGCTGGTTAAAGTGGGGAGCTGGGGGGCTTCCCCGGTCCAGTGGGTAAAACTCCGTGCTCCCAAGGCAGGGGGCCTGAGTTCGATCCCTGGTCAGGGAACTGGATCCCGCATGCATGCCGCAACTAAGAAGCCCACATGCTGCAACGAAGAGTCCACATGCTGCAACTAAAAGATCCCACATGCTGCAAGGAATATCCCGTGTGCTGCAACTAAGACCTGGGGCAGACAAAATAAATATAAAAAAATATATATATTTTTTTTAAAAAGTGGGGAGCTGGGATTCGAATCCATGTCTGTCTGGCTCTGATATCTGGGCTGGGTCCCCAACAGTCTAGAGCAGGGGTCCCCAACCCCCGGTCCGCGGACCAGTAAGGGTCTGCAGCCTGTTAGGAACCAGGCCGCACAGCAGGAGGTGAGAAGCGTGCCAGCAAGCAGAGATTCACCTGCCGCTCCCCACCGCTCCCCACCGCTCGCATTACTGCCTGAACCATTGCCCCCACTCCGTCCGTGAAAAAATTGTCTTCTACGAAACCGGTCCCTGGAGCCAGAAAGGTTGGGGACCGCTGGTCTAGAGGGCCAACTCCTTCATGTAGGCAGTAGATGGCACTGATGTCAACCTAGCTGATACTAAGTTAGGAAAACAATCCTGAGATAAAGAGTTGGAGAAAGAAGACTCTGTAATTAGCCTGCTGGCCCAGCAGGAATGATGAGTTTATCTATTGCAGGTCAGAGCTATTTGGCTTCTGGAGATTCAAGGACAGGCCTGTGGGGACCTTGGAGAAAACTGCTTTCAAAGACAGTGAGCCCATGATGGGCTCCTCTGGGCTGTGCCAGTGGTGGGCAATGTCCCCACCGTAATGAGAACCTGTCAGGTGAGAGGAACAAGGAAGGGTTTGTAGGGAAACATGTGCCAGGAAGGCCCTGGACAGAGGACAAATGGGTGCTGGGGTGCAGGAGAGAGAAGATAAGTAGATATGCCCACAGTACCTACTTCTTCTGTAGTCCCCTTTCTTCTCCCAGGATGTTCTTCACTGCATCCCTGGCTGAGGTACCCTTTTGTTCTTATAGTCTTTCATTAGCAGAGAAGGGAATTAGCTGAGCAGTGAGGGGGGACCTCCATAGACAATTACCACCGAAATCCCATCTAGTTTTTAAATGTCACCTCCTCAGAGTGGCCTCCCTTGACCTTCTCCTCTAAATAAGACACCCCTCACCCCCACCATCATTCTCTCTCTCTTTTTTATTTTTATTTTTTGCCAAGCTGAGCAGCTTGTGGGATCTTAGTTCCCTGACCAGGGATTGAACCTGGGCCCTCAGCAGTGAAAGCCTGGAGTCCTAACCACTGGACCACCAGGGAACTCCCCCCACTATCATTCTCTATTACTGCACCCGAGCACCATTTCTTACCACCATTTCTCACAACTGGAATTACATACTTACTAATTTTCACATTCTGTGTCTGATTCTCCCCCTAGGGCAAAGACCATCATTTTAAAAAATTCACCAGTGTGTTTAGAACCCAGAACAGGGCTGGTGTGAGGGCAATGTTCAAAAACTATTTGTTGCATGAACGAAGGAGTGAATGGTGTCTGGGTGGCTGATCCTCAGACGGGTGGTCTCTGTGGCATGGAAATAAATCAAAGTGTGTTCATTCCCCTCAACATCTGCATATAAGTAAAATCATGTTAGGTTAATACCAAGGATAGGTCCAAAGGGGAAGTCAGAACCACTCCCCAAGAGGTGTCTGAGGAAGTCCTACCCCTTTGCCTACTGAGGTGCAGGGGATTGGGGGCTGCTTTTTTTTTTTTTTTGCGTTACGTGGGCCTCTCACTGTTGTGGCCTCTCCCGTTGTGGAGCACAGGCTCCGGACACGCAGGCTCAGCGGCCATGGCTCACGGGCCCAGCCGCTCCGCAGCATGTGGGATCTTCCCGGACCGGGGCACGAACCCACATCCCCTGCATCGGCAGGCAGACTCTCCACCACTGCGCCACCAGGGAAGCCCTGGGGGCTGCTCTTATGGGAACGAGCCTAAGTCAACTCAGCCCTGGTCTCTCCTCCCCACACCAGCCCCCACTCAGTGCCCAGCGGGGAGCAGGTCATGCTGGGGCTTGCCCCACTTTGTGCTGCCAGGAGCTCCCGCCAGCTCCTATCAGATATGTGCCGGCTGTTGGCAAGCGAGAAGGAAGCAAGCTGCCGCAAGAACAAAGTCTGCCACCCTCCTAGACTGCAAGGAGTAGCTGAGGGAAGCCAGCTGGTACTGGGTTAAGGGGACCATTATTTGCCATCTTATAAGCAGGTGTTTGAGGGTCAGATTATTTCTCAGCAGGTTGAAAAACGGGGCAGGCATGATGTTTTGTTTCTCCTTTGGCCTTCCTGAGAGCAGGGTTCGCCCATGACGTCTGGTTGACCTGGTTCTTTTAAGGGGGACCTTGAAATGTAGCTGAGCATACAGACCCTACACCGTGCCTACCCATCTTCCCAGTGCCATCCTTTGTTTATCAACTGTGAGACCTCTGATAAATGTCATGAGAGAAGGTAAATGGAGCCAGGAGACTCCTCACTATGGCCTCAGCAAGATGCATCACAGTCCAGATTGGGCCTCTCTTTGGGATTTCTAAATGGTAGGAATCTAAGGAAGGGAAACAAAGTTCTGCTTATTCTTATGGGCTTTCATATCAGAGATGTTCCCATCGTGGGTCTGCACATTTAGAGATGATGGTCATTTTTTTCCCACTAGTGTGAGGGGCTTGGATGACCTTGATTTGCCCTCACATTTTATTTTCTTTTAATTTAAAAAATTTTTTTATTTTATTTAATTTATTTATTTTTGGCTGCATTGCGTCTTCGTTGCTGTGCAAGAGCTTTTCTCTAGTTGCGGCGAGCAGAGGCTACTCTTCGTTGCGGTGTGCGGGCTTCTCATTGCAGTGACCT
The DNA here is from genome assembly GCF_964165515.1 of Mesoplodon bidens. Lineage (NCBI taxonomy): Eukaryota > Metazoa > Chordata > Mammalia > Artiodactyla > Ziphiidae > Mesoplodon > Mesoplodon bidens. The sequence continues at coordinate 6,075,829 of NC_138179.1, forward strand.
CTCGTTGCGGAGCACGGGCTCTAGGCGCGTGGGCTTCAGTAGTTGTGGCATGCGGGCTCAGTAGTTGTGGCTTGCGGGCTCTAGGACTCAGGCTCAGTAGTTGTGGCGCACGGGCTTCATTGCTCCGTGGCATGTGGGATCTTCCCAGACCAGGGCTCGAACCCGTGTGCCCTGCATTGACAGGTAGATTCCCAACCACTGCGCCACCAGGGAAGCCCCACATTTTATTTTCTGGAAATAAAGTTAAGACTGTTTATTGATCACCTACTATATTCCAGGCACTGTACTAGGCATATTTTCCAAAGTTGTCTCACTTCACTGGTATAAAACCATTTCAGGATAGATTATTATTTCTTTTATATACATGAGAAGATGGAGGTTCAGAAAACTAAAATAAATTTACTAAGCCCTCAGCTGAGAGACTGAGTCATAATTTGTACTCAGGTTGCCTGGCTCCTAAATGTGTGTGTTCTTCCCATCCAGGACCCATGAAGAACAAGAATCCTGGAACAAATTACAGGGTAACCCAAATACATTACTCATCAGTATGAATCTAACACTAAAGATTGTTTAGCTGTTTGCTTTTACTGGGGAGTGAGGAGGGGTAGGAGGGGGCATTTTTCTTTTGCTGGGGTTCAGTCTGCTCTCGGCACCCTGTCCTGTCCAGACAACCCGAGCCTCTCTAAGTGGCCACCTTGCTACTGTAGTGTCAGAGAAAAGGTGACTTCTGTAGGGACTAATGTTAACTTGGCCCAAACTTCCATCCAAGGTAGCTGAAGGATCTGCATCATTGGATAAGAACCACACTTTTTCAGTCCAGGAATATCTGCCCAGGAATATCTGTGGGGATAAAAGCTCCAATAAAATGAAAGTTAGCCTGTATTATTGTCTCCTGCCCTAAACCAGAGGCATCTCAGCAAGACAGAAACCCCAAAGCAGTGTCTTGTCTCGGAGACCAGTGACTTAATCACCTGGACCTCTATCCTTCTGCGGAAGACAAGCCTCTGCCTCTGCTTTCTGGGATGGAGCCTGAGCTCTCCCAGCCCTCGGCAGCCCAGCTCCAGGAAGTTTGCTGCTTCCTTATTTGAGATGTATTATTAAACTGTAATCATACTGTGAGAGGAGCCAGCCAAAGCAGTGGCTATTAATAGGAAGGTGAAGAAAGCTGACTCAGGAGGAAGCTGACTTAGACTGGAGGGGCGAGCCTGGCCACCTTGGCCTACAATCCTTGGCCAGAGGTCAGCGAGAGAGAGAGAGAGACCTGAGCTCCTTTCGTCCCTGGACCAGAGTCAGCACTGTCTGGATTTCTCAACTTTGGAAATAGAAACCTGAAGCAGTCCTGATCAAAGGGATATACAGCTGTCTTTCCCAGGTCCTTGGGGAGTCTCAGAGCCCTGAGAACAAATAAATAGCTACGACTCAGCAGAGCAGCAACTCTTCCCTCACGATGTCATCAGTCCGTGCGTCTCGGAAAGGTGCTGGGGCTACGTTTCTGTGGTCTCCCTCAACTGAGGAGCCAGTGCTGACCCAGCCCTTGGCTGGCCAGCCCTTCCCATTGGCAGAGATGTCAGAGCAGGGAGATTCTATTTCTGGCTTCTTGATAAGGCTTGGGGAAGTGGGCGTTACAGAAAGGTGCAAGGGGAGAATGAAGGACATGGTGCAGAAGGGCCTGATAACGTGGGAGAAAGTTTTCAGTAATTTCTGTTGATGTAATGCCTTCTTCAGGGAGTTAAGACTTTAGCCATCTGGTAGACTTGCCATCCTCTGGCAGCTGGAAGCAGGATAGATTCCAAAATCTGGCCAGGGCATGCCACAGGAAAAATAGATCGGCTCCTGGATGCTGGGTTCAGCGTATCCCTTACTCTGTACCAGGCACTGAAAGAACGCATGTTCTGCATATGTTGCTACACTTAGTCTGCACCAGCCCCCACAGGGGGGTATTATTACCCCTCTTCTAAGGGGAAAAAAGTGAGATTCAGAAAGGTAAAGTGACTTGGTCACACAGTAGGTGACAAAGATAGTACTAAAAACTAGGTCTGTCTGAGGCCAGAGGAAAAGCCAGGCTTCCTGCCTTTGCGCCCAAAGCACATCCCTATCTTTTCTGCTTCTTCTACGTTGACCCAGCTCTCTCCCCTCTGTTGCTACTCCAGTACTCATACTGAGGTCAAGGTGGTAAAGGTCTGTATGTGTGTCGCTGGGAGGTGCTGAGAAGTGGGGGAGTGATATGTTATCATCTTCTCACCTTTCTTTTAGTTGGTTAGGCATGCCTAGGTATGTTTCCTCAAAGTAGAAGATTCATTTTGGTTCCTGGATCTCTGAAGAAGGAGGTTCAGACGCAGATGGGATGTGGGAGACTTTTCCCCTTACTTCCTAAATATATTTATTAAGCACCTGTTGTTGGGCTCAGCTCTGGGTGGCCTGGGCACTTTCAGATTATAGGACAATTGAATGATACCATTGATCTGGCATTTTTCTCTGCTGTTTTTCACGTACTATCCATATGTGTATATCTCTTTAGAGTTACAAAGGTGTCATAATCTACACAGTTATATGTATCTATAAAATACTTCTTCACAGAAAAGAAAGAAGTGACTTTCCTTCCAATGATTGTCATATGGGCCACTTCCTGAACTTGAAAGAAATTCTGGGATCCCAAACACCAGGTCCTAAACTCTAGCACTTACATGAGGGAAGAGTTTCAGCCCCCAGCAGTCAGGGCACCTTAAATACAGAGGTGGGACCAGACCAAGCTTAGTAGTTTCCAAGCCCTGAGGCAGTAGATCATCTAGGCTCTTGTTTTGGGATCTTACGTACTCTTTTGGTCAATTCTTTTTTCTTCCTTTTTTTTTTTTTTTTTTTTTTTGCAGTACGCAGGCCTCTCACTGTTGTGGCCCCTCCCGTTGAGGAGCACAGGCTCCGGACGCGCAGGCTCAGCGGCCATGGCTCACGGGCCCAGCCGCTCCGCGGCATGTGGGATCTTCCCGGACCAGGGCACGAACCCGTGTCCCCTGCATCGGCAGGCGGACTCTCAACCACTGTGCTGCCAGGGGAGCTCTCTTCCTTTATTGGAAGGGCAAACAAGTAGCCTACCAGCAATAATAGCCAACAGGATGATGGCAGCATCTAGGTTCAGAGAGCAGCCTCCTCTCACTGTAGTCAAAGTTAATTAATTCCCACTGTACCTTGAACTAGGTCACCTGCGGGTCTGTGCTGGGGCCTGACCTGGCTGTCAGGGGAGGGCATTTCTAGTCTGGCTCTTGGTGCACTGTCCTGGGCAGGGGCCGTGGAGAAGTGGGTATATTTCACCTTTGCGTGGGGTTGTCTCTCCTCTTTTCCTCTAGGGAGGTGACCATTTTCAGATCTGTGGGTGGGGAGGAAAATCTTCTCTTCCAGAAATAATCTCTTTCTGCAGCGGGGTTTGAAGCTGGACCAAGCTGCTAGTGCTATTTTTACCCAGCTTGCAGTTCAGGGTGTAAATAGCAACTCTGGCTGTTTTTTCCCACAGCTGACAACAGAGTCGACCTCTTCGAGGCAAAGGCGTTCTGGTGTTTTGCAGAGAGGAAACAACAAAGGTTGTCCTCGGGCCCAGGGGATGATTCCTTGACCACTGGGTCAGTATAGAAACAGGGGCGGCATCTCCATGGTTCTGTTGTCTTGGGCTCGGCTGTAAACACCAGGCCCCGTGATAGCTGTTCGGCTGAGGCTGGTTTAAAGAAGCTCGATGTGGAATCAGGAGGGGAAGTCTTGGCCTGAGCTGCTGAGGGTTCCAGTAGCCTGAGCAGCTCCAGGCTCCCCCTGACTGCCCCTTTGCCCCACCTCTTGCATTAGCAAGCACTTCCTCCGAGGTTACTGCCCTTGGAGGCTTTCTTGCCCCAAACCCACCAGATCAGGAGCTGAAGAAAGAGAGAGAGAAAAAAAAAATCCGGGCTTCCCTGGTGGCGCAGTGGTTGAGAGTCCGCCCGCCGATGCAGGGGACACGGGTTCGTGCCCCGGTCCGGGAAGATCCCACATGCCGTGGATCGGCTGGGCCCGTGAGCCATGGCCGCTGAGCCTGCGCGTCTGGAGCCTGTGCTCCGCAACGTGAGAGGCCACAACAGTGAGAGGCCCGCGTACAGCAAAAAAAAAAAAAATCCACTCGAGGCTGCCCAGATGACAGAACGTCTCTATAAATATCCGCCTCCTGGTTCTCAAGTGATTGGAGGCCCCGCGGTCTTCAGTGTTGGAAGTGTCATTTAAAGGGCATTGGTGAGGGGGCTGGCTCCCCCCATGCCACGTGTGAGCAGAAGCTCAGAAACTCACCAAAGCCTTGGGTTATGTCTCCACGTGGCTTGGGTGAGGTGGGTGGGAAGTTCAGCTTCACAGAGGCCCCTCCTTGGTGTGGCTGATGAGCAAGATAAAACAGCAAAGACTGAGATGTGCCCATCACAGTTGGCAATTCTCTATTGCTTTTCTTCGGGGGAACAAATAAACTTCAGTGGCTTTTCTCTGAGGCCAAGTTTTTTACCCAAATCTTTCCCGGAGGGCTTTGGTCTGAAATTAGAAAGGACTTATGAGTCAGCACTTTGTTATGAATTACACAGCAACTCCTTATGGAACTGCCCATTCCTTTCCTTAGGTACACATCAGTCAGAGAATTCCTACCACACAGTCAGAACTGGGCATTTAGGCACATGGTTCAAGTTTCAGATTCTTCCAGCAGATGATGTGTGGGGTAGGATAAGGATTGAAGAAAGGCAAGCAGTGAGTAATCCCCAAATGTGCTTTTTTGGAAATGGTTTCTATGTAACTCCCTGAAATTGATTCTGGGCTGCTGTTAATTGCAAAACTCACTGCCAATTATCGATAGCTAAAGTGACATTGGAGAGCTTCTCATGGTAAAAATAGGGGCAGGTAATAGATGAGAAAACAGCTTGGCGTTTGAGAAGAGAGGATGGGAACATACTGTTTCAATCTGGGTTTCCACTGTTAGCTTGGGTTCTCTCGGAGGACCGGCCAATGAAACCTGCTTCCTGACCTCAGGCAAGAAGTCTGCCAGAGAGCTTCTCAGGATGAGATCAAAGCTTTGTCTTAGCAGCCTGACCAGAAGAGATCCATGCTGGGTTCAGGGCATCCTGGCCCTAACTGTGCTCAGTCACATTAAACAGCCGACACCACTGCTTGCAGTAAAACCCGCTGAATTTTACATGTATTGTTGGCTAATTTGGGGGATTATTGTTGTCCAGTTGATGTGGTAATTTTTTTGTCCACCGAACTTCAAATTTACAAACAATGGGTTTTTTGGAATGCCTCTTGAAGCCTGAATAGTAAATGTTTACCGTAAAAAACAAACAAAAAAACCTGGAGCAGGAAGAAGTGCCCTGGTGAATAAAATGAAAAGCATGTGCAGACAGTCATATTGCTAAACTGACCATTTGTTTCGAAAAACACTTCCAGCTCCAGCCTTGACATTGGGCAAGTTGGGAATACTGTAACAGACTTCCTGTCTAGTATTCCCCTAGATTCCTGGAATCCAATTTGAAGTGCCGTTTCCCCTACGCCACCAAGGAGTTAAACTTTGGCTGTGCTCTCTGGTGACTAATAGGCACCGTGTGGCTCTGAGATCAGCGAGAAAGAAACTGACAGTCGGCGTGGGAAGTGTGTGAGATTTCAGTGCTCTTGAAACGCCTTTGATGGGCATGGTGTGCGAGCACAAGGATGATTGCCATCCAGTGCCCTCGACTGTGTACTTTTATCACAAATTCTTGGTTCTTCCTTTGAACTTTGCATGATTTTAGATGAAGATCTTTAACTCTTTTGGGAGCTTGATATTACTGTGATGTGTGAGGTAATTCCATGGACAATGATATTTTAGACAGCAAACATATTTCATCACTTTGAAAAAGAACCCATTTTGATTGAAAAGAAAGCAGAATCAACTGACCTGACCAAACCACGCTTGACTTGTGCTAGAGAGTCTTCGTCTTTCCCCTCTTGCTGTTTTCTTCCTGGTGAAAGAAGCCCAACAGCATAACACTCCCGATTGCTCTCCATCTGCTCATTCTTCCCTGGGAAGGAGGAGTGGTTTAATAGGACGGTTGAGTTTCGAAGGAGAATCTGTGCCTCTTTAGCATCTCCTCTTCCTTTCCTCTTGGGAGCCCACACTGCTCCTGCAGGGTGGGACGGGGTGGCCCATTCTGGCCCAGCTGCGTGTCACTGAGTGGCCAGGTCTGTCTAATGCTGAGTTTGAGTATTGGGAAGCTCATGTACCTGACAATATAGGCCACATTCTCTAAATATCAGGTTTATTAGTTATAAAGGGCATTTTTGGTCCCCATCTAGCTTACTGTTATCTTACCTCTGATTTAGTTCAAAAACTTGCAGAGAAAAGGGGGTGATTACTATTTTGGGGCCTCCTCGAAGCCCCCAACATTTACTGGGAGACTTCCTGGTGGTTAGAAAAAGCCTTGTGTTGGGTTGAGATCCTGGTGGCTAGATCCACATCACTACTTTCCTACAGATCACCAGGTTCCTTAGCTGTCAAATGAGTAAAGGGGAGTTTATAGGGTGTTCCTTCCAGCTGAAATGTGTCCATTCAAAATTTGTTTATTGAATGTCTACTACGTGCCAAGGGTGATCAAGATGGACCCTCTCTGTTGTCACACCGTTTATAATGTAACTAGGGTGTATCAATTAGAAATTTAATGTTCCAAGTGAAATAAAACAACTTCAAGCAAGCTTAAGCAATAAAGAAAATGTATTGGCTCACTGGGGATCCAGGCACAATTCGATCCAGGCATCAAACAACAGGGCTCCATTGCCTGGCTCTTCCCCTGGGCAGGATGCGTTCTGTTGCTGCCGCAAGACGGAACCCCTCCCCTCCCCTGGCGGCTTCAACCTTTCCACTACGCCTGCAGCGGAAATAGGATACATCGTTTACCACTTGGCCTGAGAAGAGCTCAAGTCCCAGAATCCCCTGCACACCTCGGAGGTCCACTCTGACGAGACCATTCTAGGTCACAGGCCATCCTTAAAGCAACGACCGGGCTCAGTGTGATGGGATGCACTGATGGGCTTAAACCCAGTGGGGCCCATCCCACGTGACTCAGAAATTTGTGGACCCTACCCTCAGTGCGGCCGGGTACAGGGGGCGAAGAGCTGCGGGCGCGGTGAGACAGCGGGCGTCCAGGCGGCGGCGAGCAGAGCGCCCCCCGCCGTCATAGTGAGCGCGGTGGTGAGGCTCAGGCTGGGCTGTGGGGGGCTCTCGGAGGGGGGTCTCAGGAGCCCCTGGGGCCGCCAGAGGGGTGGGAGGGCCTGCTTAGGAATGGGATGGGCCCAAGGGCCTTCCTCGAGGCAGCGTGGGAGGGTATGGCCCCAGGGAGTGCTCCAGGCTTTTTAAAATTTTACTTGTTTTATTTTTGGATGCTTTTGGGTCTTCGTACGCGGGCTTTTCTCTGGTTGCTACTCTTCGTTGCGGTGCACAGGCTTCTCACTGCGGTGGCTTCTCTTGTTGGGAGCACGGGCTCGAGGCGCGGGCTTCAGTAGTTGTGGTGCACCGGCTTAGTTGCTCCGCAGCATGTGGGATCTTCCGGGACCAGGGCTCGAACCCGTGTCTTCTGCATTGGCAGGCGGATTCTTAACCACTGTGCCACCAGGGAAGCCGGTGCTCCAGGCTTTGTGTCCTCCCTTCCCGTGGGTGTAAAAAGAAAAAGGAAGGAAGGAGGGAAGGAAGGAAGAAAAATTTGGGGACCTATTAGGAAGAGAAAAGGGGCCGCAGCCAATAACCGTCCATAATATTGTAGAAGGAAAAGAAAATACATGAAATGATTCTGCTCGGAGGGGACAATTCAGCTTGCAGAAAACACAGATATCCCGTTATTACCTGGTGAGTCAAGCACAGGCCTAGGAATCAGAGATCTGGATTCTGAATTCTGTGCAGGGCCCCATTACACAACAGGCCCCTTAAGTCACGGAGGTTAATAGACTTTGCTCCTTGATTTGGCCCCTTAGGAACTGCCCTCCAGCTGGATTCTCCTGCTTTGTGGTCCCCTTTTTCTTTATGGAAAGGATGATAAGGTGCCTGAGAGGACTGAGACGATAGTCACAAAGCACCTGTCGCTAAATAAGCCCAAGCTATCTGCTGGCCTCTGCTTGTTATTCTTTCAGATTTATGGACATTCAGCCAGCGGTTTAGGGGTTAAACATTAACCACACTGGAGCAGATTAGCACTATAGGAGTCACAGGACTTCAGTGTACTAAGTTCAAAAGATCTGTGTGAGGGGCTTCCCTGGTGGCGCAGTGGTTGAGAGTCCGCCTGCCGATGCAGGGGACACGGGTTCGTGCCCCGGTCCGGGAAGATACCATGTGCCGCGGAGCGGCTGGGCCCGTGAGCCATGGCCGCTGAGCCTGCGCGTCTGGAGCCTGTGCTCTGCAACGGGAGAGGCCACAACAGTGAGAGGCCCGCGTACCGCAAAAAAAAAAAAAAAAAAAAAAAATCTGTGTGAAACAATATATAACGCAAATGAGTTGAAAACAGAAATGACATCAAACATGCAGGTTAGGAAGAGTGCTCCAGCTAAGTACCCAGCTACTTCTCAAGAGGTCTCAGTACTTGCCAAGCAACTCAAGAGTATCACTGGGGCCTAAGCAATCCTTTACTTCCTCATTCAATGAACATTTTTTGGGTACTTTCTATACAAGAAGGTACGGAGGCTGCCACTTAAATCCTTCTTGGAAGAAAGAAGGAATCTCCATTTTCGAATAGGTAAATTATCACAAGAAACCAGATTGCTATATGCAAAGCTAAAATGATCTAAAGATCTACTATTATACCAGAGACAGAATGTAAAACTAGTTTCATTTGGGGGCGAAAGTTGGAGAAGGAGTGGGCCATGGCTGGATTTAAGTGAATCTTGTTTTAAGACATAAACAAATACATAGGGTTACATTGAAAGATTGCAATCAATTACAGTCTCAGTCCTTTGAACACCCAACAGCAACAGTTTATTTGCACATTTCTTATCGTTCTTATTCTGACTCGTATCACAGTCAGTTATTTATTCATTAAGTTATTCGGTCAGCCTCTCATTGAACATTTAAGGCAGGCTTGCTATGCACCAAGTACAGTGTCAAAGGCCAGTGTACAAAACAGAGTGAGATGTGGTCCCTACATTCCAGGGACTCAGTCCAGGAGGGGAGGAGGCATATAAAAAAATAACTATAACATGAGAGGTACCATAACAGAAGCATGCACTGAGTGCTTGGAGGTGAAGTCTTTACAAAGGAGGTTACATTTGATCTTGAAGATAACAGCTGAAATTCCAGATGATCTGGAAAGTCCCTGAAGGAGGAGCCAGCATGGTGTGTGAGGAAGTGGGAAATCGTTTGGTATGGAGGGATCTTGAGGTATGTAGGGAGAGTGTCAGAAGAGGGGTTGAAGAGGTGGGTGGGGTAGGAGATAAGTCGCCAGAACTTCTTGCAGAGATCTCGCTATGGGCTTTGGACTTTATTTTACAGATAAAAGGGATTTGTTGAAGGACTTTAAGTAAAGGAAGGACAATATTAGGTTTGGGCTTTAGAAAGACATTCTGGCAGCGGGTCTGGAGGAAGGCTTATTGTGGGGAGGAACTGGAGGCAAAGAAATCAACAGGGAAATATTTCAGCAGGTAAATCAACAGGGAGGTGAGAAGTGATAAGGTCTTGATAGTTGAAAAGAGGGAACAGAATGGGTTCAAGGAAGAACTGAGAGACTGACTCAAACAATAAGACTTGATGATTGATGGGAGTTGAGGTGGGAAAGGAAGAAGTTAAGGATGACTTAAGAAGTTAAACCTGGACTTCCCTGGTGGCGCAGTGGTTAAGAATCTGCCTGCCAACACAGGGGACATGAGTTCGAGCCCTGGTCCGGGGAGATCCCACATGCCGCGGAGCAACTAAGCCCGTGCACCACAGCTACCGAGCCTGCGCTCTAGAGCCCGCGAGCCACAACTACTGAAGCCTGCGCACCTAGAGCCCGTGCTCTGCAACAAGAGAAGCCACCACAATGAGAAGCCTGCGCACCGCAACGAAGAGTAGCCCCCCCTCTCCGCAACTAGAGAAAGCCCGCACGGAGCAACGAAGAGCCAACACAGCCAAAAATAAATAAATTAATTAATTTTTAAAAAAAAGAAGTTAAACCTGCTGTATAAAAAATAAATAAATAAAATTCAAAACAAAAAAAAGTTAAGAATCAGTAGCCAGGGCAGCTGAGGAAATGAGGGTTCCATTAACTACAGTAGGTAATAGAAGAAGAACAGGTTTGGGAGGAAAGAGAAAAACATGCTGCCTTTAAGATGCCCACATGATATTCAGATAGGCAAGCCCATCTGTTAGAAACATCTGTCTAGAGTTGAGCCTAGAGATGGACTAAAGTTTAGGTAGGTGCTGAGACCATGGAATTAAATGGCACAGACCAGACCACTGAAGGGCAAAGCTTTTGACATTAGGAGCTTGATAGTCCCCCAAACCCCTGGCAAAGTACTTTGCATAAAGCAGGCAGTATGTATGTAAAAATCTACAGAAACATTCGTAGACATACAAGTTTGGAAATTGCTAGTAATAGCTAGATGCCCAGAGACCTCAAACTTGGAGCCACTGCAATTTTAAAGACTTATTTTAGGGCAAAGGGTCAATAAGAAGAGTACAACTAACAAACTATTCTGTATAAAATAAATAAGGAACAAGGATATACTGTACAGCACAGGGAAACAAAGCCATTATTTTGTAACAGTTTTTTTTTGGCCACACACTGTGGCTTGTGGAATCTTAGTTCCCTGATCAGGGATTGAACCTGAGCCCTTGGCGGACCTGAGCCATCGGACAACCAGGGAATTCCCTATTTTGTAATAATTTTAAATGGAGTATAATCTATAAAAACTGTTGAATCACTATGTCGTACACCTGAAACTAATATAATGTTGTAAATCAACTATACTTCAATAAAAAAGAGTACAACTAGCATACTAATATTCAAAAGAGATTCTAGCCTTCCCCCAAATTCCATGAAAAAGTACTGTTATCACCTTTGTAGTGGTCTTTCAGAGAAGATGAATGGTTAATACTATAAAATGAAGAAGCTGGGGAAACACAGTTTATCAGAATAGGGGAGTTCACTCGCAGTTGCTGAAACACAGAAATTGGTGTCAATGTGTTTGACCTTCAGCAAAGTCATTCTGAGGGCAACTTCACTGTGTTTTAGGAAGCTAAGCAATGTCTTCATCAAATGTCATAGAATGTGGGACTTCCCTGGTAGCACAGTGGTTAAGAATCTGCCTGCCAATGCAGGGGACATGGGTTCGAGCCCTGGTTGGGGAACTAAGATCCCACGTGGCACGGGGCAACTACTGAGCCCGTGAGCTCCGGAGTGCAAGCACCATAACTGGAGAGAAGCCCGTGCGCTGCAGCGAAGATCCCGCAAGCCACAACTAAGACCCAGTGCAGCCAAATAATTAAATAAATAAATATTAAAAAAACAAACAAACAAAAAGAAAACAAGATGCCCTGGTGATTCCCAGGTACATTCAAGTTTGAAAAGTCCTGATTTACAAGATAGGAAAACTGCTTAGCTGGTAGAACTTGTCACAATGTTGCAATCTTAAGCTTTTTTGCAGGGCTAAGTGATATGTAATCAGTTTGTCAACCCCTATGATTATGATTTATGTCCAAAAGTAAACCCAGTCAGGGGTTAAACTGTTTGTACTCCACTAAACATTTCCAAGAAATCTCCTTGGAGTCAATGAGGTTGAGATCCCTTTAAATGAAGGGCTTGCCCTCTGGCTGATGGGTGAAAGAGTCATCTTTTCACGCCATTGTGACAAAATAAACATAACATAAATTTACCGTTTTAACAATTTTTAAGTGTACGATTCAGTAGCAATAAGTACATTCACATTGTTATGCAGCCATCACCCCCATCTATCTCCAGAACGTTTTCGTCTTCCCAAGCTGAAACTCTGCACCCACTAAACAGTAACTCCCCTTTCCCCCACCTCATGCCCCTTGGCAACCACCTTTCTGCTTTCTGTGTCTATGAGGTAGACTATTCTAGGTACTTCATATGAGTGGAATCATAGAGTATTTGTGCTTTTGTGACTGGCTTTTTCACTTAGCATCATGTCTTCAAGGTTCATCCATGCTGTAGCTTGTATCAGAACTTCCTTCCTTTTTAAGGCTAAATAATATTCCATTATACGTATATACCATATTTTATTTATCATTTATCCATCGGTGGACATTTGGGTTTTTCTCCATTTTTTTAGCTGTTGTGAATAATGCTGCTATGAACATGGATGTAGAAAGATTCATTCTTATAACCAGGCCTTCATGCCAGGCAGGCAGCTCTCCTTTTCCTGCTTATCCACATTATTTCCTACAAGCATACCACAAGAAACATTACAAAATTCACAGTTAATGGATGTTCTAAATGAATTTCTTTAATATGTCAAGTCTCTAGTTGACTCCTCATTAAGAAAAGGGAATTTGCTGTTGTTTGGAGCGAAATGTCTGTTCCATTTAGCATCTCTGTCTGGGAGCAATGGCCTCCTGAATACAAACTGAGAGTCAGAGCCAAGGCATTAGTTTGTAAAGCTCAAGTATTGATTTGGTGAAGCCATTCTCTCCCCTGATGCTATCCTATTAACCCAAATTATCTCTGTGACTGTAGGAACCATTTTTTTCCTTGCGTGTGCTGGGCAGCTGGTGACAAGTTCCTTGATGATAGGCTCTGACAGAGACGAACAGTCAGCTGCTCCTGGGCAATCTGGGCCTTCCCTGCCAGAGTGTTACTGGGCAGAGGAACTTGCAGCCCTGAAGCCAAGGGGTAGATGCCCACCAGGATAGACTCAGGGCTCCATCCTGATTTCAGTGACCCGTACCAGGGCTCAGATAGGGGAAGAGTCCTTGAGCTTACGGTGGAACTATTCTAAAGAATTACTTAAAGCGTATTAGCTCCTCATAATGATCATATTTCTCTTCTGGAGTCTCCAGTTTACTTGTGCCACTTCAGGAAGCTGGGGATTGGGGTGGGGGAAAGGGCGAGGGGGGGGGGCAGGTTCTCCTTACGCGCTTTCCCACAGGCATCCAGTGGGGGCGCTCTCATAACCCTCCATTTCATCCCCACTGTTTCATCCCTGGAACAACTCTTGTTTATCCGATAGGCCTGTGAAGAGGAGAGGGTTACAATCACACCAGCTCATTTGGAAAATGAACACTGAAACTCTGGATTTCATCTTCTGTGCAATCACTTTTGCTTTGCAAACTAAATCTAGACGTAAAACAGGGGAACCACTAAGTCCCCCCTTTTCATGTTAATTCCTGGCCTTCAAGGATGATTAACTTTACCTAGAAACTGTAAACATATTTGGGCTAATCGTTTATGAGATCTGATTAAGAGCTTTACAGAGAAGATTTGCACCACGTTAGAAAGGCTCTAGCTATGTGGGAGAGTCACATATAAGGAATTTCCTTTTACCCAATTATAAAAGAAGAGCTAGAAATCACAGCCAACTACCCGAGAAAGGGGTGAGGATCTCCTGCCTTTCTGAATCCAAAGGAAAGAAAGTTTGCATATTGGTGAGAACATTTGAAGAATTCCCATGAAAACCATTGATTAAACCAAAATACATAACATGAGATGAGATTATATGTGTGTGCAGCCACAGCAACCTGTGACATGCTGGAAGGATCCAGTGAGAGTCCAGAGACAGGCATAAAATAATAAGGTATCTATAGGCCACTGCCTAGAGTTTACAATTTGCCCCTGATCTGTGCAAAAGAAAGGCCTTTTCCTCTCCATTCATACATACTTATCAAAATTTCACCGCTCGTGGGAAGACTGCCCAGGCTGACCCCTCTTAACTGTAATCATCCTTTTGCACGCTCTCAAAATATGTGTCCTAGGGCAGCCCACATGACGTTAATAACACATTTCTTTTTTATTTTACTTTTATTTTTGTCTGCGTTGTGTCTTCATTGCTGCGCGCAGGCTTCCTCTAGTTGCGGCAAGTGGGAGCTACTCTTCATTGCGGTGCACAGGCTTCTCACTGCAGTGGCTTCTCTTATTGCGGAGCCCGGGCTCTAGGTGTGCGGGCTTCAGTAGTTGTGTCTCGTGGGCTCTAGAACGCAGGCTCAGTAGTTGTGGCGCACGGGCTTAGTTGCTCCACTGCATGTGGGATCTTCCCTGACCAGGGATCAAACCCGTGTCCCCTGCATTGGCAAGTGGATTCTTAACCACTGTGCCACCAGGGAAGTCCCAATAACACATTTCTTAATGGTCATTTGCATGACATTTTTCAAGAAAAATGTGGTTTGAACTGTTAAACAACCTATAAGCTCCCTGAGGTAGGGACTATTTGGGGAGAGGGAGGTGGTGTCTGTTGTTGGTTTTGGCCTTTTTTCTAAGATGTCCTAAAGCAGCACTTCTCACACTTGAACGTGCATGGGAATCAACAGGGGATCTTGCTAAAATGGAGATGTTGATTTAGCAGGAATAGGTTGGGCCAGAGATTCTCCACTTTTAACCAGCTTCCAGGTGTTGCTGCTGGTTGGAAGACCACAATTTGAGTGGCAAGGCCCTATAACACCCAGTAAGGTGTTTCAAAATAAACAAGTAACACTTTCTATTGGTAATAGTTCTGGGAAAATGCCTCTTCTGGGGCCTGACCCCTTCAAGTACATGCTACCTTGCAATAAGGCCTTATCTTTTGATCACTAGACTGCCCCTAAACCAATGGAAGCCTGAGGACATGATTTTATTATAGTGCAGTTTGGATTTGTGTCTAAATTCTAGGAATATGGGCGGTTTTACTCATGCAATTTGAAAGGCTTGGTGAGTTATTTGGGTGTACATAGCCCAGCCCTGCCAAGCTAGGCCACCCTTGATAAGAGCCACAATTATACTATCTGGTCCCTTAAAAGGGAGCACATGCCAGGCTGCACAGAGTGCTGAGAGCTATTACCCCCCTTCTGAAATAGGGGCCCTGAATTTTCTCCCCAGTGGTTTAGGTAGGTAGAAGCAGTGTTTACCTGTGTCCGGTAAGTCTCTGTTTCCTAAGTCCTGCTCTGCTACAGGCAGAGACACCCCTTTTCTCTTGTAAAAAATCTTTATTGGAATATAGTAGATTTGCAATGTTGTATACAGCAAAGTGAATCAGTTATACATATACATCTATCCACTCTTTTTTAGATTCTTTTCCCATATAGGCCATTACAGAGTATTGAGTGGAGTTCCCTGTGCTATACAGTAGGTCCTTATTAGTTATCTATTTTATATACGCGCCTTTTCACTTCACCTTCGAAACTAGGAAAATTAGTCTTTAACTATTCTAAGCAGACCTCAGTAAATGCTTTTTAACCAGAGGGACAGGTCAGAAGGATAAGCTGGCACCACTGAAAGTGCAAAGACAGCTACCTGGACTCAAGTCAGACCTCTCAAAACCTCGGTTTACTTGTCATAGAGTCAAGGTGTTGGACTGGAAGATTCTTATCAGCCCTTAAAGTCTGTGATTCTAATCAGCATATCAGGGAAAGGCACAGAAGGACACAGGAATTCTACACGTGGCTACTTGAGGGCACAGTGTGACTGGGAGCCTCTTGGCTCTTATCCTCTGCCTGGTCTCAGCCCCCGTGCTTGCCCTGAGATGATGCTAAGTTATCCCTTCCTAGACAATTTGGTGCCTCACATCCGCCAGCCTATTGTAGCAAGACTAGAAAAGACATGCCCTGTGCTGCCACCTAACGGTTCCTGTTCTATCAAGGTGATTCTTCAGCACCGTTTGGATACTGTACAATCTTTCGACTCTTTTATACATAATCCATCAGCTATGAGAATCAACAAGAGAGAATAAAAATAGGGTACTTCCAAGTGCCATCTCATTAAGGGAATCAGGGGCTGTGACTGTAAGAACTAGAAGGGTTTTTTAAACTTTGTCATTTCCTCCTTATTGTTATTTCCTGTCTGTTTCCCTGTAGTGATTAGCAGTAAAACTCTAAAAACAAAAAGGGCCAAGGTGTTTGTTTTCAAGGGCAGTGAGGAAGCAGGGAACTGGGGAAACTGAACTCCAGGGTTTGAGGTAAACAACTCCAGGAGATGGAGTGGGTGGAGGGAGCTGAATAGCTGAAAGGAAAGCAGGCTGAGTCCTCAGGCTTCCTTGAAAAAGGAAAGAGGGGGTGGGAGAATGAACTTGCCTTCTAGCTGGAATGAAGGGAACAGGCTTAATAGCATTGTTGTTCTTTCCTATTTTGTCTTCAGATGTACCAGTCTGTTTTCAAGCCCAGGAAACCAAGCAAATGTAGAGCTAGTGCTGTAGTTTAGGGGCCTTTGTAGCAAATGATACTCCACTAGAGTAAGGATTCTAGATGCAAATGTCTACAGAAATGCCAGGCAGATAAGGTACCTGGATGGGGGCAGCCTGGGGTCAGGCTATAGGGAGTAGTGGGGACTGTGGTGAATTGGAGGGCACTTACTCCATCTAAGGAGGTAACGGCTACTCAGCCCCAGGTGGTTATGGCCCTAACCAAAATATGTACCCATATTGCCTGATCGTTCAACAAGAGAAGCGGGAAATTTGAATTATTTGTGAAGTCTCCTTATTTTTTAATGTTGGCCGCTAATGCTGCTTTGAAGACAAACAGCAGCATCATGTGTGCCAAATAAAACATGTGGATGAGACATATTTAGCCCAAAGTCCAGCTCTTTGAAAAGTTGGATCTAGAGCAATTTGCATTCTGGAATCTTAAAGCACTAACATGCTCCTGGCAAGGCATGGGGTCTTCTGTCAACAATAGCAAACTACAGTCCAACAAGCAAATACCAGATAAATTGGGGAAGTATAAAATGCTTTGTGTTTAGATTTGTTCATTTGTTAATTTTTCATATCCAGCTGGAAAGCCTTGAGTGTATTCATTCAATAAATCAAGAAGCATTCATTGAGCACCTAATATGTGCTAGGTAATGATAAATAAAATTTTTTCTGTAAAGGGCCAGAGAGTAAATATTTTAGGCTTTGAGGGCCATACAGTCCCCCCACAAAACTACTCAGCTCTGCCCATTAGAATTTCAAAGCAGACTTAGACAGTATATAAACAGATGGGTATGGCTGTTTTCCAAAAAACTTTATTTACAACGGGCAGTAGTTCAGATTTGGCCCATAGTCCATAGTTTACCAATTCCTGATCTAGAATATCTGAGAGCTTGCAGCCTAATGCAACAGTTTTCTTTAAGGAGTCCTACATGTTTATGCTTTACCTATTAAGACACGGGTTGGGCTTCCCTGGTGGCACAGTGGTTGAGAGTCCGCCTGCCGGTGTAGGGGACGCGGGTTCGTGCCCCGGTCCGGGAGGATCCCACATGCCGCGGAGCGGCTGGGCCCGTGGGCCATAGCTGCTGAGCCTGCGCGTCTGGAGCCTGTGCTCCGCAACAGGAGAGGCCACAACAGTGAGAGGCCCGCATACCGCAAAAAAAATTAAAAAAAAAAAAAAAAAAAAAAAAAAGACACGGGTTTAGGGTGGTATCACTATGATTTTAAACTTATTTTTGTAAGTAAGATGCCCAAAATAGCTCTCTATTATCATTTAGTATAAGATAAACTATCATAACTATTCTGTAAACATAAGCAAGTTACTATAAACATTGGAAATAATTCTGGTCCTACCTGGCTACTGAAGTTAGCTTGGCAAGGCTGTCTGAATATGAATTTAATGTAGGATAATTCTTCATAAAGAGAACCATTTACATAGGAGAACAGTGAGTATTTGACTGAGCCACTTACCTCAGTGGAGTGATTCAATACCTGTTTTTTTGGATTTGAAATTGTTGTGAAGAGGCAACACAAAGCTGAACACACCTGTTTGTTTCCTGAGTCCTAGGATTTACTACTTGGAACTTTTCATAAGTATGTTCTAAAGAGGACAAATGAAGCAATATATCTCTTTCATCTTTATATTCTCAATGAAGTAATAGTACATAGAAGATGCTCAAAATTTTTTTGCTTCATGAATGGGAGGCATACAGATTGTGGCCAAGTTAATTTCTTCTGATGTAACTTTTATGAACTATCAACTAAAGATGCCTAGCTGTTTATATGGCTGTAGATACTGTGTATTGGTTACTGAAATGTATTTGTAACCTCTTTCTCCTTTGCTTTCTTCTACGATAGACTCCCATGTAAGTAAGGAGACCGTATATTCCAATTCTGACCAACAAGTTATAAATCCAAGTACCTGCTGGGGTCTTCAAAGAAAGTTTCCTAATAGGGACTGATTCAGTTTGACCTCATATCCCTTCTCTTTTCTTCCTAATCTAGAACATAGATGCAGTACCTTAGCCGTTCAGTAGCATTTTGAACCCATGAGGATAAAAGCAACAGACTGAGGATGGTGGAATGGAAAGAAAGAGGAAGGTCTGATGATATCACTGAGCAGCTCCACTAGCCCTTGGGGTTTTTGTTTGTTTTTTGTTTTGGCTGTGCCATGCAGCATTCGGGATCTTAGTTCACCGACCAGGAATCAACCCCATGCCCCCTGCAGTGGAAGTGCGGAGTCCTAAACACTGGACCACCAGGGAAGTTCCAGCTCCACTATCCCTGAACTGACTACCTTTGGGTTTCTTTTTTTTTTTTTAATTTATTCTATTTATTTTATTATTATTATCTTTTTTGGCTGCATTGGGTCTTTGTTGCTGCACGCAGGCTTTCTCTAGGTGTGGCGAGCAGAGGCTACTCTTCGTTGTGGTGCGCAGGCTTCTCATTGCGGTGGCTTCTCTTGTTGTGGAGCACGGGCCCTGGACACGCGGGCTTCAGTAGTTGTGGCTCGCAGGCTCTAGAGTGCAGGCTCAGTAGCTGTGGTGCAGGGGCTTAGTTGCTCCGTGGCATGTGGGATCTTCCCGGACCAGGGATCGAACCTGTGTCCCCTGCATTGGCAAGCGAATTCTTAACCATTGCACCATCTGGGAAGTCCGGGTTTTTTATTACATAAGAAAAAAAAAAGTCCCTGAGGGTTAAAGCCATTATTATCTGGTTTTCTATTACTTGCACCCCAACCCAATCTTATCTAATTGGGGCTATTTAGAGTTTCTTTCTATCCTCATACTTCATCACCATTGCTCAGGAAATGTAATTTCTGGCATCCAATGTAGTCGTATTAATTCTCCAACTCTTCCTATGTCGCTTTAAAGAGTTGGGTTAAAGACATTTGAAATCTTGTTACAAACCCAAATAATATGTAATGATCAAAATTCATTGGTTTTCTTAGGAAGTCCTATTATAATACATCAACATCAACTTCAAGGAAAGTGTTCTATAATACAGCTTCTAAGAAATCAAAGGTGTCAACAGATTCTTTCTGAACTAGTTAGGTAGCAAATATTTTCTGCCAAGAAACCATCCAAAAAGTAGTTAAAATATATGAGTATATTTTACATTTTAAAGTTTCATGGACCCTAAAACCATCATATTTTGTGACATATACATTAGATTATTATAAAGACCTTTCAAATTTTGGGGGTTTTTTTGTTCTTTAAATTACAGGTGGTTTTTTTTTTTTTTTTTTTGGCTGTGTTGGGTCTTTGTTTCTGTGTGAGGGCTTTCTCCAGTTGTGGCGAGCGGGGGCCACTCTTCATCGCAGTGCGCGGGCCTCTCACTATCACAGCCTCTCTTGTTGCGGAGCACAGGCTCCAGATGCGCAGGCTCAGCAGTTGTGGCTCACAGGCCTAGTTGCTCCGCGGCATGTGGGATCTTCCCAGACCAGGACTCGAACCCGTGTCCCCTGCATTGGCAGGCAGACTCTCAACCACTGTGTCACCAGGGAAGCCCTCAAATTTTGGTTTTTAAGAGCTCCCAGTTGCCAAATTTTGGACAATTTCAGCATGAAAAGAAATTAATAATGGTAATAGATTGTAACACATTAAAAGAAAAGTAAAAAAAAATCTATAATCCACAGTGATTCACAAGCATGTCAGCTAATAAATGTAGACAAATGATAGAATTAGAGTTTTTAACTGCCAATATAATAATTGATTCAGGGTAGGATCATTAATGAATGCTAAAGTCTTTGAGTGAAAGGATTTTGGGGAACAAGATAATCATATGGTTTCAAAGTAGTATCCTACATTGGGAATTCCCTGGCGGTCCAGTGATTAGAACTCTGCGCTTTCACTGTTAAGGATCTGGGTTCAATCCCTGGTCGGGGAACTGAGATGCCTCAAGCTGCATGGCGTGGCCAAAAAAATAAATAAATAAAAATAAATAAAAGCAGCAAAGTAGCATCCTTCAGGTCAATTAATAATTCCAAAGGGAAAACGTATCTTTACCATGGAAAGATCTGTCAGACACCATCTTAACCAAGAGCTAAAACTTGGCATCATCAACAGTAAGACAGCAGGCAGTGTTCTGACCTTATGCACTGAGAGGTACACAGTACCCCCTATGCAGAATTCTTGAATGCTTAACCTGAATCTAAACATAAGGAAACAATTAGGCAAACCCAGAATTTGGAAAAATCTGCAAGACAACTGGCTTGGATTCTCTGAAAAGTTCAATGTCATGGAAAACACCAAAAGGTGGAGATTTTTCTAGACTAAAAGAAACTAAGGAGATAACGACCAAATGCCATGTGTAAACCTTGATTAGACTTTGCATTAGGAGGGAAAAATCCAACTGTAAAATAAGTTTTAAAGACCACTGGAGAAATCTGAATATAGATAGGATATTAAAGTATATTATTGAATTAATGTTAATTTTCTTAAGTGTGATAGTAATGGTATTGTGGTTATTTGCTAAAATGTCCTTTTTCTAGGAGATCCATATGGAGATATTTAGGGGTGAAGTGTCATGATGGCTGCATGCTACTTTTTAAAGTATGGGGTGTGTGTGTGTGTGTGTGTGTGTGTGTGTGTGTGTGTCAGAGAGGACAGGGATTTCCTGAAACATGGGACAATCAAGGCTAAAATAGGGACAGTCCTGGGCAAACTGGAATGGCTGGTCATCCCAACCATTCTGCAACTTGTGTCACCTATGTGACCTTGAGGAAATCATCATTTAGCTTCCCAGAGTCTTGGCTTCCTCATCTATACAAAGGATGTTATCTACATGCTACAGCATGGATATACCTTGAAAACATTATGCTAAGTGAAAGAAGCTAGACACAAAAGCCACATATTGTATGATTCCATTTATATGAAATTTCCCAAATAGGCAAATCCATACAGACAGAAAGCCGATTAGTGGTTGCCAGGGCCTGGAGGGAGAATATGGGGAATGATTGCTAAGGAGTATGAGATTTCTTTTTGGGGTGATGAACATATTCTAGAATTAGATATTAGTGGTCACACAACTCTGTAAATGTCCCACTGAATTGTACATTTTAAGAGGGTAAATTTTGTGGCATATTATTTATATCTCAATAAAGCTGTTATTTTAAAAATTCAGTAACATAAAGCTTCCGGGAATTCCCTGGTGGTCCAGTGGTTAAGACTCCATGCCTTCACTGCCAAGGGCCCAGGTTCAATCCCTGGCCGGGGAATTAAGATCCCACAAGCTGCAAGGTGCAGCCAAAAGAAAAATTACCTGTTGAATAGTTTTATTGATATATAATTCACATACCATACAATTAGATTCACCCATGTAAGTAAAATTCAATAGTTTTTACTATCTTGATAGAGATGGGCAACCATCACCACAATCAATTTTAGAACTTTTTTTTTTCTTGTTTTTCGTATTTTGGCGGCATGTGGGATGGTTCCTCAACCAGGGGTGGAACCTGGCCTCTGCAGTGAACGTGCCAAATCCTAACCACTAGGCCACCAGGGAACTTCCCAATTTTAGAACATTTTTATCGCTCCAAAAAGAAAACCCATGCCCATTAGCAGTCCCTCCCCATTTTCCTCCATCTCTCCACAGCCCTAGGTGACAACTAATTTGCGTTCTGTCTCGATGGATTTGCCTATTCTTATTTATTTATTTATTTATTTTTGACTGCGTTTGGGTCTTTGTTGCTGCGTGTGTGCTTTCTCTAGTTGTGGTGAGCGGGGGCTACTCTTCATTGCAGTGCACAGGCTTCTCATTGTGGTGGCTTCTCTTGTGGCGGAGCACGGGCTCTAGGAGCGCAGGCTTCAGTAGTTGTGGCACGTGGGCTCAGTAGTTGTGGCTCGCGGGCTCTAGAGCACAGGCTCAGTAGTTGTGGCACACGGGCTTGTTGCTCCGCAGCATGTGGGATCTTCCAGGACCAAGGCTTGAACCTGTGTCCCCTGCATTGATAGGCGGATTCTTAACCTCTCTGCCACCAGGGAAAGCCCTGATTTGCCTATTCTTAGGAGTGGAATTGCTGAATTATTGAGTTATAAGGTAAGTCTATGTTATTTTTTTGGGGGGTCCATGTCCTGCACCTTGTGGAATCTTAGTTCCCCAACCAGGGATTGAACCCAGGCCCTCTTCAGTGAAAGCGCCGATTCCTAACCACTGGACTGTCAGGGAATTCCCAAACAGATAATATTTTTAAAATATTTGAGACTCAAAAAAGGAGATTGAAATACTTGTGTGACATCTAAATGAGTCTTTGCTCTTATAACACCTCATGCCACCCTCCCCAACACACAGTATCATATCACATCACCACTCAGTATGCCTTTGTCTTGCCCTTAGATAATAACAACTTTCTAATTCACCCAGGGCCAGCTCCTGGGTGTTCAACCTGTGAGTCATACAAGATGCCCTACTCAGAAGGGCCTACATTTGGTTGAATGCTCTGCTGGCACCATGTTGAAATTCTTCTTCTGTTGTTGGTGTTTTTGTTTTGTTTTTGTTTTGAAGTTCTTAATACTTTTTGAACAAGGTGCAGGCACCCCCATTTCCATTTTGCACTGGGCTCTGCAAAGCTTGTAGCTGTCCTCAATCCAACTTTGTACCCCAGCGCTTAGCACAGTACTGAGGCTCTGTGGGTGTTCAATAAAGGTTAATTCTCTTTCCTGGTCCCCGTACCCTGAGATGTCCCTCAGACAGTGCATTGATCTTCAACACAGATTTACCCAGAGCCTCATCTGTGCCAGGAACTGTGTCAGCAGCTGGGGATACAGTCGGGAGCCAAAGCAGGCAGCTGAGGCCCCCTCTTCCTTCACAGCAGGGGAACTGCTCAGAAGGCTGTTCACGCAGGCAGATGAGCCCACCTAACCATTTGTCTGAAACAGCAATGACAGCGTCTGACTCATCTGTACTTTCAGTTAGAGAAAAACACATCACCTTGGGATCCTGATTTTGCGAGTACTGCTTTGTTACAGGAAATAGAAAGCTCTGATAACTGAAGATGGAACTTCAGTTCTTCTCCATGGTGTGAATAAAAAGTCAGCTTCGCCTTTTTCAGTATGTTTGTGGTGTCTATCACATTGACATCTGGTATTAAAGAAATCTGTCAGCACCTTTCAATTCAATTCCGTTTCTATGTACAAAACACTGTGCTAGGCACTGCTGATAGGAAGGTCCTTGCTGGATTTTTTTAAGCTCCTCACACAAACTCTTTGTTGTTTTTTAAATATTTATTTATTTTTCTGTGCCAGGTCTTAGTTGCAGACTCGGGATCTTCACTGCAGCATGCGGGATCTTTTTAGTTGCGACATGAGGGCCCTTAGTTGTGGCATGCATGCGGGAACTGTTCCCTGACCAGAGATTGAACCTGGGCCCCCTGCATTGGGAGTGTGGAGTCTTAACCACTGGACCACCAGGGAAGTCCCTGATCACACAAGCTCTTTGGACAAAGATTATGGTGGGCTACAACTTCATGGGGAGTCAGCAGAGAGCAGTAGTCAAACTAAAATCCCTGATATCACTGGCTCCTACTTGCTAAATGTTTTTTACTAGCTCTGAGTCCCAGGGGCAATTCCTTAGTCTTTCTAAACTTCAGTTTTTTAATCATTTGATAGGACCCTGGTGTCGAAGGGCTGTTGTCAAGATTAGAAGAGATAATGCACACACAGTGTTTGGCTCTTAGTAAGAAAGCCACACTAAAAACAAAACCTAAAACATCTTGTAAAATTGAGCTATTTTGCCTCATAATGGCTAAATGATACCGTTCCTGGCACATAGCCCTGAGTCATAAAATACCTCTGCCTGCAACTTCTATTTGTCCAGTTAGAGGTGAAGGCAAGCAACTTCAGCCAGCATCACCCAGCACTGTAACTCAGTGAGGCCCTCTTCTCCGCTTTCAGCCTTGGTAGTGACCCACACGCTCCCAGGCACACACTGTCTTTTGTTGGGGAGGCTGAGCCATGGGGCTGGAATGCCTGCAGCTGCTGGTGTGGCTACTTGGGGGGAGAAGGTTTGACCTGTCCTGGAATCTTTAGCTTCTTTGGAACCCGAAGCCCACTCTTCCCCAGTCTGCTCACTGAGCACCTAAAGACTCGGAATCTCCCCCGCCACCCCACCTCCCATCATTGGCCAGTCATTAGAAGTGGCTATACCCCCAAGGACAGGGGCATGATCTTGGATAAGACAGGTGGGCAATTCTCTGAGAGACACTCATCTGAGAGCAGTTGGCCAACTCTCCCAGCAGGTAGAGGATTGAGTGCTCAGTTGTGAAAGGGGGAATCTAGGTAGGCAGTGTACCCCTGAATCCATTCCAATAACAAGAGGTAGGAATTTCTGTTCTACATTTCAGCCATTGCTAGGAGTTCTGGAATGGGGGTGGGTTTGGGGAGGAGAGAGAATTGGGAGGTGGGCCATCTGCTCAATTTCATAGTTGATTATCTGGGAGAATTGATTGAAAACTGCACATATTATGGTTTTATGTATATATATATATTTTTTAATTTATTTATTTTTTAAAATTTTTGGCTGCGTTGGGTCTTTGCTGCTGCCCACGGGCTTTCTCTAGTTGCGGCAAGCGGGGGCTACTCTTCGTTGCAGTGCGCGGGCTTCTCATTGCGGTGGCTTCTCTTGCTGCACAGCAGGGGCTCTAGGCACATGGGCTTCAGTAGTTGTGGCACACGGGCTCAGTAGTTGTGGTGCACAGGCTTAGTTGCTCTGCGGCATGTGGCATCTTCCCAGACCAGGGCTCGAACCCATGTCCCCTGCACTGGCAGGGGGATTCTTTTTTTTTTGTGGCTCCTTAGTTGTGGCATGCGAATTCTTAGTTGAGGCATGCCTGTGGGATCTAATTCCCTGACCAGGGATCAAACCCGGGCCCCCTGCATTGGGAGGGTGGAGTCTTATCCACTGCGCCACCAGGGAAGTCCCTCCCTCATTTTCATTAACTGGATTATCAAACAATCTAGGAGTTTATTTATATCTTCTATTCTTCTATTTATATCTTCTATTCTAGGAGTCTATTTATATCTTCTATTCAAGGAAATCTCTGGCTACCCTGTGTTAAGTAGCCACCAACACTCTCTCTCATATCAACCTACTTCAAAGCTTTACGAATTGCTAAATAAATACAAATTTTATGATCTCATTATCTCATTAATCCAATGAGGTAGGTAATATTATCTTCATTACAAAAGTCACTAAATAGAGGTCACTCAGGGTATAAGTCATGGAGCTGGGATTTAAACCCAGTCTGGTCTATTTCCAGAGCCCTAGTTTTTTGGGGTGTTTTGACTATGTAACCATTATGTCTATACAAGAATAAAGATTTTAAAAGAAAACATGCAGACTCTTGTAAATGTATATTTGATGATAAAGGCATTGTTTGTACTTTTTTTTTCCTTTTTTTTTTTTTTTTTTTGCGGTACACGGGCCTCTCACTGCTGTGGCCTTTCCCACTGTGCGCCTGTTCCAGACGTGCAGGCTCAGTGGCCATGGCTCACGGGCCCAGCCGCTCCACGGCATGTGGGATCTTCCTGGACCGGGGCATGAACCCGTGTCCCCTGCATCGGCAGGTGGACTCTCAACCACTGAGACACCAGGGAAGTCCTCAATTTAATTTTTTATTTGTGATTTTATATTTTTTCTTAAAGAGGCTACTCTCCTTCCCCCCAAATAAATTGTGTAAGTTTCAGGTTCCACAAAACCTAAATCTGCCCATGGGTATAAAATGAGGTCTGGCTTTGCTGACTAAAGGAAGGATCTGGATTTTCTTCTAGGTATGATGGGAAGCTATTAAAGAGTTTTTGGTTATACAAATGACATGAACTGACTGATATTTTAGAAAGATTGCTCTGGTTGCTGGGTTATGTGCAATTAACATGGTGTTAGTGGGGACATGAAGGAGGGGGGCTATGTCCATGCTTATGGTGATGAGGTGTGGGGCGTGGCCACAGCTGTGCAACACCCAGACCCTATAGAGAAAAAGCCAGACAGGGGTTTGGGGCAGGAGGTGATAAGCCCCAACTGGAAGAAGATAAAATAGCCCTGCGTGGATTCAGAATTATTGAAGAAGAGATTGACTTTCTTATAGGATGGGGACCTGAGTTAAGGGAATTGTGATCTGAGAAGGCTGGAGGGCTTAAGGACATGGGGAATAAATTACTGGTAGGGAGAGAATAAAAAAACACAATAGGAATGAAGCATGGGACACCAAGGGTAATGGGAGAAGTTGAGAGATTAGTTGGACAGAAACAAGGATGATAATAATAATAGCCAACACTTCCATAGTGCTCACCTTGTGCCACATTCTGAGCTTTGCAGGCATTAACCTATTATTTTTCTTTTTTAAATTGTATTTATTTGTTTATTTATTTATTTATTCATTATTTTTGGCTGTGTTGGGTCTTCGCTGCTGTGCGTGGGCTTGCTCTAGTTGCTGCGAGCGGGGGCTACTCTTCGCTGCGGTGTGCGGGCTTCTCATTGCGGTGGCTTCTCCTGTTGCGGAGCACAGGCTCTAGGTGCACGGGCTTCAGTAGTTATGGCACGCGGGCTCAGTAGATGTGGCTCGTGGGCTCTAGAGCGCAGGCTCAGTAGTTGTGGCGCATGGGCTTAGTTGCTCCGCGGCATGTGGGATCTTCCCAGATCAGGGCTTGAACCCATGTCCCCTGCGTTGGCAGGTGGATTCTTAACCACTGCGCCACCATAGAAACCCCATTAACCCATTATTTTAGAAAGATGGGCTGCAGTTGGATTGTGGTATGTTCTAAGTACCAGGCCAGGAAATATGGACATACATTATTTTATTGACAGTGAGGGATCACTAAAGATTTTTGAGCAGATATGATTAGAAAATAAAAGAAAAGAAGAAAGTTTGCTTAGATAGGGGAACCTAAAGGACCCCAAAATTTTGAGTAAATATTTGTGGGAATAGCCATAGATTTCTCTTCCTTCTATTTATTTATATCTTCCTTCTTCCTGTCTCTTCCTTCTAACACATTAGTACTTTCTGTAGAATCTATAAGTTTTGCTGTTTTCTACTTCACTTCTCAATGTCAGAGTGTTTACTACTGAATTATCATCTATATCACTTTTCTTTGATATTCTACTAATTTTTACTCTGGATTTTTTTCAGTCTTTTAATAACTAAATGTAAAAGATTTCAAAAGAAGATGCCTTTCATATCCAAATCAGAGGTCTGTAACTTCTCACTAGTTTATTGTAATGTTGCAAAATGTCATTCCGTTGACTTCATGGTAAATCGACCTTGGATTACAGTGTGTGCTCCTCAGCCTCCCCTCATCATGCTCCAGCTGCTGGGCCATTTGGTTCTGTGAACAAGCCAAGCTTGCTCCAGCCTCAGGGTCTTTGCACTGGACTGAGCTCTCTTTCCTCTGATCTTCACTTGCCTGCTTCTTCTTCTTTTTTTTAAAAAATTAATTAATTAATTAATTAATTTTTGGCTGCACTGGGTCTTCGTTGCTGCGCGCGGGCTTTCTCTAGTTGTGGAGAGCAGGGGCTACTCTTCATTGCAGTGCGCGGGCTTCTCATTGCGGTGGCTTTTCTTAGTTGTGGAGCATGGGCTCTAGGCACTCAGGCTTCAGTAGTTGTGGCACATGGGTTTAGTCGCTCCACATCATGTGGAATCTTCCCAGACCAGGGCTTGAACCCGTGTCCCCTGCATGGGCAGGCGGATTCTTAACCAGTGCACCACCAGGAAAGTCCCCACTTGCCTGCTTCTTGCTTGTCATTCAGACCTCAGCATAAAATCATCTCCTCAAGGAAATCTCTGGCTACCCTGTGTTAAGTAGCCACCAACACTCTCTCTCATATCAACCTACTTCAAAGCTTTACGAATTGCTAAATAAATACAAATTTTATGATCTCATTATCTCATTAATCCAATGAGGTAGGTAATATTATCTTCATTACAAAAGTCACTAAATAGAGGTCACTCAGGGTATAAGTCATGGAGCTGGGATTTAAACCCAGTCTGGTCTATTTCCAGAGCCCTAGTTTTTTGGGGTGTTTTGACTATGTAACCATTATGTCTATACAAGAATAAAGATTTTAAAAGAAAACATGCAGACTCTTGTAAATGTATATTTGATGATAAAGGCATTGTTTGTACTTTTTTTTTCCTTTTTTTTTTTTTTTTTTTGCGGTACACGGGCCTCTCACTGCTGTGGCCTTTCCCACTGTGCGCCTGTTCCAGACGTGCAGGCTCAGTGGCCATGGCTCACGGGCCCAGCCGCTCCACGGCATGTGGGATCTTCCTGGACCGGGGCATGAACCCGTGTCCCCTGCATCGGCAGGTGGACTCTCAACCACTGAGACACCAGGGAAGTCCTCAATTTAATTTTTTATTTGTGATTTTATATTTTTTCTTAAAGAGGCTACTCTCCTTCCCCCCAAATAAATTGTGTAAGTTTCAGGTTCCACAAAACCTAAATCTGCCCATGGGTATAAAATGAGGTCTGGCTTTGCTGACTAAAGGAAGGATCTGGATTTTCTTCTAGGTATGATGGGAAGCTATTAAAGAGTTTTTGGTTATACAAATGACATGAACTGACTGATATTTTAGAAAGATTGCTCTGGTTGCTGGGTTATGTGCAATTAACATGGTGTTAGTGGGGACATGAAGGAGGGGGGCTATGTCCATGCTTATGGTGATGAGGTGTGGGGCGTGGCCACAGCTGTGCAACACCCAGACCCTATAGAGAAAAAGCCAGACAGGGGTTTGGGGCAGGAGGTGATAAGCCCCAACTGGAAGAAGATAAAATAGCCCTGCGTGGATTCAGAATTATTGAAGAAGAGATTGACTTTCTTATAGGATGGGGACCTGAGTTAAGGGAATTGTGATCTGAGAAGGCTGGAGGGCTTAAGGACATGGGGAATAAATTACTGGTAGGGAGAGAATAAAAAAACACAATAGGAATGAAGCATGGGACACCAAGGGTAATGGGAGAAGTTGAGAGATTAGTTGGACAGAAACAAGGATGATAATAATAATAGCCAACACTTCCATAGTGCTCACCTTGTGCCACATTCTGAGCTTTGCAGGCATTAACCTATTATTTTTCTTTTTTAAATTGTATTTATTTGTTTATTTATTTATTTATTCATTATTTTTGGCTGTGTTGGGTCTTCGCTGCTGTGCGTGGGCTTGCTCTAGTTGCTGCGAGCGGGGGCTACTCTTCGCTGCGGTGTGCGGGCTTCTCATTGCGGTGGCTTCTCCTGTTGCGGAGCACAGGCTCTAGGTGCACGGGCTTCAGTAGTTATGGCACGCGGGCTCAGTAGATGTGGCTCGTGGGCTCTAGAGCGCAGGCTCAGTAGTTGTGGCGCATGGGCTTAGTTGCTCCGCGGCATGTGGGATCTTCCCAGATCAGGGCTTGAACCCATGTCCCCTGCGTTGGCAGGTGGATTCTTAACCACTGCGCCACCATAGAAACCCCATTAACCCATTATTTTAGAAAGATGGGCTGCAGTTGGATTGTGGTATGTTCTAAGTACCAGGCCAGGAAATATGGACATACATTATTTTATTGACAGTGAGGGATCACTAAAGATTTTTGAGCAGATATGATTAGAAAATAAAAGAAAAGAAGAAAGTTTGCTTAGATAGGGGAACCTAAAGGACCCCAAAATTTTGAGTAAATATTTGTGGGAATAGCCATAGATTTCTTTTTCTGGAGGAGAAAATCCATAACTTCAATCCAATCACAAAGGTAGACACTCAAGGGCTTCCCTGGTGGCACAGTGGTTGAGGGTCCGCCTGCCGATGCAGGGGACGCGGGTTTGTGCCCCGGTCCGGGAGGATCCCGCATGCCGCAGAGTGGCTGGGCCCGTGAGCCATGGCCGCTGGGCCTGCGCGTCCGGAGCCTGTGCTCCACGACGGGAGAGGCCGTGGCAGTGAGAGGCCCGGGTACCGAAAAAAAAAAAAAGGGTAGACACTCAAAAAGGGCTAGAAACCACTGGCTGAGCAGTTTCAAGCCCAGATGACCAGCAGGATGGCAGTAGTGGTCAAGAAAAAGAGGTCCCAAGGCAAGAAATAAGGAGGTGGGGTTGGCTGGAAGAGAGTAGAGATGATCCCTTCCGTCTGATATCTATTGCTTTCACGATGCTGTAGGCGGACCTTCCAGTGGGCAGTAGGGATGGAGAACCCAGGCCGTCAGAAGCAGAGCAAGGTCACAGACACAAGCAGGGAGTGGCCTCCATCACAGGCTAGCGTTTGAATGACATTGTCAAGGAAAACAGAAAAGGAGGCCAAGGACAGAGCTTTGAACATAGGTAATCTGTCTGCTCTGCCTTTTCCTAAGTGCTTTCTGACAGATAATTTTTCTCTACACAGGAAATTCACATTTTGAACTTTAGTTCCTAAAATACATTAAATCACACTTTGGCTTTGGAGGAGGGGCAGGAGGGGATGCACATAATGACTACTTAAGTGGTTCACTTCTCATCTGAGGAAATTATCTTTTCAAAACGATCAAGGTGCTTCTGACCCTGTTTGAGAGAGTGTGGGTATTTTTGAGCTAAGTTAGGAAGCGTGTAGGATAATTGTTAGCACTCAGAGGACCTAGTTCTAGCCCAATGCTGACATCTCAGGAGCCCACAGAATTCCTTCTCTCCCTGGAGGGAGCGGAAAAGATCTCTGTTACCCTTTCCCTGCTCATTACAGAAAAGCTACTTAAAATATTTGGGTAGATTGCAAATTGATAGCCCTAGCCTGGGTCAGTGGTCATAACTCAGCTATACTGTTGTGTAGAGATATCCCAGAGAATACCAGCATTTCCCCAAGAGTTTGTGTACTTTTGTATGGGCGCTAAATTTCAAGAAGAAAGGACAGAAGTTCTAATATGTCATACCCCGAAACTACTTAGTCAGCGACATCACGGAAATGTGTGGAAGCAGTATAATGTCTAAAGTGGCCATCATGGTCTCCACAGTTATCATATTAAATGTTCACATGTTACCAGGCACGGGGTTAAGGCTATATATTCATTATTCATTTAATTCCCACAAAAATCCCATAAGATACATTTGGTTTATGGGTCTCATTTTATGCATGCAGAAGCCGAGGCTTAATGAGCAATATTCATGCCCATAACCATTGCCAGACTGTTCCTGCTTTACTCTGGGGCACAACTCATCTGCAGACCTTTATATGACCATAGTCTAGCCTTGTAGGCCCAGATTGTCCATACAAGGGGCAGTAATAAACACACTTAGATCTACGAAGTTGCACTGTAACTCTGTTTACCTGTGCATTCTCCTACCTGGTTCTGAACCTTGCCTGTCTGGCTCTAAACGTCCTCACTTCTATGAACTTCAAACATTGCTGGCTTGGGACTTCCCTGGTGGTCCAGTGGTTAAGACTGCGCGTTTCCACTGCAGGGAACGTGGGTTCGATCCCTGGTCGGGGAACTGAGATCCCCGTGGTCAAAAAAACCAAAAAAAAAATTGCTGGCTTCCCTCAGGATGCAGCTGGGTGTAGCCCCAGTACCTGCAGAGTTTGGGGCACAGCTAAAAAGCAGGGGCTTGGATTAGCACATGCCCGGAGGTGAGGCCTGAGGAAGTCGGCTCAGGTAAACAGAAGAAACACTGGCAGATTAGGAATACAGGACAGGTGTCATGGGATGGCCTTTCCCCACCTATATCCCCTTTTATGGGTTGAATTGTGTCTCCTCAAAATTCATATCTTGAAGTCCTAAGCCCCAGTGTCTCAGAATGTGATCTTATTTAGAAATAGGATCCTTGCAGATATAATTCGTTAATTGAGGTCATTAAGGTGGACCCTAAGCCAATATGACTGGTGTCCTTATAAGGGGTAGTTTGACACAGAGACACACACACAAAAAGAATGTCATGTGAAGATGAAGACAGAGATCAGGGTGATGCTTCTACAAGCCAAGGAATGCCAAAGATTGCCAGCAAAGCACCAGAAGCTAGCATGGAACAGAATGTTCCTCACAGCTCTCAGAAGGAACCAATGCAGCTAACACCTTGGTCTCATACCTCTAGCTTCCAGAAAGTGAGACAATAAATATCTGTCGTTGAAACCACACAGTTTGTGTTACTTTACTGCAGCAGCCCTAGAAAACGGATACACTCCCTTTCTCTAAAATTATAGAGCGGTTCCACTCTGCTTCCCGGTTTCCTGAACCAAGGCCTCAGAGGCGGTGGCTCTGAAGAGAACGTTTCAAACAAAATGGCTCCTGCAGAGCTTGCAAGGTCTGCAGAGCTCACCGGAAGTCAGCAGGTAGAGTGGCGTGGAGACCTCCAACCCTGCCTTGCACTTGGAGGACACTGTCTTATGTGCACTATGGCCTGAAGGAGGGGGCCCCAGATGTAGAGCTGGGTGCTAACTCTCTTGAGGGATTAAAATATTCAACCCCCAAGTCATGGATTTTGTTTCATCTGGATCCTACAAGTCTTTGTTCTCAGCCTCTCTCTCGTCATTCTCATCAGGCTGTTAGCAACTTGCTTCCAGCCACCTGATGAAGGCAGCGGGTTTCCATGGTTACCCACAAGCATGCAGCAAGGTTTCATTCCTAGGAGGCTCCAGGATTAGGCAAATAACAAAGACAGGGCCTCTGGCACACTGAAAATAACCTGGATCCAATGATCCGCATGGGATACCGTCGGCAACTGGGTCTCAGAAGCAAGTCAGAAGCCTAGTTGTTAGAGCTGGTCATGAAGGCAGTGGGAGAGCAGCAGTCATACTTAGTACTACTGTCTGGCAGATTCTGAGCCCCTTCCTATTAAGGAGGTGCTACACCAAGCACTTCATGGGCGTTACCACCTTTTGGTCCTTGTTTACTAAAGCCCTCTGTTTTATTCATGAAGGAACTAAGCTCATGGGACTTGTTGAAGATCACACAGCTGGTGGTTACAGAGCAAGGATTTGAACCCCAGTGCTGAACAACATCTCCCGTCTGTCCCTCCAGACCCACTTTCTACTCTTCTCCACCCCAGAGGCTGACCGGCATGGGCTGCATCAACAGCCCCCTGGCTCGGACTAGGTCTGTTACTGGACGCCCCACCGACAAGGGGGAAGTGAGGAGGGGTGGCTTTTGTCTGACTGTGCTGTCTCTACAGAATCCTCTCCTTCCATTTTCTCCCCTGGGGTCTTTGAGGCTAAGGCCCTATTCCAGGCTACTGCGCAATCCCTTGTGGTTACCTGTACCCACTCTTTTGTAGGGAACCCCTTGATAATAAGTCCTTCTTTATTGTCTTCTTTCGAGGGAGACCCTGACTGCTTCACCAGGTCTGTCTGTTGCTGAAGGCTTTGCCTTTAACTCCATGCCATGCTCCTCCCGATTCCCAGCCAGTGTGATGGACTTGAGTCCCGGAGTGTTGGGTCGGTGCTCTTCAAACCCTCGCAATCGAAGGGCAGGATTGGTTTCTAAGACTTGGGGTTGCGGGAAAGAGGTGCTGAACCTGAGGTGGGGGCCCTGTGGTTAGAGCGGAGCGGGCCACAGCACAGCCTAGAGAGTTAAGCAGGGTCTGGTACTCACCTGTAAGGATTCTCAGTTCCCATGTGATCTTCCCTATCCTGGCAACTCCCCAGTGTTTGGTTACTGCAATGAGTTTAGCTAACTGTACATTTTGAGTGAACAGTCCCCACAAGACTGTCCTCGCTTCAGGTGTTGGCTGTAAATATGTGAGTTCCCAAGACCTCCCTCCCTTCAGACTAGCTGGCTACAAAATCAGAGGTTCCCACGACCACCTCAACTTCTATAATTTGCTAGAACAGCTCACAGAACTCAGGAAGTGCTATCCTTAAGACTACAGTTTTGTTTTGTTTTTTTTAAATTAATTAATTTAATTTATTTATTTTTGGCTGTGTTGGGTCTTCACTGCTGTGCGCGGGCTTTCTCTGGTTGCGGCGAGCAGGGGGTACTCTTTGTTGCGGTGCGCGGGCTTCTCATTGTGGTGGATTCTCTTGTTGGGGAGCAGGGGCTCAGTAGTTGTGGCTCGCGGGCTCTAGAGCACAGGCTCAGTAGTTGTGGCGCACAGGATTAGTTGCTCTGTGGCATATGGGATCTTCCCAGACCAGGAATCGAACCTGTGTCCCCAGCATTGGCAGATGGATTCTTAACCACTGCACCACCAAGGAAGTCCCCATTTAGTGTTTTTAGATGACTTAGGAGAGTTGCCTCTGACTGCATGCCTGCCTGCTCTTTAACAATAGTAACTCATATTTACCTGGAAGACTTACCTGTTTACAAATATTATCTCTTTGACCTTTGCACCTATGGAATAGGTACTCTTACTATCCTCATGAACAGATGGAGAAATAGAGGCAAAGACAGCAACTTCTCCAAGGCCATTTAATTCCCCAGGTGGGCCAGCAGGGATGGAGCTGGGTCTGCGGGATTCCAGAGCTCCAAGCCCTTAACCACTATTCCATAATGGATTGGGGCAGTCCATTGAGATGAATGCAATTGATAGGCCATTTCCAGAAGAGGATTGAGCTTGAAATCACGTTTAGAGTTAGGAATGAGATGATAAGATAAAACGACTTGGAATAATCTGTGAAGGACTGAAGTGGAAGCTAGTGATTATGATTGAGAATGTACTGGAAATAAAGAAAAAAATATTGATTTTTTTTAAGGGGGTAGAAAGCCACTGCAAGCGGATGAAAGAGATCATTGTTAAGTCCACAGGTAAAATATAAGCTGAAATATTTCTGTGTTGTTTTTTTTTCTGACCTTAGAGTAAGGTCAGCTCTCTCTTTTCTATATTTTTCATATTGCATGGACAATCTATCCCTTTATTTTTAGGTTAATTTCTATTTTTATACATGTAATATTAATACATACATGTATATAACAGTATAAAAAGGTAACATTGCCTAAAGATTTCTAAAAAGAAGTCCCTGGCCTGATCCTTACATACCTTCCAGTTCTATTCCCCAGAGGCAATCACTTCAGCTCTTTTAGCTGTTTCTTCTAACATTTATCATCTTTTTTTTTTTTTTTTTTTTGGCTATGCCACATGCCTTGCAGAAACTGAGTTCCCCCATCAGGAATTGAACCCAGGCCCTCCGCAGTGAAAGTGCGGAGTTCTAACCACTGGGCTGCCAGGGAATTCCAGCCATTTTCTAAATGATATGTTTTATTCAACCTCTTGACTGATTGACTTTAGATATAATCTATTGACTTTCCACTGTGGTAGATGAGGGTTTCGCTTTTCCATACCACCTTTCCCATTTCCCTTTCTCCCATGTTCTCTGCATAAGCATATCAATATTTTTTGTTATATCAAAAGTCAGTGTTGGGCTTCCCTGGTGGTGCAGTGGTTGAGAGTCCGCCTGCCGATGCAGGGGACACGGGTTCGTGCCCCGGTCCGGGAAGATCCCACATGCCGCGGAGCGGCTGGGCCCGTGAGCCATGGCCGCTGAGCCTGAGCGTCCGGAGCCTGTGTTCCGCAACGGGAGAGGCCACAGCAGTGAGAGGCCTGCGTACCGCAAAAAAAAAAAAAAAAAAAGTCAGTGTTTAGGGAGTTCCCTGGTGGTCCAGTGGTTAGGATTCTGGGCTTTCACTGCCGTGGCCAGGGTTCAATCCCTGGTTGGGGAATTGAGAACCTGCAAACTGCATGGTGCCTGAAAAGTTAGTGTTTACATTATTATGACCAAGCAAATATTGTTGACAGACAAGCCAAGTAGTATTCTCAACCACACCTCCTTTTTCATACAATTTTCATTTTTCCTATGTTAAATTTGCTATGTTTTTTTCATTTGCCTATTTGTCTATGAACCCATCCAAATTCCCCCAAGCAGTTCATACCTCTGTCATCTACATATCAACAATGTCTTCCAAATATTCACACAAACCTCTTCCATAGTTTTCCCAGCTCTCTCCCAGAGTCTTCCTTTGTGCTCTTGTCTGGGCAGAATATTCTTTTGGGCTGTACACAGCTGCTGATTTGGGAATTCCTAGCCTTTTATTTTTATATGTCATTAAAAAGTAAAAAACAAACCAAAAAACCACTGATGCTTATACACTATACCTTCTGAAGTTTTTTTTTTTTTTTTTTTTGGTATGTGGGCCTCTCACTGATGTGGCCTCTCCCGCTGCGGCGCGCAGGCTCAGCAGCCATGGCTCACGGGCCCAGCCTCTCCGCAGCATGTGGGATCTTCCTGGACCGGGGCACAAACCCGTGTCCCCTGCATCGGCAGGCAGACTCTCAACCACTGCGCCACCAGGGAAGCCCTGAAGTTTTTTTTTGCATAATAAATTCCTATTTGAATTTTATAAAGTAATCTACTAACTCTTTTGAATACTGGAAAATAAAGGGGATGAACTAAGCATTGTTCTGCCATTCTGCTTTTCCTATTCTAACTGTGTCCTTGGGTAACCAAATGTAGATAAGGAAAGATTCCTCTTTATGGAGCTCTTCCAGATAACAAGTGAAAAAAGGAGTCTTTGAAATAAAATACCACCATTTTGTAATTCTTAATAAATTAATGGATCTAGGCATTGAGCATCCATGACCACTGATGTCACAAAAAAAAGAGACAACCAGATATTGTGTGCCTCCCGATGAAAAAACTCAGTACCACCTCTGAAGGCGTGTTGCCAAAAAAATCAAACTAGAATCTGAGTAGCATCAATATCCAACTACCAATATATAGGAAATACAGATTAAAAACAACAAACAAACAGGAAAAATTGCACCACTGGGATGCAGTCAGCGAAATCCAGATTATGGAAACGTTTATAGGACAAACAACCCAGTTTATTCAACTAATAAATTGCAAAAAATAGAAAAATGGGATGGTGGGGGATTTTAAAGACATATTGACAAATTGCAGTATGTGACCTTTATTTTAATCCTGATTTAAACATATTAAAGAAAAGTATGACATTATGAGATATTGGAAGTTTAAAAGCCAACTAAATATGATATTAAGTGATTATTGTTAATCTTCAAAATAATACGGGAGTTGGGGAAGCAAGTGGAGGTATAGATGAAACAAAGTTGGCCATGAGTTGATAATTTTTCTTTTTTTTGGCCGCAGTGCGTTGCTTATGAGATCTTAGCTCCCTGACCAGGGACTGAACCCGGGCCATGGCAGTGAAAGCGTTGATTCATAACCACTGGACTGTCAGGGAATTCCTGAGTTTATAATTTTTGAAGTTGGGTAATGGGCACACAGGAGTTCATTGTACCATTCAGTTTGCTTTTATATGTTTGAAATTCTCTATAATAAAAAGTTAAAAATGTAACCTTGAGATAGTTACAATCCAAACTAAATGAAAAATCTTATAAAGGGTAAGCTGACTATGCTCCAAATTATCAACCTGGCTGTGGTGATTTTGAAGACATAACCCCCAAATTCTTTGATACTCTCTCCATTAAGTGGTGGCTTCTATTTCTCTGCCTTTTTTTTTTTTTTTTTTTTTTTTGCATGGTACGCAGGCCTCTCACCGTTGTGGCCTCTCCCGTTGCGGAGCACAGGCTCCGGACGCGCAGGCTCAGCGGCCACGGTTCACGGGCCCAGCCGCTCCGCGGCATGTGGGATCCTCCCAGACCGGGGCACGAACCCGTGTCCCCTGCATCGGCAGGCGGACTCTCAACCACTGCGCCACCAGGGAAGCCCTATTTCTCTGCCTTTTGATTCTGGATGAACTTGTGATTGTTCTGCCCCATAAAATTCAGAGGAAGTGATGGTATGTGACGTCTGAGGCTGGGTCATAAAAGGTGCTGCAGCTTCCTCCAGGTACTCTTGGGACACAGCTCTGTGGGAAGTCAGCCACCATTTAAGTAGACTGACAACTGTGAGACCATCTTGCTGGAGAGAGTTTTTTTTTTCAGGTTTTATTTCAGTCTTTAAAACAATTTTTTCCCCCACAGCTTGAAACATAACTTACAGTTTAGCAACATAACTTACAGTTTAGCATGTACAGTGGCTAAGCCTCTATGATTTAATATTTTCCTTTTTGAAAAACAGACAAACCCCCCAGGCTCAAGAATCAAGAACTTTCCACAGGAATATTCGAAAAGGGTGGGGCAGGGAGCTTTAAAACTACAAAATAAAGAAATGGAAAGCTGGGTTTGGGCATAGGGGCCTCTCGCTGGGTATTCTTTTCTTTTTCCCCCTGAGGTTTTTCTTTTTCTTTTTTTCTTTTTGCCACACTGCGTGGCTTGCGGAATCTTAATTCCAAGACCGGGACCCCTGCAGTGGAAGCAGTGGAGTCCTAACCACTGGATCGCCAGGAATTCCCTTGCTGGGTATTCTTTTCCATGTCTCCTTTTATTACAAAGACTAACACCCCTGACTTCTGATAAGCTGAGAGGTAGAGTTCTGGAAAGCAGGTACTGTCAAGAAGACAGAGGCGGGCTTCCCTGGTGGCACAGTGGTTGAGAGTCCGCCTGCCGATGCAGGGGAAACAGGTTCGTGCCCCGGTCTGGGAAGATCCCACATGCCACGGAGCGGCTGGGCCCGTGAGCCATGTGCTCCGCAACGGGAGAGGTCACAACAGTGAGAGGCCCACGTACCGCAAAAAAAAAAAAAAAAAAAAAAAAAAGACAGAGGCTCTAGCAGCTACCCAGATCTATTTTTTGAAAACATGAGTACTGTGTCTGAAAGAGCCATTAATCTATTTGAATATCCATATTTTCTCTTATGAATTGAGGTATAGGAAGTGACTTAGGTCACTTCTAAGAATCCTTCTAGTTCTAGCATTTTCTAATCAGTAACAACAAATAGGCAAATTTTTTTACATTACTCATCCAGTTTTTCACTTATCTTTTATTTAAACAGCATGATTAAAAAAATTTTATTGAAGTATAGTTGATTTACAATATGTTAATTTCTTCTTACTGCAAAGTGTGACTCAGTTATGCATATATATGTATATTCTTTTTCATATTCTTTTCCATTATGGTTTGTCACACAATATTGAATATAGTTCCCTGTGCTATACAGTATGACTTTGTTGTTTATTCATCCTATATATAATAGTTTGCTAATCCCAAACTCCCATTCCTTCCCTCCACTACCCCCTCACACCCTTGGCAACCACAAGCCTGTTCTCTATATGTGTGAGTCTTAAACAGCATCATTTATTAAATTTTTCAACAAATACCTGACTCAGACACTATTGCTAAGTGCTGGGCACTGTTCTTACATCATCTAAGGGAACTTGGTCTTTTTTTTTTTTTTTTTTTTTGCGGTACACGGGCCTCTCACCGTTGTGGCCTCTCCCGCTGCGGAGCACAGGCTCCGGACGCGCAGGCCCAGCAGCCACGGCTCACGGGCCCAGCCGCTCCGTGGCACGTGGGATCCTCCCGGACCGGGGCACGAACCCGTGTCCCTTGCATCGGCAGGCGGACTCTCAACCACTGCGCCACCAGGGAAGCCCCGGGAACTTGGCCTTTTTAAAAAATTGAAATATAGATGATTTACAATATTGTTAGTTTCAGGTATACAGCAAGTGATTTGGTTATACATATATATGTATATATTTTATTCTTTTTAAAAAATGTTTTCCATTGTAGGTTATTATAAGACATTGCACATAGTTCCCTGTGCTATACAGTGAATCCTTGTTGTTTATCTATTTTACATATGGTAGTGTGTATCTGTTAATCCCATACTCCTAATTTATCCCTACCCCCCTCCACTTCCTAAGGGAACTTGTTGATCCAAAGTTAGGCATGGCATAAGCAGAGAAACTGGTCCACATCCCAATTGCCCCTTCCCCCCAACCTCCTTCGTGTTTTTGCAGGTTTACTAGAGTCAGCACTAAAACACTCTTTTCATGTTTTTTTAAATCTCTTCTGAAGGAAATGCTTTTTTATTCAGAAATTACCATATACAATACTGAACTCTGTTCATTTGGGTATATAAATATCAAGGAAATTGGCTTGGGTACATAAATATGGAGGAAATTGGCATTAAATTCTAGGTAGTTCCATGGCAAAACTGCTACAAAAATAAATAACAATATTATTTTATGCAGTGCTGTTTGGTAATCTTAGCGTACATTTCTGGACTGACATTTGGAGTTCGGGCTTTGTTCTTAGGCTGGAAATGAGAAGAGCTAAATGAAATGATAAGTTAATGTCTTCTTTGCTTAGGCAAAATGATGAGAATGTGGGCCTAAGAGAAATTAATTTGAATTTTAAAGAAATGTCCAAGGTCAACCCGGGCTCCAGTTCAAAAATTTTGTTTGCTTACTGTGGTTTCATTAAAAAACCCCCACTAATTTTATAATGTTAATCCAGTGTGTATGTATGTATATGTATGTGTGTGTGTATGTATATATCAGTGTGTAAAATTCTTTCATTATAAACATGCTCAGTAGTTGTGGCACATGGGCTTAGTTGCTCCGTGGCATGTGGGATTTTCCCAGACCAGGGCTCGAACCCTAGTCCCCTGCATTGGCAGGTGGATTCTTAACCACTGCACCACCAGGGAAGCCTGCTTGGAATTCTTTTTTTTTTTTTTTTTTTTTTTTTTTTGTGGTACGCAGGCCTCTCACTGTTGTGGCCTCTCC
Organism: Mesoplodon bidens; assembly: GCF_964165515.1. Lineage (NCBI taxonomy): Eukaryota > Metazoa > Chordata > Mammalia > Artiodactyla > Ziphiidae > Mesoplodon > Mesoplodon bidens. Next base: position 6,116,640 of record NC_138179.1, read on the forward strand.
CGTTGCAGAGCACAGGCTCCGGATGCGCAGGCTCAGCTGCCATGGCTCACAGGCCCAGCCGCTCCGCGGTATGTGGGATCCTCCCGGACCGGGGCACGAACCCGCGTCCCCTGCATCGGCAGGCGGACTCTCAACCACTGCGCCACCAGGGAAGCCCTGGAATTCTTTTAATGCTGGTGAGTTGGAAAAACACTCCTGTGTTTCTCCTTGATTCTCACACTCTTACCACACTATACTTCTGACAAAAAATGTGTGGGTTTTCCACACATCAAGCAACTACCAACACCAGCTGAGTGTCCTACAATTCAATTCAGTTCTGACGCCATCTACCTGGATTTACCTTAACCTGTTGAATCCACAGGTTAAGGTCTCAATCGCACAAGACTCTCCCCACTCTAGATTGTAATTGCAAGTCCCAGATAATCACCTGTACTTCTGACCCACGGGCAATAAATCAGGGTTCCCATGCACCCCTCCTTGGTTTCAAAAGTTTGCAGAAATCATCACAGAACTCAGGGAAACACTTTCTTGTGGTCACTGGTTTATTCTAATGGATATAATAAAAGATACGAATGAACACCAGATGTAGAGATACATAGGATGTGGTGTGGAAGTGTCCGAAGTGCAGGAGCCTCTGTCCCTGGGGAATTGGGTGTACCAACCTCCTGGCACATAGATGCATTCACCAACCCAGAAGCTCTTTGAACCCTGTATGATTGGGATGTTTATGAAGGCTTCATTACAGAGGCATGATCGATCATTAATTACATTTCCAGGCTCTCTCCCTTCTCTGGAGAAAGGTGGGAGGAGGGAGATGAAATTTCCAAGCTTCTATTCATGGCATGATCTTTCTGGAGGCCAGCCCCCATCCAGGAGCCCATCAAGAGTCACCTCGTTAGAACAAAAGACATTCCTATCATCCAGGAAATTTCAAAGGATTTAGAAGATCAGTGTCAGATCCTCCTATCACTTAGGAAATTATAAAGATCTTAGGAATTCTATGCCAAGAACCAGGAGCAGTATTATTTCACAGTAGATTATTTCTATAAAATGGTATCTCACTTTTAACTTTGTGACACAGCCTCCAAGATTTTAACTGTCATGATGCTACCTTATTAAAAATAGTAGCATCAGTGATAATAATAATTAACAGTTATGGAGTGCCAGGCACTATGTTAAAAGCTTTCTACGCATAATTTCATTCAAAGCTCACCACAACCTTATGAGGTTGATATTGTTATTGGCCGCATTTCATAAATAAGGACACTGAGGACTTATATTGAGTCAGTGGAAAGTCCCAGACTCCCACCCAAGTATTGGGTTGGCCAAAAAGTTCCTTTGGTTTTTAAGTAAACATAAAAGACACATTTTTCATTTTCACCAAGATCTTTATTGAATAACGTATTCACCATTTTGTTCCACTACCTTCTGCCATTTTTCGGGCAACTTCATAATTCCATCTTCCCAGGACTTTTATCTTTTTGAGCAAAGAACTGTTCCAGGTGCCTTTTACAGTCTTCCAGGGAATTGAAATTTTTTCCATTAAGAGAATTTTGTAAAGACCGAAATAAATGGAAATCTGAAGGTGCAAAATCTGGTGAATACAGTGGATGAATCAGAACTTCCCAGCCAAGCTGTAACAGTTTTTGCCTGGTCATCAAAGAAACCGGCGGACTTGCGTTATCCTGATGGAAGATTATGCGTTTTCTGTTGACTAATTCTGGACGCTTTTCATCGAGTGCATTGGGAGCAGTACTTGTTGGAATTAATCGTTCCGGAAGGAGCTCATAATAGAGGACTCCCTTCCAATCGCACCATATACACAACGTCATCTTCTTTGGATGAAGACCAGGCTTTGGTGTGGTTGGTGGTGGTTCATTTCTCTTGCCCCACGATCTCTTCCGTTCCACATTATTGTACAGTATACATTTTTCATCGGCCATCATAATTTGTTTTAAAAATGGAATGTTTTCATTACGTTTCAGTAGAGAATTCCATGGTCAAGAAGGTTTTTTTCACTTAACTTATGTGGAACCCAAACATCAAAGCAATGAACATAACCAAGCTGGTGCAAATGACTTTCAAAACTTGATTTGGATATTTTGAGTATGTCGGCTATCTCCCGCCTGGTATAACGTTGATTGTTCTCAGTTAATGTCTCGACTTGATCACTATCAACTTGAACTGGTCTATCCAACAGTGGAGCATCGTCCAGTGAGAAATCTCCAGCACAAAACATCACAAAACTCTTTTTACACTTTCGATCAGTCACAGCACCTTCTCCATACACTGCACAAATCTTTTTTTGCATTTCGGTTGCATTTTTACCTTCCTTGAAATAATAAAACTTAATATGCTGAAAATGTTGCTTTTTTTTTCATCTTCAATATTAAAATGGCTACACAAAAATTCACTCATTTTGATAGGTTTTTTAAAAATGCACCCGGATATGACAGCTGTCACGATACAACCTAACAAAATTGTTTCGAATGAGGTTAAAGACAACTAAGTGCTACTAGAGCCATCTTATGGGAAAAAAACGAACCAACGTTTTGACCAACCCAATATATTTAAGTCAAGCCTGGGTGCTTTTAACCTCTAAGCTCTCTTTCCTCTATAATTAGGAAATTAAGGCTGAGCAGGATCATTTATTTATACCATTGCCTTGTTCCAGAAAGGATTTCAGGCATCTGGTTAAGTAACTTGTCCAGGATTACCCAGACAATAAGTGGCAGAGCCAGGAATCCAATCTCTTTGTCTCACGAGCTGTATAAACGAAGTGAGATAACACAGATGTAGACCCACATCATATATTTCCTCATAACCATGAGAAGGGGAAACGGGGACATTTTCTTTGGCTTTCATTTTCATTCTGGTTGGATATATTCTCAGTGTTAGAGTTCTTTGCTGTATCTTTTTTTTTTTTTTTTTTTTGCTGTACGCGGGCCTCTCACTGCTGTGGCCTCTCCCGTTGCGGAGCACAGGCTCCGGACACACAGGCTCCGCGGCCATGGCTCGCGGGCTCAGCCGCTCCGCGGCATGTGGGATCTTCCGGGATAGGGGCACGAACCCGTGTCCCCTGCATCGGCAGGCGGACTCTCAACCACTGCGCCACCAGGGAAGCCCTCTTTGCTGTATCTTTTGAGAAGGGATGAATAGAACAAGAGGGGTTCAGAATAAAAGGACTGGGCAGTAGGTACATAGGCTGCCCATGGTGGGCAGATGAAAAGGCCTGAGACCTCGTGAGAAACGTGCTTGGTACATGGCAGGCAACCTGCAAACACAGCTTAGTAAATAAACAGAGTTCAGGAGGAAGGGTAAGAAAGAGCAAATAGAGGGTGAAATGGGCAGACAGACAGAGGAAGCCAAGTATTAGAGGAAGTGGAGGGAAGGCGAAGGGAGTGGGGAAGGGAACACATATCTGTTCATGAGTGAGAATAAAAATAATAATTGAATTTGGTTGTGCAAGTTTTCAGAGAAGAAAAGTATGAAAGGTAAACGCCACCAGAACAGCCAGTTTTTAAAAAACCGCATATCCTAAAGTATGTCTCAAATCAGGGACAGTCCCTTCAAGTCTGAGCAACTAACAGTTTCATCAATCCCTCTCAGTCCTTTCTTCTTGAATGTAGCATTGTCCCTCTTCAGACAAATACTTAATCCATTTCTTTGGGTCCCAAAGACCCAATCCAAACAGGATTGTGTAAAAAAAAATGGTCTTTTCTTGGGAATTCCCTGGCTGTCCAGTGGTTAGGATTCGGCGCTTTCACTGTCATGGCCTGGGTTCAATCCCTGGTTGGGGAACTAAGATCCTGCAAGGCTCGGCCAAAAAAACAGTGGCCTTTTCTTGGCAATACCTTGAAAAAATAAATAGGGTGAAACATACACTCATATTTTAGTATGTGCCTAAAAAGTGGAACATTCATTTGCTTTCAGTTTGAATTATTATAAAAACATTGCAGAACTTGTTCTTTTTTTTTTTTTTTTTTTAATGAAGGAGCCTGTCTCAATTTAGTATCCTTAACCAAATATGCTTTAGTCTCAGGGCAAGAACTGGCTATAAAGAAAATATAGCTCTTTTAAGAGCAGCTCTTTAGCCCTGGATCTTCACTGAAAGCTAACTATGAAGGCAAGATGCATTTGAAACTCTTCTCATTAAGAGCCATGATGTTTTACTTAAGTTGGACTTGGCCACTCTGGATAATGTGAAACAGAAGTCACTTATTGAGAGGCAGGGACATGAAGAGGAAATGGCTGACTGGGAACTAGAGTTCTTCAAAGGTGATAGGTACATTTATTAATCTCCTGGGACCTACATTCAGTTAGCAACTTGAGCTGACTAGCATGTGTGTGGAGTAATGTTTAAATCGTTAAAGTGCATGAATACGAACTTAACATCACAGGAATTTATCTCCTCCCCCACCCCTCCTCTTTAGACATTTCCTCTTTTACCTAAACCATGCAAACAACATTCAAAAAAAGCAATCCAATTCAGACTTGTTGGATGGAATCTCATGGAATATTGATCGTGAGAATTTCTCTTTCGCCACCAGACGGGGACAAAAAGTTCTCTGTTGTAAGTCAATTAATCCAGGGCAAAGAAATTTCCAAATCTCCTTGAGTTTAGTTTGGAATTCTTCCTTCTTTCTCCAAAAGTGGCATAATGTATATATTTATTTTTAAATATATGTATTATATATATTTTAATGTAAGCAATTTAATCTTGTTTTAAGGATTAAAAAAATAAGAAAATTGAAGGAGTTGCAAATTCAACAAAGTAAACAGCACAAAGTAAACAGTATTTCTGGAAATACTGTACATAGAAACGCACAAGGTAGAAAATGTACCATGATAGCCAGTGGCTAAAAGCCTGACCTAAATTAAATTTAATCCCTCATTGATTACTTTGTAAAATCTCAGGTCTAATACAAACAATAGACATGACACACAAATGTGACAGAGGCACAAATGCATTAGACTTCAACGCCCAATAAAATGATATGAGACATAGAAGATCTGTGCTCTGATACTATTTTTTAAAATTGTGATGTTCTCAGCTCTAAGAACCCCTGAAAGAAAAATGACTCATTTTATAAATGCATTTTTGTAAGCGAAGTGGATTTAGAATTTAATGGTGACATTTAGTCATTATCAAGCAGACAATTTCATGAAGAGTAATTTGATATTTATAACAGCATCATTATCAATTAAATTTATAAAGAGTAAAAGTGAATCAAAAGTCCTGGATGAGCAAAGATAGAGAAGTGGGAGCTGTAATGGGGTTGTCAGCTGTTAAGAGAGAAGAAAAACAAAGGAAGATTGTAATTTTTGTAGTTGTTCATTTTTAATTCCACTGATCTTTAGGTGCACATCATGATAGAATCAAAGGCCTTTAGTATGAGGTAAATGTATATAAATTCAGATTTCTTTTTTTTTTTTTGCGGTACGCGGGCCTCTCACTGTTGTGGCCTCTCCTGTTGCGGAGCACAGGCTCCGGACGCGCAGGCTCAGCGGCCATGGCTCACGGGCCCAGCCGCTCCCCGGCATGTGGGATCTTCCCGGACCGGGGCACAAACCCGTGTCCCCTGCATCGGCAGGCGGACTCTCAACCACTGCGCCGCCAGGGAAACCCAATTCAGATTTCTTGATGGCCAAATCTTCTTGTGGATTTCATTGTCTCCCTTATTTTTCTCTTTGTCTTCGACATCTAATAGACTAGTTTCTCTTCTGCAAGGTTTCCTAAAGATTTTGTTTTGTAGCAATTTCTGGTTGGTGACCAGTACATGAAAGACAGTTGTTCACTACATTCTAAAAAACCACAAAGGAGTGTTTCCATTGTTCTTTGGTTACACATTCCTGTCTAGTCAAATTGTGAACCAACTTGCTTTTCTGTTGCTTGTAGTTTATGGCCTCATGTGCTGTGCTACCTTCTGAGGACAATGCAGGTACTGTAAACGTCAGAAACATATGTAAGCCGTCAAACTCCATTGTATAGTATATTGTGCCAAGAATGTATTTTTCACACATGGTGGGTTAGTGAAGAAATAAAACCTTGAAAATAAAGTGTATTCTATTAGGTAGAAAATGGTAGGTGCCCCAGGGCAAAAATTAATTGATGCTCAAGCATAACCTATTGATTGAAAGCTTGCTAATTTTACAAGTGTAAATCTGTGAGCTAAATCACATTTTGAGCCTAAGGATTCATGACTAGGATAAGCTTAATGCTGAATTAGCTCTTATAAAATGTGCTCTCTTAGAATAATAGCATTAGCTCAAAAATATATGTTCTTTGGTTGCCTTATTGCACCCAAAACAAAATTAGTGAAATTTGACAATAGCATAAAACATTTACCTTAATTAATAATAACACATATTTGAGCATAAAGTATGTTCAGTAATTGTTCCCTGAGATTCAAGCATCTGAAAATGCATTCACAACATCACCTGACCAGCAAAGAAGTATTTCATTTTTAGGACTGAAAAGATGAAGTTTTAACCCTTAATTATTAAGGCTATGTTTTACAGAAACTATAGTATATTGTTTTAAGTTCTTTTTTTTCTTTGTGAATGTCTGCTTTGAATTTTCATTTATTCCTTGGGGTTTGTGGTTTGGTAAAACACAGTGGCAAATACATTTATCTAAAAATTAAAAAAAATTTTTTTTCTCATGACTCTTCTAACTGCCCAACTGAAATTTTAGAAGATCAAAAGTAAAGTAAGCAATAGATGCTGATTTTTTTAAAGGGTAAAAGAACAGAATGTCTGGCTCATTTACTTCTAATTAAGGTCTGCATGAAACCATTAAAGTGGAAATGTGTTTATGTAACCCACTTAAAAGCTAACCAATCCAGAGAAAACAGCCCTCAACTGGGTGTGTCAATACACAGTTTTGTAATATAAGAAAAGAAAAAGTGACCCGAAAAATAAGATCCAATGGTTAGTCCCTTTCTTAAAATAATTTCCCTCTACTAAATACATGAGTATCCAAATGAACATTCACAGATGGTGGTTTGCCTCTACGTATCAGGAGAAAACAATAATGAACACACTGTGCAGAGAAATTGATTTCTTTATTCACCCACAGTTATTCAGCATTCAGTTGTGTGCCAAGCACTGTGTTCTGTCTATCCAAGTGTCAAATGCCTAATAGAATAAGGTGAATTATCGTGTCTCTCTGCAGTGAAATTATAAGTGTATCTGTAGACAGCCTTTCATTTTCAACCCATTGTTTCCTTGACATTCATGTTCTTTTAGACATTTTTCTCTCATATTGAAGGCTAAGTATAATTTTTAGGAAAAAGTTAATTTTATTTATTTATTTTTTGGCTGTGCTGAGCTGCTTGAGGGATCTTAGTTCCCCGACCAAGGATCTAACCTGGGCTCCCAGCAGTGAGAGCGCTGAGTCCTAACCACTGGAATTCCTGAAAGAGGTTAATTTCAGATCTTCCACCATATAGGCTTAATCTGAAAATGTTCTCTTTCACATTGTTCCAAGCAAATTATTCTATGTTTTCAGGGCTGCATTCTGAGGCTGTTGGGCCTGCTTAAGCCACTGTCTGTTGAAAAGTTTAGTAAGATATCCATGAATGTAAGATCCTGTCGGTCAGTGTATTACTTTGATCAGAGATTTTTTGCCTAACCAAGAGGACTAAGTTTGACATTTTTCAAAACCATGAATCATTTGGTAGCAATATATACTCTTCTTTCTGGGATATTTGCCTATGTCCTTATCAATGCTAAATTCTCTTTTTGGTCTAAAAATGTAGACTTCTTGGCAGTTTAATTTTCATAGCTATACCCCCCTCTACCACCTGCAGTAGTCTGTTAGTATTCAGATTGGACTTTCTAGATTATATTTTTTTTAACTTTAGAGTTGGACCCTTATTCTGGCTCCTTGATTTGAATTCTCTAATTCTGGTGAGATAGGATTCTCCAGTATTAAACTAAGATGTCTCCAGGGTAACAGAGCAGAGAAGTGGTAGGATATGCTAAATAAGGCTCTGAGCTATTTCAAATATTAAGTGGAAAGCAACCAGGAATAATCAAGGGCACTATAGAATATGAAAGAAAGGCACTCTGAATGAACCTATATTGAAGAAACAAAATGCATGTAAAACAGAGCCAAGCATGCTGTCTTTTGTATAACAAAAAGGGGGAATTAAAAAATATATATTCATATTTGATTATATTTGCATAAAGAAACACTGGAAGAATAAACAAAAAACAATAAAAATTATTACCCATGAAGTAAAAGAGCTGAAGGGGGAAAAGAGAAGGTATAGAACATTTTCATGGGCTTTCCTGGTGGCACAGTGGTTAAGAATCTGCCTGACAATGCAGGGAACACAGGTTCGAGCCCTGGTCCGGGAAGCTCCCACATGCTGCAGAGCAACTAAGCCCGTGTGTTGCAACTACTGAGCCTGCGCTCTAGAGCCCGCGAGCCACAACTAGAGGAAGGCTCCGCAGCAATGCAGCCAAAAAAAAAAAAAAAAAAGTTCCCCACAACACGCCCTCAGAAAGACTCCTCATCCCCTTAGGGACTCTCAGTGCTCACTCGCACCAGACAGCTCCCGCTTTGGAGAGATGACCAAAAGTAGCTTTTTAAAAGAGGTTTGAGACTCCGGAATTAAAATGAGTTTCTCAGCCTGAATTAGGCTACGCAGATAACATTTTACTTTTCAAAGCAGGTCAGAAAAATTGCTGTGTTAATCAAGAAAGAGCAAAAGTTAAATAAAAATTGTGTATATCCCAAAGACTGAAATTTTCTTTTTTTTTTTTTTTTTTTTTGCTGTACGCGGGCCTCTCACTGCTGTGGCCTCTCCCGTTGCGGAGCACAGGCTCCGGACACACAGGCTCCGCGGCCACGGCTCGCGGGCCCAGCCGCTGCGCGGCATGTGGGATCCTCCGGGATAGGGGCACGAACCCGTGTCCCCTGCATCGGCAGGCGGACTCTCAACCACTGCGCCACCAGGGAAGCCCCAAAGACTGAAATTTATGAAACAGTTCACGATGAAGTTTCATAGAGCTGCCTTTCTTGAGTTAGACAAGACAATAAACTCTCTTTGTGTGATTCTTTTGTTATGAAACCTGGGTAATTATTTGGGCCTTTAAACTCTCTTTTAATGTGTATTATTTCTGAATGATGACGATAGCCAGTTTTTAAATAAATAGATAAATAAATACTCCACAAGGGAAAGACTGAAAGGAGGCATTCTTTCCAGGGGAGGCTCTGCCTTGTTATTCCATGGCTGGTGTCCATTAGCTTTGTGCCACCACACATTAGTGAATTCGGCAAAGGCGTAAAGACGTTGCCCATAGGTCTGGGGAAGATTTCCATTTTCTCTTCATTTTTGGCACTGCAGGAACACTTCAGTGCAGGACACATAATCAGTTCGAGTGCATGAATAAAACTCTAGTATATATAGTATGAGTGAATTCCAGGATGCCAACGACATAAAGTTGAGCTAAAAAGCAAGTCCGGTGTCATGTTACTCAGCTTGGCAATGTTTGAACATTAAACAGTTCCTTCCAGTCATTCCTTGGTGGACGCTGGTCCTTACTGGTGCCCTCTTTGTGCACCCTTACTTTCAGCTGGTCTGTTTTCATAAGTCTCGTTTTGGACTTGTGTCAAGTGGGAGCTGCTTCTGTCTGACTTCCTCGTACTGAGATGGCTCTAGCTTTTCTAAGCAGGAAGAGCTCAGGGCAGCCATCTGGTTGGGGAATTGCCTGGAATCTTTTGGCGGGTTACTTGGAGGGTGTGCTGGAGACTACAGAGGAGGGAGGGAGGGCTAAAGAGCTCACCCTAGGCTGTCTTTTGGTGCTGTGATTACCTGTATATACCTGTTTGTTGTCTTATAGACACTGCTGATTCTGGCAGCCAGTTAAGCTGAGCTCACCCAACAGAAAGTCTCTTAATTATTCTCTGAATTGCCCATTTCCATCAGCAGGGCATTGAGAGATCCTATGAGCATTTATTTGGACATTGGAGATGTAAAAATGAACAAGATTGCCCTTGTCCCAAGTTGTTCATGGTCTAAAGTGGAGTAGGGGTAAAGGGACATACAAAAACAAAAATAAAACATATACAATAACCGTACTTTAATGGTGCTTTGTAAAAGTAACAGTGTGGGCCCAGGTGAAGGTTCCATATACCTCAGATTGCTCTCTCTATTTGTATCTCCTCTCTCTAGTCTAGAGCAACTCATATTTCATTTTTTTCCTCACATTCAACTCATTTCACAAATACATATTGAGTATTGACTCTGCTCATTGCTGAGGCTGCAGCTATGTTGGACTTTTATTCTAGTTTGGGAATCAGATAATAAACAAATCAACAAATAAGATATTATATAGTGATAAATAAAACAGGCTAAGTGTAGCTAATGACTGCTGGTGGGGAGGGGGTGGGCGTCAAAGGGGAAAGGTCGCAACCACAAGCACAGAGGTCAGGGAAGACCTTTTTTGGAGAGGGCACATGTGAGCTGAGACCTGATTGGTAAGAAATAAGCAGCCATGGGGAGAGCTGGAGGAAGAGCGCTGCTGGCAGGTAAAACTTGAAGGTGGGAGAAAGTTTGGGGTGTTTCAGGAATGGAGAGAAGGCCACGTGGCTAGAACCTAGAGTTAAGGGGGAGAATGACAGGAATTGAGGTCAGAGAAATCAGCAGCGGCCCCCTCCTGAGGGCTGGAGATCACATTTGAATTTTGGCTCAGTGCAATTTAGAGAGGGGGAAATACTTTTCCCAGTGATCAGATATGCATGTTTCTCATCCAGGGTACTCTCTTCAGCATCTAAAGAAAACAGAATTAGTAATTAAAATATTGGCTGCTTGGTGAGAACAGAATTAGAGCAAAGGTAAATGAAAGGTCTTGAGGGATATTTTACATGGGCTACCGAAGGGTCCACACCATTGGGGATTTTCCCTTTTGAGTGTCTGGATATTTGTGAGCAACAGATATACTACCCTTCCTTGAACAAATTTTCAGTCCCCAGGTTTCCTTCTTTTTTAGGGTTGACTGTCCATTTGTCTTTATTCTTTTTTAAAAAATATAAGCTGTAGTAACTACTTTTAATGTTTTTATTTTATTTATTTATTTATGGCTATGTTGAGTCTTCATTGCTGCACGCAGGCTTTCTCTAGTTGTGACAAGCGGGGGCTACGCTTCATTGTGGTGCGGGGGCTTTTCATTGCAGTGGCTTCTCTTATTGCAGAGCAGAGGCTCTGTGCACACAGGCTTCAGTAGTTGCAGCACGTGGGCTCAGTAGTTGTGGCTCGTGGGCTCTAGAACGTAGGCTCAGTAGTTGTGGTGCATGGGCTTAGTTGCTCCGCGGCATGTGGGAACTTCCTGGACCAGGGATCAAACCTGTGTTCCCTGCATTGTCAGGCAGATTCTTAACCACTGCACAACCAGGGGAGTGCTGTTTTTATTCTTTATCACACTGTCACCTTTCCTCACTGCCACAACTTTCGATGCATTGAGGATTCTCAGTTTAGAGATGAAATTTAATCACCTCAAGAATCTAATCCAAAGCCTATTCTACCATGGATCTTCATGGGAAGTATATAGTTATATAATATCCCATCCATGTTTAGTGAATGGCTGTCAGAATCAACCCCAGAGAGTGAGACCTCCTGACTTGGTCTTTTGGTTTGGAATTGAGTCTTTCTTTCAGGCTTGTCACCCTATAATCACTGAATGATTATGGTTTTAACATAAAATAGAGTCTTTACCCAAAGAATCTGTCCACCTAACAACTTTAGAACCCATACAAAATAAGGAGATTCTTCTTTTGGGATCTCATTTGCTCATTCATTCAGGTCCCTGGAAGCCCAGGCAGTGCAATGGGCACGGGAATAAAAGAGGTGCATGATGTATTCCTAGCCCCCAAGTCTGATAAAGCTTTCATGTATATCTCTGGTTCTTAAAATGAACAAATTGTCTACTAACAAACTGTGTACTTATAACTGCCCTGGATTTGCAGGGTGTGTTCTCCATGCAGCTTACAAATATCTGCCTTTTATTATCTTCCAAAGACGAATAGCCACCACAGCTTCTGGTTTCTCCTCTCTCCTCCCTCTTCCTTCTTTCTACCTCCAGGGCCCTTGTTGCTGTTGCCATGACAACTGGAATGGAAAAGCCTCAGAATCTTATCTCTTACTATGGGTATGTGCCTCCCTATAAGGACATTATTGTACATCAGCCAAACTGGATTCTAGGGGCTGTTCTTTAAATATATCATTAAGTCATGTTGAAATTGGAACCCTAGAGGCAAGATTATGATGGTATTTCGTCAAGGACCTAAGAATTCTCAAGTCTTTCTTTCAACTGGTCATCTCTTTCTTTGAGATCTTCAAAGAAAATATGTGCACTAATGACAAATCAAGGTATAGGAATGCTTTTTTTTACTAACTGGGACTTCACATCTAAACCCCAGTTCCAGTAAATACATCCAGGCCTGGTGGAGATGCCTCTACTTCCTCCTCTCTATAAACAGCTCCAATACCCAGCCAGTGGCCCAAGCCAGAAAACTGGGAGCCATCCTTGATTCTTCCCTTTCTCTTGCCTCCCTCCATACCTAGCCCTTCCCAAATCCTACGGGCTCTACCTCTACAGAAACTCAAAGATGTCTGCTTCTCTGCATCTCCACTCCACCTCTTTAGAACAAAATGTAGTCATCTTCTGCCTGGGTTATTTTATGATAATAGCATTCTGATTCGACTTGTTTTTCCCCAAAGCCCTTCTCCCTAAAGCAGCTAGAGTGTGCTTTGAAAAAGATAAATTCAGACCATATCACTGTGCTCTTTAAAACTCTTTGTGCCTCCCATTATACTTGGAATAAAATCCATAATCTTCACCCTGGCCTACAGGGCCCTGCTCTGAGTTCCCTGAGCCACTGTCCGGCCTCATTGGGTACCACTCTCCACCTGGCCCCCACTCCACGTGCACTTTCCTTCCTTCAGCTCCCCATGTGCCTTGCAAATATCTGTCTTTAATTTCCTCTGAAGTCGAACAGCTGCCATAGTCCTGGTTTTCCCACGAAACTCTTTTCTCAACTCTCAGCCTTTACATTCTCAGCGCCTTCTGCCTGAAACACATTTCCCCCTGGCTTTTTTTTTTAATGTATTTATTTACTTTTATTTTTGACTGCGTTGGGTCCTCGTTGCTGCACGCGGGCTTTCTCTAGTTGCGGCAAGCAGGGGCTACTTTTCTTTGCGGTGCGGGGGGCTTCACTTGTTGCGGAGCACGGGCTCTAGGCACGCGGGCTTCAGCAGTTGTGGCTCGCAGGCTCTAGAGCGCAGGCTCAGTAGTTGTGGCCCATGGGCTTAGTTGCTCTGCAGCATGTGGGATCTTCCCAGACCAGGGCTCAAACCCGTGTTCCCTGCTTTGGCAGGTGGGCTCTTAACCACTGTGCCACCAGGGAAGCCCTCCCCCTGCCCTTTGCCAGCTCTTTGCACAGTTCTGTTTCCTTCTCAACCCTGAGGTCTAAGTTAAATGTCACTTTCTCAGCAAGGCCTTCTCTACCACCCTATCCAAAATTACCCTCTCCACCAATGATCCTCTATCAATACACCCTGTTTATTTCCTACATAATATTTCCCAGAACATCTAACTCTCTTGTTTATTCATGTGTGTATTTACTAAGTTTGCCTTCCCAACTAGGAAAATAAATTCCTTGAAGGCAGGGACTAGATCTGTTTTATTCACAATCAGTGGCACATGGGAGGGACATAATATCTGTTAGATACATGAAGGATCCTGCCTGGAATTCTGCACCCAGGAAAGGAATAAGAAACGCTTTTTCCTCTTCTTCCTTCCCTCTCTCAGTCAGGGTATTGATGGATGGAATTCCACTCAGATGGTACAAATGAAGAGATGTTAATGAAGAGATTTTTAACTGAGGCATGGGTGGGGTTAAGAGAACCAACACAGGATGTTGAGATATCAAAGAATAGCAAGAGCAGGGAGAGGTTATACCCCCGAGACAAGGGGAGGAGATGGAGGCAGGGAGGGAAGGAGAGTGAATGACTGATGTTCCCAGAGCCTGGTAAGAGCTAGAGCTGTGGAGGAGGGGCTGCCCAGCTAGAGATGTAGCCCCTGCCAGATTGGCAGCAGCTATGCAAGACAGGAACAGATGAAGAAACACCCCATCCTCTCTCTCCTCTTCGCTTGTCTCTGATCCATGCCCCTCCTTGGCCAAAGCCAAGCGAGGGAACCCAGATAAATGAATCCATTTATAGCCCAGTCTTCCAGAGCACAGAGCAGGTGATAAAGGGAGAATAATCAGCACAGATGTTGTCTTCTAACAGCTGGAACTCAGGCTGGTCTTGCTCCTATTGACCTAGAGGTCAATCAGATTTGGAGTTTATGCTTGGAATTTAACTACCACTTATACTATTATGCCTAAGGAAAAAACATTTGGATTTCGAAAAAACCAACAAAGTAATAAACTTGGGAACACAATTCACTAGGGTATCGGAGCCTGACTTTAGAGTGAATGAGTGGGTGAGTTGTTTTTATTATTAATAAGCACAGCACAGCCTACTCAGAAAAAGAAAACTCCTATAATCTTATCTGGCTACCTATAAATCAAATTATGGAGCATTTTGGTGCTATCCATAGTATCCTCACAAAATATATGGGACCAGTATTTGGCAAATTTGATTTCTAGTTTCTTTCAAACCAATTACAGAGAAAATGTAGCTACAACTTTTTTTCTGAGGCAAAAAGCTTTAAGTCTTTGAGTTCTAGTTTCCATCCTGCTCTGAACAGTTGTTGTGTGAGTATGTCCATTTCGGACTCATTTTACTCTGCACCCAGAGTAATAAAGAATTGCACCCAGGGGCTTCCCTGGTGACGCAGTGGTTGAGAGTCCGCCTGCCGATGCAGGGGACGCGGGTTCGTGCCCTGGTCCGGGAAGATCCAACATGCCGCGCGAAGCGGCTGAGCCCGTGAGCCATGGCCGCTGGGCCTGCGCATCTGGAGCCTGTGCTCCGCAACGGGAGAGGCCACAACAGTGAGAGGCCCGCGTACCGCAAAAAAAAAAAAAAAAAAGAATTGCACCCAGCTGATTTTTTTAAAAAATTTTATTGAGGTATAGTTGATTTACAATGTTGTGTTAATTTCTGCTGTACAACAAAGTGACTCAGTTATACATATATATATTCTTTTTCATATTCTTTTCCATTATGGTTTATCACAGGATATTGAGTATAGTTCCCTGTGCTCTACAGTAGGACCTTGTTGCTTGTCCATCCTATATATAATAGTTTGCATTGCTACTCCCAAACTCCCAATCCTTCCCTCCCCCACCCAACCCTTGGCAACCACAAGTCTGTTCTCTATGTCTTTGAGTCTGTTTCTGTTTCAGAGATATGTTCATTTGTGTCATATTTTAGATTCCGCATATAAGTGATGTCATATGGTATTTGTCTTTGACTTACTGCACTTGGTATGGTAATCTCTAGGTCCATCCATGTTGCTGCAAATGGCATTATTTCATTCCTTTTTAAGGCTGAGTAATATTTGTACCCAGCTGATTTTAAGGGTATTGGTCATCTTGGAGTTTTCATAAGGTTTTACAGACATATGCTGGAGGAAAAATAAGAAGTAAGATGCAAGTCTTCCTGAAAGATGATAATGCTGCTTGGGGAAAAAAGTCATTTCATCTTTATAACTCTAGCAGTCGGAGCTGGAGCTGGGTTGTATGGCTGGGGAGAATCACAATATTAATATACAGCTTCTTGGGCTTCCCTGGTGGCACAGTGGTTGACAGTCTACCTGCCGATGCAGGGGACACGGGTTCGTGCCCCGGTCTGGGAAGATCCCACATGCCGCGGAGCGGCTGGGCCCGTGAGCCATGGCCGCTGAGCCTGCGCGTCCGGAGCCTGTGCTCCGCAACGGGAGAGGCCACAACAGTGAGAGGCCCGCATACCGCAAAAAGAAAAAAAAACTGATAATATACAGCTTCTCTCTAGAAATCTTCATTTTAGAGTACGACTTGAACACTGAGACAGCTGTATTGAATGTCTAAATAGGAGCAGAAGGGTCTTAGGACAGAGAAGCAGCTGCCCAATTGGTTGTATCTTTGTTAATTAAGTGCTAGATCTGTGAATGGAGCATCATAGTAGCAAACAGCAACCTCATTTTCAATTCATTTTTCTCTTTGCTTAAAATGTTCTGAATATTGGAAACAAAAACTACCAATATTTAATTGGAATGTCCCCACTTTGTCTACTCTGCATTGTGTAACAAGAAAGCATAAAATATACTTACTGTGTTTATTGATTAATTTATGCTTAGAAAGTAATAGAATGCTAGTCTAAGAGAGGCTGCATTTTATCTTCCCTCTGTGTAGAAAATGTAGAAAAGAGTCAAATTGCTCTAAGCTCTCAAGTGCTTGAGTGTAGTTTTATGGAAACTAAGCTTAAGAAATGCAAGGCATTCACTGGTTTCTCTCAGAAGTTTCTCAGATATAGGAGAAATATGTGTGAGCTTTGGGCTTTCATTTATCCAAATATGAGGAATTTATTTGCTAGAGTCAACCGACTGATAGTGGATGGAAAAGATTAGTGCAGGTCCTATTTGGCGGCGGCTCGGCAGAAACCCATATGCTCTATGACATCGGTTATAATTATTTTTCCATCATTCCCAGGTTACGTTCTTAGCAGGAATGTGAGCCAACTCTTTCCCTAGGAAGGCTCCTGCTGTGAAACCATCTTTGGCAATGAATCTTTAACAAAAGATCAGGAACTTGACATTTATTTTTAAGCATGAGAAGAAAATTTGTGCAATGTTGGAAGCAAATATGGGATAGGAAGAGCTTCTAACCAGTTGCAGGAGTAGCAGTGGAACAGGAAGAAATGTTATATGACAGGCCAGTGGCTTTACTTTTGTGAAATAGCAACTAATGACTAGGTATGGAATATGTAGACCACGTATATAATGTTAAGCTGTAATGTCTCTCTCTCTCTTTTTTTTTAAGAAAAACCTACCTAAATTCTTTTTTTTTCTTTTTAAATATTTATTTATTTAAGGACTTCCCTGGTGGTGCAGTGGTCAAGACTCCGAGCTCCCAATGCAGGGGGCCTGGGTTCGGTCCCTGGTCAGGGAACTAGATCCCACATGCATGCCACAACTAAGAGTTCGAATGTCACAACTAAGGAGCCCACCTGCCACAACTAAGACCCGGAGCAACCAAATAAATAAATAAATATTTAAATTTATTTATTTATTTATTTATTTGGTTGCTCCTGGTCTTAGTTGCGGCACTTGGGATCTTCGTTGCAGCATGCAGGATCTTTAGTTGTGGCGTGTAGGATCTAATTCCCTGACCAGGGATCGAACGCAGGCCCCTGCATTGGGAGCGCGGAGTCTTAACCCCTGGACCACCAGGAAAGTCCCTTTAATGTCTTTTTAAAGTAGAAGATGTGGGAGCAATGTGTTTGTTATTTTGGATCAGGTGTGTCTTTATGATTTTATATTCAACTGATCATCAAGGAGATTGTTAGGACACTGGTTGTAAGAGAAATTTAGGATGATATATTAAGAAACAGGAAGAACTGGGGCCTCCCTGGTGGCGCAGTGGTTGAGAGTCTGCCTGCCGATGCAGGGGATACGGGTTCGTGCCCCGGTCTGGGAGGATCCCACATGCTGCGGAGCGGCTGGGCCCGTGAGCCATGGCCGCTGAGCCTGCGCGTCCGGAGCCTGTGCTCCGCAACGGGAGAGGCCACAACAGTGAGAGGCCCGCATACCGCAAAAAGAAAAAAAAAAAAAAAAAGAAACAGGAAGAACAATCATTTTCATTCTAATTGACTAGATCAATAGAGATTAAAAACATTTTTTTTCAGAAAGAGCATGTGCATTACAATTTGTGAATTCATTCGTCTGAGGTGGGGGGTGAGTTTTTGGTGGAGAGGATAAATAAAGTACTCTGGATGCTTCCATCAGGTGAGAAGTTTTCATCCTCACCCTGTGCACCTACAGTAAGGAAATTTCTTCAAAATTAATTTAAAAAGCAACAGAGGCAGAAAATGGCATGGCTGTCAGAACATTACCAAATTAAACATAAAAGAGTGTCAGCTTCTCTCTTAAAGGATGGTTATTTCTATTTCATGGTTTAGTGCACTGTAATGATGTGACAAAGTCAGCATAAGCCTCATCATAGACAGCTTGTAAGCACTGGATTGGTAAGTGTTTTTTGTTTTTTTTGCTTTTGATGAGTTAGAATTTTCTAACCTTTTGGATAAAGTTCCTAATGGTATTCTTCTTTCTACCTTTATGAAAACTTTAGCCCAGGTAGATGTGTACATGCTTATAGATGAGAATGAGATCAAATGAAAAGTGTTGATTTAAAAAGGAAACCACATATTATTGAAAACTGAAATGTATCACAGTAACGGACCTGTGAATGCTACATCAAAACTCATTGTGGAGGATAAATTACCCACCCTTGTAATAGAGTTTTTAAATATGGAAAATGTATACTGTTCCTCATGTCTTAACGTGTAGGTTTACATTTGGTTACATAATCACAATTCAATTTCCATCTCACTGTTGATGGTCATTATCATAGCAATACAAAATCACATTTCTAGAAACCATTATCATTACTTGTACTTGCATTGTTTCTTTTAAAAACCTTCTTGGTTTGGCATAGGTGGAGATGTTAATGGTAATGGGAAAAAAGATAATAACAGTTCTCTACTGCTAGGCAAATGAACATATCCACCAGGATGGAGGAAAGCTAAAGAATTCCCATTCATAGTCTGCCTTATCTCTTCATTAGCATAATAGCTAACATTTACCAGATGTGCAAGGGTGTCTGCTAAACATTTTACATGCATTCTCTCATTTAATTCTCATAAAAATCTTAAATATTTTATATATTTAAGCCCCCCCCCAATCCGATGAGAGAGGTAATAATAGCCTCATTTTATACTGAGAAAACTGAAGCTTAGAGAGTTTAAGTTATTTGCCCAAAATCACGCAGGGAGGAAGTCATCTCTTGTAACCATCTGTGTCAGCTGTGTCTTCCAGGAAGCTAAGAGTGCAAGGAGTTGATTTGGGTAAAATGCCTGTGAAATAAAAAATGGGGAGGAAGCAGAATGAGATAAGGAAAGCCTTTGGGCAATGATTCAAATCTGACACTAGTGAAAGAAAAGTGGAGAAGAAACAGGATTGAACAAGGAGTGACTTGGAACTCAGTGCAGATCTGACAAAGTTTTGACCAACTCAGTGGGATGCTCTGGAGTGAAGATTGCCAATTAGAGGAGATCCATGTAGGGCAGAAATAGTTCAGGCCCTAGTTAAAGAGCCATGTTCAGTTATTGTCTAGGGGAGATTCAGGAAGAGCGTGGCCTCAGCTCAAAAACTGAGGTACATTCTGAAGATGCTGCAGCTGGATGCTGTCAAGCCAATTGCTCTCCTAGCAGCTGCCTGGATGGAAGTACTTTCTGGAAGGGAGATCCAAGTGGTGCCTCTTTCTGATGGCCACAGTCTACCCGCTGGCACCATGCAGACCCACTTCTTCTTTCACATTTGGGAACAGCTCCTCCAGGGTTCCAGTGCACCTTTCTTCTTGCAGAGAAACTTAGAAGAGGGATATCAGTGGGATAAACTATGGTCCTTATCACTGCAGTTGGCCTTGGGGCCACAACGGTACTCATGCTTTCCTCCCTCCACTAATCATTCTAAATTTACTTGCCCTTAGCTATCATCTCTATTTGTTTCAGCAGCTTACCTGGTGGTGGAACACAACCTTCACTTCTGAGGGGTCGGACCCAGTGGTAATCATACCTTTCTCAGGCTGAGGTTGCGGTATTTGTCCGTATACATTTAGTTGGGTAAGGGAGTACCATAAAGCACCCAAATGGGTCACCCGAGTTCCATACATATTCTTCCTTGCCCCTATTTTTTTTTTTTTTTTTTTTTTTGCGGTACGCGGGCCTCTCACTGTTGTGGCCTCTCCCGTTGCGGAGCACAGGCTCCGGACGCACAGACTCAGCGGCCATGGCTCACGGGCCCAGCCGCTCGGCGGCATGTGGGATCTTCCCAGACCGGGGCACGAACCCATGTCCCCTGCATCAGCAGGTGGGCTCTCAACCACTGTGCCACCAGGGAAGCCCGGCAAACAATCTCTTTTAAAGGTGGACGTCCTTTAGAAGAGGACATGTACAGTTAACAATTATTCACGTCTTAGTAAGAATTACATTAAGGAGCCATGTTTGTTTGTTTTCCTCTGACAACTGGTGATAATCAGAACACTGAAAGGGAAGATTGTTTAAGGAGAAATAGAGGAGCAGTATGAGACTTTGGCACAAGGCAGCAAGTGGCCACATGGTCAGACGTTGTTCCAGTATAGGGACATAGCAGTAAACAAAATAGGCAACTGTCTGTTGGCCTGGAGCTTACGTTCTTGTGGGAAGAACTGAAGAAGGAGAAAAAAGTAAACATATAGACATATGTCGATTAGTGATAAGCTTTGTGTGGGAAAAATGAAGCTCTGTGAGGGGAAGGACATGTTATAGGGGACTCAGGGACAGCTTCACTGATATGGTAACTTTGAGCAGAGACCTAAGATACGTTGAAGGAGAGAGCTATGAGAGAAGCAATAGGAGGGTTCCAGGAAGAGGAAATGACTAGTTCAAAGGTGCCAAGGAGGAAGTTTGCTTGCAGAGCAGTGAGGCCAGTGTTGGGAGTGTGGTGAGCAAGGAGCTGTGGGTAGAAGATGAAGTCAGGAAAGTATCGGGTTCAAACCACCCAGCCCTCAGCACCCGTCGGAGCTTTGCGGTTTTTCATCATGTGTGATGGGGATCCACTGGAGGGTGTTAAGAAAAGGAATGAGGGCTTCCCTGGTGGCTCAGTGGCTAAGAATCCACCTGCCAATGCAGGGGACACGGATTCGAGCCCCGGTCTGGGAAGATCCCACATGCCACGGAGCAACTAAGCCCGTGAGCCACAACTACTGAGCCTGTGAGCCACAACTACTGAGCCCCCATGCCTAGAGCCCGTGCTCCACAACAAGAGAGACCACCGCAATGAGAAGCCCGCGCACCTCAATGAAGAGTAGCCCCCACTCGCTGCAACTAGAGGAAGCCCGTGCACAGCAACAAAGACCCAATGCAGCCAAACATAAATAAATAAAATAAATTAATTAAAAAAAAAAAAGAAAAGGAATGACATGGGCTGACATTTCAAAGAGTTAATTTGGGTGTTGAATGGAGGGGGCAAGTGCAGAAGAATGGAATCTCGGTAGGAGATCACAGTAATCCAGATTAGAGATGATGGTGGTTTAGGGAGGGGTAGGCAGTGCAGGGGACGGACATGGGGTATATTCTGAACGTAGAGCAGATGGGATTTGTTCATGAATTGGACATGAGGATGGAAAAAAAGATGAGTCACGAATGACTCTAGGGCTTCCCTGGTGGCACAGTGGTTGAGAATCTGCCTGCTAATGCAGGGGACACGGGTTCGAGCCCTGGTCTGGGAAGATCCCACATGCCACGGAGCAACGAGGCCTGTGAGCCACAACTACTGAGCCTGCGCTTCTGGAGCCTGTGCTCCGCAACAAGAGAGGCCGCAATAGTGAGAGGCCCACACACCGCGATGAAGAGTGGCCCCCGCTTGCCACAAGTAGAGAAAGCCCTCGCACAGAAACGAAGACCCAACACAGCAAAAATAAATAAATAAATAATTAAGCCAAGCATTAAAAAAAAAAAAAAGAATGACTCTAACGTCTGTGGCCTGAGCAACTGGAAGTTTGGGATAAAATTGCAGTCCTTTTTTTTATTAAGTCTGAGGTGCCTGAGATACCCAAGCTCTGCTGCCGAGACATTCAGGGTAGAGGCATAGAATAGAGAAAGACATTTGGGAGTCATCAGTCATATATGGTATATATACATAGATTGTTTTGGCCGTGCCACCTGCCTTGCGGGATCTTATTTCCCCCAACAGGGATTGAACCCGTGCCCCCTGCAGTGGAAGCGTGGAGGCTTAACCACCAGACTGCCAGGGAGGTCCCAGTGCATACATGGTATTTAAAGCTGTGAAACTGAATGAAACATGAGTATAGACAGAGAGGAGATATGAGGGCTGAGTCGTGGGACATTCCCGTGTTCAGAGCTCAGAGAGATGAGGAGGAACCAGTAATGAAGACTGAGGAGGAACGGCTATTGCAGCAGCTGCTTTTGTATACCCGGAAGAAAATGGTTTAAGGAGGGAGTGATCACCTGTAGGAAGGTACAAAAGGTACTGATTGCTGGGACAAGGAAAATGAGGGCCGGAAATTTATTACTGGATTGAGCAATGTGGAGCTTTTAGCACTTACTGCAGTCTTGCATACTATCAATTGACGTTTGTTTATTTTTTATCTCCTCCCATTTAGATGTAGCCTCTGCAACATTTTGTTTTGTTCACTACTACATTCCTAGTGCTTAATAGTGCCTGGTATATGGTAAATGCTCAACAAATATTTCTCAATAAGTATCTCTTGAATGGAAAAATGCGAAAAACAAGAAAAACTTGCATTTTATTTCTCTATTCCTTTGTACGTAGGTAGCTTGTATTTTATATTTCGACAGAGGAAGTAATGGTATAGCATTAGATTTTGAATTATGTTGAAAATTTGGCAAGGGATTTAACATCACTAAGCTTTTATTTGCTTATTGATAAAAGGAGAGGGATAATAATATGTTTGAGAATGTACCCCCAAAAATGTCCCATAAGTACTCAATTAATGCTTTGTACATCTGAAGGGGTCACATGGACCAGAACACAGTGACATGCAAATTTATTTTAGATAAATAAGTTGTTTGACATGGGAAGTTTCATTTATTTGAGGAGTCTGAAAAAAGGAAATGTTGCTAGTAGGTTGCATTTCCAACAAAAAGCATCTGCGTGTGTCTCAGGATGAGATAAGGGCCATAATACATTGAGATTCGTCTTGCTTTAATGGTTGTTTAACACTGAAATGTAATAGCTTTGATGCTTTTTATTTTTATTTTTTGTATTTTTGTCTTGTAGATTCTATAGTTCAAGTACCATTATAATATAGATCTAAGATGGGTAGACTTTGGTAAGGCCACTTCCTCTAGACCTACACCTTTCCATAGATTGCCCAGATCTGAATCTTAAAGAAGGCACAGAGTTGGCTAGAGCAGATGCCAAGGCTTGGAAAAACTGCAAATTCATTGTGATCTAAGCATTAACCTTAAAAGGTTAACTAGGAAGTTCTTAAAGGATCTTGTAGGTTTAAAGTAAGTAAAGATTATATTTTAAAAGAGATTGGCCTTTAGCAGGGGAAAAATGTGCTGAGTGAAGAGGTGGGATAACAAGTCGGAGTTAAATTCTTCTGGATTATCACTTAAGCAGCCTGGGCAAGCAGCCAAATCTCTTGGGTTAATATTTCTTTTCCCTTGTTGTCCAGGATTAGGCAACAACATAGCCTTCTGTCATTTTGCATTTCTTTGTCTGTTAAACAAGTCAACAGGTGATAACCTGAAGTCCCTTTGGACCCAGAATATTTGGCCAACACCGTACCCTTAGTAGATGCCCAGAATGGATGACATTTTGGTATTGATGTATTGATACTGGACATCTTGGGGTGGTGATGACTGAAGTTCTTGTTCTTGGAAATTAGTGCTCATGGACAGGTAATAGCCATTACAAGATGCTAAGAACTTGAAAGACACATTTTTTTTTTTTTTTTTTTTTGTGGTACGCTGGCCTCTCACTGCTGCGGCCTCTCCCGTTGTGGAGCACAGGCTCTGGACGCGCAGGCCCAGCAGCCATGGCTCACGGGCCCAGCCGCTCTGCGGCATGGGGGATCTTCCCGGACCGGGGCATGAACCCGTGTCCCCTGCATTGGCAGGCGGACTCTCAGCCACTGCGCCACCAGGGAAGCCCGAAAGACAAATTATTTAGCGAAAACCTCCAAGGGTAAACTTCCAAATGGGGACAGAGTTTGTATTAGCATGCCAAGTCTTCTACCTCTCTTGATAATACTACCTTTTGCTGTGAAATGTGGGTTATTAGTGATAGGGGAAGAGAGACTGACTCAGAAAGGATGTCAAAATCTGGCAATAAGAAAAAAGATTTTTAAGACTTAATGTTCCCTTCATGGAAATGGCTCAACGCATCACATTGTGGATTCCACTTTTGCACCTGGGCTTCATAAGGGCAATACCATCTCCCAAGTTACTCAGTCTCACTGGTCTTTGCCATTATTATTACCTCATTTATTTAACACTTCCTAATATTAGACATTGTGTTAGCTGTTTTACATATAGTGTTCATTCACTTCTCACAGAAAAACGTTATGAGGTCGGCACTATTAACTTTCTCACTTCATACAAGGAAAACTGAGGCTTAATCCCAGTATCAGTAAGACCTTTGTGATGTGCAGCATCTAGTTAGTGGGAAATAAGTGACTAGCTGAGGTGCTAAGGAGGAAAAACAAAAACAGTTAAGAACGAATTAACAAAGGCTAGAGTGTAGTTATCATGGAACAAGAGCATGCAGAGCTCAGAAAAGAGCTTTTCCAATGTTTCCAGGGCTCTTATGAAAAGAAACATGTACATTAGATTAAAAAAATTTTTTATTGGAGTATAGTTGATTTACAATGTTGTGTTAGTTTCAGGTGTACAGTGAAGTGCTTCAGTTATATCTGTATATATATATATATATATATATATATATATATATACACATATTTTTTGTACATATATATATATGTTCTTTTTCGATTCTTTTCCATTATAAGTTATTACAAGATAATGAGTAGAGTTCCCTGTGCTATACAGTAGGTCCTTGTTGGTTATCTGTTTTATATATAGTAGTGTGTATGTCAATCCCAAACTTCTAATTTATGCCTCCCCACCCCCGACATTAGATTTTTTATTCATTCACATTTTGCTTCTTTCCATGAGTTGGACCCTATATTGTGACTGGGAATATGATAATGAACAAATGCAGTTTGCAGGCTATTGAAAGACGGATAATTCAAATAATGGTATTAATAATATAAGTGCTATAATATAGAGCAATGTTTCCAAGACTTTTCTGAAGGAATCCCCTGGGTGACTTGTTAAATATACAGATTATCAGCCTTCTCCCATAGAAATTCTGAGGTCCTAGATTATGCTTTTTAACAAGCACCATAGTTGGGTGTGTGCCCAAGTATTCTGAGTGATCAGAGGTGGGGTGTCTTCCCAGCCTGGGGCGTTAAGGATGGCTTCACAGAGGAGATGAAGAGGAGGTGTGGGGTAAGGGGGTATTGCATCCCTCAGCAAGGGGACCCATGTGTTCCAAGGTATGGAAGTGAGAGCAAGCGCTAACCTATCTAGGACGCTGGCAGCAATTAGACACCACTGGACCACAAAAGATAGAAAGGGAAATAGCAAAGGATAAGACTGGGGAGAAAGTTGGAGTCCAGATTATGAGGATCCTGGAATGCCATGTGAAGAAATTTAGATTTTAAGAGATGATTTTTAGACTGCCTCAGCCTTTATATAATTTACATTTTTATATTTATATTATTTATGTTCATATTGCATCTATAATAATTGGATACTCTATATTATTTATAAAATAGTTGCACAGTATTTGTATGTATTAATAGTAGATACCATTCACCTAATATTTATATATTATTATAGTAGGATATATTATTACATTTATAGCTTTTCTATGTAATGAAATTAATTCATTTTTAATTTTCCTTAGACAAGACTTGGTGGTGCATGACAGAGGAATGAGAGACTTGTTTGTTTGGTCCTCAGCAGAAGAGTCATGCTGCTGGGAGCAGATGTGGTCAGATTAGGGGAGGGAACCAACATGAGAGAACCAAGATAGAGAGGCCGGCTTCACAGGGAAAGGTCTGGGAAAGACTGGAGTAGCATCTCCTCGCTCTTGAGAGCTTCTGTGTTCAAACCAAAAGAGAATTTTCTACTTTGCTTTTATAAGACTGGATGTTTTCTATATGAAACCAGATCTAAACATTTAGGTATAAAATACTGAAATCCAAAAATGCTTTTAAAAATGTATATTTGGGGCTTCCTTGGTGGTGCAGTGGTTGAGAGTCCGCCTGCTGATGCAGGGGACATGGGTTCGTGCCCTGGTCCGGGAAGATCCCACATGCCGCGGAGCGGCTGGGTCCGTGAGCCATGGCCGTTGAGTCTGCGCGTCTGGAGCCTGTGCTCCGCAACGGGAGAGGCCACAACAGTGAGAGGCCCGCGTACCGCAAAAAAAAAAAAAGAAAAAAAAGAAAAATGCATATTTGATCACTAAGGATAAGGAACCCTCTATATTAATTCCAAGGACTACTACATGCTCAGATGTCCCCTGCTCCAGGGAGACCTTCTCTGCCTTCTTTCCTCTGTCTCGCCGTAGTTCAGGCGCCTCTCCTCCGGGCTTCTGTAGTATCCTGCGTGGGCCTAACCATATCGCACATGCATATTATATCCTTATTTGTTTATATGTTTATTATTGCATTTTACATGCTTATTTGTCTGTCTTTATATCCATTGGAATGAGCAAAGGCACAAAATCAGTTAGTGTTTTTTTGAATGAAAGAAAAAGAGATTGAATGAGAGAGAGAGAGAAAGAATACTGTGTTTATTCTTTGAAACCATATTATTATCAGGACTTTTGACTACTCTGAACTGAATTGATGAATAAATGCTTTTTCTCAACAACTTAGGGAAGCCTGTATTTGATGTGGTTTAAAAGCACAGATAACAGCTCCTCTGTTAGTATGAATTTGTGCAGTAATTTCAAAACTAGGGTTGGTATATAGCACATTTAAGCCACACTGCTCACAGATCACATATAATGTTATATATGTTTTAAGGAGGACATTTCAAGTCAGAAGTTCTAAAGGAGAGAAAGACAAAAAATTAATATTGCCTTCTAGACTTTTAACCCACTTATGCTTTTTGCTAAGAACAATTTTTGCTCAAAACCCATCAGATTTATATGTAACATATATAAAAACTCCAGAAGAGAAAGCTATTATTTTGTATTTCACATTATCAATTCTCTCATTTTAGATGGGAAACATTTAAAAATAGTTTCCATTTCATCTTTAATTTGGTTTAGCCCTGATTTTTTAGACTGGCTTAGTATCCTGTGATTATTGTATCAACACAATGAAATATTTCAAAACAACCTTTCTTTTGTAAAACAATTAGATTTATAGAAAAAGAACCCATGCTTTTTTCTTTTGTTGGGTCACTTCAAATTTTCATTATTGAAAACTTTCCATTTTCTTTTTTTTTTAAAGGAATTTTTCCTTTTTAAAAAATTTTTAATTAATTAATTAATTAATTAATTAATTTATGGCTGTGTTGGCTCTTCGTTTCTGTGCGAGGACTTTCTCTAGTTGCGGCAAGTGGGGACCACTCCTCGTCGTGGTGCGCGGGCCTCTCACTATCGCGGCCTCTCTTGTTGCGGAGCATAGGCTCCAGCCATGCAGGCTCAGTAATTGTGGCTCACGGGACTAGTTGCTCCGCGGCATGTGGGATCTTCCCAGACCAGGGCTCGAACCCGTGTCCCCTGCATTAGCAGGCAGATTCTCAACCACTGCGCCACCAGGGAAGCCCTCTATTTTCTTTTAACGGTTACAAATCTATTATTTTAAAATAATTTTTCTAGAAAAAAACAATTATTTTACAATTATTACTTTAAAATAAAGCCTTGGGTTAAAAACTTATTTGGATATTTGTGACAACTGAAACATAAAACATGTGACATGAAAATGTCAGGCTTCAGAAAAGATTGGCTTTGGTGAAGAGATATCATGCTGAATGTGGACATGTATTCTCTATAAGAACAATATGTATTAGAAGGTACTGTTATCTATACAAATCTTAATTGAGTGGAGAATTGTACATCTGTTCAATGACTTTTTGTGAAAAAGTTAATTCATTTTAGGAAAAGAAGTAAAATTACTAAACAGAAAAAAATATTTAGAAAAAAAAAACCTGTGAGTCCATTAGCAATTTGGATTCAGGCAACTTATCCAAGGAAACAGTTGTTTGCACTTATGAAATCAGGGCAAAATGTTGATAGTTTTCATTTTCTTTTGTTGGACCATCTCATTTAGAATCATGGATGATTGAAATAAAACAGATTCTTAGACATCATCTGGGTCAGGGATTCCCGACACTTATTGTACATCAGAATTACCTGAGAAGGAATTTCCTGGCAGTCTAGTGGTTACAACTCTGCGCTTCCACTGCTGGGGGCAGGGTCCCTGGCCGGGGAACTAAGATCCCACAAGCCGAGGCGTGGCCAAAAAAAAAAAACAAACAAACCTGAGAAGTTTTAAAAAATGCCCATATGCAGGCCCCAACACTTTGCCTCCCATCTCCCAACCATCAGACTCAACTGGTCTGGCATGGGGCACAGCATCAATATGAGTGTGTGTGTGTGTGTGTGTGTGTGTTAAAATGTACAAAATATGAAATTCACCATCTTAACCATTTTTAAGTGTGCAGTTCAGTGGCATTAAGTATATTCACATTGTTATGCAATTACCACCACCATCCACCTCCAGAACTTTTTCATCTTCCCAAACAGAAACTCTGTACCCATTAAAAAATAACTCCGTATTCCCTCCTCCTCCTAGATCTTGGTAATCACCATCCTACTTGCTGTCTTTATGAATTTGACTATGCTAGGTATCTCATATAAGTGGAATCATGCAATAGTTATCATTTTTATCTGGCTTAGTTTAGTTCACTTAGCATAATGTCTTCAAGGTTCATCCACATGGTAGCATGTATCAGAATGCATTCCTTTTCAAGCTGGTAGCATCAGTAGTTTTAAAAGCTCCCCAGGGGGCTTCCCTGGTAGCTCAGTGGTTGAGAGTCCGCCTGCCGATGCAGGGGACATGGGTTCGTGCCCCGGTCCGGGAAGATCCCACATGCCGCGGAGCGGCTGGGCCTGTGAGCCATGGCCGCTGAGCCTGTGCGTCTGGAGCCTGTGCTCCGCAATGGGAGAGGCCACAACAGTGACAGGCCCGCGTACCGCAAAAAAAACAAAAAAACAAAAAAAAAGCTCCCCAGGGTTGGACTTCCCTGGTGGTGCAGTGGTTACAAATCCACCTGCCAATGCAGGGAACACGGGTTTGAGCCCTGGCCCGAAAGATCCCACATCTGCAGAGCAACTAAGCCCGTGAGCCATAACTACTGAGCCCGTGTGCCACAACTACTGAAGCCTGAGCACCTAGAGCCCGTGCTCCAAAACAAGAGAAGCCACCGCAATGAGAAGCCTGCGCACCGCCAAGAGTACCCCCGGCTCGCCGTAACTAGTGAAAGCCCGCGCAGCAACAAAGACCCAATGCAGACAAAAATAAATAAATAAATAAATTTATTTTAAAGAAAGCTCTCCAGGGTTTTCCCTGGTGGCACAGTGGTTGAGAATCCGCCTGCCAATGCAGTGGACACGGGTTCGAGCCCTGGTCCAGGAAGATCCCACATGCCGCGGAGCAACTAAGCCTGCAAGCCACAACTACTGAGCCCACGTGCCAAAACTACTGAAGCCTGTGCTCCTAGAGCCCATGTTCTGCAACAAAGAGAAGCCACCACAATGAGAAGCTCGTGCACCACAACGAAGAGTAGCACCTGCTTGCTGCAACTAGAGAAAGCCCACGCACAGCAACAAAGACCCAATGCAGCCAAAATAAATAAATAAATAATAATAAAATAAAATTGAAAAATAAAAGCTCGTCAGGTGATTCTAATGTGCAACCAGAGCTGAGATGCACTCATTTCATCCAACTCCTTCCTTATATTCAGATGAGAAAATTGAGGTTCAGAGAGAGGAAGTGACATTCACTTGTCCTCTCATTCAGCACATACTTTCTGCCCATCTACCATGTTCCAGGCACTGTGCTGGGTACACTTAAACTCACACAAGACCGAGTAAATTGGGACTCACATCTTCTAATCTGAACTCTTGGAAGCTTCACAGGTTGCCCTGTTATAATACACCCTTTCCTTGTGTTTGAAAAACTTCAAACTTCAACAATAGTAAAATAGTATTTTAGACTCTGGGGCTATTTGGGGAATCAATTTTTAATATGCTTTTATCTAGAGTTCTATTTAGAATCATTTTACTTTCTCTAATTATAATCAAAGTTGAATATAGTAATCATGAATCAAGCCAAACTATTAATTTAGTTGAGAATAGCTGATTTACAGTAACTTTAAGTTTACCCTCTAGACCAAGAACTACCTGGTAAATAAAAAAATAAGAGAAAAGCCTTAAAATGCTATTTCTCTAAAAGATGGGTGGGAAACCTCCAGCCTTCAATTTGATTTCATCTGGCCATAGGAAAAATCCAAAGAATTTATGCCTAAGGCCATGAAATTATAATCTTATTTTAAAGTATATAATAGCAGTGCCCTTAAAATGTACTTGTGTGTAACGAAAATCCTCCAAGAGTCTAAAAAAACAACTTAAAAAAGCAAACAAAAGGAACATTTCATATTTCTTTAAAGATAAAATAATAAATTCATTTTACTTATATAAATTTTTTATTGTGGTAAAATATGCTTGACGTAAAATTTACCATTTTAACCGTTTTTGTGTTCAATTCAGTGGCAATAAGTACATTCACAGTGTTGTGTAACAATCACCAGTATCTATTTTCAGAACTTTTTATCATCCCAAATAGAAACTCTGTACCCATTAAACATGAACTCGCTTTCCCCTCTCCGGCAGTTCCTGGTAACATCTTTACTTTGTGTCTATTAATTTGCCTATTCTAGGCACCTCCGATTAATGGAATCATAAAATATTTGTCCTTTGTGTCTGGTTTATTGCACTTATCATAATGCTGTCAAGATTCACCCATGTTGCAGCACGTGTCAGAATTTTATTCCTTTTTAAGGCTAAATAATATTCCATTGCATGTATATACATTTTGTTTACCCATTCATTTGTTCATAGACATTTGGCTTGTTTCTACTTTTTGGCTATTGTGCATAATGCTGCTATGAATGTGGGTATACAAATATCTGTTCAAATCCCTGCTTTCAATTCTTTGGGTACATACCTAAAAGTGAAATTGCCAGATCATGTGGTAATTCTATGTTTAAATTTTTGAGGAACTGGCTTACTGTTTTCCACAGTAACTGCACAATTTTACATTCCCACTAGCAGTGCACAAGCGTTCCAATTTCTCAAATACTCTCCAACTTAAGCAAAATTTTAACCTTTATTTATATAACCCTTGATATTAAGAAGTTTCTAACCCCCTCATCTTTAATTATTCTGCATTTCCAGGTTGCATGGTTGTTTTTCAGCCCCACATAAATGTTCTAATTCTTATTCTTCTATCCCACACATCTACCTTCTCTGAATATAAAAGCAATATGTACTCATTCAAAACCTACAACTCATATAATCCATATTTCTCCAGGTTTCACCAAGCTGAGAGTACTGATGTGGCCACATTGACAATAGTATCTGAAATTGTACTGCCTCTTGTTCCCAGGCAAATCTGTCTTCCTCCTAATCTGCCCTGCCTGAGGTGTTCCTGAAAGTCCTCAAGAAACCCCTACATGAGCTGAGGTATAGTCACTGATGTAATTCCTTGAGAAGCCACTGGAGGGCGGCAGCTCATGCCCACCCCTTACCCCAGTCCTGGAGTAAGTCCCAGTCAGGCCAAATGCATTTCTTTTTCTTTCTTTCTTTCTTTTTAATGTTGATAATTGAGAAGTATAGTCCTTTTAAAAAAATATTTATTTATTTATTTATTTATTTATTTGGCTGTGTCAGGTCTTAGTTGTGGTGCGCGGGCTTCTCTCTAGTTGTGGTGTGGGCTCTAGAGCTCACAGGCCCAGTAGTCCCACAGCATGTGGATCTTAGTTCCCCCACCAGGGATCGAACCCGCGTACCCAGCATTGGAAGGTGGATTCTTTTTTGTTTGTTTGTTTGTTTGTTTGTTTTTTGCGGTTTGCGGGCCTCTCACTGTTGTGGCCTCTCCCGTTGCGGAGCACAGGCTCCGGACGCGCAGGCTCAGCAGCCATGGCTCACGGGCCCAGCCGCTCCGCGGCATGTGGTATCTTCCCGGACCGGGGCACGAACCCGTGTGTCCTGCATCGGCAGGAGGACTCTCAACCACTGCGCCACCAGGGAAGCCCGGATTCTTTTTTTTTATAATAAATTTATTTATATTTTATTTATTTATTTTGGCTTCGTTGGGTCTTCGTTGCTGCACATGGGCTTTCTCTAGTTGCAGCGAGCGGGGGCTACACTATGTTGCAGTGCACCGGCTTCTCATTGTGGTGGCTTCTCTTGTTGCGGAGCACGGGCTCTAGGCACGTGGGTTTCAATAGTTGTGGCTCACGGGCTCTAGAGTGCTCAGTAGTTGTGGCGCACAAGCTTAGTTGCTCCACAGCATGTGGGATCTTCCCAGACCAGGGATTGAACCCGTGTTCCTTGCATTGGCTGGCAGATTCTTAACCACTGTGCCACCAGGGAAGTCCCCCAACTGCATTTCTGAATGAGCAAACTCTCAAAGTGCTGCATGGTAATTACTATAAAGAAACAGGGGAATATCCGTCTTCCATATGCTTGGTCACACTTTGTCACATGGGTTTCTAGAGTCCCATGTGGAAACTCAAGCACAAGTCTGTATCCAAGATTAACAACTAATGGAAGGGACTTCCCTGGTGGCACAGTGGTTAAGAATCCGCCTGCCAATGCAGGGCACACGGGTTCAAGCCCTGGTCTGGGAAGATCCCACATGCCACAGAACAACTAAGCCCGTGTGCCACAACTACTGAGCCTGCGCTCTAGAGCCTGCAAGCCACAACTACTGAGCTCTGTGTGCTGCAACTCCTGAAGCTCGTGCACCTAGAGCCCGTGCTCCGCAACAAGAGAAACCACTGCAATAAGAAGCCTGTGCACCGCAACAAAGAGCAGCCCCGCTCACCACAGCTAGAGAAAGCCCGCGCACAGCAACGAAGACCCAATGCAGCCAAAAATAAATAAATAAAATAAATAAAATAAACAACAACAACAACAACAACAACTGATGGAGAAAGTGGAAAAAAAAATACCCCTGATAGCTGGCCATAGTGTTCCCCTATTGAAGATAAACAGTTTCAAAGAGTAAAAATTCACGACAATGTCGTGAATACATTAATTTTTCATATAAGGAGGTGAATGTCTATAAAGAAACATTGTAATAAATCTTTATTCTTGCTGAGAAGATAATCTTAAAATCTGTATAGATAAAGCCACTTCAGTTTACTTTGTATAATTAAAGAAATTTTAAGATATGAGTTCTGGGACTGCCCTGGTGGTCCAGTGGTTAAGACTCCATGTTCCCAATGCAGGGGGCCTGGGTTTGATCTCTGGTCAGGGAGCTAGATCCCGTGTGCCACAACTAAGACCCAGAGCAGCCAAATAAATAAATAAATAAATATTAAAAAATAAAATAGGGCTTCCCTGGTAGCGCAGTGGTTGAGAGTCTGCCTGTCGATGCAGGGGACATGGGTTTGTGCCCTGGTCCGTGGGAAGATCCCACGGAGCGGCTGGGCCCGTGAGCCATGGCTGCTGAGCCTGCACGTCTGGAGCCTGTGCTCCGCAACGGGAGAGGCCACAACAGTGAGAGGCCCGCGTACCGCAAAAAATAAATAAATAAATAAAATAAAATATGAGTTCTGAGTAAAATTTATAACATTTTTTTTTTCTGAGAAAGTTGAATTCTCTCTGGATTTTTTTGGTGTAAGTATGGTAGATGAGTGATTGTCAACTTTGTGAATTAGCTAAGTGAGAAACATATATTATTTTTTTCTATTGACCCAAATTATCTTAATTGGCTCCATTGAATTCATTAGATAAATATTCAACCCCCAAATTGGCTTTCCTGTTTTTTTTTTTTGTTTTTTTTTTTTTGCGGTACGCGGGCCTCTCACTGTTGGGGCCTCTCACTGTTGTGACCTCTTCCGTTGCGGAGCACAGGCTCCGGACGTGCAGGCTCAGCGGCTATGGCTCACGGGCCCAGCCGCTCCGCGGCATGTGGGATCTTCCCAGACCGGGGCACGAACCCGTGTCCCCTGCATCGGCAGGCGGACTCTCTCTCAACCACTGCGCCACCAGGGAAGCCCAGGCTTTCCTGTTTAAAAGATCAAAGTATGCACTGAGAATGTTTTCTGATAAAAATGCAATTCCATCTAAGATAGAGGCAGCTAGCTATTAAATACCATACCATCAAAGTTAAGCTATCCTGCATGTAATTGCTTTTAAAATGAAAATTAAAGTTTCAATTATGGAACAAAATATGAATAGGTGAAAAAGAAAGTTCTCTTCAGGAAAAACAGAGGTGAAAAACAAATAAACAGGACAAAGACATTTAGAGGCATAGAGATACTTCTAGAAGCAAAAGACATCAAAAATAAAACTAGTAAAAACATTCTCAGAGAGATAAAGGAGGATACGCACTCATGAAATAATAAAGAGCCCATGGAAATGGAAAACGCTGTAGCAAGAGCAAAAATTTTAATAAATGATTTGGAAGATAAAGTTGAGGAATCTTCCAGAAAGAAGAAAAAAAACCCAAAAGATGGAAATTGGAGAGAAGAAAAGTATAGGATCACTGCAGAACATCCAATTTCTCCTAAAATGTGAACACCTCCAAGGCAAGGATTTTTTATGTTTTGTATATTGCCTAGAACAAAACCAGACACAAGGTAGGTCCTCAATATATATATATATATATTTTAATGAAAAAGGTTCAAGAAATAAGAACGGGGAAAGTAGAAAGGAGCAAATTATCAAAGAAAATTCTCAGCATAATTTCCAGAGTGAAAAAGATCCACTTAGCATAAGGAATGGGGAAAGACCCACATCAAGATACATGATTGTGAAACTTTAGAACATCAGAGACAAAGCTTCCAGAGAGGAGAAAAAAAAAACGATGCAAAAGATCAAGAATCAGAGCTACTTTGAACTTCCCAAGAGCAAAGCAGGAACTGTGTCAGACATCAGTTAGGAGTCATCATCATGTGATTTTTATACATTCTTTCAAATGTCCTATGATACAGAGAAACCTATTTTATTCATGCCCAATGACAGAGAGCAATCTACTTTAATATCATGTAAAATTAGTCCCTATTTGCAAGTAACTAAATTGAACTAAATTCTTTCAAAATTTTGTCACCAAAGATGAAAGGCAAGTTCACATCTTAAGTTTTGTGGCTTGATATAATTCCGTGGTGCCAAATTAAAATTCAACCCGTTAACTATTCAGTCTATCGAATGTGCCCTCATTGTATGCAATTGCAACAAGTAGAAAATGGAGGCAAAAAGTGGAAATTAAACAACACAGAATTGATTCTCAAATGTTCATTAATAAAGTAAAAAAACTAATAACGCTATCTCTACTTAGTATTCATGTGGTGACCAGGGCTAGTGATAGTGCCACAAGGCTCCACGTGTCTGGATTGTTGATTTTTAAATGTCCAGACCCTTTCAGTTGTAAATGATAGAAGCTCAACTCAATCTAATTTTAGCAATGAAGAGAATGTTCCAGGAAATAGGAAGTCCAAGGAGTGGGTCCTGCTTCTAGCATAACTGGATCTAAGGGTGCAAATTGCATCATTAAATCTCTTCTTCTACCTTTCTCTTTGCACCTTTCCCTTTTGTTGCCCCAGCATTTGCATCAGTCTTTGGAAAGAACTTACATTATGTCACTTGCTCCCTCCTGAACCGAGTGTGTGTCTAGGGGAATTAAGTACTCTGATTGGGCAGCATGGTTCATAAACCCATGCAACTGACAGGCCCACCAGAATCCCATAGAGTGGGAGGGAGAGAGCTTTCAAAAGGAAAGAATGGGAGAAGATTCCTCCATACCCACCACCCCAAAAGTAACAGATGGCCACTTACATGAGATTTTCCCCTAGGAGTCAAAATTCTTCATGCTATAGGAGACTAAATAAAACTCAATGGTTTTATGAAGAGCATACTTGAGAAAATTGTCACCTTGAAGTGATGCATGGCTTAATTAGAATTTTAAAAAGAACAAAACTCAACCCACAATATTATCCAAATTACTGGAGGTATAACAACCTTGGTTTCTAGGAGATATGTAAAAGATTTGCTTGTATTTTTAATTTGTAAGTAAATGGTGCCAGGTTTCTAGTTTGAAACCAAAGCCACATCTTTATCCATAGAACTTCACACAGAGAGGCACATCTTGGGAGATGAATACAAATCTCAAACTATTCCTGTTCAAATGTGCCCCAAAGTTGTACCTAATATTTGCTGGTCATGATATTCTAACAGCCCTGGGTTCTTCAAATCAGATGTGGACTCTTCCTCTTTTAAAAAATATCTCCCTTCTAGTACTTTAATACAGCTCCGGAACTTGATCTGACCAAAACACATTCTATTAAACTTGCATAGTAAATCATGTTCTATTGTATCTGTCAGAACCTGCCTGACTTCCAACTTCTATATCCTCCCTCTCCCCACAGATACCAACTATCTAGCCCCTAAAATAAACCTCAGCTTCTGGAAGGCATCCTGCCCATCGCCCAGGGACTTGGCACACAAAGTCATACTCACTGCTAGACTAGCTCTGACCTCTTGCTTCCGTAACTGGGCTTCTGACTTGTCTCCAAGACCACACTTTCTGGTTATCAGTTCTAGTAACTACCTCTCTGTCTGTTTCCTGTGCGAGAATCCCTGACTTAGAAACCTGCTGAAAATCACATTCTCTCTAGACCTGGAGGGTCTGCCTTGTTCTTTCCTTTTTCTTTTTTTTTTTGTGGTACGCGGGCCTCACTGTTGTGGCCTCTCCCGTTGCGGAGCACAGGCTCCAGACGCGCAAGATCAGCGGCCATGGCTCACGGGCCCAGCTGCTCCGCGGCATGTGGGATCCTCCCGGACCGCGGCACGAACCCGTGTCCGCTGCATGGGCAGGCAGACTCTCAACCACTGCGCCACCAGGGAAGCCCCCCCCCCCTTTTTTTTTTAGCATCTTTATTGCAGTATAATTGCTTTACAATGGTGTGTTAGTTTCTGCTGTATAACAAAGTGAATCAGCTATGCATATACATATATCCCCATATCCCCTCCCTCTCGCGTCTCCCTCCCACCCTCCCTATCCCACCCCTCTAGGTGGTCACAGAGCACTGAGCTGATCTCCCTGTGTTATGCAGCTGCTTCCCATAGCTATCTATTTTACGTTTGGTCGTGTACATATGTCCATGCCACTCTCTCACTTCGTCCCAGCTTACCCTTCCCCCTCCCCATGTCCTCAAGTCCATTCTCTACATCTGAGTCTGCCTTGTTCTTATCACTCCCCATTCTTCTCATACCAGGGACTGAAGGTACACACTGTTGATCTGAAACAAATAGACTGCCAGATATTTCTTCAGCAAAGATGGGCTTATTCAGAAGCAGCAGGGAATTACAATTCAGGGTCTACAACCATGGTGAGCCACGTGCAAGTCCCCACACAGCCAGGGAAGAGAACGCTTTTATAGAGGGGAAAAGGAAGGTGGGAGGGCTGTGGTAAACAAAGAGCCCACGACTTTTCATTGGCTGAGTCCTTGCCAGGAAAGGACTCTTTCTTCCTCCTGTTGAGCTCTGCTATTGGCACAGGATGTAAGAATCTCCGCATTCTGGCCTCCCAACTCAATTGAGATTTCTGTTTATTAATTTTTTACAGCACCATAACCTCAGCCTGAATACCTGACAGATAGGTGACTGTCAATAATTGGAGATCTATGTAGAGAAACCTTAAACATCTACCATCTGATGCTTTGTGATCACCTAGAGGAGTGGGATAGGGAGGGTGGGAGGGAGGGGATATGGGGATATATGTATACGTATAGCTGATTCACTTTGTTATACAGCAGAAACTAACACACCATTGTAAAGCAATTGTACTCCAATAAAGATGTTAAAAAACAAGTCTACCATCTGAGACCTTCCAGCTTCTTTGTGTTGGGCCCGTGCTTCCCTGGATTGTAGCCTGCTATCTCTTACTGAGCCTTCCAGGGGTAGACTTAGTCAGCCTCTGTTGCTCTGTCTTTCCCTTTCTATGCCTATTTTACCTCCGTGCGGGGAACCCGCTTACAGCCCTTCTCTATATGTCTGAGGAGAACAAGATTATTTCCTATCCTGCTGCAATTTTCTCAATATCCTGAGTTTCACTTCATGAAAAAGTTACTCTTTAAGAAGAGTAATTTAATTGGATGCTTGGAGAAGAAGCCCAAGCTGGATTGTAGGAATTTTTATACTTCTTTGTGCTACACTCATACAAATAATTTATCCTTAACTTCCCTTACCATTCTGGATTTTGTTGTTTTTGTCCCTCCAGCATCTTTAGCACTGGGGAACTGACCCTTCCCGTTTCATAGGACTGAGTCACAGAACTCTGACAGTCTTTGTCCCAAGGGTTAACCCATGGCCAGGGCCTGGCCATGATTTAACCAGATCAGTCCCTTCCCCTGACTGGCCAGCTAGAGAGACCTTCCCTAGGATTTGATGTATTCAAGTTTGGAGAGAAAAGTGGGGTAGTTGTGCTGTGATGTAGCCTGAGGCTACTGGAGCTGTCTTACTCACCATGAAGAAAAAGGCTGAAGGCACCAAGAATGAAGAGATGAAGCCAAGATATGAAGATACAAAGTCGGAGAATAAAGTCAAGCCAAGTAGCGATGAGAAACGAGAGACGGAAACTTTTAACCCACACTCCTGTTCTTCCCAGTATGTGAACCAGTTAGCCACTTTTTTTTTTTTACGGTACGCGGGCCTCTCACTGCCGTGGCCTCTCCCGTTGCAGAGCACAGGCTCCGGATGTGCAGGCTCAGTGGCCATGGCTCACGGTCCCAGCTGCTCCGCGGCATGTGGGATCCTCCCCGACCGGGGCACGAACCCATGTCCCCTGCATTGGCAGGCGGACTCTCAACCACTGTGCCACCAGGGAAGCCCTGAATCTTTGTCTTTATAATTAAGAGTCCCAACTAATAGAACTCTATTTCAAGATATTCACATATCTAACCAAAACCCATCTGCTGGAGATCTGGGAGCTAATCTCTCCCCTATCTTCCCTTTCAAGTTCTAACCCAGTGGAAAGGAGATGTAGGGAGAGTTTTTTCCTTATAAGTTGTGTTGGGAATTCCCTGGCTGTCCAGTGGTTAGGACTCTGGTGCTTTCACTGCCATGGGCCTGGGTTTGATCCCTGGTCAGGGAACTAAGATCCTGCAAGCCGCATTGTATGGCCAAAAATAATAATAAGAATAATAAACTGTGTGAATGTAATTTGGCTTTAGCCTGAGGCTAAATTAGGGCTAATCTCAATTCCCCACTTATCTAGGCCTGTCCACCCATCTGTAGGGAGGGTTGGGTCTGCAAGGAAGACACTCCCTCAACCAGGGGTGCTTAGGGTCATGACCTGCCTCACAAATCCTGTCACCTGCAGAACAGACAGCATAAGAGCCACAGGTAATAGTGAAGCCTCTGGACTCCCCTTTTCAGTGCAGAGGTCCTGCTTCCAATGGCTTGTCTTGATGTCACTAATTACATGAGTCACTCTTACTTGACGGTGCTCTCAGGGAATCAATTTCTACAGACGTTTTTCTTCTTCTGGAAGGTGAAGGAGAGTCACTCCCCTTCCTGGGTCCTTCTGCCATTTCCTTAGCCCCTTGTCCTAGCTCCTCCCATGTTATTCATAACACTTTACCCACAGGGGGTGGCATAAGGCTCAGGATGGTACAATCAGAGCTCGCCTCTTGACTCTGAACAGAATTACAACCTTCTATGTCCCCTTCCTCGGAGAATGCCACCTTCAAAATCACTCTCCTTTCTCAGGGCCTTCATACAAGCTGTTCCTTCAAATGGAATGCTTTTCCCTGTCATCTCATTTGACTAGCTTTTTGTCTTTCTTTAAGCCTCTGATGAAATAAAATTCATATTTTACGGCAAGACAAAAATTTAAGCCTAAAATTTTTCTCTGCCTGTTTAAGCCTCCTCCCTCCCCTTTAATGTGTGTTGTGCATTCACGTTTACCAGCCCTCCTTAGGAGATAACATTCCCTATTAATCTTGTAAAGGGTCATCATGGCCCATTACTTGCTTTGTACATGCAGATCTGGATCGTGTAAACTGTCAATATGTCATTTGATGTATAACTTTTTGTCTCAAAAATGTATAACTGCTCTTTGACTTCTAATGGGTGGAGCAGTCCTCAGAGCTTTCTAAAAGACTGTCTCCCAGGTTATAATCCTCAGGTTGGCTCGAATAAAATTTTCCATTATTTTCTTAGATCGACTATTGATTAACATTTTTTTTTTTTTCGGTACGCGGGCCTCTCACTGCTGTGAGCTCTCCCGTTGCGGAGCACAGGCTCCAGATGCTCAGGCTCGGCGGCCATAGCTCACAGGCCCAGCCGCTCTGCGGCATGTGGGATCCTCCCGGACCGGGGCACGAACCCGCGTCCCCTGCATCGGCAGGTGGACTCTCAACCACTGCGCCACCAGGGAAGCCCTTGATTACTGTTTTGGTCAATGCCTCAAATATGACTTCCTCAGCTTAAACATTAGCTCCTCAGAGAGGTTTTCCCTGACAGTTCTACTGAAGCTAGGACCTTCCTTATGATCTCCATCTCAGCCCCTTA
The DNA here is from genome assembly GCF_964165515.1 of Mesoplodon bidens. Classification (NCBI taxonomy): domain Eukaryota; kingdom Metazoa; phylum Chordata; class Mammalia; order Artiodactyla; family Ziphiidae; genus Mesoplodon; species Mesoplodon bidens. The sequence goes on from NC_138179.1 coordinate 6,157,272, forward strand.
TTTTACAACGAAAAGAAATGATCACTATGTTTTACATATAAACTGATGTCAGAAAATAGAATATATTTACTGTTAAAAATGAGATGAAGAAGTACATTGGGACTTCCCTGGTGGTGCAGTGGTTGAGAGTCCGCCTGCCGATGCAGGGGACGCGGGTTCATGCCCCGGTCCGGGAAGATCCCACATGCCGCGGAGTGGCTGGGCCCGTGAGCCATGGCCGCTGAGCCTGCGCGTCCGGAGCCTGTGCTCCGCAACGGGAGAGGCCACAATAGTGAGAGGCCCGCAGACTGCAAAAAAAAAAAAAAAAAAAAGTACATTGATATATCTTTTAAAAATACACTATACACTATAAAAGAAAAATGGTCTCAAACCTGGATGGGGAAGAAATTAGCATTCCTAATAAAATGCTTAAGGCGTTTTCTAAAATTTAACTGGTTAGAACTTATTCTAGAAAAACCAGTCACCTATCAATTTAACTGAGCAGAGTGACCTAAATGAACATTCTTCTGTATTTGATCTAAAAATGATTAACCTATTTTCCTATAAAATAAATAACATCTTATAGTATCTTTACTTGCTATATTTGTTCATAACTTGTTTCTGGTCTTTTCCGTGCACTAGACCATAAGCTATGAAACTGTAAGCTCCAATAGGACAGAGACCAGGTTTGTATTACTTATTTCCAGGAAAAATTAGCACAGTACTTGGTAAATAGTGGGAGTTGCCATGATATTTGTTAAATTAATCAGTAATAAGTGAGTGAGTAAAATTTAAATGTGTGCCCGTTTATAGAGTAGATACTTTTAAATAAAAATTAGTGTGAATCTCCTCTTTTCTTGTGGTGGGATTCAGGACAAGTTACCCCAAAATGTGGCACCTTGGCTTTTGAATATTTTAGACTGAAAGGGTTTGAGAAAAACGGCAAAAGCAGTCAGGTCACACTGACCTTTCCCTTGCCCTTCTCCCCTGAAACTTGTCATAAAACCCTCAGGTAAGAGATGCCCTCCTGAAACGGAGCAAGACCCTATGGTCCTCCCCTCCACGTCCTCAGCCTGCCTTTTGTCTGTGGAAAAACTTTAGCCAAAGAATACGTTTAATCAGAGAAATGAGAAAATGCAGAAGCAAATAAAAACAGTCTAACAAGACTAAATAATAATAGCTTAGTCATTAAGCATAGTCAAGGACCTTTAGTTCCTTCTCAAGGGCTATAGGTAATATTCTGAGCGATACCCTGTGAGTTGTTTTACAGATACTGAAACATCCACCAGGTGGAAGAAGTTAACTACATGATGCAGATTGTAGCCATGACATAAGCTGCCACAATTCCGAGAATATGCCTCAAAGAAATGGAAACAAACCAACCCTGGAACTGAAGATTAACTGTACTTAAAACAATCACGATGGCGCTGGTCAGACCACTGATGACCAATTTCAGGATGACTGTCAGAGCTGACTGTGCTGTTTCTGCCTGTAGCCCCCTCCCTCTGTCTATAAAAGCTCTTGCTCCCTGATTGTCAGGGGCGAGGGGGAGTCTGCCTTTGGACAGGAGTCCAACCCCTCCACCCGCCAGTTGCCACATCCAAAATAAAGCAAACCTTCCTTTCCACCAACCTTGCCTACTTATTGGCTTTTGAGCAGCGAGCAGCCGGACCGCACTTTTGGTTACACTCCCAATACCTGGAGGAAAGGAGCATCCTTACCTCTTGAGACAAAGGGATCTGAAGAAGAATCCTAACAGACAGGAGTTGTTAATTTTCACTCAATTTACGACCCTTACTTCATACTCCTTATCCTATCCTATTTCTACACAACTGCCCACACTTCATCAAACCTAGCATAAGTATACACAGGTCTGGGTTTTTTGGGTTTTCATTTCCACATGAAGGTTCCATGTCACACAATACTCATATTAAATTTGTATTCTTTTCACTTGTTAATCTGTCTTTGGCAGTTTAATTTGCAGACCCAGCAGGAGACCCTAAGAAGGTTGAGGAAAACTTTTTCCTCCCCTACACTTGTGAAAAGTAAACATGAAAAGAAAGGAATCCCTTTTTCTCTCTCCAACCTGTAACATGAGCATACTTGACATTCCTTGGCCCCTCGGAGGCCACTCTCAAATGTCATCTCATCCAAACAACAGGAATCCCACTGCAAAAATGTTGGTGAGTAATAAATTTTTACTGAAGGTTTCATGGGAGACAGAGAGGTGGTTATGTAATATACCACAGCAGCATCTTTTTTTTAAAAAAAACAACTTTTAATGTTATATTGGAGTATAGTTGATTAACAATGTTGTGTTAATTTCAGGTGTACAGCAAAATGATTCAGTTATATATCACATGTATCCTTTTTCAAATTCTTTTCTCATTTAGGTTGTTATATAATACTGAGCAGAGTTCCTTGTGCTATACGGTAGGTCCTTGTTGGTTATCCATTTTAAATATAGCAGTGCATACATGTCAATCCCTAACTCCCTAACTATCGGCAGCATCTTTTAAATACCTACCTGAACACTTCTCTCTCCCTGAAGTTTCTCCAGCATCAGCCTCTTGTCTTTCTCATTTCTCTTTCTCAGATCCATTCAACCTCCTCCCTCCCTGTCTTTGTAAATTTATTTATTTATTTATTTATGGCTGCGCTGGGGCTTCGGTGCTGAGCGCGGGCTTTCTCTAGTTGCGACGAGCGGGGGCCACTCTTCGTTGCGATGCGCGGGCTTCTCATTGTGGTAGCTTCTCTTGTTGCAGAGCACGGGCTCTAGGCTCACGGGCTTCAGTAGTTGTGGCATGCAGGCTCAGAGTTGTGACACACGGGCTTAGTTGCTCTGCAGCAAGTGGGATCTTCCTGGACCAGGGATCAAACCCGTGTCCTCTGCATTGGTAGGCGGATTCTGGTTTTTTTTTTTGCGGTACGCGGGCCTCTCACTGTTGTGGCCTCTCCCGTTGCGGAGCACAGGCTCTGGACACACAGGCTCAGCGGCCATGGCTCACGGGCCCAGCCGCTCCGCGGCATGTGGGATCTTCCTGGACCAGGGCACAAACCCACGTCCCCTGCATCGGCAGGCGGACTCTCAACCACTGCGCCACCAGGGAAGCCCTGGTCGGCGGATTCTTAACCACTGCACCACCAGGGAAGTCCCCAAGTGGCCCTCTTTTGACTTCTTCAGTTTACATCCCTACCTCCTCAGTAGGTACTCTGAAGGCTTTCCATCATTAATAGAAGATGGGAGAGAAGAAGGGATGGCAAATAACTGATTTGTTTTCTTTTTCTTTTTCATATTCCTTTTGTTTGAAATTGCAAAAAGTGAGAAATTGAGTGTGCAATACAGTAGAGAAAACAACAAAATATGAAGCCTGCACCTAAGGGGTCTGCAGGGACAATCATTTGTACCAAATGGATCATCAGTTGGGCACTAAAAGGATTAAGTGATTTGTCTTGGCTTTTGTACTTCATTAATGCCAAAATGGCTAGTTTATGTCATTAACACGTCAACAGGTAAGGCTTCTCTGTGTATCTGTTAGGGAACCATTGTCCAAAACTGCCTGCCCGGGCCAGGCATGATAATCACCACTGCGTGAGTTGTCTCACTACAGGAGGTCCCGATAAGAACAGGGAACTGACAAGCTGTTGCCAACCGGAAGAATTTGGGAGGGGTCAAAAGGAGAGAGGAGATGCCAGCCCATAATATGTCCTGCCAACCTCCCAGAGACCCCCCTGCTGGAAACCATCTTGACTGAGAGATTCCCATACTGCCAGGAAGGACCTTGAATCGGACCAAATATGGGCCCAGGCAAGATGATTGGCCAGAGACAACTGGGAAGGCTAACCCCACTACCAGAAACCCTGAGACTGCAAGCCACGCGGCAGAGCAGTTCTCCGGGGTTCCCTTACCCTGCTGCTCTCCACTTGAGCACCCCTTTCCAATAAAGTCTTCTGTTTGTCAGTATGTGTGTCTCCTCAGACAATTCATTTCCAAGTGTTAGACAAGAGCCCACTCTTGGGCCCTGGAAGGGGTTCCCCTTCCAGTAACATAACTTCTAAAAGAATACATTACAAATAACCTCTGTATGATTAACTCACTTAATCCTTTCTCATTTAAGGTGTCTTTTATTGTCTTCCAGGTGCAATTTTTTTCCAATAAAAAAATGTATTGCTAAATCCTTCACTGAACTAGTAAGTGCTTGAGACACAATAGGCCCCCTGCACGTCTTCCTTCCTTTTGCCAATGTGGGCTACCAATTACACGAATGTAGGTCTAAGGACACTGGAGAAGAAATTTTCAGACTCAGACCATTCAAACAAATGATTAATGTCCAACCAAGAGCTCATTCTATATGGGACAAAAATAGATGGAATGTGTTATTTGTGGTTCATCTTGGCTTGCTTTTTTTTTGACAGCACAGAACTGATTTCATTTTTATATCCTGCTCTTTTCTGTACAGTGACTTAGAAACATAGGTTATAGAAACTTTCAAAAGAGTTATCTATTTCCAGTGGCCCAAAATGGATATTTAAAAGGGTCTAAAAGCAAAATAGACTGCAGGAACTTCCCTGGTGGTGCAGTGCTTAAGAATCTGCCTGCCAAGGAAGAGGACATGGGTTCGAGCCCTGGTCCAGGAAGATCCCACATGCCTCGGAGCAACTAAACCCCTGTGCCACAACTACAGAGCCTGCACTCTAGAGCCCGTGAGTCACAACTACTGAGCCAGCGTGCTACAACTACTGAAGCCCAAGGCCCAGAGCCTGTGCTCCACAACAAGAGAAGCTACCGCATGTGCTACTTTTTGGTTAACAGCATTTGTTATTAGTTATTCCCATAATGAAACCATGATATTCTCACAAGATTCTTTCTTTAATCAGCTTTATTGAGGTATAATTTCTATGCAATAAAATTAATCAATTTTCAGCGTGTAGTCTTTTTTTTTTTTTTTTGCGGTACGCGGGCCTCTCTTTGCTGTGGCCTCACAGACTCCAGACGCGCAGGCTTAGCGGCCATGGCTCACGGACCTAGCTGCTCCGCGGCATGTGGGATCCTCCCGGACCGGGGCACGAACCCGTGTCCCCTGCACCGGCAGGCGGACTCTCAACCACTGCGCCACCAGGGAAGCCCCAGCGTATAGTCTTTGAAGGATGCATACAGTTGTGTAATCAGCCCCACAAACAATAAATAGAATATTAACATCTCTGTCAAAGGTTCCCTTACACCGCCTTTGCAGGAAGTTCCATCCTTCTACCTCCAGACCTGGCAACCACTGATTTGTTTTCGGCAAAAGATACTTTTCATTTATTAAGCAAATAATTATGAAGTCTTTCTATTTGGAAGTCCTTTAGCTAGATACTTCATAGAATACAAAGATAAGTAAGACAGTGTGTGTCCTTAAATAGCTTAAAATCTAGTCTAGTTTTATGTAATTTTGAGATTACTTGTCTACAAATAAAATGGGACTGAATTTCAGTACGTATATTATTATGTCTACTAAAAAGAAATAGGAAGAACAAATATTGCAAATGATTCCCTTACTTTTTAGAACGCTGAATGAGAACAGGTACCTTCATGAATGCCACTAATTATGATTTCTTTAAAAAGGTACAAGTTTGTGATTGCATGATGATCCAGATAATTATTTAAAAGTAAACTGTTTTTAAAATTAAGTAACAAATGGACTTCCCTGGTGGCGCGGTGGTTAAGAATCCGCCTGCCAATGCAGGGGACACATGTTCGAGCCCTGGTCCGGGAAGATCTCACAGGCCGCAGAGCCACTAAGCCCGTGTGCCACAATTATTGAGCCTGCGCTCTAGAACTTGTGAGCCACAACTACTGAAGTCTGCGCGCCTAGAGCCTGTGCTCCGCAACAAGAGAAGCCCCCGTGGTGAGAAGGCCATGCACCACAATGCAGAGTAGCCCCCGCTCACTGCAACTAGAGAAAGGCCTGTGCAGAGCAACAAAGACTCAATGCAGCCAAAAATAAATACACTTATTTTTAAAAATAAAATAAAATTAAGTAACAAACATATCAGAAAAAAGTGCAGAAATCGTAAGTGCACAGCTTGATCTTTCCAGGTTATTTAATGTCAACCTAGACCAACTCTCTGACCAATACAATAAAAAGGCAACATCCTAAAGCCTTTTGGTTTAGGTAGAATAATTACATCGTTGAAAAAAAGAAAGAGATAAGAGAATAATGTTCTGCAAAGGCTCACAAAGAATTGTGGGATGGCACAATGAATGGAGAAAATGGATGGCACATTAAAATTCATGAGGAAATGCCAGTTAAATTCCATGAATAACAAAGCGATTATTGTGCAGGATTGGGTTTTTCTTTCATCACTACAGAAAGACACAAAATCATTATTGTGATCTGCCATGTGGTTTTCCTTTGTTATTCGTTGCTGGGACTGCCCTATTAAATGTTTCATGTTACCCAGGGGAACAGTGGTCGCAGTGCACCACGTGGCTTTCTATGGTTCTAATTGTAAGTGCATTTAGACCAGAGGAAAGGAACAAATTAAAAAGAAGGGCAGAACGGCTGGGTGGGCATTTTCTTGTGATTACAAAGAACCGAGTCTATCCTTAACCTTACTGCCCCTTGCTTCCCGCTTTACACCTGCCAATTCCAGAACAGGCGAAGCTGATATTTGCATTTGGAGCCTCCTTGGCCAATGCAATGGGGACTACAGGTAATTTCAAAAGCGGTAATACATGCAAATTGAGGAGAGGTATTAACATCAGGAGAAAAAACAATCTGGAAAAATAATCCTTTGAAGATGTGTGTAGAAGGGTCAAAATTTTATCCACAGTATAATTTCAATATGCACAGAAAACGCTGTTCTTTATTTTTTTTGATGGACCTAATTTTCCTTGCAAACTTCCATACTGGGAAGAAAAAAACCCCCAAACTTTAAGCTTGTCAATTCAAAGTAACTTTTTTTTCCAGTTTAAATAATAGTCACTTTTGAATAATACGTTTTCTTTTGGGTAGGTGCAAAAATCTTTCACATTTCTTTCCCCTTACCCTTGCTTCTCTTCAGAATAGTGTCTAGATGTATAGAAGGATTTGTGACCTAGTGGTGGCAAGGAGAGGAGAGGCCCCAGATGTCTGTGTGTCTCAGGATGCAAGTTTGTCCCTGTGGCAGAACAGCATCTCTGTTGACTGGTGGCCATTGAAGGCCCCTTTGAGATGTAGCGGGTCTCACCTGGCCTTTGGGCAGTGTGCTGGTATCATCACTGGGTCTGTGTTTTGCCATTTGCTCTATACACTGCATGCAGCCTCTTAGTTGCACTTGACTCGTCCTCATTTCTGTGGTCTCTCACCAGGATCCCCTGCAAGTCACACAGGAGCCAGGACCAGTGCTTCAAGCTGATCCATCCACCGACTTCTGTCACTGCTGTACAATCACCATACTGGCTTTTGCACTGAGTCAAATAGAAGCAGGGCATGAGCCCTTTTATTTTCAGCTTTCTCCTCACTCTAACATATGCTCCTTCTCTAGAAGGTTGCCCTGGAGAAAGGCACTCAAGACACAGGGGACTAACTCCTCTTTCCCCTTTCAGGGCCACCATTCACCTTCCACTCCCTCTCTCTCTCTGAACAGGCTTTCTCTATATCCTCCTGCTTCACTGGAAGGAGGTGGGCACTGGATGGTTCCATCTTAATGGCAGACAGGAGTGATCCTAATAGGGTAAGTTGTCTTCCCCTGCAAGACAGTTGGAAACTGGCGGTTTACAAAATATTTATTTTTCCCAAATATTGTTCCGGTTTCTTTTTGAAGGAGCATGGCAAATGCTCCTTGATTATATATGCCATAGTGTTCAAAAATTATGACCACCTAGGAGAGACAAAAGAAATTTGTGATTTCATATTTTAGGCTGCTCATTATTTAGGCCTTTTATGAAAACAGAATTTCAAAAAGACTTTCAAAAAATTTCTATTTGAACCTTGAGATAGGTTACTTTAAAGAAGAGTGCATTCCAGTTCTTATTTGGAGGACTTTAATCCCATTTCTTTTTTGTTTGGCCCTTTCCTCTCTTCTCTGCCTTCTCCAACATCAAAGATTCATCTAACTCTCCCATGACAAAAGACCCACAATTGCCTTGAACCTATGGATGGTCAGAAAAACAAAAACATGGAAGCACCAAAGTTCCCGTAGGAAGGGTATACCTTTTACTTGCTTCTATTTCTTTCCTTCCTTTGAAAACTACTGAACCTTTGTGAGGAGAGTGTTTTGGATGCATCATAATATGTGCAGAAATACAGTCTTGGATCTCAAGGATCTTCTACCTTCAACTTCTCGGCAGTAGAGGGTCAAAGAGATAACCAGGAAGACATGTGACATGGTACATTGTCTCTCCTATAAGCTATGTTCACAACTGATGTGGAAAAGACAACTTTGCTGTCTCCTTCAATGTCTTCATAACCAGTAAGATGTTTATAAATATTTAATTATTGATTTGCACAAATAGGCTTATTTATTGAGATATTTCTGAAATGTTTTGAGAGTTTTTAGTGTAGTGTTAATATGTCAGATATATAGAAAAGTATAGAAAATAACATGATAAACATTTCTGTACTGAACAGCAAGTCTTTTTTGTTTGTTATGTTTTCTTTTGTTTTTAGGCTGCGCTAAGCAGCATGTGGGATCTTAGTTCCCCCACCAGGGATCGAAATCGTACCCCCTGCAGTGGAAGAGCAGAGTCCTAACCACTGCACTGCCAGGGAAGTCTCTTAACAGCAAACCTTAACATGTTGCCATATTTGTTTCAGATTCTTTTAAAAGAAATAAAAATTAAAAATAACAATTGAAGCAACCATCCCATCATCTCGTTCCCTTTCCTACTTACCACAGGCAACCAGTGTCCAGAAGTTAGTATGTATCCCATGTTTTTTTTGTATTTTACTACATAGATATGTGTCCATAAGCAATGTTATTATTTTTTGTGTTTAAAATTTTATTTAAATGTTATCATGCTGTAAGTACACTTTTGCAACTTTACTAATATAGTAGAGTTTATTTCTACTTTCTTATTTTGTGTTTTCTGTTTATCATGCTTTTATTTCACTTCCTTTTCTATACTTTCTTGCCTTCTATTACATTTCTGAGTTATCTTTTTCCCCACTTCTGCTGGCTTGAACATTACACCTTAAAAAATATTAACCTTGATTTATTATGGGAATAAAAAGGATTTTCTCTGGTAAACAGGTGGGGTTTCAGATTTATTTACATAAACATTTATGTGATACATAAAAAGTATCAGAAAACAAACTATGCTATTTTCTTATAGGCTTACACGTTTTGAAATCTATCTTTTCTTCACTGTAATTATATATAAGCTTTAAATTTTTTTTTGTTTTATTTATTTTTCCTTGGATTCTTTCTCTTTTGGTGAGAAGTTCATGGTTGTCAAGTATATTTTTTTCATAGTAGTAAAATTAACAAGAACTTAACTTTGCTTATGTTTTACATTTATATAACAATATACACTTTTCTTTTTATTCATTCAGTGTTTACCCTTAAATTTATAACATGCACACTCAACCAAGCCTAAGATATCGTCAGCCTCTTTCGAACAATATACAATCCTAGAAGCTTCAACCCTCCCATCATTCTTTTTATTTTTTAAATTTATTTATTTATTTATTTATTTATTTATTTATTTATTTATTTATTTTTGGCTGCCTTGGGTCTTTGTTGCTGAGGGCGGGCTTTCTCTAGTTGCCGCGAGTGGGGGCTACTCTCTGTTGCAGAGCTCGGGCTTCTCATTGTGGTGACTTCTCTTGTTGTGGAGCACGGGCTCTAGGCTTGTGGGCTTCAGTAGTTGTGGCATGCTGGCTCAGTAGTTGTGGCTTGTGGCTCTGGAGCACAGGCTCAGTAGCTGTGGAGCGCGGGCTTAGTTGCTCCACGGCATGTGGGATCTTCCTGGACCAGAGTTCGAACCAGTGTCCCCTGAATTGGATTCTTAGCCACTGCACCACCAGGGAAGCCCCATTCGTGTTATTATAGTAGTTTGGTGTCACCTTTTCAAATACCCTCTCAACTTAGAAATAAGTGTCAATATTGCTTTTTAACACTCAATATTAATTTAGATTTAGCAATATTTTTTACTATTATGTCCACAATTAGTACTTATAGCCAATGCTTTTTCCTGGCTTCATTGTCCTTCATCTTGAAGTATATACTTGAGCATATTTTAAGCAACAATTTATTACTATTAAACTATTTTAGTATTTGTCTGAAAATAATGTCAGTCTCACTTTCAAATGATACTTTGAGTATAGACTTCTTGATTATTTTCCCTTAACAATGTGGTAATACCTGTCATTCTATTGTCTTTCCTCTATTTTTATTGAAGAGAAATCTGCTGATAATGTGTTATTTCCCTTGTAGGAAATGTTTTTTATCTTGTTACTTTTAAGATTTTCTCTCTTTCTGTTGTGTTCTATGTTTCACTTTGTTTAGGTATATATCATTTTTATTTTTTCCTGTTTGTGGCTTAGTGATTATCTACTCAAATATTGCTTCCTTCCTATTTTGTTTATTCTATCACTCTGGAATTCCTTTTCAATATATATTGGGTCTTCTCTTTCATATTTTCCATCTCTTCATAGTGATGTGCTGCATTCTGAGTGATTTCCTAAGCTCTGTCTTCTACTTTCTGATTTTCTCTTGACTTGTTTAAACTGTCCATGGACTTTTTAATTTCAATGAATACATTTTTAATTTTTTAATGTTTAATTTTATTATTTTTATAAACCTTCCTGTTTGTTTTTGTAATGTTCTCTTGTTTCACTATTGATCTATTTTAAAAATCTTTTTAATAATTTAAAACGTTTGTAAAGTTTTAATAAAAATAAAGTTAGTGACACATTCAATAAGGAGGCCACAAACAGTTGGCAGAAAGAGCAATGGCCTGAGATTTGGGAAGCTGTGCCCTGGACTTTGCACTGCCTCTGTCTAGCTGTATGACTGTGGGCAAGTCACTGGAGATATTAAGGTCCCTGTTTCCTCATCTCTAAAAGGGGGGCTGGTACTCTCTATGGTTTAAAAGTCCATAATTCTAGGTAGTGCAGAGATAGATAGTGTCATAGGAAAATACCTCAAAATTCTGACACTACTAAATGGAATGAAATGAGAGACAGAAAAACCAAGACACAAACTGCTCTTTTTATTTATTTACTGATTGATTGATTTATCCAGTTTTTTCCTTTATTTAGATTTCACATATAAGGGATAGCATACAGTATTTGTCATTCTCTGTCTGACTTATCTAATTCAGCCTAATGTCTCAAGGTCCATCCATGCTTTCAACCACTTTTTAAATTCAAGTATAGTTGACTTACAATGTTGTGTTAATTACTGGTGTACAGCAAAGTGACTCAGTTATAATATATATACATTATTTTTCATATTCTTTTCCATATGGTTTATCACAGGATATTGAATATAGTTCCCTGTGCTATACAGTAGGATCTTGTTGTTTATCCAAACTGCTCTTTTTAAATAGGGTGTAATAATTGGAAAGTAAAGTGAAAAAACTGAAAAACAAAAAGTTGAAAAAAACTCTCAAACAGGACCTATTGCAGATTTTAACTGTATAATTTAAAAGCGTAAGCCTCTACTTCTGCTACATTTTTCTCCTATGAAGAAATGATGCTTGAACAATTGGACATCTATGTGAAAAAAAGAACCTTGACCATATATAAAAATCAACTCAAAATGTATTATAAACCTAACTATAAAAACTTCAGAAGAAAACACATGAGAAAATCGTTGTGACCTTGGATTATGCAAAGATTTCTTAGGTACCACACCAAAAACACAGTCAAAAGAATAAACACTGATAAATTGGACTTCATCAAAATTAAAAACTTTTTCTCTTTGAAAGACACAATTAAGAAAATTAAAAGGCAAGCCACAGAGTAGGTCAAAATGTTTGCAAAGCATATCTGATAAAGGACTTGAATCCAGAATCCATAAGGAATTCTCAAAACTTAATAATAAAATAAGTAACCTCTCTCTCCCACACACAAGTGGGCAAAAGATTTGAACAGACATTTCACCAAAGATATGCAGACTACAAATAAATACATAAAATATGTTCAAAATCATTGTCATAGGGATATGCAAATTAAAACCACAATGACATACCACTACTACCTATTATTAGAATGGGTAAAACAAACAAACAGACAAACAAACTGAAAATATCAAGTCCTAGCAAGAATGCAGAGCAACTGGAATTCTCACACATGGCTGGTAGAAACACAAAATAGACCAGCCACTTTGGAAAAAGGGTTTGGCAGTTTCTTGTAAACATACATTTATCATTCGACACAGCAATTCCACTCCTAGGTATTTGCTCAAGAGAAATGAACATATGGTCATTCAAAAACCTGTATGTGAATGTTTATAGTGACTTTGTGCATAATCGCCCCAAACTGGAAACAACATAAATGTCCCTGAATTAATGAATTGATAAATTGTGATACATCCATACAGCAGAATACTACTCAGCAATAAAAAGGATTACATTTTTAATACACATTACAACTGTTTTCGACTACAGCTGAATCCCCAAGTAATTATGCTGAATGAAAGAAGCCAGATCAGAAAAGAGTACATACTGTACGATTCCATTCATTTTGGAAGAGGCAAAACTAAAGAGACAGAAAACCAATTAGTGGTTGCCAGGGCCTAGAGGTGAAAGAAGTGATTGACTACAGAGGAGCACAAGGGAATTTGTTAGAATAATGTAACTGTTTTATATCTTTATTATAGTGGTGGTTACATACCATACGCACTTGTCAAAATTCATAAAATGCATACAACTATACATTAAAAAAGAAGCTTTTTACTACTTGGAAATTATGCCTCAGTAAACCTTACCACACCCCCAAAGACTTATACACAGGCTCTATCACAGATTTTAATGGTCATACTTGAAAGTATAAGCTCCTTTCTTTCTCCTACGAGAAAATTGTATCATAAGTAAGAAATCAATAAGGACAACCAAAACTAAAAATTTTAAATGTAAAATACTTGCAATACAAAATCTATGTGCTTTGAAATAAGTAATATTAAATATGTATGGTATTTACTTGCTGGTAATTTCAATCTTTTTCACTTTTTGATTTTACAAGTTAAATGTCAATGAAAGTCTGTGGGGTTTTTTTCCTAGAGAAATAGTACTGTTTCATTTTTCCTTCAAATAATGTTGATGCTGACGTTTCTCAAATAAACCCAGCTTGCCACCTTCAGGCAAATGAAAGATTTACAGAGACCATCACCAGTGATAGAACATCAATTTTGCAGATTTCTCAATCATCCATAATTAATAATATCTTGGTCACCCTATTAGTGTCTTTGTGAGATTTCCTCTATCCAGAATCTTTCCCTGGCATTTATTGAAATCTTTCCAACTTTCAAAGCTCAGTTCAAATGCCATGAACTCCCAAAAGTCTTTCCTCATCACTCTAGCTAGTTTTTCCTCCTTTAAATATTTAGCTCCTTGACTGCTTGCAGGTAGTGATAATCTCTTATGCATATTTTTATGCCTCTTTATGGCTATTAAGAAGGGTGAATAATATAGTTGTGCATTCTAATATTTACTGAATGCACACATGAATGAATGAATGAATAGGAAGTTAGAGTACCCATTCAGCTCTTATTTGAAAGAGTTCCTATTTTACTGATAGAATAATGGGAATGCCACACATTCATGCACGATTATATGCATATGTGTAAAGCATCAATTTTCATTGATAATGACTAAAAGTGTCTCAATTTTTATTAACCTCTCAATTAAATAATATTATTGATGAATGATTAATGATTGCTTGGTAAGTGGCCTTGTGATACTTACTCAAATCTTAATATCTGGACACCAAAAAAAAAAAAAAAAAAGAGAAGAAAGTAGGATGATGTTTTTTACTTTTGAACTGAAAGGTGGGTACTTCTCTAAGTTCTATGATATGGCCATCTAAACATTTTCCTCCAAATGCCTAAATGGCTAACATCCTACATGCATGTTAATAGAATATGTAACGAGCATGGGGTCCACTACCTCACTCATAGGAAAATTCCCTATTGTTTCTTTCTAACTCTGGTTAGGGAGTGAGGTTCTTCATGCTTCCATTCCCTCCAGAACGTACAAGCTCCCCTCTCTCTTTCCAGGCTTACATGTATCCAGGACTGCTAAGTGACTAACTGGTCACAGTTTTGGTTTTTTATTTATTTTTAAAAGGAGAAATGGTCTACACTTCAGATGGCTTATCTTCTTGAATGCCTACCACTAGAACTTTCTAACGAAAGATTCTCTTTCTCTTGCCTACTTTGAGGGCTCCTTATTCTTTTGATCAGTTCTTCCTTTCTCATTACATTCTCCCTTCTCTCTGCCCTCTCTAGGCTCAGTCTTATCTGTCTGAGAGAGGCAATAACCAGTTCTTCAAGCATGCACAGGAGGCCCTGATCTTGGCATTTAGGTTAGCAGTGTCCTTGGATCTTTGTTTCTGCTCTGGTGAGGGCTGGGGCGGAAGAAAGGTCTTTAGTTTACCAGTAAGACAGAAATAAAGGAGGGAAATAGGGAGGAACAATCAGATTCATATTTTGGGATACAAATCTGTCACAAATGCAGATTCATTCATTCAAAGTCATACCTGCTTTGACTAAAAGTTTGTTCTCTCTCTTCCAGACCTGCATTCATTCTCAAAATGTGAACTTGCTTTTTCTCCCTCATCAGTACCTCTCTGTTTCAAGTCTCCTAAACACACCTTCTAATTATACCCCAATGATACCATTGACCATGAATCATCACACATACACTGTAGCAGCAGCATCTTTTTCTGGCTATTCTCTTCTCTCCTTTCATTTACCTTAATTAATGCTAACCATACATCTCCAAATGCATTAAGTACCTTTTCAGTTTGCCCTCTATTTCTCTTCCCACCCACTTACAGTCTGGCTCCTATCTACTTCTCTTTACCAGACAACTATTGTTTTGGTCAAGTTTATGGATTAAAAAGAAATATTGGGCTTCCCTGGTGGCGCAGTGGTTGAGAATCTGCCTACCAATGCAGGGGACACGGGTTCGAGCCCTGGTCTGGGAAGATCCCACATGCCGCGGAGCAACTAGGCCCGTGAGCCATGGCCGCTGAGCCTGCGTGTCCGGAGCCTGTGCTCCGCAACGGGAGAGGCCACAACGGTGAGAGGCCCATGTACTGCACACACACACACAAAAATCCATGAACTTTGACACTATTGCTCACTCTCTTGACTTCCAGTTATGATTAGCTTTCTACATGCTGCCATTTGTCTGGTGTTTTTGACTTTCTGTATTTCATTATATGAATATCTTTGATAATTTTCCTTTCTACCCCAGTTAAACTATAACAGTGGTTCTATACTCTCCTTTCTTTCTTGAAGAGGATTTAAAATTCTACTCCATTTTAAAAAATCTAATACTGAGCCTCTTTCCTGTCTTCTGGATTCTCTGAAGTAGATTGCATAGATTCAAGAACATTTTGAAAGACTGCTTATGAAGCAATAGCAGCAGGGTGCAAGTCATACTTTTCACACTTCTTTGATTATCATTTCCTTCAGGTTTTAAAAAAAATAATTAATTTTTGGCTGCGTTGGGTCTTCGTTGCTGCTACTTTTTGTTGCGGTGCACCGGATTCTCATTGTGGTGGCTTCTCTTGTTGCAGAGCACGGGCTCTGGGCACACGGGCTCAGTTTCTCCGCGGCATGTGGAATCTTCCCAGACTAGGGCTCGAACCGGTGTTCCCTGCATTGGCAGTCAGATTCTTAACCACTGAGCCACCAGGGAAGTCCTCCTTCAGCTTTTTCTTTTTCTACCCAAAGATAAAAGGAAATAGATTCAATGTTGTTGAGAACACTGACTTTTCTTCTCAGATTAAACCCATGTATTTTCTATTTTCATTCTATATTTGTATCTTGTTTGCCATTGCAATTTGTAAACTCACTGAGCAGGAAATAGTTGTTGTTCTTTCAATATGGAATAGCCCTAAGCACATGGTTATTAATGATGACATGTTTTAAACACCCTTGGTTTTAAAGTCAACAATGTTAAACATCATTTGAGTTTTTCACTTTTACTTTTCTTTATTCTTGGCTTGCAGGTTTTATTCTGGATACTCTCACTATGTGGTTCTCATACGAGAATGGAGTCATTCTATAATAGTTGATTTACAAACATTGGAAGAAAATATATTAGCCACCAAGATTTAGATAATTCCGTCTCCCATTACAGTACAGTGGTATTAGTGTAACTTTGAAATCTAGTCAAATCTAGTCTAGGCAAATATGTGAGCTTTGATTCCCATGTATGAAAATTAGTGATAATAACCTACTTGTATGGGTTTTTGTGAAGAATAAGTGAAAAAATTTATATTACATGTTTGACTGCTAAGTGCTCAATAAATGGTAACTGTCATTGGTCTGAAATTATTCTGCTCATTTTCTTAAAAGTGACTACCATGGCCTGTACTCACCAATATCTTGCCTATACTACAAATGTATTTTTGCTTTTTTTGTGGTTTTTCTGAGTTGTGATATTTTGAATTCTAACAGAATGCAGGATGTTGGGGGATTCCTTTAATGGATGAGAGAAATCTGGGATGTTCTCCTATTATCTCATTTATTCCTGTAGCTCCCAGGTTTGGAGATATAAAGTTGTTAGAAAGTTGCTCTCACTCACTTGCATTTTAGGAGACGTTAGTCCCATTTAAAAGGAGTTGGTATACATATATTTTAAATAAGCACAGAAAAATCTTGGGGTCCAATGACATCTTTTGAAGCCTGGTTG
Source organism: Mesoplodon bidens (assembly GCF_964165515.1). Taxonomy (NCBI): domain Eukaryota; kingdom Metazoa; phylum Chordata; class Mammalia; order Artiodactyla; family Ziphiidae; genus Mesoplodon; species Mesoplodon bidens. Next base: position 6,174,088 of record NC_138179.1, read on the forward strand.
GTTAGGAGAATAGTGAACTTTAGTTAAAGTGACAACTTGAGCTGTCTTTTTTGGCAGTAAGTGTTGGTTAATAATAACAGCAGGAATGATTGAAAAGTCCAAGAAACAATCTTCTTGCATGGATTTTGTTACGATTGACACTACTTACAAAATTGTAAGGTTCTATAACAGAAAGACCTGCTTCCCAAAGTACCTTTTCTGAAAATTCACCCCACCCCGATTGTTGTATATCTGTTTAATTTTTCAGTTCTTGTGGTTTCCAAGGAATCCACAACCATTAAAAGTGAGCTTAACTCCTCTGGAGATCAATCATTCATTCATCCATCAGCGAATTCAAAAAATATTGACGGTCCAGTTTGAATCACTTTGCTGTGCTCCATGTACCATGATTTTCTAAAGTTGCCGCCCTTGCGTCTAGTTGGGGGAAAGGGGAAGAAAATAAACATGGAAATAAATTAAAATGCAGGGTCCTATGAAGGAACTGGACAGCGTGGGGGACCTAAGTTTTGGACACTACGGAAATAGAAGTTCAGCTGTGCAACTCATGAGCTGTGTGCCTTGAACAGGTCATTTCAGGATGAACAAGGTGAGAATGTCGTGGAACGCCGAACTTTAGGATGGTTCCAGCTCCTGGCAAAGGGTCACATCACGGTAGGTGTGTGAAGGTAGGATAGGCTTGCAGTGACCACTGAGAAAAAAAGGTGTCGCCTGGCCCTTTTGCGCACAAGAGGAGAAACAGGAGGGGTCCCTTCGGGACCTCTGGGCTGGCTTCGCCGGCGGAGCCACAGCGCACGCCGGCGTTTGGCGGGAAACACTCGAGGGTGTGCCCTCTGCTCGGGGCTGGGTCGCGAGGGTTGGGCAGCTCTCCGGCTGCCTCGCGCTACGTCATCGAACAGCTCCTCCTCCCCTCGCTCGAGTCGCACGCGCGGAAGTAAACACCTTGACGTCATCAGGGCGCGTCTTCGCCTTTCCCCTCCCATCTTCCCAGAACCGTGGACGTGCTCATCTCCGCTCCGGGCCAGGTCTATGTCCCGGTTTCCCGCCGTCGCGGGCAGGGCGCCAAGGCGGCAGGAGGAAGGTGAGCGATCAAGAGACCTCCAAGAAGAGCGGCCTTCGGCAGTTCCCATCGCAGATAGAGGTGCGGTCCGCGGGACACTACGGAGGCCAGCGGGAGTTATGGCATGGGGGTTCTGGGGGGTGGATAAAAGTCCGCCTTAGGCAGGCAGAGAAGAGTAGGGGGAGAGGCCGCAGCGTTCTTGTCGCTCTCCAAGCCGGAGGCGAACTTTGCATCCAGTGAGGACTTTGGTCTAGAGGGGGGCGGTCCCAGACCCAAGTTGGGTGAAAACCCTGCTGGGGGACAAAAAAGTGAACCCCAACGCCGAAACGCGTTCCTCTCTTAAATGGGCTCATAAAGCCTTTGTTCTCTACCCATCCATTCCCGCCTCCCCCCCTCCGCCCCTTCGTCGGGCCGCCAGCCTGCCTTTGGGTACGGTATGAGGGAGCCAGTTTCCAGGAGCCAGTTTCCATGGTTACCCACCACTTGGCCTTCTGGGATATCAGTCACTCTGAACAGGGACCTAACTTGAACCGTGAATCAGAAGCAAACACAGGTGGCTTTTAATTCAGCTGAGAGTTTTTCTGCTGTGTTCCAGGTTTTGGTCTATTTTTTAATAAAATTGGGTTTTGTTCTTCTGTATAGGTATGCTTGCAAATACATTGCCTTGTGCTAGGCTTAACTTTGTCAGCTACTTTGAGTCATGCATTAGCAGATGCTCAAGTTGATTTCACTAAAAAGTTGCTCTCGGTTTATAAACCCTTGCTTGCAAATTGGATGTAGGTGATTTAACTGAGGAGTCATGGGTTGATTATTTCCAGCCCTGAAATTCTATTGTTATTCCCTTTTCATTTTTGGGAGATTCAATCAGAGATATCTTTACAGGCCACTGAATTGCACAATTTTTTCCCCCTGTCATTACAGAAGAGAAAGGATGCACATCACAGGAGGGAGGAACTACTCCAACTTTTCCTATTCAAAAACAAAGAAAAAAGCTTATTCAAGCTGTGAGGGACAATTCATTCCTTATTGTTACTGGAAATACAGGAAGTGGTAAAACAACTCAACTCCCAAAATATCTATATGAAGCAGGTAATTTTATTCTGGGAAAATATTGGGAGTACTTTAAAAATATCCTCTTAAAAGCTAACAGGACTTCTGTATTACACAAATGCCCATCATTTGTTTTATAGTCCCAGTTCTTCTCTTGGCACACTGTCCCCACATCTTCCTTGCTTTTTTATGGTCTTATTTCAGATTAGTTGAAATGGCATTTTCAGTTATCATAATAATTCCAAATAGAATTATAGGTAGATGTTGATTCTGTGCTATAGAATAAGGTTGTCTTGCAGTAGACTGTTGACCACTGGGTACTGAAATAATTCTCAGAGGGAAGGGAGATATTGATATCTGCTGCTGACATTAGTATTTCTTGGTTCTATCTCCAGAGTGTTATCAGGTAACTGTTTATTCCTTGACTCTCCTAACACCAAGCCAGCTAACAAATTATCCTTACGGTGTCTTTCCCTTCAATACGGTAAAACTTTCTATCATAAGGTTGGTATAGAGCAAAATTATGTTGGATATTATAAAAATTTCGTAGTGTATGTTAACTTACTCTAATGCATCAAATCTAAGATGCCGTCTATTAAGACATACCACTATTTTACATACTATTAATAAAAAAAATGCCATCAGTTATAAGATGCATCTCCCTTTCAAAGATATTAAAATAGTAAAATATGCTTGTAGAATCTATGAAAAGTGGTATATTTAAATCCATTTTAGGAAGTGTGTGGAATTTTATGGATTCCTAGGGGTTAAAAATTCTTGGCTTACTCTTTAGAGTAAATCTTTAGACTGAAATTGAAAAAAATTAATTAAAATATATACATTTAGAAGGGCTATTAATATGTATTCTTATTTTTAATTAATACTTAAATTTCCATGGTGCAAATGTAATACAGTGTGTTGTTAATTGTCAGAGTTTTCTTTTAGAAACACTTGAACAGTTTGTATTGATTGACCAGAAACAATTTAGCTCTGATGGGAAGCAATTGTTTACAATTTTGTGTTTTTTTACCTCTGGTTTTGATAGGGTTTTCACAACATGGTATGATTGGTGTGACTCAGCCACGAAAAGTAGCTGCCATATCTGTTGCTCAGAGGGTTGCTGAAGAAATGAAATGCACTTTGGGATCCAAAGTAGGATACCAAGTTCGTTTTGATGATTGCAGCTCTAAGGTACAAAAGTTTTTTGCTTGTATTTAATTAAGTACTGTAAATTTATAGAAAGAGTGAGAAAGTGATGAAAGATTTTGACTTCAAAATTCCATTTATATTTTAAAGAAACAAAGCCTCAGATTAGAATTAGTTTGTGTTGCCCATTGTTAATGCTCTAGTCCTGGGGTGTCTAATTCATCCCATTTTCTCCCTTCTCAATTAGTTTATGTGACAGTTATGTTGATTTTTCACAGGACTCTCATGTATTTTAGCTGTAAGGATCCTTGGCATGTAACTTACATTTGTATTCTTTAAAAAAATTTTTTATTGCAGTAAAATACATATAAAATAAAATTTACCATTTGTATTATTTTTAAACCATTTTTAGGTGAACAATTCAGTGGCATTAAGTTCATTCATAGTGTTGTGTAACCACTACTGCTATCTATTTTCAGAATGTTTTCACCATCCCAAAGAAAAACTCTATCTACTAAACAGTAACTCCACATTCCCATCTCCCCGCCCCTAGTCCCTGGTAACTTCTATTCTGCTTTATGTCTCTATACATTTCCATATTCTAAGTACCCTGTACAAGTGGAATCATACAATATTTTGTCCTTTGTGTCTGGCTTATTTCATTTAGCGAGAGTTTTCAAGGTTCATCCATATTGTATGGTTGTATTCTTGAAGTCAGTGGAAAACTGACAGCTTAATGAACAAAGTCATTGAGCAAGTATTTATTGAGCATCTTCTATATGCATGGCAATAGTTCATAGCTACAATTTACATTCCTTCAGGATTTCTTAATCCTGTACCAGATATAAAACAATCTCTCATTTGCCCTTGGTCCCTGATAGGAATGGCCATCAACAGTGGCAAAGAATGACTCCCCAAAATACTGTCTTTGCCTTCCTAGTGGTCACTGCTGGGGATTTTTCTTTATTTTTTTCTTCCTTGGTTTTATGGATATCATTGCTGTTAACTCCTCCTCTGGACCTTACTCTCACCTTGTTTTAATTCTAGTCGACTGACCCTATTTTTGTAACAGGAAAGTGGTCGAGGAAGAAGAGAGTGAGAGAAATGGTGCACCTACCTTTTCTCTTGAGTCCTCTAAAATAGCAGCTGAGACAGGGAGATGAATTCCATTTCATTATTGTTTTCCCACAACTTGCTCACCTGCAGTCATCGCATTATCTTAACCACTTTCCACTGACTTCATTGTATTTCCTCATTGGTCACTTTTGTTTGCTTTATCCCAGAATATTCACCTTAGTTCCTTATCCCTGTCTCTGTATAGATCACAAGTTGAGTAATTTACCATCCATGTTATTAGACATGTTATTAGACTATTTTATGTACTCTTATTTCATCAGATTAGTTTGGTCATTTAATATCTGTACATCTGAGGGGGAAAATTTAGTTTGCAAAGCAGGGATGAATTTCTGTGATTTTATTTTTATGTATATGTTAATGTACTCTGCTGTTTGAACATTAGGAAACAGCCATCAAATACATGACTGATGGATGTTTACTGAAACATATTCTGGGAGATCCAAATCTTACCAAGTTCAGTGTCATTATATTGGATGAAGCCCATGAGAGAACCCTAACTACAGTGAGTATTTTACTGTATCGGTTATTTATTAGACAGTTTACTTCTTTTGGGTAGCTTTGTACTGTATAGTGAATTGCCTTCTCTTACTTACATTTTAATCTATTCAAATGGGAATCCTTTGGTTAGGAGAGCAAAATATTTAAAATAAATTGGTTGTTATGTACACTTGTGACTTACTAGAAATGTACTTTTCTTTCAGGACATCTTATTTGGTTTATTGAAGAAGCTGTTTCAGGAGAAGTCTCCTAATAGGAAGGAGCATTTAAAGGTCGTAGTGATGTCAGCAACTATGGAATTAGCCAAGCTCTCTGCATTCTTTGGAAATTGTCCAATATTTGATATACCTGGAAGGCTTTATCCGGTCAGAGAAAAATTCTGCAATTTGATTGGTCCACGAGATAGAGAAAATACTGCATATATTCAAGCGGTATTACTTGGCATCCTTTTTATGTCTTTTCTGTATCTATGATTCTAGTTGATTGAGTAGTTTGATAATTCATTTGTCTCCATTATTTTAATGGCAGCCCTCATAGGTCCTAGGACTTTTTTTTTTTTAAGATTTATTATTTACTTATTTACTTATTTTTGGCAGTGTTGGGTCTTAGTTGTAGCACGTGAGATCTTCGTTGAGGCACGCAGGATCTTTTGTTGTGGCGTGTGGGCTCTTCTTTGTGGTGCACGGGCTTCTCTCTAGTTGTGGTTTTCACGCAGGCTCCAGGGCACGTGGGCTCTGTAGTTTGCAGCACGCAGGCTCTAGTTGAGGCATGCAAGCTCAGTAGTTGTGGCACGTGGGCTTAGTTGCCCCGCGGCATGTGGGATCTTAGTTGCCTGACCAGGGATCGAACCCGCGTCCCTTGCATTGGGAGGCGGATTCTTTACCACTGGACCACCAGGGAAGTCCCAGGTCCTAGGACTTTCGAGAACCAAATTTAATTTTTCTGTGGAACTAGGGGAGGTGGTGGTGGGGGGGAGACTGTATTTCCACTAGCATATTATGCTTGTGTTTCTTGCTTTAGATTGTGAAAGTGACCATGGATATCCATTTGAATGAAATGGCTGGAGACATCTTGGTTTTTCTGACTGGTGAGCATTCAGTACCAGGTTTAAAAATTTTACTATTTGTATGAGGGAGTGGGGCACCATGATAGAGTGTTACCTTTGTTGGAAACTCTAGGCTCTACTCATGTTATCCTAGCCTTTTATGATTTTCTGAGTAGTTTTAGCTATTATATCTATTATAAGCTATATAAGGTAATTCTACACTGCCCTAGAAACCATGAGTCTCATTAGTAAACATAGGTAAAATACACTGACCTTTTAGTAGAAAGATATTAAATGGTAAAATTAATATTTTTATTACTCTATCTTATATAGAGCTGTTAACCACACTAAACGGTCCTGGATCTGAATGATTAATTTCATTGTTTCAAAAGACATACGACTAGCCCCTTTCTTCTGTGAGTGGTGGGATGGTACTCTGTGGTAGCAGTGCACAAGGTGTGGAATCCATGTCTCATAGACAAGCCTTTTCTGGAGGTCAAAAATAGAATAGTTACATCTCAGACGAGTGTGATGTTTCAAGTAGCAGCATCTTACTAACAGATGTGAGTAATTTCATGGCTCACCTCCTACACTGCCTTGTACCCATGTCAGAAGTGAGACATTGTAACAATCTCTTAGCCTTTTTGAGGTACCTAAGTATTTTGAAATACACCTAAATGTAGTATCTCCTGGACTAGCCTCCCCTATGGTAATGATTAACTTTATTGAGTCTTCCTCAAATATACCATATTAGCAAGATGAAAGGCTTGATGATTATAAACATTTTTTTTTTTTTTTTTTTTTTTTGCGGTACGCGACCCTCTCACTGTTGTGGCCTCTCCCGTTGCGGAGCACAGGCTCTGGGCGCACAGGCTCAGCGGCCATGGCTCACGGGCCCAGCCGCTCCGCGGCAGGTGGGATCTTCCCAGACCGGGACATGAACCCATGTCCCCTGCATCGGCAGGCGGACTCTCAACCACTGCGCCACCAGGGAAGCCCGATTATAAACATTTTTATTCCTTTAGAGATTTAAATTCCCTTGGAAACTTTCTTCTATTTTTAATTTTATTGTTGAGATTGAGTACAATTTATGTGTTCATCTACCTTAGATCAAATGAGAGATTTAAAATAACTATTATGTAAAACCACTATTAATCTAGAAGGGTTTTTTTTATTCTTAAATTAATTTTGCTGTTCGGTTGCTGACATTATTTTCTCCCCTCATTTCAGGTCAGTTTGAAATCGAAAAAAGTTGTGAGTTACTTTTTCAGATGGCAGAGTCTGTTGATTATGATTATGATGTCCAAGATACCACTCTAGATGGCTTGCTAATACTGCCGTGTTATGGATCTATGACAACAGGTAATTCCTCGCTAGAACAGAAAATTTGATTTTTAAAACTTTTCATTGAGTAATAACATGTATACAGAACAGTGTGCAAATCTTAGGTGTTTAGGTCAGTGAATTTCACAAAGTGAACTCACCTTTGTAACCAACACCCAGATCAAGAAACAGAGCATTAGGAGAACCAGTCAGCATCCTTTGAGATAAGTGATTTTTTTTTCTTGAAATCTTTTCACATTCACTTTTTCAAGACCTTGGACATCTATTCTATCCCCCTTACTATTGTTAAGAGTGGCCTATGTCTTCTCCCAGCAGAACAAAAATATTGTTGGTAATTTTTTGAAATTAAGGCTATAATTCCTTGATAGTAGTAGCATAAGTCAAATCTGATTTGCCACTGCCACGGAATTTCTAGAAATTTTATATATCCAGATATATCTGAAACAAACCAGTGGATTGTTTTCTTTTTATGTAGCTACACACATTAGTCTACTTTTCAAGTACGATGTTCTTTTTTAAGTTCAAAGAGCAAATGCAAACTCTTATCATTCTATTTGTTCATAATAAATGTTGTTGAATGAGGTTTAGAATTTGTTTTATAGAACTATTTTATTATGGAATTTGACTTGTAAAAGCAAAGGGAAGTTAACCTGCAGTCTCCTATTTGAAGTTTGATTGGGATTAGCATTTAATGTAATGCAAAAAGCATTTAAATGTCTTTATATTTTACGTGTAGTTTTGTTTTTGTTGAGTAGGTGGTTCTTATCCTTATATTACGAAAAAAGTTCAGGAATACATGTGTTGGTAAATAACCATAGACCATGTGCTATTTTGGAAATCCCTTTTGTGATGATATTGGGCCCTTGCTCTCAACATTGAGATCTATTTTAGATTTTTACATCTTCAAGGGAATTTGTAGGGTCATTATTAGGTATTTAATGTTCTCATTGTTTTTTTTGAGATTTTATCTACTAACTTTTATAATTTACTTTATAACTGATAAGATAATTCAAAACCTGTTGCAGTTGCTTTGTTAACTATTAACAATATATATATTTTTTCTTTTTCTATATAAAGTAAATAATTTCTTTCTTTCCATCTTACTGCCATATTGAAAATAATGTTCTCTGTCTGCCACTTCTTGATTATCTTCCTGAAATTCAGTTTTTGTACTATTAAACGTTGCTAGTGACCTTCTATTCCTCAAATACCATGGCTTTTTTCTATTGGTATTTTGATTTTGTGTTAATATAAGTCTCCTTAAATGCTGTTGTTTAGGATAATTATTTTGGTTCTCCTGACCACTATTTCTGTAAGGCTGCTGTCTTCCCACCCTCCCTGGCCTTTGTTCCCTTCTGAATGTGACTGTTCCCTAAGGTTTCATCCTTAGCTTGCTGTTTTCTTAGAATTATCTGTTTTGGAGAGCTTGGCTCCTGGGATTCACCTGTCACTTTGTGATGACTCCTGAAAGCTGTCTCTAGTTCAGTCTCCTGCACTCTAGACCTGCTGGGTCTCACAGGGCTTTCTGGTCTGTGCATCCTAGATCATACAGTCCAAACAAGTGGCAACTCCTACAGGTTTTCTTTTACCTTTATCTTGTCCAGATCATTCATTTTTCTTTTTTTTTTTCCTCATTGTCATCATTAGAATTGGGATCCTCAGTTTGCTTTCCTGAGCTGTTAACATATCCTGCTAACTTGTTTTCCCTGATATAACTTACCATCCTACCTGCCATGATAAACATAATCTTCCAAAAGCACAGCTCTGATTGTGTCAGTCTCCTGTTGGGTACCTTCAGCCATTTCCTATCGCCAACTGAATTATAATGCGAACTTAATAACTTGGTATTCATTATCCTTCCAGTATGACTTCAACCAGCTTTCAGCCCTAATTCCCAGTGTATGTGATTTTCTTTGTTGGTGTATATGCGTAAATGGTAAAGATGCGGGATTGGGTGTGAGTAGAGCCATTATTAAAGGGTTTTGTTTGTTTATTTTAGTTTCCCTTCCGGTTCCAAGGACACTGTAGGTGAGCTACTGGTGATCCATTATGATCATAACAATATTTATTGTAGCAGTTTATAACAGTGCAAAGAGGCATTCAGATGGAGCTGATGAGGTACTAAGTAATGGGTGAGGTGGAGTTGGATGAAGTAGGGAGAGGGTGGCAGGTTCCTGGGATCTAAGGCTTTCTTTCTAAGCCTGCTAAATACAATATAGCACTTATTTTCTTTATTATTGCTACTTTGGGTTGTGGGGAGAGACACATAACATTATCATGTTATTTCCTTTATTTCCTATTAGCTTCAGGAACAGAAAACTTGCACTTGGGAGTGAGGAGAGGGAAGAAGAGTTTCCTGCTTATAGCCTGGAGTGAGGGGGTACAAATGGACCTAGGTTTAGTGAATAAGTAAAAATTATGAGGTGGATATTTTATATTTGCTCTTATTTCTGGGCTAGCCATGAGGGTGGCTGACTGTTTTAAAGGGACATCTTAAAATACCTCTCCCTACTTGACATCAAAAATTTTCATCTGTCAAATGTGAAGAGGTGCTGTGGTATCTCTTCTACTACCAGGGTCATATGACCCTGCTCCCTGGGCTGAACTCCCCCAAGCCCCACCCTTTGCAATGTTCACTCAAGCTCAAAATGTAAGAGAGATTTTTGATTCCTTTTCTTCCCACAACATTTTTATGACTCTGTGTTTGCTCTTTCCTGAACTTGTACTCCTCCTTTCCCTTTTATTCTCCCCTTTCACTGGTTAAAATATGCTATTTTGTTTCACAAGTGCAACCAACTCCATAAAAACCTTTCCTGATTTCCCTCCTCACAGCTGGTTTTTATCTCTTCTTCATTTGAACCTCATTGTGCTTTACTGTATCTCTTGTGGCGCTTAACACATTTATCTTGTGTTACGATTGTCTCACCCACTCTATGAGATTGTGAACTTCCTGAGGACAAGTACTAAACATTGAAAAAGTCCTGACTAAGTATTTGTTAAATTGAGTTCCAGATTTTTTACTTTCTGCTGGATTCTATTAATGTCTTACACCAAACACTGTGTCTGAACCTTTTTCTTGTTTCTTTCAAACCTTTTCCCTCTTCTGACTTCCCCCTTTTTGTTTAGGTCTTATACTCCTTCAGGTTGGTCATGCATTTAGGGAAAGCTGAACCCTCACAAAAATTTATGAACTGAAATATACCTGTTACTTCATAAGTGACAGTTATTTGCATGGAATTAGACACTTTTAGCACTGATGTAATTATCTAATTCAGTGCTTCTTAGCCTTTTGTGGAGGGTGGGGATCTCAGATTTTTAAGTAATGAAAGCCTGGCTGTTTTTCTAGAAAAATGCACATATACCCATATATATATATTTGCATAATCAGATTTTTTTATTTTACAGATAGAGGCTAAGTGATGTTCCTGAGGTCACATGGTGAATCTACATTTGATAACTGGTTGTTTATTCAGTAGTGGAGGATCTAACAGTACATGTGTTTCCAGAATAGATGAAGAAAAGGAGAGGAGCTTTACCTTGGATTAGTGTACAACATTTTAAAAGGGGAAAACCTACTCATTTGGATTATTGCATAAATCCAAAAATAGTTTTTTTTTCTTTCTTCTGCTTGCAAACCAAAGATATTACTTCAATATAGCAAGTACCAAGTGTCTAAGATAGTTTTCTTAAATGTTAAGATTAAAGATGTGGGGGAATAAGGCTAGTGAGTTTCACATAAAAACTTTTAGTCTATGTGGAGTCTCCCCAAATGGGAAAAATTTTCTTTTGTCTTAAAAAGAAATATATACTTTTTAAAAACAATGAAATCAGCAAAGAAAAATAAACTTACTCAGATGCCACCAACATGATTAAGTGATAATCACTATTAATATTTTGAGGCATATTGTTTTGACCTTTTTATTTATACATTTAGATATATTTTATTGTTTAGTTTTTTTTAACAAAAATGAATTTATTTTACATATGCTCCTTCATTTTTCTTTTTTGCCCTTTGTAGAAGTTTTAAAAGTATAGAAAAGTACCAAAAAAATCCATTTTCCACTATGCAGAACTAATAGTTGGTGTCTCTCTTTTAAGAAAAATTACTCAATTAAGGGAAAGTAATACAGTTTCATTATAAAGAATTCAAGCAGTGTACAGTTTTGCAAAGGTAAAAGTAAAGAAATCACCTCAAACTCCATCCAGAAATAACCATCTTTAACATTAGAAAAAACATTATTCAGATCTGTGTGTGTGTGTGTATGTGTGTACATATAGAAGGATAAGTGAGTAGTTAGATAGGGTGACAGAAATACTTTTTTTAAGAATGAGATTATAGTATTAGCTGCTTTTTTAAAAAGTATTTAATTTTACTTGAATTTACTTGAAGGAATTGTTAACTTCAAGAATATCTTTACCACATGAGATAATATTTTACAAGAGTGCTTTAAAGTTTAAAAGGATGAAAAATATTAAGCTGAAGTTAATATCTTCTTTTTAGACTATATTTGATTGGAGATCTTATCTGTTGCCTGATTTGAAAGATGAGCACTTAAGTACTGATATTCTTCTATATCCTCCCGTTCTGATTTTTGTTAGTTATTTTTACATTGTTCAGTTGTATTCAGTATTTACTATCAATCCTTTTACCATGGTTTTTCCATTCCTAAGTTACTTTCAGTTAATTTTAGATTGGCTAGATTTTAACCTTTTTTTTTTTTAATAGAAGAGCTCTTGGGTGTTATTTTTTTTTGTAGTTCTTTTGTTTAAGAATGTCTGGCTTTTGCCTTTATACTTGAGCTACATCTTGGCTGGGTTTTATGTTCTTGGGTCACACTTTCTTTTCCTTAGAACTTGGTAGACGTTGTCCAGTTGTCTTCTGGCATTGAATGTTGCTGCGGAGAAGTCTGAGGCCAACCTGATTTTTTTTCCCCTCCTTGTAAGTGATTTGCTTTTTCTGTCTGATTGCCTGAAATTTTCTATTTTTATCCTTAAAGTTCAATAGTTTTTAATTAGAATATTTTTTGGTGTTGAGTGTTTTATAGTAAAATTTTCCTGGAATTTTATGTGCTCTTTTTAAAAATCAACTTTATTGAGGTATAATTTACATACAATAAACTGTGCCCGCTTTAAGTGTATAGTTCAGTGAGTTTTGACAATGTACATACCTGTGTAACTACCACCACAAACAAGATAAATTATTCTTAGTTGCTCTTTTGATCTGCAAATTCAATTCTTTATTTCAAGGAAATTCTCTTGGGTTATATCTTTGTATATAACTCTTGTCTATTTATTGGTTTCCTACTTCAGGGATACCAATTATTCTTATGTTGGATTGCATGTCTTCCATATTTTTTAGCTTCCTTCTAGTTACTTTATCTTTTCACCTGCAGTTACTGATTATCTCAAGCCTTTTCTCTATGTTAGAAGTTTGATTTTCATCTGTATTAGTGAGAATTCTCAAGATATTTTTGCCTTACCCAAAAATGACTTCGGGGGGTGGGGGTAGAGTTTGAGCTGAGCAGTGTTGTACCTCTTTTATTCTGTTCCAGAATCATCTTTTTCCCCCTTTGATTGACAATTTCTGTTTATAGCTTTATGTTCCTTTTATACACATATTCTCTCTCTCTCTCTCTCTCTCTCTCTCTCGCACACACACACACACATACACACACACACACACTTTCTCTCTCAAACACGTTTCTGCTTTGGGATCAATTTGGAACAAGAAATTCTATGAGGACGTTTCAGTTGGCCTTTACATATAATATGTCATATACATGTATCTTAGTAACATTACTCCATTAAGAGCGTTAAGTGGTCTCTCTCAGTATCCTTATTTCTTGGTAGATTTTGGAACATCTTTCTACCTCTTTGCCAATCCCCCCCCACCATTAATTTATACTCTAGTACCTTATTAGGTGCATGGAGGTAATCAGGAGAATTGCTACATCTTAATGAAAATATTCAGTTTCCCTTTTTCTTTGTGGAAAGTGAGAATGTGCTTTAGGATATATGTATTTAACTTTTCCCCAAACCTTTATAAACAAACATAAAATTGGCATGTGTTTATACTTGTGGAATATGGTGAAAGTATGTGGGTAAAATGTAAATGTGAAACAAACGTAAGTCTTGTCAAAACAGCAGTTTCAGGACTTTTTTTTTTTTTTTTTTGCGGTACACAGGCCTCTCACTGTTGTGGCCTCTCCCGTTGCGGAGCACAGGCTCCGGGCGTACAGGCTCAACGGCCATGGCTCACGGGCCCAGCCACTCCGCGGCATGTGGGATCTTCCCGGACCGGGGCACGAACCCGCGTCCCCTGCATCAGCAGGCGGACTCTCAACCACTGCGCCACCAGGGAAGCCCCAGGACTTTTTAATTGACTGTAGTGAACAAAATGATAAACTGAAATTTTGCCTGAACTGAAGACTAAAATTAGGTACTTTTAGACGTGGGTTAATTGAAAAACAGAGTTACTCATAAGTATGCTCAGACTAGACATTTCTAATTTATTTAAAATTTTAGGGTAATGTGGAATTTCAAAGGTAGAAGGATCTCAATTTATTGTTTATATCATGCATTTTTAAATTGATCAATTCATTGAACTTTACTGAGCACTTTCTATGGTCCAGCCATTGTAGGTACTGGGCATATGTACCTACAATGACAATGTACATACCTGTGTAACTACCACCACAAACAATAAAAGAAAGTCCTTATTCTTACAGAGCTACACTGTAGTAGAATAGATAGACAATAAATAATAAATAAATGTGTAAACATATAACTTGAACTGCAAAATAGTATATGAATCCTTTGAACTGTCTGAGCTACCTAAATCTAAGAAACACCTAAAAAATAATTTTTATCACTTATGTGCAAGCTGCCTTTCTAGCACTTTTTTACTTGTGAAATAATTTCAGAATGATTTTTAGAAAAATAGTAGCAATACTTGACTTGGTTTTAAACTTGGCTGTCTGTATGTAAATCCTGGGCAAGCTGCTTGACCTCTCTGGGCTTTAGTGTTCTCATCTATAAAATGAGATAGTTGGCCTAGTAACGTAATTTTAAAACTGTGATTGTCTGTGCCACTCCTTTTCCCCTTCATAATAGTTCAACTTTGTTCTGTTTTATATATTGCGGATACATGGATCTTTTTAAGATTTTCTTTGGAAACAGGTTTTGTACTTTATTTAAAAACAGGTTTGGTTAAGATTTTCTTGGCTGCTGAAAAGAAAACAACTTGAGGTTGTTCAGGTAGAAAGAGTGAATTTTCTGAACAAATTTCCAAATATCTTGTGGAAATTGCAGCCAGGCATTTAAATTTTTTCTCTTTTTAAAGGACATATATGGGGCTTCCCTGGTGGCGCAGTGGTGGAGAGTCTGCCTGCCGATGCAGGGGACACGGGTTCGTGCCCCGGTCTGGGAAGATCCCACATGCCGTGGAGTGGCTGGGCCCGTGAGCCATGGCCGCTGAGCCTGCGTGTCCGGAGCCTGTGCTCCGCAACGGGAGAGGCCACAACAGTGAGAGGCCCGCGTACCACAAAAAAAAAAAAAAAAAAAAGGACATATATGTACTTACTGTTCTAACATATAACATAAAATAGTAAACACATATAAAATAAAGAGTTTAAAAGGATGTTATGAGAAATATAAATAGACATGCTAATGATTTCTTTTTATACCCCAATCGATTGACTTATATACTCCCTGGAATTATTACTCCTCATTTTTGGATGTCATTGAAATAGACGATCTACCCAAATCCCTTGCTTGACCTCTCTAGCTTAAGTGATCTTTCCCTTCATCCCACCATGGCCACCCCTTCAAAAATTTAACGTTGTAGACTTTGTCATTATCTTCATTTCTGATCTCAGTTTTAAACCTCTTTCTGATGATTACTTCCTGTCTCTGCCAGCTCACTCTCTGTTCCTAATTCAACAGTTTTCAGATTGCATTGAGATCTGTCTTATCACTTATCTCCTTTTGCCTATGCTGTAATCATTTCCTTGCAAACATTAACTCTCTTGTCCTGTTCTCTGCTTAACCTGGCAGGAGGGCAAGTCTGGTCAAACCCACCTTTCTGCTTATTTTACACTCAGGCCTGAGAATTGCCAGCAACCCAGAAATACTCTCTTGTGAACTCTCATGGATGATTCATTTTTTATTCTCTTTAGACTAGCTTTCCTCCATGTACACTAGTCCCTTCCCTATGGTTCACAAGTTAATTCTTTCTCTTTGCAAGAAACTGGCTTAATCAAATTGAGCATCTCTTGGACCTTATTCCAAATTCACAGGAGAATGAGACTGGCCCAGTTGAAGGGAGATGTTTATCCTTGGTGCCACAAACTGGCCAGAGGAGCAAGGTACCATATGTAAGCATCGCTGCTGAGGCCCACCCTTCAGAACGTGTGGATAGTGGGAATAAGGGTGGTGTTACTTGTTTAGAGATGGAGTGATGAATTGGCCAGACACCTGAAAAAGTAAAAAACCGCCTTAGCCAATCAGTGTTTAAAGCACAGAGAGGTTCTTAATCTGTTGTCCGTGGATAGACGTCAGAGTCCTGAACACCCTGTTAATTATTTGAAAATTTTTTTGTGTATGTACCTATGTGACTTTTAATGGAGACAAGGCCCACAGTTTTTAAATAGTCTCTAAGGGAGCTATGACCTATATAAAGGACTCTGCTGTAGGGTTTATTTTAGCAATAATCATCTATGATTCCATGGATCTAGAGATCTTAATAGTGAAAGATGAGGAAAAATAGTTTTTGCTATTATATTTTGAATTCAAGATAATTAAAGAGGTGAAGAAAACAACTTTTAATGAAAAGAAATGAGTTTTTCAAAACTTGAGTTTGACAAATGCATGTTGTAAATTAGTATTTTGTCTTTACATATATTTTAGATCAACAGAGAAGAATATTTTTGCCACCTCCACCTGGAATTAGAAAATGCGTCATATCCACCAATATTTCTGCAACATCTTTGACAATAGATGGAATCAGGTATAACTTTAAAATTCCCTTTAAAGCTGAGGAAGCCACTTAGCTAATCATAAAGCATTAAGTTTGTGTCTCTGTGCCCTCCACTAATTCCCTTCTCACTTTCTTAACTTGTAATCACCTATCATTTTTTGTAATTATTGATTGCTCTGAATAGGAAATGGAGTAGGAGGTGCACATAGTATTTCTGTTCACACTTTTTTTTTTTTTTTTTTTTGGCGGTACGTGGGCCTGTCACTGTTGTGGCCTCTCCCGTTGCGGAGCACAGGCTCCGGACGCGCAGGCTCAGCGGCCATGGCTCACGGGCCCAGCCGCTCCATGGCATGTGGGATCTTCCCAGACCGGGGCACGAACCTGTGTCCCCTGCATCAGCAGGCAGACTCTCAACCACTGCGTCACCAGGGAAGCCTGTTCACACTTTTTAAATACTGGTACTTGGTAACATGTAGCTTTCTCTTCCCAAATTTAAGATTATGTGTGATGTTTCATTAAATGGGTTTCTTTAAATGGGAAGCCAAACTTGTTTTTTCTGTATTACATTACCAGCAGGTACCTAAGATGATCTGATATTCCCTTCTTACCTGTCAGCTCCACTTCACATAGTAAGCTTTGTATATCCAAGTGTTTATCTCGAGGTACTGTTGCTTGCTTTTCACCCTTTTGTGAAATGGACTTTATTTTTCAATGTAATTAGTGATGCCATCAAATTTTGGAGTAAATTTTGTAGAGAAACACTTATCAGTCTAAGTCTAGACTCATAGCTAATATGAAGTTCTTTCAGACTGTTGAACCACATTCCTTCTGGATATTTATCTTTTACCCAATATATTTTATGTCCTTAACTAAGTCTGTCTCTGCCACAGGAAGGCTGGACCAGACCCAGAGATCCTATATGTTTCTTTTGGGTAAAATGATCATTCAGATCTAAGAAGAAGTTTAATTTCCTCTGCTTTTCTCTTTACTTTAAAAATAATGGTTTCAATAAGGGCTTAGGCAAGCAGCTCTCTTGAGTAAATTAAGCTCTGCCATTTTCTGTTTCCAGCAAAGGCAAAAGTCATTAAATAGTGTATTTCAGAATGTTCCCTAAGTGAATGATAGACTTAATACTGTTCCTAACTTAGTTTTTTACCTGACTTATTCTCCGTTAAGTTGGCTTAAAGTGGTGTAGTTAAAGGCTAACTGGAATTAGATTCTGAACTTGTTAGAATGGTTTAGAGCTGATTTTCAAGTTTGTTTTTTCAATGGGAGAACATAAAATTAGCATTGAAAAGTGAATAATTAAGTACTGTTTATTACATACATAGTGTTGTGCAACAACCACCTTTATCTAGTTCTAAAACATTTCATCACCCCCAAATAAACACTTGTACACTTTAAGGGGTTGCTCCCCATTTGCGCCTCCACCCCAGCCCCTGGCAACCACCCCTTTCTGTTTCTATGGATATCCTATTCTGGATATCTCATATAAATGGAATCATACAATATGTTACCTTTTGTGCCTGGTTTCTTCCACTCAGCATGTTTTTGAGGTTCATCCATGTTGTAGCATGTATCAGTACTTCATTCCTTTCTGTGGCTGAATAATATTCTGTTGTATGTGTATACCATAATTTGTTCATCCTTTCGTCCCTTAATGGTTAATGGACATTTAGGCCGTTTCTACCTTTTGGCTCTTATAGTCCTCTTACAGTGCTCCTATGAACATATGTCTACAAGTATTTGTTGAGTACTTGTTTTCAGTTCTTCTGGGTGTATGCCTAGGAATGGAACTTCTGGGTCATATGGTAATTCCATGTTTAACGTTTTGACAACCCTCCAAACCATTTTCCACATTGGCTGAACCATTTTACATTTCCAGTAGCAGTGTATGGGGTTTCCAATTTCTTGACTTCCAAGTTTTACACTTAACTTAAAAGTTGTTGCATAGTTGTTAGTTTGGTAGAAAAGGAGTACCCAAAGTGGTTAAAAATTAACAAGTCTTTCCTTATTTTCTAGAAACTTACCTTTTTCTCATTATACTTAGATACGTGGTAGATGGTGGCTTTGTGAAGCAGTTAAACCACAATCCCAGATTAGGATTGGACATCCTAGAGGTGGTTCCCATTTCAAAGTAAGTCTCTGTGTTAAGCCTTTTTGTTCAAAGAACAGTTGATTAGATAATTTCTGATTGGCTTGGGGAAGGACGTGAATCACTTAGACAACTCACAGAACGTTTTGGGGACTTTGTGTTTTGTCTGTTTGTTTTTCCTTCTAAAGGAGTGAGGCCTTGCAGCGAAGTGGCCGGGCTGGCAGGACTTCCTCAGGAAAATGCTTTCGCATATATAGTAAAGACTTTTGGAACCAGTGTATGCCTGACCATGTGATCCCTGAGATTAAGAGAACTAGTTTGACATCTGTAGTTCTGACCTTAAAGTGCCTTGCCATACACGATGTAATAAGGTATGTAGACAACTTGAAAAAAAGAAAAACTTGTTAGGGAGTCAGGTTATTCCTCAGAAATTGTTTTGAAGTATTTGACTCATATGTCCCTACATTTCAAGGTTCAGCTAAACCCAAATAAAGGGCTTCTTTGCATTGCTTTACTGGGATTTGATCCCTTGCTCGTATTTTAACCTTGGCTTAATGGAGTTTTCATGCTGATGTTTATTTGGATAATTTAATGACCACTGTTTATCTGTAATGAAAGGTGTACAATGACCCTAATGCCACTCAGAAAGTGTTGTTGAGTTTGTATGGCCAGCATGGTACCAAGTACGACGAGAGACAGAATAATACTCCTTAGTAGGTTTTTGCTTTCACTAAGCTTAAATTATAATGGGGAAACGAGGGTTCGACACGAAGCAAAAAATAGAACAACTGTTAAATTAGTTAAATGTTAAAGAATATAATTAGTATAGGACAGAATATTGTAGGAGCTTGAAATTTCACATTATGAAATTTATGGTAGAAGAAATAATGAAAGAAAGTATTATCTTGGTTTTAATTTTGGTCTTAATTGGAAATGTTAAAGTGTGAGGAACCTTGGGAGAAGGTGACCATGCATTCTTTAAATGCATAATAAAAAGGGAAGTAATTACTAGGTGCATCCAAATATGTATTGTATACTCTTAGAAAGCCATCTAAGATTTTTTTTTTTATCGTTATTATCATAAGACTAGAAGTTTTCTTCTTCTTTTTTTAATATTTGTTTATTTTGGCTGCGCCGGGTCTTTGTTGTGGCATGTTCAGTTGCGGCACGCGGGATATTTTTTTAGTTGCAGCATGTGGGATTCTTAGTTGCGGCATGTGGACTCTTAGTTGCAGCATGCATGCAGGAACTAGTTCCCCAACCAGGGATTGAACCCAGGCCCCCTGCATTGGGAGTGTGGCATCTTACCTACTGGACCACCAGGGAAGTCCCGAGACTAGAGATTATCTAGATGAGAATATAAATCCTAGAAAGAGGAAAGCAAATATGTAAAATTCTAACTGATATCATAAATGATACTAATGAGAAAGAAAAGCCATTTAAAGAAATCTAAATGGCCAAACAGATGAACCCATATTTAAAAATAATATTTATAAAGGCTAACAGAGCAGCATATAATCAAGAATAAATATATATTAGGAAAATAGGAACAATAATTACTCAATATCATCTGCACTGAGTTATTTTTTCATCTTAAGTTTTAAGACTTAGAATGTAATGAAAGTTCTTAAAATGCTAGAGACCAGAAAAAAAAAGACTTCTCTCCCCCACCCCCCCTTTTTTTCTCCCAGTTTTATTGAGATATAATTGATATACAGCACTGTATAAGTTTAAGGAGTACAGCATAATGACTTATATACATCATGAAATGATTACCCCAATAAGTGTAGTGAACATCATCTCATACAGATAAAATATTAAAGAAATAGAAAAAAATTTTTTCCTCATGATGAGAATTCTTAGGATTTACTCTCGTAACAGCTTTCGTATATAACATACAGCAGTGATAATTATATTTATCATGTTGTGTCTCCCTGCTCTTTTTGAGATGTGTGCAGAATATGGGCAGGTACAACCAGAATTTGGGATAGGTGGTATAGTATTCGTAGGTGACAGAGAGAAAATGGAACTTTTCAGTTATTATTTTGCCTCCCCTTTCTCCTCCATTAGGAATGATTTTACAACTGAAAAGATAAGAGCAAGTCTAGATAAGAAGGAATTAATGACCAATATCGAGTAGGAAGTAATGAGAGAAAACCTAATGACCATAAATGAGTTTGTATTGTGGCTTTAGACATTATTTCCATGGCACCAGAAGAACTTGCAGATACAATGTCAGAGGTATCGTGGGTCGTCTCTGAGAAATTATGCAGAACAGGTTACCAGAAAATTGTGAGAAACTCAAAAATCAATTTTCCATTTAAGAAAAAGGCAGGTTATAGAAACAACTGCCCAGTAAGCTTGACATTGATTCTTAGCAAATTCTAGCGTAGTTTATTGGAAAATGGTTTAAGAGAATATAATACATATTTTTTAATATTTATTTATTTATTTGGCTGTGTTGGGTCTTCGTTGCAGCACGTGGGATCTTTCCTTGCAATGTGCGGTCTTCTCTCTAGTCGTGGAGCGGGCTCTAGAGCGTGTGAGCTCTGTAGTTCGCAGCACGTGGGCTCTAGTTGAGGTGTGCAAGCTCAGTAGTTGCGGTGCACGGGCTTAGCTGCCCTGCGGCATGTGGGATCTTAGTTCCCCGAGCAGGGATCGAACCCATGTCCCTTGCATTGGAAGGCGGATTCTCTACCACTGGACCACCAGGGAAGTCCCTAAGAGAATACAATGTTGATTTGTAATCATCAGTGTGAATCACAGTGGTTCACAAAGAATATGTTATCATAAACCATTTTCTTTTCGGTTTGGAGGCAGGACCATCCACTTCATGGAGGCACCACAAGGATTTATTGATTGATAACCTAATGTCTCTTGTTTTCAACACAATATTTAACAAGATTATATGGACGTATTTGTGAATAAGATGTAACAGTACTGCTGAATTAGGGTATATTTGCCAAATAGCCGGATCCAGACAGAACTGACTAATTGCTCACCAAGCCTTGATGAAGGTTTTACCGGTAGTATGCTGAATTTCACTCTTTCCTGATAAGCAGTTTTAATGAAAAGAGTAAATAAAGATATTGAAGTCATGATTACCAGATCTTTGGAAAATATCTTCATTTCTAATGGGCAGATGATTAAAACCAAGATTTAGAATGGTCTCAATAGGCCAGAACCTTGGGCAAAAATCAACAAGGTAAAAGTCTGAAGGGGTACATCTTAAATCGTTATGTTTTGGTTGCACGTTAAAGAAATTCAGTGTGGAAAAGATC
The DNA here is from genome assembly GCF_964165515.1 of Mesoplodon bidens. Classification (NCBI taxonomy): domain Eukaryota; kingdom Metazoa; phylum Chordata; class Mammalia; order Artiodactyla; family Ziphiidae; genus Mesoplodon; species Mesoplodon bidens. Next base: position 6,195,718 of record NC_138179.1, read on the forward strand.
TGAAATGATCAGATCACCACAAACTTAATATGAGCTTGCAATTATTATTCTGTTTAAAGAACAATTAAAAAATTCCACTAGCATAAACTTTGGTTATATTAATAAGCCACAGTGTCCAGGTGATTGGGAATTATAGCATTCCTGTTCTGTGTTGGTCACTGTACATTTGGAGTTCAGTTTTGCATGTCATCGAGTTTTATTAGGAGTTTGACAAACTAGATTGTTTCTAAAAAATGCTAAATATGTTTGGTGGGTCTCTTAGAAACCAAATAATACAAGGAGAGTTTGACAGAATTGGTAATTGGTATAATCAAGGGAGAGAAATAATTGTAGTTTTTACAAATCTAAAATGACTCTCATCTAGAAGAGGAAGCTGACTAGTCTGGTATTGCTCTAGGATAGGGGTCGCAAAATATGGTCTAGGCTCACTGACTGTTTTTGTAAATAAAATTTTATTGGAACACAGCCATGCCCATTCATTAATGTATGGCTGCTTTTGCTTCAGCAGCAGAGTTGAGTAATTGTGACAGAGACCATATGGCCTGTAAAACCTAAAATATTTACTATCTGGCCTTCTTTAGAAAGTGCTTGCCAACTCTTGCTCTAGCAGATACCAGGACTTGTTGGTACAAGTTGTAGGAAAGCTGACGGTACAACAGTCTACCAGATTTTTGTTTATTTGTTTTTAAATAGAGTTGTCAATCCTCGAATTGACTTTTGTGTAAGGTATTAGACCTTTTGTCCTCTGTTGGACCTTTTTCAAGGTGAGAAATTGGAGTAGATAATTTAGCATTTCAAAACTAATGGTGGAAAAAAAATGCAGTGCAGAATAATATTAAATGATTATTGTTCCTGGGGTGGGGGGATATATATTGACACTGGGTTATATGCCACTCTGCTGTCCTTTGTGAATATTATTTTTTCCATATTTAAAGAAATATTTATTTTCAAGTGTGAAATAGATCCATGTTCTAGAGGCATCTCAGTAGTCATACTGTCCTTTGTGAATATTGTTAATTGTCTTATGTTTATAAATGATATTGTGGTATGTAAGAGAATGTCCTTATTTTCAGGGGGTGCACTCTGAAATATTTTGGGGGTAAATTGGCATTACATTTGCAACCTGTTTGAAGGTAGTTCAGGAAAAAATAAGTACATACACATCCATACATACAATAAAGCAAATTGGTTAAATTAATTTAAGTATTTATCATTTCATTAAAAAGCCATTTTGAGGTACTATTAAATAATTTCTAATTTTTAGCCACTTTCAGTTAATTTTCCTTCAGTGTTTTATAAAATTGTAATAAAAATTACAGACTACAGAACAGAGTAGAGTTGATATTGGCTATGAAGAATGAGGAAAGGTTAAGATAAGTAGAGAGGAATGGTGAGAGTGTTCTGGCTAAGGGGGAATCAAAAAGAAGGGCTTCTTGAATTAAATGGAAGAGTGTGATTCAGAAAAAAATTTCCTCCTTTGCTGAATGCTGATCACAGTCATAGAATGCTTTGAAAAAAAAAAGAGAGGAAAGACTTGAAAAACAGAAGTAAAACCTTTTAAATGAATTTTCAAATCTGTATAAGATCTTGCCATGTTCAAGGAATGGAATCTCATTTTACATCTCATTTAAACACACAGGTTTCCCTATTTGGATCCACCTAACGAGAGACTTATCTTGGAGGCTCTTAAACAACTCTACCAGTGTGATGCTATTGACAGGTAAAACACAAACAAAAACCAAAAAAAACCCCAACCACAATAGATGTTAATCTCTTTTTAAAATAGGGTTCTTTTGTGTGTGTGTGTGTGTGTGTGGTACGTGGGCCTCTCACTGTTGTGGCCTCTCCTGTTGCGGAGCACAGGCTCCGGATGCGCAGGCTCAGCGGCCATGGCTCACGGGCCTAGCCGCTCCACGGCATGTGGGATCTTCCTGGACCGGGGCACGAACCCGTGTCCCCTGCATCGGCAGGTGGACTCTCAACCACTGCGCCACCAGGGAAGCCCTGGGTTCTTTTTTTTTTAATTATTTATTTTTTATTTATTTATGTTTGGCTGCATTGGGTCTTTGTTGCTGCACACAGGCTTTCTCTAGTTGTGGCGGGGGGGGGCTATTGTGGTGCATGGACCCCTCATTGCAGTGGCTTCTCCTGTTGCAGAGCACGGGCTCTAGGCACGTGGGCTTCATTAGTTGTGGCATGCGGGCTCAGTAGTTGTAGCACGCGGGCTCAGTAGTTGTGGCTCGTGGGCTCTAGAGTGAAGGCTCAGTAGTTGTGGCACCCAGGCTCAGCTGCTCCGTGGCATGTGGGATCCTCCCAGACCAGGGCTTGAACCCGTGTCCCCTGCACTGGCAGGTGGATTCCCAACCACTGCGCCACCAGGGAAGCCCTAAGATAGGGTTCTTAATACTTTCCTTTATCATTAGTAAGTGATTTGTTTGAATTGAATGGATTGTTTTCCCTGAAATTAAAATTTGTCCTCAGTCTTTCGTCACCACAATTCTGAAATTGTACCATAAAACTGTTTTTGTTTAGTATTGGTATTACTTAACAAGTAATTTCTTTCTTTCTTTTTTTTTTTTTGGTACCTTTTGACTGCTTTCATCCAATTTCCCCTCCCTTCTCACCCACTTCTGGTAACTGCAAATCTGATCTCTTTTTCTATAAGTTTGTGTGTTTGCTTGCTTTTGAAGTATAATTGACCTACAACACTATGTTTTTCCCTAACAAGTAATTTCTGAGTACCACTTCAGTGCCAGGCATTATGCTGGGTACATCAAAATGATGAGACCCAGAGTCCTTGTTCTCATGATTGTGTGATGGGAAAAGATTTGGTAATTATCATTGTCTCATTTCTTTAAGGACATTTTCCATGCTTCTGTAGCATTGTGTGTCTTTTATTATACTACTTTATTCTGCCTCATTGTTTAGTTTTTTGGATATATAGGCCCTTGAGAGCAAGGAATTTATCATCTTTATATTTCTCTTATCAATGAACACAGTGTATCATATTTCTTATCTTGAATTGAATTTCTGGAGGTAATTTAGGGTAATCTAAATTGTATCTGACTTATTCTGAATGATAAACATTTCATTTGTACTCTCCCAAGGTAGAAAGACTTAAAAACTTTTTCTTTCCATTAAGGAGTGGCCATGTGACCAGATTGGGTTTGTCTATGGTAGAATTTCCTCTCCCTCCACATCTGACATGTGCAGTAATAAAGGCTGCTTCTCTGGACTGTGAAGACCTATTACTTCCAATAGCAGCAATGTTGTCTGTGGAAAATGTCTTCATTAGACCTGGTAAGAACTTTATTGATGAATTTTCTTTTCTAATTAATAGATTTTATTTTTTAGAGCAGTTTTAGCTTTCTAGAAAAGTTGAGGGAAAGTACAAACAGAGTTTTCCCTATTATTAACATCTTTCATTAGTGTGGTACCTTCATTACAATTAATGAGCCAATATTGATACATTATTATTAACTAAGGGATCACTGTTTGTATTGTAAATTCTGTGGGTTTTGACAAGTCTGTAATGACACATACTCACCATCAGAATATTGTGCAGAATAGTTTCACTGCCCTAAGCATTTCCCATGTTCCACTTAGTCATTCCTACATCCCTTCCCCCAAACCCTTAGCAACCACTGATCTTTTTACTGTCTTCATAGTTGTGCCTTTTCCAGAATGCCATATAATTGGAATCATACAATATGTAGCCTTTTCAGGTTGACTTCCTTAACTTAGCAATGTGCTTTTACGGTTCCTCCATGTCCTTTTTTTTTTTTTTTTTTTGGAGTATGGTTGCTTTACAATGTTGTGTTAGCATCCACTGCACAACAAAATGAATCAGCCATACACATACAGATATCCCCTCCATTTTGGACTTCCCTCCCATTTAGGTTACCACAGTGCATTAGGTAGAGTTCCCTGTGCTATATAGTATGTTCCCATCAGTTGTCTATTTTATACATAGTATTGAAAATGTATGTGTCAATCCCAGTCTCACAATTCCTCCCACCCCACCCCTTTCCCCTTTGGTATCCATACATTTGTTCTCTACGTCTGTCTCTATTTCTGCTTTGCAAATAAGATCATCTATACCATTTTTCTAGATTCCACATATATGTGTTATTATATGATATTTGCTTTTCTCTCTCTGACTTACTTCACTCTGTATGACACTCTCTAGGTCCATCCACATCTCTACAAATGACCCAATTTCATTCCTTTTTATGGCTCAGTAATATTCCATTGTATTCATGTACCATCCTCCATGTCTTTCTGTGGCATGATAGCTCATTTCTTTTTATTGCTGAATAAAATTCCATTGTGTGCAATTTGTTTATCCGTTCACATATTGAAGGACATCTTAGTTGCTTTCAAGTCTTGGCAGTTATGGATAAAGCTGCTCTAAACATTAGTGTGCAGGTTTTTGTGTGAACATCGATTGTCAACTCATTGCCAAACTGTATAATAAGAATATGTTTAGATTTGTGAGAAACTGCCGAACTGTCTTCCAAAGTGTCTGCACAATTTTGCATTCCCACCAGCAATGAGCCTGGATTCCTGTTGCTCCACATCCTCAACAGCTTTCGGTGTTGACAGTGTTTTGGGTTTTGGCTGTTCTCATAGGTGTGTAGTGGTATTTCATTGTTGTTTTAATTTGCAGATCCCTGATAACATATGATGTTAACTGTCTTTTCATGTGCTCATTTGCCATTTGTGTATCTCCTTTGGTGAGATGTCTGTTCCAGCCTTTTTTAATCAGGTTATTTGTTTTCTTACTGTTGAGTTTTAAGAGTTCATTGCATGTTTTGTATAACAGTTCTTTGTCAGAAATGTCTTTTGCAAATATTTTTTCCCAGTCTGTGACTTGTTTTCTCATTCTCTTATTCTCTTGACGTCTTTCACAGAGCAAAAGTTTTTAATTTTAATGAAGTCCAGCTTATCAATTATTTCTTTGATGGGTCATGCCTTTGTGTTATATCTGAAAAGTCATCACCATACCCAAGTTCATCTAGATTTTCTCCTATGTCATCTTGTAGGAGTTGATGTCCTTTTGTTCCAGCCCCATTTATTCAGAAGACTCCTTTCTCCATTGTAATTCCTTTGCTCCTTTGTCAGAGTTAATTTGGCTGAATTTGTGTGGGTCTCTTTCTGGGCCTTGTATTCTGTTCCACTGATCTGTTTTCCTATTCTTCTGTCAATACCACACTGTCTTGATTATTGAAGCTTTATAATAACTCTTGAACCTGGATAGAACCATTTATCCAGCTTTTCTCTTTCCCTTCAATATTGTTTTGACTATTCTGAGTCTTTTCCCTTTCTATATAAACTTTAAAACCAGTTTGTTGATATCCACAAAATAACTTTCTGAGACTTTAATTGAGATTATATATTTTTTAATAAGATTTTAAAAATATTTATTTTATTTATTATTATTTATTTTTGGCTGCATTGGGCCTTCGTTGCTACGCACGGGCTTTCTCTAGTTGTGGCGAGCGGGGGCTACTCCTTGTTGCGGTGCACGGGCTTCTCATTGCGGTTGCTTCTCTTGTTATGGAGCACGGGCTCTAGGCACGCGGGCTTCAGTAGTTTTGGCACGAGGGCTCAGTAGTTGTGGCTCACGGGCTCTAGAGCGCAGGCTCAGAGTTGTGGCACACAGGCTTAGTTGTTCTGCGGCATGTGGGATCTTCCTGGTCCAGGGCTCGAACCTGTGTCCCCTGCATTGGCAGGCGGATTCTTAACCACTGCGCCACCAGGGAAGCCCCTAATTGAGATTATATTGAATCTATAGATCAAATGGGAAAGAAGTGACATGTTGACAGTTATTGTCTTCCTGTCCATGTACAAGGAGTATCTGTTTATTTAGATCTCCAGTAATTCACTGAACATTTTTTTGATTACCATATAAGTAGCCCTAGGAAACATGAAACTGAAGATAAACAATTTTTTTCATTTTGTTATTCTTTAACTTAGTTTTTTGAAATAGGGAGTGTATAACGTTCCTGGCTGAAAGCTAATTTCCTTTCACTGGTAAAGGAAGATAGTATGGTGAACCTTTGCCCTGTTATAATACATTAGTAATATATTAACCTTTTTTTTTTCTACAATCAAAAAAAAATGGTAGGTCAGCCCTTGTACACTTAGAGAATTGTTTTGAAGTTTCCATGCCTTTAGCCTTCTGCTTCTTTCCTTTCTTAGTGTGTCAGTACAGGGTACAACTTGGTTCATCACACGTGAGCTTTGCTTTCTTCTAGTGCGGGGGTTGGGGGGGTGGTCACAATTTTTTTTTTCCAAAGAGCTTCTGAGTAGATAGTATATCTTACCTGCAACCAAGACTAACAATAGTGTGCTCTCTCACTGGCTAAATCCCTTTATGACTGTGGGTGTTGGGTCCAGATTGGTTTATTATTGTGATGGTTATAATGGAGGATACGTTTTTCTATAAAAATACTGTGTAGTTTAATTAGTGTGCTACCTATCCCAAATAGATTGCAGTGTAGTTTTTTTTTTTTTTTTTTTTTTTTTTGCGGTACGCGGGCCTCTCACTGTTGTGGCCTCTCCCATTGTGGAGCACAGGCTCCGGACACGCAGGCTCAGCGGCCATGGCTCATGGGCCCAGCCGCTCCGCGGCACATGGGATCCTCCCGGACCGGGGCGCGAACCTGCGTCCCCTGCATTGGCAGGCGGATTCTCAACCACTGCGCCACCAGGGAAGCCCCTGCAGTGTAGTTTTTAAAGTGTCAGAATTTTGATTCTAGTAGTACCCTAATTGCAGGGTTGTTTTTTTCTTCTAGTATAATACTATATGCAGTAAATAAGGTTGGCTGGCTTTCATTAGGTAGTATCAAAGCTAAAAATACTCTTTTTAAAAACTATTACAGAGTATTGAAATGGGGGTCAAGAGATCAGGATTCTAACCTGACTTACTGCTACCTAATTATCTGACTGTTGGCCTAGTTTTTCTGGACTTCATTTGTAAAACCAGGGAGCTAGATTAAGGTGATCCAACTCTAACAGTCTTGTAATGCCAGAAAAAAGGAAATGTTTTTCCTTGTTGGAATGTTTTTCCTTTATCTATTGAAATAGATAAAACTAGTCTGGTGTTACATTTTTTTGTGTGTGTGGAGGTGGGGTATAACATTTTACTGTAATACAATTTCAAACTTACAGAAATGTTGAAAGAGTAGTAAAAGAATTTTTTAAAAAACTTTTATCTAGTTTCAGCAGTTTTTAACATTCTCCTCCATTTGCTTTATTATTCTCTCTGTGCATGAATACATATACATATTTATTTATTTTTATTTTTATTTTTTTGGCTGCGTTGCTGTGTGTGGGCTTTCTCTAGTTGTTGTGAGCGGGGGTTACTCTTTGTTGAGGTGCGCGGGCTTCTCATTGCTGTGGCTCCTCTTGTTGTGGAGCACGGGCTTTGGCGTGTGGGCTATAGTAGTTGCAGCACGCAGGCTCAGTAGTTGCGGCACATGCACCCTAGAGCGCACAGGCTTCAGTAGTTGTGGCCTGCGGGCTCTAGAGCGCAGGCTCAGTAGTTGTGGTGCATGGGCCTAGCTGCTCCGAGGCACGTGGGATCTTCCTGGACCAGGGATTGAACCCACGTTCCCCTCACTGGCAGGCAGACTCTTAACCACTGCACCACCAGGGAAGTCCCTACATATATGTATTTATAAATATGCATTTTATTTCTTTTTCTGAATCATTTGAGAATAAATTGGAAACATTGTGCTCCCTTACCACAAAACATTTACATGTATGTTTATCAAGAACATGGGCAATCTCTTATTTAACCATAGTACATTTATCAAAATTAGGAAAGTTAACTGATACAGTGCTGTTAATCTAGTCCAGAGTCCGTATTCACATTGTCCATTGTCCCTAGAGTATACAAAAGTAGTTTCAGAATTGCTAAGCTATACCACTGTGAAAGGCAGTCCTGTATAAGTAGAGTTCAGTATTTGCTTATAGTTGTGTTTTTTTTTTTTTGAGGCAAAATTTACATGTAGTAAAAAGTATAAATCCTATGTGTATAATTCAGTGAATTTTGTGAAATACATTTACCAATGTACCCTACACTCCTGTCAAGATATAGAACAGTTTTATCACTCCAGAAAATTCTCTCAGTGCCCCTTCTCAGATTCCATCCTACCTCCTCCCAGCAAGCCACTTTTCTGACTTTTTTCAGGTTAGTTTTGCCCCTTCTGAAACTTCACATAAGTAGAATTACACAGTATGTGCTTTTTTGTGTTTGGCTTCTTTTGGTCAACATATTGTATGTGAGATTCATCCATGTTCTTGTATGTATCAGTGCTTTGTTGTTTTTATTGTTGAGTAGTATCCTGTTGTATACTACAATTAGTTTATCCATTATCCTATTGATGAACATTTGAATTGTTTCTTGTTTGGCGCCATTTATAAATACAGCTATTTTGAAAATTCTTGTGCAAGTCTTTTATAGATATATTTTTTAAATTTTCTGAGGTAAATACCTTGGAGAAAAATAGCTGCATTACCGAGTTTAACTCTAAGAAATTGCCAAATCTTTTCCCACAGTGGCTCTACCATTTAAAAATCACATCAGCAGTGTTTGAGAGTGCAGCTTGCACTATGTGTCTTCCTCAACATTTGGTGTTGCCAATCACTTTCATTTTATATATTCTGTTATATATTAGTCATACCTCTTTGTGGTTTTAATTTGCATTTTCATGATGACTAATAATTTTGAGCACTTTTTCATGTATTGATCATTTATCTGTCTTTGTGAAGTATCTATTACAGTCTTTTGCCCATGTTTTAAATTAAAAAAAACATATATATATTGAATCTGCTAGTTCTTTATTCTAGGTACAAGTTATTTGTTAGGTATGAGTTGTGCATATTTTCTTCCCAGCCTGTGGCTTTTCTGTTTGCTTTTTTCACAGTGTCTTTTGATGAGAGAGGTTTTGAATTTTGAAGAAGTTTTAGTATATCAATTTTTTTGTGTGTGTAGTTATTGCTTTCTGCGTGGTAAGAAATGTTTTCCTGCCCCAAGATAGTAAAAATATGCTTCTTTCTTGTATCTCTACTGATACTTCGATCTAGAAGCTTTACAGTTTCTAGCCATTAAGTTTAGGACAGTAATCCATCTGAAATTAAGCTTTGTATATGGTGTGAGGTAGGGGTCTAGATTACTTTTTTTCCTGTGAATATCCACTTGTTCCAGCACATTTGTTGAAAAGATTTACTTTCCCCCATTGAATTGCTTTGGCACCTTTGTTAAAAATCTGTGGAAAGTAGGGGGACTTACCTGGTGGTCCAGTGGTTAAGACTCCATACTTCCACTGCAGGGGGCACGGGTTCTATCCCTGGTCGGGGAACTAAGATCCCACATGCTGCGCAGTGTGGCACGGCCAAAAAAAAGAAGTTAAAAAAAAAACCTTATTAAAAAAAATCTGTGGAAAGTATATGTGTAATAGTCTACTTCTGGACTTTATTTTATTCCATAGATCTATTTGTCTATCCTTATGTCAGTGCCAACTTTGTATTGATTACATAGCTTATGATAAATTTTGAAATCAGCCAGGAAAAGAAGCAGAATATTTATTTTTTCAGTATTGTTTTGATTATTCTATATTCTTTGTATTTCCATATAAATTTTAAAATCAGCATATTAGTTTCTTAAAAATAAGCCTGCTAAGAATTTTGATATTGTATTGAAACCTTTGCTGGCTTTTTGCCATTTCTTAACATATCTTTGCTCTATTGTTGTCATATATATTATATTTACATACATTATAAACCCCACAATACAGTATTGTAATTTTTCCTTTAAACCTTCATACGTCTTTGAAAGAAGTTAAGAGAAGAAAAGAAAAATTAAGTCTTTTCCATAGCTAGAAGTTAAAGTCCAGGTGTTAGTTTTTAAACTCTTATTTAGAACCCTCTATCTGTGGGTGGACTGTTGACTCAGTTTTTTAGCCTTTCAGGTTGTTCAGGTCTTAACTTTTGATTATGTGTTCTTTTTTTTTTTTAAATCCTTGAGGTGGTTTTTGGTATCTTGAAAGCCTTTATTTGGGATCTACACTTTAGCAATTCCAGGAAAAGGGAGACTTTCCTTTGCTAGCCTAATATTTGGACTTAGATATCTATGGACATAAGTCAGTCTAATTCTTTAGAATATTGAGGTAATAGCCAATAGGAATATGTCTTGTATTCTGTGCTTTGATTTGATGGGAAATTTTTGAGTAAGTCTTGCCTTTGTGAAGCATGTGATGTCAGTGATGTTAATGGATATGAAGCATGAATTACCCTGAAAGCCCTCAGGTAACACATAGATTTATCAGTGTTTCTAAATGCCATACAATGAAAACATAACTGTAAAGCAATGGCCTTGTCTATTGTCTTGTCAGATTTAAGATTAAGTTTATTTTCCTTAGATACTGACCTAGGCCCTTTTTTAAAAAAGTAGGTAATACATGTGTTGCTATTGTCAAATATATTACATTTCCATGTTATAGGCCCAACAATACAATTTTATAGATAATGTTTCATGCAATTTCTTTTAAATGCATAAGGGAATAGAAGAAATAACCAATAATAATATAATCATACTCTTTTAAAAATTTACCTACATTTTAACTTTTACCAGTGCTCTTTTTTAGTGTCATTCAGGTTACCATCTTGTGTCACTTCCTTCCAGCCTGAATAACTTCTTTTATTATTAATTGTAAGGCAGGTATGCTAGCAATGAATTCTTTCAGGTTTTGTTATCCAGGAATGCCTTTATTTTGCCTTCATTTTGAAAGATAGTTTTGCTGGATATAGGATTCTTAGTTAATGGTGGTTTTCTTTCAGCGTTATATCATCCCACAGTCTTTTGGCCTCCATCATTTCTATTGAAATCGACTTTTAATTTTATTGAAGTTCTTTTGTGCACAACAAGTAAATTTTCTCTTGCTCCCTTCAGTATTTTGGCTATTATATGTCTGTGGATCACTTTGCTTTTATCCTACTTGGAGTTCATTAAGCTTCTTGAATGTATACATAAATATTTTCTGTCAAATTTTGGAATTTCTCAGCCATTATTTTCTCAAATTTTTTTCTGCCCCTTTCTCTCTCCTCTTCTTCTGGCACTCCCATTATGCATATGTTGGTGTGCTTAATGATGTCCCATATTTCTTTGAGACTCTTTGGATTGCCTGATCTCTCTTGATCTATATTTTGCTGATTCTTTCTCCTGTGAGTCCAAATCTACTGTCGAGCCCCACTTAGTGAAGTTTTCATTTTGCTTATTGTACATTTCCACTTCAGCAGTCAGCCACTGATTGGTTGGAGGTTGTTCCTAACCCCCTTAAGCCACTGGTGTTTGCACCCTTTACTATTGGATTTATGTTGTGTGGCTTGAAGACTATTTTCACAGTTCAGGGAGTTTATGAGTTTGTCCTGTGTTCAGCCAAAGACCAGAGTCTCAGATGTTCCCTCTCCTTTTGCTTCTTGGGCATCTGCACAGTCTTCCAGAGCATCAGGACAAACTGTGGTTTTTGCAGGTTTCTCTGATATTTCTGTTAAATGTTTGGCTGGTTTCATTTATTACAAACCCATAGGTAACATCATACTCAGTGGGAAAAGCTAAAACCTTTCCTCTAAAACAGGAACAAAACAAGGATGTGCCCTCTAGCCACATCTGTTCAACATAGTATTGGAAGTCTGAGCCACAACAGTCAGACAAGAAAAAGAAATAAAAGGCATCCAAATTGGAAGGGAAGAAGTAAAACTGTCACTATTTGCAGATGACATGATACTGTACATAGAAAACCCTAAAGTCTGCATCAAAAAATTATTAGAATTAATAGATGAATTCAGTAAAGTTGCAGGATACAAAATTAATATTCAGAAATCTGTTGATTTTCTATATACTAATAGTGAACGATCAGAAATAGAAAGCAAGAAACTAATTTATTTTAAATTACATCAAAAAGAATAAAATACCTAGGAATAAACTTAACCAAAGAAGTGAAAGACCTATACTGTTAAGACTATAAATCATTGATGAAGGAAATTGAAGATGGTACAAAGAAATGGAATGGTATCTCATGTTCCTGGGTTGGAAGACTTAATATTTTTAAAATGTCCACACTACTCAAAGCAATCTATGGATTTAATGCAATCCTTTTCAAGATACCTGTGAAATTTTTCACAGAACTAGGACAAATAATCCTAAAATTCGTATGGAACCACCTAAGACCTTGAATTGCCAAAGCAATCTTGAGAAAAAAGAACAAAGCTGGAGGTGTCATACTCATTGACTTCAGACTGTACTACAAAGCTACAGTAATCAAAACATCATTATACTGGCTCAGAAACAGACATATAGATCAACAGAACAGAATAGAGAGCCCAAAGATAAACCCATGCACTTATGGTCCATTAATCTACCACAGAGGAGTCAAGAATATACAATGGAGAAAAGACAGTCTCTTCAATAAATGGTGTTGGGAAAACTAGACAGCTATATACATGTAGAATGCATGAAAAAGAATGTATAAAAGAATGAAATTAGAACGTTTTCTCACTCCATGTATAAAAATAAACCCAAAATGGATTAAAGACCTGAATAGAAGACCTGAAACCATAAAACTCATAGAATAGAACATAGGCAGAACATTCTTTGACATAAATCATAGCAATATTTTTTTTGGATCTGTCTCATAAGGCAAAAGAAACAAAAGCAAAAATAAACAAGTGGGACCTAATTAAACTTAAAAGCTTTTACACAGCAAAGGAAATGATTGACAAAACAAAAAGACAACCTACTGAATGGGAGAAAAAATTTGCAAGTGATATGACTGAGAAGAGGTTAATATCCAAAATATATAAATAGTGCTTGCAACTAAATATCAAAAAAAACAAACAGCCTGATTGAAAAATGGGCGGGGAATTCCCTGATGGTCCAATGGGTTAAGACTCCGTGCTTTTACTGTCGAGGGCTTGGGTTCAGTCCCTGGTCGGGGAACTACAATATCCCACAAGCCCTGCAGCAAAAAAGGGGTGCAGAAGACCTGAATAGACATTATTCCAAAGAAGATATACAGATGGCCCAACAGGTACGTGAAAAAATGCTCAACATTGCTAATTATCAGAGAAATGCAAATCAGAACCACAATGAGATATCGCCTTAACACCTGTAAGAATGGCTATCATCAAAAAGTCTACAAATAATAAATGTGGCGAGGTTGTGGAGGAAAGGGAACCCTAGTATACTGTTGGTGGGAATGTGAATTGGTGCATGCAGTATGGGAAACAGAATGGAGTTTCCTCAAAAAAACTAAAAATAGAACTACCTTATCATCCAGCAATTCCACTTCTGGGTATACATTTGAAGAAAATGAAAACACTAATTTGAAAAGATAACATGTATCCCAGTTATAGCATTGTAGCAGCATTATTTACAATAGCCAAGATATGGAAGCACCCTAAGTGTTCATCAACAGATGAATGATTAAAGAAGATATGGTATATATATATATGTATATATATATATATACACACACACACACAATGGGATATATCTTAGCCATAAAAAAGAATGAAATTCTGCCATTTGCAACAGTGTGGATGAAATAAGTCAGACAGAGAAAGACAAATACTCTGTGTTATCACTTATATATAGAACCTAAAAAATAAATGAATTTACATAACAACACAGAAACAGACTCACAGATATAGAAAACAAACTAGTGGTTACCAGTGGGAAGGCGGGGGATGGATAAGACCGTGGTGTGGGATTAACAGATGCAAAGTACTATGTATAAAATAAATGAGCAACAAGGATATATTTTACAGCACAGGGAAATATAGCCATTATTTTGTAATAAATTTTCTTTTTTTTTTTTGCGGTACGCGGGCCTCTCACTGTTGTGGCCTCTCCCGTTGCGGAGCACAGGCTCCGGACGCTCAGGCCCAGCAGCCATGGCTCACGGGCCCAGCTGCTCCGCGGCATGTGGGATCCTCCCGGACCAGGGCATGAACCCACATCCCCCGCGTCGGCAGGCAGACTCTCAACCACTGCGCCACCAGGGAAGCCCATAACTTATTTTTTAAAATAAATTTATTTATTTAATTTTGGCTGTGTTGGGTCTTCGCTGCTGCGCGCAGGCCCTCCCCAGCTGCAGCAAGTGGGGCCACTCTTTGTTCGGTACACGGGCCTCTCACCGCGGTGGCCTCTCCTGTTGCAGAGCACGGCCTCCAGGCACACATGCTTCAGTAGTTGTGGCTTGCAGGCTCCAGAGCGCAGGCTCAGAAGCTGTGGCACACGGGCCCAGTTGCTCCGTGGCATGTGGGATCCTCCAGGACCAGGGCTCGAACCCACGTCCCCTGCACTGTCAGGTGGATTCCCATCCACTGAGCCACCAGGGAAGTCCCTGTACTAACGCTGAATGGAGTATAATCTATAAGCATATTGAACCGCTGTGCTGTACACCTGAAACTATTATCATCTTGTACGTCAGCCAATACTTCAATAAACACAGCGTGGCTGCTCTACTTCAAGGTTGCTGGTCTGCCTCTGTTGATAGTACACCAAGCTGTCATGCTCCATGGATTGGTAGCTGATTGATCTGTGTTTGACAGTGCCCTGGGGCATAAATTGCTCCATAGTCTGATCCAAATAAAGTTAGGCACCTTGGCAAGAGCATCCCTTGGCATCATCCAGGTCTGATTCCTTGAGGCAACAATTGCTACCAGTTTCTTATTCATACTTAAAGAGACACTCTTGCTATACGTACATATATGAGCTAGGCTTAACTTTTTAAAAAAAAATTTATTCTTGGGTGCTTTGGTTCTTTGTTCCTGTGCACAGCTTTCTCTAGTTGCGGTGAGTGGGGGCTACTCTTCGTTGCGGTGTGCAGGCTTCTCATTGCGGTGGCTTCTCTTGTTGCAGAGCACAGGCTCTAGGCGTGCGGACTTCAGTAGTTGTGGCACGTGGGCTCAGTAGTTGTGGCTCGCGGGCTCTAGAGCGCAGGCTCAGTAGTTATGGCGCACTGGCTTAGTTGCTCCACGGCATGTGGGATCTTCCCGGACCAGGGCTCGAACCCGTGTCCCCTGCATTGGCAGGCAGATTCTTAACCACTGTGCCACAAAGGGAAGCCCCTAGGCTTAACTTTTAAACCTGGATCATCAAGCCTTCAACTGTTACAAAATGCAGCTTCAGTTTTTGAGCATGTGACTTGCTGAGATCTTGTTACACCCTAATATATGTATTCATTGTCCAACTGCTTTTAAGTGCATTTGTAGACTTTATAGGTTAAGCAGTTCTTTCTGGCTTGCGTCTTAGTCATTGTAGATCACCTAATTTAGTTTATTATATACTTATTGGTAAAACTGGCTTGTATTTTCAGATCTGACAATGAATAAAGATTTTAAACATCAAAATGATGATACTGTCAACATTTTTAGTAATAGTTCTTTTGCTGTAGTAAACTGTGTATACAATGTCTGCTAGTATAGATATTGCTTTAGAAGTCAGACAATGGAGTGAGGGCTCTTAAATGTTTTTAACGTGGTAAACAGCATCGCCTTAAAATGGAACAAATTTAAAATAACATTGTGTTGGTTTTAAAATTTTTAATTATTTTAACTGTGATATTTTTAGAAATAAATCGTACTTGATGTGTACGTGTCACTTACAGCCTTACTCCCGTGCTTCAGCTCTGAGGACTGCTGTTATTAAAACCCTTTCTGTGTAATAGTTTTATTTTCTGATTGGTTGTTATATAGAAAAGTATTAACTTATCTTCCCAAAGAGAGAAGTTCAGCTGATACAGCCTTGTGTTGCTGCTTCAGCTTCTTATTTAGTTTTTGCCTCAGTAGCATTATTTGCATGAGTTAAAACTGATAATAGAATTTCAATCTGGGGAAAGATAATAAATTAAAGAAAATGACAAGTCTGCTGGGAAAGTAATTAAAGATGGATAGTCAAACTACTGTTTAGTCAGAGTATAAACTTGCTGAGATTGTAGGAACTGTGTGTGATATGGTTTTTTACTTTCCTATAGAAATCCTGAATTTACTATGGGACTTCTGCCAGTTTTAATTTTAATTAATTAGGTTATTTTTGAGGGAAGAGTTAGGGAAAAGGAACAAAAATATGTTCTGTATTTTGTCTTGACTTTGAGAATAACAGGGGGAGAGAGAGACAGAGAGAAGGTGGTAGCAATGTGGGAAGGATAGCCAGAAAAGCAGTGTGCTCTCTACATTTTTTAAAGCGTGAGCAGGTAGCCACTCTTGAAACAGCAGAGATCCAACACTAACCATGCAGTTAATCTTTACAAAATATAAACTGAGTTTAGAATTGTAATCCACTAAAACTTATTGTAGTTATTATGACATTTTATTAAGAGATGGTAAGCCATTTGTGTAAATTGTTGTAGTAGGTATTACAGTTAAATTGAACATTTCTAGGGTCAGCTGGAGGCAGAGAAGAGAAGAACTGAACCATAATAGGAAGCTTCTCTGAGGCTTCATAGCCCAGAGGTCGGAGGAGGCTGGGACTTTACATTTGTATAGCAGGGATACCACAATTCAAGGATGCAGGAGCCCCTGGCGGATAGGTAGGCTTGTCTCTTAGTGTTGGAGCCAAGACAGGGTTGATGCTTGAGTCTAGTGCATAGTACCTTCTGGGCAATGGTGTTTGGGTGCATGAAATTAGATGTCTTGGCTTAAAAATCAATATCCATGACAATATCCATGATAGGCATTATATCTTCACCTTGGCAGGGCCATTTGTATGGCCTGTGATAAATCATATTTGCTCTCCTTTTGTCTCTAGCTGCTTCCTTCAGTTGTTACCCAGGTCACATAGGTGGAAGCCACTTAAAGCCTGGGATAGAAGACTTTATATCTTCGTGAGTGTTTCATTTAATCAGATTGATTTCTTCCTAATACCAGGAACTGATGCTTTGCACATTCACATTGTAGTCTGTCTAAGTGCTGCTGCCTGGAATTGGGCAGCATGGTGCCTCTGCCAAATCCAGCTGCGATGGGCACACTGAACGTGTAGGGTGGGGGTTTGATGCCCTACAAGGAGGGAAGAAGCCCTAAGACCTTTTGAAGAAAAGGGGGGGGTTAAGTTTAGAGACAGGCAAAACACTTCTTTGGGGTTAGAAGTCAGGATATGGGTTATCCTTGTGGACGGGAATGGGTAGTTATTGGAAGGAGAGCAAAAAAAGGGCTCTGGGATGCTGGTAATATTCTGCTTGTTGATCTGGGTGTTGGGTACATTGGTATGTTATATTTGTGACCACTCATTGACCTGTGCACTTATGACCTGTGTAGTTTTCTGTATGCATGATATACTTCAATATAAAGTTAAAAATGAAAAGTTTGTAGTAGTTCAGTTCTGCATATATGATGGTCCTAATTGTCCATAATTAGGAACTGGATAAATAGGGATTGGTTAAATTGTGTTATGTTCCTCATACCCCTGCGAAATACAATGTAGGTATGTTTGAGAATGAATAATTCTTTATGTACTTATATTAAGCTGTTACTAATAAAGGAAATTTCAGAAGGTATATCCCACTTATGTAAAAATAAACCATTGTACACAAGGCTTGTATATATATAGAAAATATCTTGAAGGACACACACTAAATAATTAACAGTGGTTAGCCTTGAGGATTGGTTTATGGGTAATGTAACAAAGTGGGGAACATTGAACTTTTACTTAAGTTTTTTTTTTACTGTGAGCATGGGTTACTCTTATGGTAAAAACCAATAGTAAATTCCAAATACTATTTGGGAGGAATAATGTTGCTATTCTGGTAAAATCTCCAAAGTGTGAAAAAAGAAGAAAAGGAATTGTGGGAGTAGAGACCCCCCAGGAGAGTTAATGTACTTCTCCCTTATTCCACCTCAGAGGGTGAGGCAGATTTTAATGAGCCTGAATAAACAAAGTGAGTAGAGGCACTTGATGTAAAGTAGAACTAAACTGCCTTTCCAATTGTCGTTTTAGTTGATCCAGAGTACCAGAAGGAAGCAGAACAGAGACATCGAGAATTGGCAGCTAAAGCTGGAGGATTTAATGACTTTGCGACTTTAGCTGTCATCTTTGAACAGTGCAAATCAAGGTATGTGAGATAGTTCTTCGTACTGGAAAGTGTTAGTTTGAAATATATCTTCAATATAGTATATTATTTTAGACAGTAAGGTTCAGTGGGAATGATACTGACCTCAAGGTATTTTTGTGAACATTAGTGAGATTTCTCTGTCAGGTGACTATGACTTAGTAGTCACTTATTGCATAACATTAGTTCTCTTCTTTCTTCTCTCCCTAAACTTTTCCTGAAAAATGACCTTATATAATTTTGGCTCTGTGTAAGTAGCTTAGTTGAGAAAATGATTGGATATTTGTTAAAGCGTATATGAATAAAAAGGAACGCATTTCCAAATCATGTTTTAATTCACTTAGAGGCACCTGCGTTAACGTGTTAAAGCATATATGAATAAAAAGAAACCCATTTACAAATCATGTTTTAATTCACTTAGAGGCACCTGCATTAATTTGTTTTTTCAAATTCCTTAAAGTGCTTTTTAATTAATTGGACAGGTCTCATAAAAGAGCTGCCAGTCACCTATGGGTTTCTAGTTGTGTAATAGAAATGAGAACGTTAGACTGTCTTTCACTCATAGAAGATATTTTTGAGACACCAATATTTTTGTTTTGCAGTGGCGCTCCAGCTTCGTGGTGCCAGAAACATTGGATTCATTGGAGGTGCTTATTTTCTGCATTTCGTGTTGAAGCTCAACTTAGAGAACTGATCAGGAAGCTTAAACAGGTGATTGCTATAATGTGTTTTTCCTTGAGTAGCATTTTGGCAAGGCCTTCTGGGTACTCTACCCCAAACCATGTGTATTAGAAGGTGTTGAAGAATGGTTTGTAGGAACAGGCACCGCTCCTGACCCTGTGCGAGCGCACAGCTCTGCTATCCCTTATCCTTTTGGGAGGCTCTTTTCCGGGCCTTGGGTAATTTCCTCACATTCATATGCTTACCAGTACTCAGTGGAACCCTTGAGGCTCCTCTGCATATCTCCGGAGTTCTCTATGCAGATCTCTCCTCTCCTGAACTCTGGCCTGGGAACTCTAGCCGTCCTGGTCTTCCTGGATTCTCAACTCTGTCTCTTTAACTCTGGGAGTTCTCCAGGTTCCACTTGGGTTTTTCCTTTCCTGCACCTTCGTCCAGAATCTTTCTCAAGGTTGACTGTAAGCCGGGGCAGTTATTGGACTGACTTCATTTATTTTCCCTACTTCATTTATTTCTCAGAGGTCACTGTCCTTTATTGCTTGATATATAGTGTTTTGGAGATCATTATTTCACATGCTTTGTCCATTTTTTGGTTGGTTCAAGCAGAAGGGTAAATCTGGTCCCTCTTACTCCGTATTGGCCGGAAACAGAAGTCTTTAGAAATGTGGATTTTTCAAACTAAAAGATTATTTCAAATTGTTCTGTGAGATTTACCACTGTACATGTATTCTTTCTATAGCAAAGTGACTTCCCAAGAGAGACCTTTGAAGGCCCTAAACATGAAGTACTGCGAAGATGTCTTTGTGCAGGTTATTTCAAAAATGTAGCTCGCAGGTAAGCAGTAAGAGCTTGAGAGATGGATAGAGAAATACAACCGTATTTGATGACAATATTAAATATTTAATATTAAAGACAGTTTGATTTAAACTCTGTTTAAATCAAATTATGATGACATCAATTACAGTGACCCTTTTCATAATTGTCACTTGTGCAAGGGGAGCTGCCGTGGCTGAGAGCAAGATATTGAAGCTCACGTGGGGCAGGAGGGGAGTCTGTAGGACAGCTGTCCAGCATGGGGTATTAGTGCCTAAGTTGAGTGACACTGGTTTTCTTGCAGAGGGGTGGCTCTTTGTGGAGTGTGAAAGCCAAATAGGTTGAGGATGGCATCCCTGAGGAAGGGTAGTTTGGTGTGGAATGTCAGGGCTTGAGCAGGATTGGGGAAGGTACTCACATGGGAGTTATTCGTTATTGAGTGTCAGAGTCTGAGTGTAGGGAGGGAGGCCATCTTTGTAGGGAAAGGGGTAAGAGTGGTGGTGATGGGAGATTCGTTATATACAGAGGAATTGATCACATAATTGAATATATTAAGGCAACTGGTGAAGGGAGTTAGAAATACTGAAAGGGAGAAAACAAGAATGAGCCCTGTGGTGTTGATTGGAATTTCAGGTATTACGGGTTTGTTTGTTTGTTTGTTTGTTTATTTATGGCTGCGTTGGGTCTTCGTTGCTAAACATGATTTTCTAGTTATGGCGAGCGGGAGCTACTCTTCGTTGTGGTGCGTGGGCTTCTCATGCGGTGCCTTCTCTTGTTGCGGAGCACAGGCTGTGGGCGCGTTGGCTTCAGTAGTTGTGGCACGCAGGCTCAGTAGTTGTGGCGCATGGGCTTAGTTGCTCCGCGGCATGTGAGATCTTCCCGGACCAGGGCTTGAACCCGTGTCCCCTGCATTGGCAGGCGGATTCTTAACTACTGCACCACCAGGGAAGTCTGGTATACAGTTTTTACTATAGTTAAATGGATGGATAGATAGATATAGTAATAAAAATAGATGGTACCGTGTGTGTGTGTGTGTGTGTGTGTGTGTGTGTGTGTATAAAATATGTATTTCTATGTATGTAAATATGTAACCTAACTATGAGATGGACTGGGAGCAATGACACTATAATAGCAATGAATATACTTTGTGCCCAGATCTTGACTTGGAACAACCATCTGCCACATAAAAGACCCAGGGCTCTTTGGAGAAATCGGGCTGGGAAAGTACATGACGAGCCCGAAACATCTTATTTTGCCAGCAAGCAAAGTAGTGATCAGTGAAGGTTGAGGCCATGTCAGAAGTACAAGGGAGCCAGCTTGAATAGGTCCCAGCTGATCAAAGATGGGATATTTTGAGCATTGAAATGAATAATGATAGTAATGGATTATATAACCCATTGAATAAAATGAAATCATGGGTCTATAATCATATAAATTAATAAATGAGTAAATTAAAGGTTTAATGACAAATAGAATCATTTACATAGTTGAGCACCTCTCCACAAAACTCTTGTTAATTACAAAGGGAAAAAGTAACTTCTCAGTGAAGAAGCCTGGCAGATGTTACCTAAATCAAGCAACAAATCAAAATCATGTTCCTCCTGATAGGATATAATGAAAACACAGCATCACTTCTGTGATATTCCTGCCAAAGATCTGTAACCTGAATCTAATCATCCTAAAACAGACAAAATTAAATTGAGGGACATACTGCAAAATAACTAGCTGATAATTTAAAGGTGTCAAGATCATGAAGGCCAAAGGAAGACTGGGGAGTATTCCAGAATGAAGGAGACTAAGGGGCCATAAAATGTAAAGGCAGTAAATGATTCTGAACTGGATCCTTTTGCTATAAAGGGTATTATTAGGACATTTGGTAAACTTCATTGGGTTCTGAGGATTAGATGCTAGTGTTAGTGTTAATTCCCTGGTTTTGATGGTTGTATTATGGTTATATAGGAGAATATTCTTGATTATAGGAAATGCACACTCAGGTATTTGGGGATGATGGGTCATAAGTTTGGCTACCAACTTTCAAATGGTTCAAGAAAAAAAGATTTTTGTACTGTCCAAATATGTACTGTGTAGATATATATGCAAATAATTATAATGCAGTCTGATCTGGGTTATAATAGGAATATATGTGAAGTTCTGTAGGAAATCAGTTGTGATGATTGAGCTCTAAAGTATAATTTTGACAAGTTTTTGGAATAACATATATATAGGGAAGTATAGAAGAGGATAAGAATTTAAAGTTAACATGAATTAGAAAAAATGCAGATGAAATGTTCTAACGATCATATATTTTTTTGAATTTTTGAATTTATTTATTTATTTTTTTATACAGCAGGTTCTTATGAGTTATTCATTTTATACATATTAGTGTATACATGTCAATCCCAGTTTCCCAGTTCATCCCACCACCACCACCCCCCACCCCACCGCCGCTATCCCCCCTTGGTGTCCATATATTTGTTCTCTACATCTCTGTCTCAATTTCTGCCCTGTAAACCAGTTCATTTGTACCATTTTTCTAGGTTCCACATATATACGTTAATATATGATATTTGGTTTTCTCTTTCTGACTTACTTCACTCTCTATGACAGTCTCTAGATTCATCCACCTCTCTACAGATGACCCAATTTTGTTCCTTATTATGGCTGAGTAATACTCCATTGTATGTATGTACCACATCTTCTTTATCCATTCATCTGTCGATGGACATTTAGGTTGCTTCCATGACCTGGCTATTGTAAATAGTGCTGCAGTGAACATTGGGGTGCATGTGTCTTTTTGAATTATGGTTTTCCCTGGGTATATGCCCAGTAGTGGGATTGCTGGGTCATATGGTAATTCTATTTTTCGTTTTTTAAGGAACCTCCGTACTGTTCTCCATAGTGGCTGTATCAATTTACATTCCCACCAACAGTGCAAGAGGGTTCCCTTTTCTCCACACCCTCTCCAGCATTTGTTGTTTGTGGATTTTCTCATGATGCCCATTCTAACTGGTGTGAGGTGATACCTCATTGTAGTTTTGATTTGCATTTCTCTAATAATTAGTGATGTTGAGCAGCTTTTCATGTGCCTCTTGGCCATCTGTATGTCTTCTTTGGAGAAATGTCTCTATAGGTCTTCTGCCCATTTTTGGATTGGGTTGTTTGTTTTTTTAATATTGAGCTGCATGAGCTGTTTATATATTTTGGAGATGAATCCTTTGTCCATTGATTCGTTTGCAATTATTTTCTCCCATTCTGAGGGTTGTCTTTTCGTCCTGTTTGTAGTTTCCTTTGCTTTGCAAAGCTTTTAAGTTTCATTAGGTCCCATTTGTTTATTTTTGTTTTTATTTCCATTACTCTAGGAGGTGGATCAAAAAAGATCTTGCTGTGATTTATGTCAAAGAGTGTTCTTCCTAAGTTTTCCTCTAAGAGTTTTATAGTGTCTGGTCTTACATTTAGGCCTTTAATCCACTTTGAGTTTATTTTTGTGTATGGTGTTAGGGAGTATTCTAATTTCATTCTTTTACGTGTAGCTGTCCAGTTTCCCCAGCACCACTTATTCAAGAGGCTGTCTTTTCTCCATTGTATATCCTTGCCTCCTTTGTCATAGATTAGTTGACCATAGGTGCGTGGGTTTATCTCTGGGCTTTCTATCTTGTTCCATTGATCTATATTTCTGTTTTTGTGCCAGTACCATATTGTCTTGATTACTGTAGCTTGGTAGTATAGTCTGAAGTTAGGGAGTCTGATTCCTCTAGCTCTGTTATTTTCCCTCAAGACTGCTTTGGGGGCTTCCCTGGTGGCACAGTGGTTAAGAATCTGCCTGCCAATGCAGGGGACATGGGTTCGAGCCCTGGTCTGGGAGGATCCCACATGCCGCGGAGCAACTAAGCCCGTGAGCCACAACTACTGAGCCTGCGCATCTGGAGCCTGTGCTCCGCAACGGGAGAGGCCGCGACAGTGAGAGGCCCGCGCACCGCGATGAAGAGTGGCCCCCGCTCGCCGCAACTGGAGAAAGCCCTTGCACAAAAACGAAGACCCAACACAGCCAAAAATAAAAATATAAATAAATTAATTAATTAAAAAAAAAGACTGCTTTGGCTATTTGGGGTTTTTTGTGTCTCCATACAAATTTTAAGGTTTTTTGTTCTAGTTCTGTAAACAATGCCATTGGTAATTTGATAGGGATTGCATTGAATCTGTCGATTGCTTTGGGTAGTATAGTCATTTTCACAATATTCATTCTTCCAATCCAAGGACATGGGATATCTCTCCATTTGTTTGTATCATATTTAATTTCTTTCATCAGTGTCTTATAGTTTTCTGCATACAGATCTTTTGTCTCCCTAGGTAGGTTTATTCCTAGGTATTTTATTCTTTGTGTTGCAGTGGTAAATGGGAGTGTTTCCTTAATTTCTCTTTCAGATTTTTCACCATTAGTGTATAGGAATGCAAGAGATTTCTGTGCATTAATTTTGTACCCTGCAACTTTACCAAATTCATTGATTAGCTCTGGTAGTTTTCTGGTGGCATCTTTAGGATTCTCTATGTACAGTATCATGTCATCTGCAAACAGTGACAGTTTTACTTCTTCTTTTCCAATTTGTATTCCTTTTATTCCTTTTTCTTCTCTGATTGCTGTGGCTAGGACTTCCAAAACTATGTTGAATAATAGTGGTGAGAGTGGTCATCCTTGTTTTGTTCCTGATCTTAGAGGAAATGCTTTCAGTTTTTCACCACTGAGAATGATGTTGGCTGTGGGTTTGTCGTATATGGCCTTTATTATGTTGAGGTAGGCTCCTTCTATGCCCACTTTCTGGAGAGTTTTTATCATAAATGGGTGTTCAATTTTGTCAAAAGCTTTTTCTGCATCTATTGGGATGATCATATTGTTTTTACTTTTCAGTTTGTTAGTATGGTGTATCACATTGATTGTTTTGCCTATATTGAAGAATCCTTGCATCCTTGGGATAAATCCCACTTGATCATGGTGTATGATCCTTTTAATGTGTTGTTGGATTCTGTTTGCTGGTATTTTGTTGAGGACTGTTGCATCTGTGTTCATCAGTGATATTGGCCTGTAGTTTTCATTCTTTGTGACATCTTTGTCTGGTTTTGGTATCAGGGTGATGGTGGCCTCATAGAATGAGTTTGGGAGTGTTCCTTCCTCTGCAATTTTTGGAAGAGTTTGAGGAGGTTGGGTGTTAGCTCTTCTCTAAATGTTTGATAGAATTCACCTGTGAAGCCATCTGGTCCTGGACTTTTGATTGTTGGAAGATTTTTAATCACAGTTTCAATTTCATTACTTGTGATTGATCTGTTCATATTTTCTATTTCTTCCAGGTTCAGTCTTGGAAGGTTATACCTTTCTCAGAATTTGTCCATTTCTTCCAGGTTGTCCATTTTATTGGCATAGAGTTGCTTGTAGTAGTCTCTTAGGATGCTTTGTATTTCTGTGGTGTCTGTTCTCCTTTTTCATTTCTAATTTTATTGATTTGAGCCCTCTCCCTCTTTTTTGTGATGAATCTGGGTAATGGTTTATCAATTTTGTTTATCTTCTCAAAGAACCAGCTTTTAGTTTTATTGATCTTTGCTATTGTTTTGTTTCTATTTCATTGATTTCTTTCCTTCTGCTGACTTTGGGTTTTGTCTGTTCTTTCTCTAGTTCCTTTAGTATGGTTAGATTGTTTGAGATTTTTCCTGTTTCTTGAGATAGGCTTGTATTGGTATAAACTTCCCTTTTAGAACTGCTTTTGCCACATCCCATAGGTTTTGGATCATCGTGTTTTCACTGTCATTTGTCTCTAGGTATTTTTTGATTTCCTCTCTGACTTTTTCAGTGATCTCTTGGTTATTTAGTAACATGTTATTTAGCCTCCATGTGTTTGTGTTTTTTATGTGTTTTTCCCTGTAATTGATTTCTAATCTCATAGCATTGTGGTCAGAAGAGATGCTTGATATGATTTCAGTTTTCTTAAATTTACTGAGGCTTGATTTGTGACCCAAAATGTGATCTATCCTGGAGAATGTTCCGTGCACACTTGAGAAGAAAGTGTAATCTGCTGTTTTTGGATGGAATGTCCTATAAATATCAATTAAATCTATCTGGTCTATTGTGTCATTTAAAGCTTGTGTTTCCTAAGTAATTTTCTGTTCAGATGATCTGTCCATTGGTGTAAGTGAGGTGTCAGAGTGCCCCAGTATTAGTGTGTTACTGTCAGTTTCCTCTTTTATAGCTCTTAGCAGTTGCCTTATGTATTGAGGTGCTCCTATGTTGGGTGCACATATATTTATAATAGTTATATCTTCTTGGATTGATCCCTTGATCATTATATAGTGTCCTTCCTTGTCTCTTGTAACATTCTTTATTTTAAAGTCTATTTTATCTGATAGGAGTATTGCTACTCCAGCTTTCTTTTGATTTCCATTTGCTTGGAATATCTTTTTCCATCCCCTCACTTTCAGTCTGTATGTGTCCCTAGGTCTGAAGTGGGTCTCTTGTAGACAGCATATATATGGGTCTTATTTTGGTATCCATTCAGTGAGCCTGTATCTTTTGGTTGGAGCATTTAATTCATTCACGTTTAAGGTAATTATCGATATGTATGTTCCTGTTACCATTTTCTTAATTGTTCTGGGTTTGTTTTTGTAGGTCCTTTTCTTCTCTTGTGTTTCTCACTTAGAGAAGTTCCTTTAGCATTTGTTGTATAGCTGGTTTGGTGGTGCTGAATTCTCTTAGCTTTTGCTTGTTTGTAAAGCTTTTGATTTCTCCATCGAATCTGAATGAGATCCTTGCCAGGTAGAGTAATCTTGGTTGTAGGTTCTTCCCTTTCATCACAGTTGTGCCACTCCCTTTTGGCTTGTAGAGTTTCTGCTGAGAAATCAGCTGTTAACCTTATGCGAGTTCCCTTGTATCTTATTTGTCATTTTTCCCTTGCTGCTTTCAATAATTTTTCTTTGTCTTTAATTTTAACCAGTTTGATTACTACGTGTCTTCGTGTGTTTCTCCTTGGGTTTGTCCTGTATGGGACTCTCTGAGCTTCCTGGACTTGGGTGGCTATTTCCTTTCCCATGTTAGGGAAGTTTTCGACTATAATCTCTTCAGATATTTTCTCGGGTCCTTTCTCTCTCTCTTCTTCTGGTACCCCTATTACTGAGAATGGTGGTGCGTTTAATGTTGTCCCAGAGGTCTCTTAGGCTGTCTTCATTTCTTTTCATTCTTTTTTCTTTATTCCGTTCCACAGCAGTGAACTCCACCATTCTGTCTTCCAGGTCACTTATCTGTTCTTCTGCCTCAGTTATTCTGCTATTGATTCCTTCTAGTGTATTTTTCATTTCAGTTATTGTATTGTTCATATCTGTTTGTTTGTTCTTTAATTCTCCTATGTCTTTGTTAAACA
Organism: Mesoplodon bidens; assembly: GCF_964165515.1. Lineage (NCBI taxonomy): Eukaryota > Metazoa > Chordata > Mammalia > Artiodactyla > Ziphiidae > Mesoplodon > Mesoplodon bidens. The sequence continues at coordinate 6,222,722 of NC_138179.1, forward strand.
TTTCGTGCATCTTCTTGATCTTTGCCTCCATTATTTTTCTGAGGTCCTGGATCATCTTCACTCTTATTCTGAATTCTTTTTCTGGAAGGTTGCCTATCTCCACTTCATTTAGTTGTTTTTCTGGGGTTTTATCTTGTTCCTTCATCTGGTACATAGCCCTCTGCCTTTTCATCTTGTCCATCTTTCCGTGAGTGTGGTTGTTGTTCCACAGGCTGCAGGACTGTAGTTCTTCTTGCTTCTGCTCTAATTATCACATTTTAGAATAGTGAAAATTACCTATACCCTTGAAAGGAGATGTAGCATAATATAATGTAAAGAATACTGTATTTAAGTCAGAAGACCTATATGTTTAGGACTTGCCTCATCATACATTAGCTCTGTGACCTTGAGAAAGCTATCTAATTTATTTGAATCTCAGTTTTGACCTTTTAATAAACTACCTGGCTCTCAAAACCCATAGGCTTATTTGAGGTTTTATTATGAAAGCATTTTGGAAATTCTCAAGCACAAATACGATATTATTGTTAATATTGCTGTTTATTGACCAGAAATGTTTATACTTAATTAAAATGACTATTTAAGTTGTATCATTAGTTCTTTTTTTTCTTGGCTGCACCGCGCAGCTTGTGGAGTTTTAGTTCCCCATCCAGGGGTCAAACCCAGGCCCTTGGCAGTGAGAGCACAGAGTCCTAACCACTGGACCGCCAGGGAATTCCCTGTATCATTAGTTTTAAGATGAATTGGTAGAGGGGACTTCCCTGGTGGTGCAGTGGTTAAGAATCCGCCTGCCAATGCAGGAGACACGGGTTTGAGCCCTTGTCCGGGAAGATCCCACATGTCGCGAAGCAACTAAGCCCATGAGCCACAACTACTGAGCCCATGTGCCACAACTATTGAAGCCCACACACCTAGAGCCTGTGCTCCACAACAAGAGAAGCCACCACAATGAGAAGCACGTGTACACAGCAGAGTCGCCCCCACTCGCCGCAACTCGAGAAAACCTGCACAGATCAATGAAAACCCAACGCAGCCAAAAATTAATTAATTAATTAAGAAAACAGATCAATTGGTAGAGAAGTTATAGTGACAGTTGAATAAATATAAACCTCTGCTTATAGCAATCTCTGTATTAGAACATATAACTTTTCATCGTTAGTGCTCTACGAGGAAACTTATTTAGTGCTCTAAACTTATTGCATCGCTGTTACTGTTCTTGTCTTTATCCTTTGGTTGTTTGGTTCTTAGGTCTGTTGGGAGAACGTTTTGCACAATGGATGGGCGTGGAAGCCCAGTTCACATTCATCCTTCCTCAGCAGTAAGTACCTTGTTTTTAATCAAAGGAAGAAATTTCTTCTTTTTGTAAAGGAAGGTGTAGGCATTTCTTCCTTTTGTAAAGGTATAGGAATAAATAATATACAGATGTCTTCTACTTTTCTCTTTTGAGGATAGTTTAGCATATATCTATATTACATAAAGGTATTGGTTGGCCCATGCCTCCTGTTTGATTGAAGAATATAGAGATTAATTCAGAAGAGTTTGGTCTGTTGGTATTTGGTTGGTCTAATGTGCAACAAGGCAGGTTATTGAATTATCATCCTTAAATGAATTCTTTTGTGTAGCTTCATGAACAGGAAACCAAACTTGAATGGATCATTTTCCATGAGGTATTAGTTACCACCAAAGTCTACGCAAGAATTGTGTGTCCAATCCGTTATGAATGGGTGAGAGACTTGTTACCCAAGTTGCATGAATTTAATGCACATGATTTGAGCAGTGTGGCCCGACGTGAAATGAGAGAAGATGCAAGAAGGAGGTGGACCAATAAGGAAAATGTAAAGCATCTAAAGGGTGAGTGAATCGCTTGTTCTAGAGCATAAGTGTCCAAATTCTCATATAATTACAGAAAAACTGTTAGAGCTTAGATTCTTTCTCTGTCTCCTCAGAAAAGCAAAGAGTTGTCATGAGTCTCAGACTTCCTTTGACTTCCTTCTTTCCTTCCAGTTAATCATGTTCTCCTTAACCCCTCTATTCAACAACATTATTAATAACAATATCTATTGAACTTTCTTGCCACATTCTAACAACTTGCATTACCCCATTAAATATTCACAATAACTCTGTGAAGTAACTGCATATCCCTACTTTATAGATGAGGAAATACTTAGCAGTATACCATCATTTCCTGAAAATCCCTAAGCTAATATTTGGTGAATCTGGATTTTGAATCCAAGGAATTTGACTCTGTGGCCTCTACTCTTAACTGTTATGCCATATTGCTTCCCAGTAGTGCTTTACTATTTTTATTTTGTGTATAAAACTTTGTGAATTATTACTGCAGAACATCCTTTTTTTTTTTCAGGAGAGTTTTCCTTGATGTTAGGTCCCTAGTTGTGAGGCATAAACTGTTGTGGTCCTGAACTAGGGCAGAAAGCTTAATTCTCAGCTTACAAATAGAAAGAGCTTTTCAGTAAAGCGTTTTGAGGCTGATGGATGGAGCAAATCGTATTATCCTTATCTAACATCACTGAGAAATAGAATGGTGGCGAATTTTGCCCAAGGTCATTGGAAATGTTAACTACTCTGTTTTGTTGTTAGTGTATAACCACACTACATGTTTGACTTAGGGTCAATTTTTCTGACTCCTCAGACCTCTATGCTCTTATTTTATTTATTTATTTATTTATTCATTCATTCATTCATTTGGCTGCGCCGGGTCTTAGTTGTGGCACGCAGGATCTTGTTAGTTGCAGCATGTGGGATCTAGTTCCCTGACCAGGATTGAACCCTGGCCCCCTGCACTAGGTGTGCAGAGTCTTAGCCACTGGACCACTTGGGAAGTCCTTTTATTCTCTTATTTTTATCCATAGACGATATCATTTCTTTTGAAAGGGCAAAATTTAATTTCCTTCTTTTCCCCTTAACATTAAAAAATCAGAGCATCTCTTTCTCTTAACATTTCTAATACTGAAACTCAAAACTAAAATTTTATTGGATTAATTTGTAATGTTTTCAGATGGAATATCAAAAGAAGTCCTAAAGAAAATGCAAAGAAGAAATGATGATAAATCCATATCAGACGCACGTGCTCGTTTCCTTGAGAGAAAGCAGCAGAGGTCCCAGGATCACAGTGACACCCTGAAGGAAACAGGCTAAGCAGTGAACCCTCCAATTCAGGAAGTAGGAAAAGCAGCCAGAAAATGTGCTTCTGCTTTGCCATTTATGTCAGACAGCACTACCAACAGGAAGTGGTCAGCAGCTGTTTTTAGCATACGAGTTAAAAGCAAATCAAAGATCATCAGTACCAATAAATGGAATTTTCAAAGAAAAGATTGAGTTGCCATAGTCATAGGAAATGATATATGAAACCAATGAAAGACAATATATGTGATATTTTCCTCACTTCAATTTTGCTGGCCTTAACTGGTATCAAATGCTGTCAGTGAGATATTTTCAAAGAACATTGAATTGTATTTAATCAGCGTGTATTCCATTTGCATTGAAGCATTAAAAATTATTTTCCTTAAATCTCTTTAAGGCCTTCTTGTTGCTATTAGAATAGTATTATATCAGGTTATCAGGTATGTGACCATTTCCTTCTGAAGGCTGAACATAAAAGAGGTTTTTACTGAGCAATACTTAGATGTCTAACCGTTTAATTGCTACAGAGCTTTATAGATATTTAGAGAAAAGACTTAATCAATTAGTAAATAAGAAAATTGCCTATGGCAAGATTCTTTGTTGAATTAATATTAATCCTTAAGTTGATTTTTCTGGGATTATACAAATTCCTTTTTATATAAAAGTATATTGTTTAAAACAGTAGCTATAGCCATTAACCAAAGGACAGATGATATATATATGTTCTTTTTTTAGCTGTCCCTACATACTTGTATCAGCACCATGTATGTAGGTGTGACAGTGTTTCAAACAGCCCTTCCACCTGGCCTACTCTCTTGCCTCCAGCTGCTTGGGTAGGACCATTTAAACATCTATTACGCCGATCTTGAAATGGGATTTTCAAAGCAGCCGACACTGCATCACCAGTGTTTCAAATTGGAACCTTGAGGCTAGTTAGTATCACACTCAGGCCACACTCAGCACTTGTCCACTCTGTTGTTTACTGCCTTGTATTCTAGTTATTTGTGTATTTGTCTGTCTCCCCCACTAGATTATACGCTCCTTGTGGGCAGGGACTATGTCTTTTTCATCTTTGTATCTTTCATGGCACCTAGCACAGTGCTTTGCACATAGTAGTCAATGTTTGTTAAATAAAGCTATTAGTGTCGTTCAAATTCAAAAGGCAGTATAATGTGTGTTTTTAGATATTTTCTGTAAAATTTAAGCATCTAAAATTTTAATAGATAACTCACTCTTTCACAGTTACTTCCTTTGGCATCTAAACAATTTTCTGTTCAATATTAGAAACTTGAAGCCTTTATTGAAAAATTACATGAGGACCCAAATCCATGTTTGTTCTTGAAGTAAGGTGAGTGGTGATGGTTTCTCAGAACATTCCTAGCATTGTTAATTTGTTCTTCTAATCTTCAGTGCTCAAGACACTGTTTCAGCACATTAGTCCTATCAGTTTCTCTTCCCAGGTATGTATCAGTGCATTTCCTTAGACGTGGTGGGGGTGTATGTGGATTCTTGGAATGACAGCTCTTTTATTTCAGTAAGTTTTTATTAAGCACACATTCTAAATCTATAGTCTGTATCTATAATTTCATCAGTTTTCCCAATAATGTCCTTTATAGCATTTTCCCCCAGTTCAGGATCCAGTCAAGAATCGTGTATTGTATTTAATCTCCTTTAATCTGGAAAAGGTCTTCTGTCTTTGTCTTTCACATTTAACATTGTTTAAAATTGAAGTGTAAGGAATTTGGGATTAACAGATACACACTACTATATATAAATAATAAGGACCTGCTGTATAGCACAGGGAACTATATTCAGTATCTTATAATAACCTATAATGGAAAAGAATCTGAAAAAGATTATATATGTATGTATATATAGTTGAATTACTTTGCTGTACACCTGAAACATTGTAAATCAACTATACTTCAATTAAAAAATAATTTTAAAAGTAAACTGGAGTAAATTGACCTACAACACTGTGTTATTTCCAGGTGCCCAACATAGTGATTTGATATTTCTATACATTACCAAATGATCATCACAATAAGTCTAGTTACCATCTGTCACCATACACAGATATTACAATATTATTGACTGTATTCCACATGCTGTACATTTCATCCCCATGACTCATTTATTTTGTACCTCTGAAGGTACAGACCTGAAGAGTGTACCTCTTGATCTCCCTCACCTATTTCACTCATCCCCCATCCCTCCTTCTCTGGCAGCCACCTGTTTGTTCTCTGTATCTATGACTCTTTCTGTTTTATGTTTGTTCATTTGTTTTATTTTTCAGATTCCACATATAAGTAAAATCATATGGTATTTGTCGTTCTCTGACTTATTTCACTTAGCATAATACCCTCTAGGTCCATTCATGTTGTTGCAAATGGAAAGGTTTCCTTCTTTTTTTTTTTTTTATGGCTAATACTCCACTGTAAATATATATACCACATCTTTTTAATCCATTCATCCATCAATAGATACTTAGGTTGCTTGCATATCTTGGCTATTATAAACAATGCTGCATTGAACATAGGGTTGCATATAGCTTTTCAAATTAGTGTTTTCTTCAGAAAAATACCCAGAAGTGGAATTGCTAGGTATATGGCAGTTGTATTTTTAATTTATTGAGGAACCTCCATACTGTTTTCCATAGTGGCTATACCAACTTACATTCCCACCAACAGTGTACAAGGGTTCCCTCTTCTCCATGTCCTTGCCTACATGTATTTGTTGTCTTTCACATTTAACATATTTGAATAACAGTTTTGACATTTTTTAATAATACAGGTTAGTTATTTTTTAGTATATCCTCAATTTGGATTTCTCTAATGTTTCCTCATGGTTTTGCATTTGTGACTGGAATACTGCATAATGATACAGTGTCTTTCCCAAGGCATCAAATCTGGAGATACATGGTATTTGCCCCTTATTGCTGATATTAATTTTGATCAATTGGTTAGGGTGTTTTTGACTTCTTCAATCTAGTTACTCTCTTTTTTATTATTATTAATTAATTTATTTATTTTTGGCTGTGTTGGGTCTTTGTTGCTGTGCTCAGGCCCTCTCTAGTTGCGGTGAGTGGGGGGGGCCACTCTTCGTTGCAGTGCACAGGCCTTTCATTGTGGCGGCTTCTCTTGTTGTGGAGCACGGGCTCTAGGCGCGTGGGCTTCAGTAGTTGTGGCACACGGGCTCAGTAGTTGTGGCGCACAGGCTTAGTTGCTCCGTGGCATGTGGGATCTTCCTGGACCAGGCCTCAAACCTGTGTCCCCTGCATTGGCGGGCGGATTCTTAACCACTGTGCCACCAGGGAAGTTCCAAGTCTAGTTACTCTTATAATTAATAAGTAATTTGTGGGAGGGATACTTTGAGGTTATGTGAAATAGCCTATTCCTTATAAATTATTACCCTCTGGATTTATCGTCAACTGATGAGTCTTGCCTGAATCAGTTTATTCTTATGGTTGCAAAATGGTGCTTTTTTTTTTTTTCCTATACAGGTGATCCTTGAACAACATGGGTTTGAACTGCATGGGTCCAGTTATACCTGTTTTTTTTTTTCAATGAATACGTAGTATTGTATTGTACTACATGATCTGTGGTTGGTTGAATCTGAGGATGCAAAACCATTGACATGGAGGTCTGACTGTAAAGTTATACAAGGATTTTCGAATACTGGGAAGGGTGGGCACCCCTAACCACTGAGTTGTTGAAGGGTCAACTGTATTTATTTGTTGACATTATATTGTCAGGAAGAGCTTTCCTTGAAGAAAAATTTCCAATAAACACTTGCTTGCTAGGAACAGCATAAATCAAGACAGAGAATTAGAATGCCCAGGGGGTATTTGAGAGGGGTGGCAAACAGTCTAGCTGATTTGGTGCATTGAGTATAAATAGAATAATAGGTTGAAAATATTGGTTGAGGACAGATTATGGAAGGCTTTGAAATCCAAACTATGGAATTTGGACTTACTTTGTACTATATATGAATTTGTTGGAGGGGAATGACATCATTACATCTTTAAGGTAATTGTGACAATGGTGTTTTTTTGTTTTTTTAATAAATTTATTTTATTTATTTATTTTTGGCTGTGTTGGGTCTTCGCTGCTGCGTGCGGGCTTTCTCTAGTTGGGGCGAGCGGGGGCTACTCTTTGTTGCAGTGTGCAGGCTTCTCATTGCAGAGCACGGGCTCTAGGCACGTGGGCTTCAGTAGTTGCAGCACGCGGGCTCAGTAGTTGTGGCTCATGGGCTCTAGAGCACAGGCTCAGTAGTTGTGGCGCATGGGCTTAGTTGCTCCACGGCATGTGGGATCTTCCTGGACCAGGGATCGAACCTGTGTCCCCTGCATTGGCAGGTGGATTCTCAACCACTGTGCCACCAGGGAAGCCCTGTGACAATGGTGTTGATAAGAAGAATTGATTTCTACTGAGAGGGCTGTGAGAAAAGTAGTATGGGAGGAATACTGGATCCAGTTAAGAAGGTAGAAGGAGTCTTGGAGGAAAAGGTAGTGATTATGGAAAAGTCTGTTCTTAAAAGAATGATTCACCTTTAAATTACTAAATGAAACAAAAAGAAACAAATGAAGATGAATGTTATCACAGAAAAATGGTCAAAAGACATGGTCAGTCATTTTATAAAAGGAAACACTGAATGGTCAATAAATAAAATACTGAATCTTACTAGTAATTCGGGTAATGCAGTTGAAAATAAGTGAGATGCCATTCTTTTCCATCAGATTGGCAACAATTAATTTATGCCTAAAAAGTGTTGTCATAGGATAAATTGCTTTTATTTTAGAGAACATTTTGGCAATATCTAGTAAAAGTGAAGATGTGTACAACCTGTGACCCAGCAAGCCCAACTTTAAATTTATATCCTAGGAACTCTCTGAGAGTATATAAAATATTCTGTTTGTAGTAAAATTTGACTCCTATAGATTTAGAATCAGTTTGATGATTTATGTTACATACGGCATTTATAAAAATTATATACTTCATTGTTTCTAGTAGTAAAAAATTGAAAATTATATACATAGCTATCAATAGGGAAATGAAACTGTGATATGTTCTTATGGTCGAATTCTTTACATCAGTGGAAGTGATTTTTGAGACTCCTGTTGCCTACTCTGCAGAACAGATGAACCACTTTACATTCCTAACAGCAATGTTGTAAAGTACCTGTCTTACTGTACTGTACTCTTACCTGTGTTGTGGTGCCTCAAAAATGTTTTTGTAATTATAGACAAAAAAGTGCCTCATTATTATGTTAATTTACATATTTAGATATTCAGCTCTTTTTCCTTAAATTGTCTACAAGAAATGAAATTAATGAAATTAACTGATTTGAATTTGATAGGGCCAGATAGTAAATATTTTAGACTTTCGAGGCATACAGTCTCTGTTGCAGCTACTGTGCTGTTGTAGTAGAAAAGTAGCCATAGACAGTACATAAACAAATGGATACGGCTGTGTTCCAATAAAACTTTATGGACAGTGAAATTTGAAATTCATATAATTTTCACATGTCAGGAAATATTCTTCTTTTGATTTTATTTTTTACGACTTGCACTTTATTCCAGAAAAGCTACTTTTCACGAACCCATTCTAATTCAAATTATTTCAATTGAAAGAAAAGATCTTAATTTCATGAAATACTGAATTTTTTTGGTTTTTACTTTTTCTTTTATTTATTTATATTTATTTATTTATTTATGCATGCATGCATGCATGCATGCCACGCCACGAAGCTTGTGGGATCTTAGTTTCCTGACCAGGGATCGAACCTGGGCCATAGGAGCGAAAGCACCGAGTCCTAACCACTGGACCGCCAGGGAATTCCCAACGTTTTCTTTTCTTTATAGCAGAGCTGACAGGATTGAACATGTTAGGAATCAAAAAATTTAATTTGTAATCTGTATTCTCCCAAAGATTTTCAAAGTAACCTGTATTACTTGTTCGCTGTTCCTTTAACCTGAAAATACGAATAATACAAAACTCTTGTGGGGACTTCCCTGGTGGTGCAGTGGTTAAGAATCTGCCTGCCAATGGGGACATGAGTTCGAGCCTTGGTCGGGGAAGATCCCACATGCCGCGGAGCATCTAAGCCTGTGCGCCACAACTACTGAGCCTGCGCTCTAGAGCCCACGTGCGACAACTGCTGCAGCCCGTGTGCCTAGAGCCTATGCTCCGCAACAAAGAGAAGCCACCACGATGAGAAGCCCGCGCACCGCAACAAAGAGTAGCCCCTGCTCGCCGCAATTAGAGAAAGCCCGCGCACGGCAACGAAGACCCAACTCAGCCAAAAAATAAATAAATAAATTTATTAAAAAAAAAACTTGTGAAGCTATTGAAGATTTTTCAAAGAGAAGAATCATATTATTCGTCCAGATAAAATCTAACATGTGTTTCTCAACCTAATATTACTTGGTTCTCAGCTAAATCGTAAGAAATAAGATGGGATAACCCAAAATATAGCCTAGCAATTTGGTACTTTCTGTATATGGTTGGTATTTATAAATGATTGTTGTGCTAACTCCAGGTGTGATTATTAACAACATAAGTTGGCCTCGGCTTCAAATTAAATAGGTAGTATAGTTGATAAATGCTATAATAGCTTAAGAAGTAGGGTAAATAGATTTTAAGGTGAGTTTTTAAGTAAGGGTAGGACTTGGACTAGAATGAAAAAGGAGACAGAATTTGTGTGGTTGGAGAGAGGAATAAGAGATAAACAGTGGAAAGATTATGTGTCACCTTGAGAAGGGCTTTTTTGAAGGGTTTTGAGGTTTCCAATTCTGTAACTAGAGTTAACACTAAATAGGTCATATGAAGTATAATTTGAGTGCCACTCATTCTTGCAGATAGAAAAATTTGAAAGTCGGCTTGGACTGGGGTTTTCTTTTTACAGTGTGCAGCACTTATAGACTGCCATTGTGTGCTAGTTTGCTACTCCATCTAGTTCCCATTCAAGAAGTGGTATTTTTAAGGCCTCTACAGTAATGAAGAGTATAATCTTATCTCTACATGTGATCTGATGGCTTAGCTTGATAGACCCAAAATATGGAGACAGTAAAGGACTGTCTTTATCAGGTTAGTTCTCACCCTGTGGAAAGCTTTATATTTGAGTGACCAACTTTATATATTAAGTGGCGTAACCTAGAGACCTTTTCATGCCTTTTGGTGCTAATAGGGCTGGCTTAGAAAAGAAAAATAAAATTTAAATCAGTAAATATGATGTAGGAAAAAAATAATGTTGGTATATTTTTCATTACTGGAGTGTCATGGAATGAACAGTAATTATATGGTTGTATACTATACAACATTAAACTCACAGTTATTTGGAATATAAGCAACAAGGAAAAGGAAGTAAACAGGCTTTGGGTTTCTTTTACATAATGCACTTTTATCAGCCATGACACATTGAGGTATGAGGTATTTAAAAAACAGTAATTTCTCATGTCCTATATTTGGTACATATTCAGATCAGGCTACATTAGCAAGAGTAGTATACCAAAACTTCACAGTGATTAACCTGAGGCCTTTAAGATTCAGACTTTATTTCCCCATATAAAAATATTTTTTAAAGCCTTTCAAAAAATTTTAACATTAAGTATTTAACTTTTTATTGTTATGTACTGAAGTGTTTGTTGACCGAGTAAATTATATTTCCTTGACTTTGCTATTATTGAGTTAACCAAAACTTTACCAAGTCTCAGTCCTTAATATTCTCTTCTGAGGAGGAGTTTTTCACCATAACAAGGCTGCATAGGTGCACTGCTACTTGTAGAACTGTCTATCCCTGGAGTGTGACAGAATTTTAAGATTGCTGACAGAACATGTTTGTGGGTTCTACCCTGCTTTGGAGACAGTAATAACTCCAGGAGGTAAAAAGAGACTGTTCTACATATTTAGAAAGGAGTGGGGGAAAAAGCCCAAAACAATCATTCCCACATCCTGGCCCTCATGGCCCTTTCATTCTGTAGATCCTCTCAAGCTGCTTTTACCTTTTGTTTTTCCATTTGAAGGGGATGTTGTGACTAGCATCTGTTGATCACTAGTGTTATAAGTCTTCTGGTTTTTCTTTCCCCAAAGCTCTGTGTGTCACTATATTTGAACCAACTTTTCTGAGATGACTTTTTAAGGTAATGTTATGAGCTATTTCATTCCTCTGCTGGGATCTGATTTAACCTTTAGAAAACACGGGAGGGGCCTATATAATATGCCAGATTCCAGATTGTATTTCCACAGGGCTAGTCTTGACTGTTCACTTGGAACATGCTTGATCCTGACACAGAATAGATTCACTACAGATCTTATTGCTGTCCATGACACATTATAAAAGTTGTCTATAAAAATTAGGTTTAGCACAAGCCTGAGCAGTGAGTGATAATTGAGTTTAAGTTAAGGTCCATTTCATACTAATATAAGACCGTGAAAATTTTCTTCTTGCTTTGTAAATGTTCTTTTTGGGTGAGCTTTGCCTATAATCAGTGCCTTGTACAGGACCAAAATAAAGTGGTTATTTATGTTGACTGATACCTGAGCCACTTATTGGCCTTTGATAGGGTCTTTATCTAATCCTGCTGGGATTCATATCAGTGGCCCTAGGGGGCTGAGATGTTTCTCAAAGCTGCCGTTTAAATGGCAAAACCACTCGTCTTATTTAGGTAATGCTAAAGTATATCCCTCTTGGTTTCATTAAAATCTGAACTTTAAATATTTGGTACAGTGGGTTGGGTTTAAACTTCTGCTTTAAAATTAATCTCTTCATGTTTGAGAAACGCCTTTACTTTGTGGCTTTTGCAATGCAGCTAGTTCACGCTGTTTTTAAAAGGTCAAGTTAAAAGGCAGGGGCCTTAAATCCAGGGTTGCTTGAAGATGTAAAACTACAGAGGAATCCTACAGTGAAATGTTTTTCTGATGTGTCATTCCCATTGGAGGATATATATATATGTATATATATGTAAAACAGGTCCTGGCATAAAATATAAAATTAGGGACACAATAAAGTTTTCTTGTATAGGTTTTGAGAAACTGGCACTCCTCAAAATAGCAGATGAGCAACGCAGTTTTTGCTAATGGCACTTGCTGTGACTCAGAGCAAGGACCTACTATTGAATATTCTGCTCAAAATACCTTCAAATTCAAAGAATTTGACGATTTATTTTATTAACATGGCTACTTTACTAAAACATTTTCTGAAACCAAAAGCCATGATGATAATACATTTATAGAAGACTGTCATAGTTGGATAACCTAATAAACCAGAAAACTTTTTTTTTTTTTTTTTTCTATCTTCTCTAACTTAAGGTAGTGCCTGAAAACAAAGGCATTCAGTTACTGTTCAGGTAACCGTTAACACTGACTCAGCCTTCGGGCTTCTAACCTAAGTATTGACAACCTTTTGTCCTGCCTCTATACCTTTAGAAAGAACAGTGTGCTTTTCATGAAGCTCTCTCATTACCTCAGCCAAAATCATTAATCTTTAAAAGGCATCGGTTTGGGTTTTGGGTTTTTTTTTTTTTTAACGTTTACCATCTAGTACATTTTTTTCTCTTGAAAATTTTTGGATTTATTGATTTGAAGGACAGTGTTCAAAATGAGCTGGTATACTGGAATCTATTTTTCTTCCCTCTAAATGATTCTGAAAACAACGCATTCATTAGATTTCTGTGTGATGACACAGCAGTCACTTTAACAGAATCTCAGTGCAGTTTTGGTTAGATATTCCACACACCAAATATCCAAGCTAAAATCAATTGCTTTGGGGATTCTAAACGTCTTTAAAATTACAGGTCTGTCTGAAAATGCAAGACAGTTACTGAGAAAGAAAATTTTGGTGGCCAGTTCATAATATAGCTCTTGTAACCCAGATTCTGAGATTGGAAATGTAACTTGATTAAGCTACTGCTTTAACTGTAATAAAACAGTAACTCCTTTAGATTTTTAATTTAGAATTTGTATACTTCCAAAAAAGATTCAAAGTAGCT